>NC_140590.1:371713854-372422894 GCF_964204655.1 Triturus cristatus
CATCTACATACCAACCTAACTACACTTCATTCATGCTCGAAATTACATTCCTTCCCGAAATAATAAAAAATAATAAAAAAACAAAAATAACAAAATGCACAAGTCTCCAGACTCCAGCATAGAAGTAATAGGAGGCATACTGACTACAGTGCAGGCTTCATGTCGCTGCAATGGCGGAGGGTGCGCGGGAAGGCCCTACCTAGGATGATCCGTTCTCGATGACGGCAGCAATCCGGACAGTGGTGGTTGGAGTTGCGGGCTGTGTCCTCAAGGCTCTGAAATGCTGGTCTTTGATTCTGTTGGCATGCTTTCCTAACTGCAGGTTCATCATGAAGTGTATTCCTGACCAGGGCATAAGTCCTATTAAAAGAAGTGGGGGGACTGTCAATATGCAAATGACCTCATGACGTCACGTGCTGAACATATCCCGTGTCTGAAAATTACACCGGGATACGTTCAGCATATTTCCGTGGGACCCAGCTTCTTGGCAGGGGGGACAGTGTCCACCCTGTGAAAAGAGTGGGTAGACGCCGTGTACCTGCGTGTACCCCCGACTCGAGCCCTGTTCCTGACCCTTGTGTGTAGGCAGAGTCCCACTGACCAGGTGACTCAGAAGCACTTCCACCGAGTTCTGCTTTTGGCGCAGAATTTGTTTAAAGAGATGTATATTTTGCGTGACAGTTTCTCCCTACTGTCACCTTCACGAGTCACAGTCTAGGGTGGCACATTGAAGGGGAGTATAAACTTACTACCAGGATGGCAATCTCTAACTAGCCTTTGTCGCCAAGCTGAATCAATGGCTCTATCACTCTTCTCCTTATGCTGCATCAGTCATTTTAGGTCTTCTGCTGAGTCAGGGTAGCACTGTTGTCCAGCAGCTCAGGGATCCCCAGAAGATGATGTAGGAGTAGATCCTCTACAATGTGACCCAAACTATCATGGCTACAAGTTCGGTTAGTGATGGCATGAGAAGTCAGTCAGTATTCTCTTATAAGAGAATATATGGCCTGCTCAATATTCTGAGCTGCTGCTAAGGCAATTCTAATGGTCTCTGTAATTGTCTTCATAAATCTTTACTCTTCGCCATTGGTTTGAGGCCATCAGGGGTGTGATCTACAGATGCTTTATCTCCAGGGATAGTAGGTGGCTACTTCTTGGCTTTAAACAGAGGGCTGTTGTCTATAGGCAGTTCCTTGTGGCCCCCATGGGTGGCCATGGTGTTCTCAAATTTGGGAATGTTGACTGAACTATTTCTATCTCCGGATATTTGAAGTAGTCATTTATAACACCCGCATGTGTCTCTTGTCGGGTAGTGACCCATAGTCAGCACTAGCCAGCACCCACGGGTGCAGGTGAATATCTCCCGATATAACTGAAGCTAAATCATTTACAGATCTGTTGTGACCTGCACCACCTCTTATCTTGCAGACAAGTTCATCACCTTTGGTGGTTCTTGCCACACAGGGGTGTAGCTTCGGAGGGGGGGGGGGGGTGTTACACACCGCTAATAAATGTATTTTCTGATAAATAGTTGGGTTCAAGTGCTTACAGTTGGCTATGATGAAGTGTCAGTTGGATTTCACCAGGGCTTTTTACATACACACAGATAAAAACGCACACAGACTCTCTCCCTTACTGTCATGAAAATTATCGAAAATGTTGGTTATTTTACAAAATATAAATATATTTTGTACATAGTACCCCTACCAATCCGCATTTCTCTCCCTTCACACTGCTCCTTACGCCCCTCTTGTGTGCTCTGCTTGTCATATAATGTACTTTAACATTATATGCAGTGTGATTGTTGGACAATTTGAAACTCACCCCCTCTACCCTCAATCTTACTGACTAAGCTACGCCCCTGGCGGCACACCCGGAGCCAGGACACCATCAGTCTGTAGACTTAGAAGTATAATTTTTTTTTTTTTTTAAAGCGAGACAGCAAGACTTTCCTATCAATGCATAAGAGATCTGGAACAACAAGACCTCCCTAACACTTCTCAAGTTTAGGGAAGAGTTGACGGCTCACCTCTGTAAAGAACACATCAACACAGTTCACTAACCGTCCACAGCTCCTATTACTTGTTTATTCTTTATGCTTGTCTTTTACCATGTACAACTCTCCACTGCCTTATGGCCAGGTTCACACTATATAAATACCATGCACATAAATTCATATGTAATGGGGGCTGGTTGATCGGCTTGTCCACCAGCTTTTCACTAGGGACAGTATGCAAGCAGTTTCTCTTCTTCACTGTCTAGTCTTCCAAACTAGACCTTTGTTCACAGCCTACTCTTAGCTCAGACTATCTCTTGGTGCCATTGAAGGGACTTTCCTCTGAAATGTTGTTCTCAGGATTACCATTTTGTTGCCACTCAGGTGATTGTTGTCAGTTGAGCCAGCCACTTCTCATATTGTGCAGAAACTTTAAGGCCTGTTGGGCTTCCGGGGTGCAATGTGAGGCGGTACTCAGGATGTCTCACCATTCTTTCTTGAGTTGCTTGAATAGTTGACTGGAGACAATCGACCCCCATGAGTGGCACAGTAGATGTATTCCAGGGACATCAAGTGGGGACAAGATCATTCTACTACTCGCTTCACTTACTCTTCAGTTTCCTCCATCTCATCCTTTTCTTTGTCTGGTTTGGGGTGTCAGGATAGAATGTCTGCAGAATGCTGGGATCCATCTCTGTAGCATACCAAAAAGGAATATTCATGAATCTTCAGGATCCATTTTTCTCTTCTGGGAGGTGGCTTCAAGGATGTCCCTTGGGGGATGAGTGTTTTGTGGTAAGTGTCAACCATGAACAGGTTTCCATACGAGTACAAATGAAAATGTTGACAGCCTCAATGAATCCCTATAGTTTCTTTTTCAATGTGTGACTACCTTTGAACAACATAAATGCAACAAGACCATTCTCTGCACGATTGCCTTTGTGACAAAACAGCTACTAGTCCGGTGGGTCTGTTGTCTATAGATAGTTCAGTCTTCGCTGCAGGGTTGAAGTAATTGACAGTCATTCACTGGACAGGATATCTTTCATTGCTTGAAATGTGATTTGGTGGTGTTCTGTCCAGCTCTAAGTCACCATGGACTTGATTTGTTCTCTTAATGGATCAGTAAGTCTTGTGAGATTCTGAATGTATCTTCTGCAATAATTTTCCATCCCCAGGAAGATTTAGATGGCATTGGCTGTTTCCTGGGCCTCAGCTGCTTTGATGGCGGAAACTGTCACTGGGTCTGATCTGACTTTGCCACCTGAGAATCTGTATCCAAAGAGACTGATATCGTGTCTTAGAAATTCCCTCTTTTCCCGACTGACAGTCTATAAATACTAAGGGCATGATTAAGTTCTTGGCAGATGGAATACACCGTTACAATGGTGACGGATACCCATCCGCTGAAATTTAAATCCCATTTTATCCTATGGGATTTATATTTCGGCGGGCGGGATATCCATCACCGTGTGACGGAGTAACTCATCTGCCAAGATCTGACTCAGGCCCTTAGTGTTAGATGTGGCCCTTTTTGCAAGGTCATCCCCAAACTATATTCTTTCACCCTTCTATTTCTGAACCTTTTTTTGTTGGCTTTTAGGACTCCGCACACTTTACCACTGCTAACCAGTGCTAAAGTGCAGGTGCTGTTTCCTTAAAACATGGTAGAACTGCCTTGTATGCAATTGACATGTTTAATTTACTTGTACGTTCCTAGTAAAGTGGCACTACACATGAACAGGGCCTGAAAATTGAATGCTACTGGTATGCCTGCAGCTTTGATTGTGTCAACCACTTAAGTAGCCCTTTAAACATCTCAGGCCTGCCATTGCAGCTTGTGTGTGCAATTTTAAACTGACATTTCCCAAACCTTCCTTCTTAATATATATGTCTCCCCTAGAGTAGGTCCTGGACAGCCCAGAGGGCAGGGTGCAATGTATTCAAAAAGTTGGGCATTTACTTTTAAGTTTGCTAGTGAAACACTCTTTAATTGGTTTTTCACTACTGCAATGCCTACCTCTCCAATTGGATAACATTGGATTTACCTTATTACATTTAATAAGTAATGGCTTCCAATTTTGAAAATTGGCCTTTCAGAAAGTTGGCATTTTCCTGCCTTAGCCATTTAGTGCTTGCAGCCCTAACTGGGCGTAGTTGGTAGTTGGGCTTTATGTATTCCTCCTTGATAGCCACACTCAATAGAGGGCATAGGTGTGCCTGGATGGGCTATCACTCGCATGATGGGAGGGTTGAGCTGGTCACAGCCCTACCCGCACTTGAATCGGCTGTGTCCTGCCTAAACAGAAAGGGCTGCATACCCCCTGTAGTTGGTCTGGAGCCACGGCGGGTGGGGGAGGCAGATAACCTATGCACTTCAAAGGAAAACCTCTAGGAGCTTCTCCCATTTCAAAGGAGGCACCTGGTATAAATATTGGACCTCAGACAACAACTCTTCAGTACGTTACTGGACCAGTGGAGACTGTGCCAGGAAGAAAGACTGCTGTGCTGCTAATGGACTGCCACTCTGCTGCCCTGCTGGACTGGTGTCTTTCTGGATTGCTGCCCTGCTCCTCCCCTGCCTGATTTAGAGGAATTGGACCTGCACCTGAACCCAGGACTCCCATTGTGACTCCAAGGGCTAGTCTGCTAGCCTCCTGTTCAGAGCCACAGGGAAATAACAGGTTCCCAAACACCTGAACCAGCACCCAGATCCAACTGGAGTAAGCCCCTGACCCCCAAGTGGTGCCTCTCAGGTCACGCACCCTTAGTGTGGCCTCAGCGGAGCTTAATTGAGATTTTTGGGCTATTCGCAACTTCGAACAGGCCCGTTGGTGAAGAAACCTTGTTGCTCGCATTGTCAGACAACGCGAAGTTCTGTCATCCCGACCCTACGCACTACAGCATCAGCAGTTCGCGGGGAGTGCCATTACAAAGCTTCAGTCCGATTACGCTCAATGACAATAGATATTTACGCTACAGTGACGGCCGTCCACGATGACCAGCCTGCTCTTCGTACTGCACGATGACTGTCCACGTCACTTGCCTGCTCCTTGCAGCCCCCTCCACTGTGAACAGGACTCTTTGCCCTGGACTGAGAAGGTAACTTTTCACAGTACTAACCTGGTCCCTGTTTCCGACCCAAGCTCTATCGTGGTCGACCTGAACGTGTGACTTTTTCCCTGTCTCACACAACCAGTTGTGGCTGATGAAAATTGAGTGTAAACAGGCAGAAAGGAAATGGTGAAGGAACTATGGGGAAGCAGATAAAGCTGCATTGAACAGATTGCTACATATTTATAAAGAAATGGTGGGTAAGACCAAAGTTAATACTGGGAGGAAACTATCCTAAGTGCACCCAATAAGTCAAAAACTCCCTTCAACATAGTACAGGAAATGTCTAATCCTGACTGCACAAAGAATAAGATCCCGGCCTCACAAGAACTGTGTGATAATTTGGCACTGTTCTTTCAAGAAAAAATCAATGACATTTTAATTGGATTAGACACTCCTAGTGAAGGAGAGAAGGATAGTACAGCCGATTTTCGGATGTTGTCTAGTAGTAGCACGCTAGATGAAGGATATACTAGAGAACACATGCCGGTTCTGGAGAGTTTTCAGACCCCTACACAAGAGGAGTTTAATACTATTGCAGCTGGTATCTCCTCAGGCTCTCCCCTGGACCCCCTCCCACACAAGTTGTGGAAAGCGTTCGGAATGGAGCTTTTCCCGCATCTACACCTATTATGCTCCCAATCTCTAACTAAGGGCATGGTCCCAAAATATTGGAAAAGGGCGGTTGTGTTACCCCTTTTAAAGAAAGCCTCTTTGGACCCTTTGTGTCCATCGAATTACAGACTGATCTCCCTGCTACCATATCCGATAAAGGTTCTGGAAAGAATAGTAAGCAAGGCGATTTCGAAAGTTTTGGAAGAAAATAAACTTCTGGATGAAGTTCAATTTTGGTTCCGTCTGGGACACGGTACCGAAACTGCACTGGTGACAGTTCTTGATGACCTTCGAATGAGGGCCGACAATGGCCAAACTGCTATTCTAGTACTTCTGTTCATGTCTGCCGCATTCGATACGGTCAATCACAAGATCTTGATTAAAACACTTGAGGAGCATGGTATTAGAGATATGGCACTGGACTGGTTGCAGTATTATCTCTCAGATAGGCAGCAGGCAGTAACCCTGACACCATTTCTCTCTCAGTATAGTCCGGTAAAACATGGTGTCCCACAGGGTTCGGCCATTAGTCCAATTGTTTTTAATCTCTATGTGCGCCCTCTCATCTCCCTTATAAGATCATTCGGCATTGAAGTCATCAATTATACTGACGATACCCAACTTGTCTTCTCCCTTGAGGGTAATACTGCAATCCCTTTGGAAAAATTCCATAGCTGTATGCAGGAAACAGCAGGCTGGCTTAGAGCGAACTCTCTGCAATTCACCAGAGATAAGACGGAAATACTATACTGTTCCGCTAATAAAATTCCTTGCCCTCTACCGTTGGATTTCTGTCCAGCCTCTGTAAATAACCCTCCATCGCCGGCTAAAACAGTTCGTAACTTGGGAGTTTTACTAGATAGTAATCTTCAGCTGGACTCCCAAGTGAACAAAACAGTGAGTACCCGTCTGTCTCTGCTCTGAGCCTTGCGAAAAATCCTCCCTTTTCTGCCAATGTCAGCTAGACCACAAGTTGTGAGGAGCATTTTTATGAGCAGACTAGATTACTGTAATGCGCTCCTATTGCAAGCCCCTGACTCCTTGCTAAAAAAGCTACAAAGGATTCAAGTGATTGCAGCTAAGCTTGCATTAAATAGACAACGCAGAGCCTCTGCATCGCTTGCATTAAAGGATCTCCATTGGCTACCTATGGCACAGAGAGTCCAGTTCAAGGCACTCTGCATTGTATATAGGGCAGTACACAAAATGGGACCTAAGCCGCTGGAGAAAAAATTTCTCCGGTACTTCCCTGCTAGAAATCTTTGCTCTTCCTCGGCTAATTTGATATGTACTCCACATTTCAACTAGGCCCGTCTAGGAGGCAGACCATTTAGTCTGGTAGGTTCCAGACTCTGGAATTCACTGCCTATTGAGATCAGACAAAGTGATAACTTGCTGAGGTTTAGGAAGAATTTGAAAACCAGATTCCTTCCAAAAAATCAATCTTTAGCCCCCGATTAGATTTTCAGTTACGCACAGTGTCTGTTAGTGGTAATCTCAGCGCCAGGATACCCGTTGGGTGGCAGCCGCGCTATATAAGTACTCTATACAATACAATACAATACAGATGGCCTCATGCGGCACTTTGGGCTTTTTGGTGCTATTTTCGCATAAATCTCTAAATTGCATATCTCCTGTTCTACTAATTGGATTTTTGTCATTTTGGTCTTGATTTATTTATTACATTTTGCTTTATGTTTGAATTGCTGCATAAATACTTTACACATTGCCTCTAAGTTAATCCTCACTGCTCTGTGTCAAGCTACCATAGGGTTGAGCACTGCATAATTTGGGGTTTGCTTGTGCCTCACCCTGACAAGGATTGCGGTTGCTGCTTGATCATTCACACCCCCCTCTAGCCAGTAGCCCAGTTTTTCACACTTTTGTTTTCAAATGTTTGCATACTGCCATTTAGTAAAAGAGAATAAAGAATAAACATTGCAGTTATACTTCCATCATACATGGCGACAGTTACTGTGGAATCACAAAGGCCATTCGTGTGCCCCATGTGTATCCTCAGTGAACTGGCGGCTGAATGTCTGTATCATGCTTGGACTGCACGTGTCCTGGTTTCCCCAGCCGCCCAATGCCCCCCGTGTGTGGGTATGAGCTTGAATTGGTGTGTTCATTTGCCAGTGATATTGTCTGGGACACAATTGTCTGATGATTGTGACATCTGCAGTGTGGCGTCTATCCCACCCCAATTTCTCACACTTTGGGGCCTATTAGGATGGCAGGTGGATCGCCGAGCAGTAGGTAGACACCGCCGGCCCGGCGGGGGCGATCCACCCGCCTTCCACGCCTGAATGACCCCCCGCCATATTAGGATGGGTGGGTGGTCCGTGGCGGACGGGAATACTGTCTGCCGCTTTTCCACCTGTCAACGAGTCGACCAGGCAGAAAAGGGGCTTAATATGGTGGCGGTGTCTTCAAGACACCGCCATCCATGTTAACATGCAGACGGAGATTGGCTTTTCGGAAAGGCATGTGGTCTTCGCTGTTGGGGGCCTGTAGCGGGCCCCCAGGATGTTAGGGGGTTGGGGGTGCACATGGGGGGTACTTATGGTACCCCCCTGCATTTGCATGCACAAGGTGGCAGGCACTGCGCGGTGCCTGTCACGTTATGCATGCAAATGCACTACATGCATTTTTTTACATTGCGGTGGGTGCTGCTTACAGCACCACCCGCTGCAATGTAAAAAATGCGGGATGCGCCCGCCAGTGTGGCGGGCGCATCTTAAGTCGAATGGCTGGACCTCCGCAACAATGGTGGAGGGTCCCTTTTGCCGTTGCGGTGGCAGGCGGACTTTTTCCGCCCGCCGTCGCAATAGAGCCCTTATTCCTTGAAACAAATTTTGGAGGCAGGCATGATGTTCTTTCACAGTCTTTGCGTGGGCCAGGATGTCCTTGTTGAAATCTAGTAATATGTTCAGGCTGGACAGCTCTTCTCTACTGGTGTTTTGGAACATCTCTGCCACACTTGAGATTCTGAAATATAGCCGCTTATAGCAATGAAGACCAAGGCGAGTTGAAAATGTGGTCATTTACTGGGACTGGGTTGTAACAGCAGATAATGGTGCCATTGAGCTCAACCACCAGATCGTCCACTGTGGGTGTGAGGTCTCTCTCTTTTGATAGCCACATACAGGAGGTGCTTGTCCACACACATGCTTACTTAATTGAGGTGCCAGGGTTTTCTCGTCATTTCGATGCATGAGACCCATAGGGTGGTCACTCTATACCTTCTATGTGTTCTGCGTGTTCTACTTTTTCTAACTCTTACCTTTGGCTGGAGGTGGAAGGCTTCCCATCCATATCTGAGTGCCACAGCTCTTGAGATTTATCAGTGTGGAATTAAACAGTTCTGTGTTTGAGACATCCAATGCCTTCAAACAGATGGAAATAATTTAGGAGCAGCATGTCTACTCTATTGGCATTAAAGCTGTAGGCCAGTGTATCCCAAACTGTGGGTCGGATGCAAGACGATTTGTGGTGGGTCCCGAAATTTAAAGCAATGAATAAAGAAGCCTTTAAATTCTGTTTTTAATTTGTCACACTTGGTGATTCAAAGACAGAGGTCAAATGTCAGGCTGCTTTATTCTTTTAACATGGCGATTGGTGTTTCTTTCTCTGACTGCAAAGTGAGAGTAGTTTTTAAAGTGAATCATGTGACAATGTAGGAAGTTGTTTTCTGCAATACACAACATAATGTCAATAGTTGTAAAAAAAACCTATATACATCCAGCACTTAGGAAAGCAAACATGACGCACTTTTTTTGCATTTCTGACAAGTGCTGAAAACAGAGTTTAATGTGATGAAAACAAATCAATACAATTACTTGGTGATGTACAAATGACAACAATTCACAGAAAACAGATTTCTACACATTATCATTTGTATGCTATATAGTTTTCTCAGTAAAACTGTATGCCAGTGCAAATTCAGTGACCATTTCAATGGAAAATATTCGGTCTGTAAATGACAATGCGCTACCACACGATGCTTTAGTTACATTCAGAAACCACCCTGCCACATGTCCATTAAAACTAGGACAATTGTTAAAGTTTGTTGTTCTAAAAAGTGGACCGTGGTTCTAAAATGTTTGAGAACCACCCAGTGCACGCACAGCTGATCAGTCTGAGGTATTCCACTGTCTGGCAGCTCGGAAGAGTCTGGGACCATTTTTGGGTAACGCATACGTTAGTTGGGAAGGACTGTTCAGGGTCGTAGTGGAGACTCCTCACAGACTCAGAGGTGTCTTGTTGTAAGAGTAAACATTTATGTTAATGTGCCTTAGATTCAGTAGTAGTTGTAGTGACTGATGATGGGGCCATGCCAGAAAGTTGATGAAGGCTCCTGTGTCTATGAGAGCGCTGATGCGTTGCTGGTCCAAATTGATGTTGCATCTCGGTTGTGGGCGGCACTGTTGACTGCCCTTTTGCAATGTGTGTATCGCATGTACCACCGCCTCTTCGTCTCTGTCATCATCATCCGTGTCTTGACCTTGTATCACTGGCTGAGCTTGCCAAGAGTGTTGAGCATTTTTTGGGGTTCTGCTTTTCCTTGCTTGGTGGAATAGCACACTCTTGCAAAGTGATTAGTTTTGCCAAATGATGCACACTTCTTGCCTTTTGCCTTCCCATGCCGCACAGCATGTAACTGAGACGGTTCTAGAATAACAGCAATCATGCTCCGGACATGCTATGATGCGCAAGGGGTATGTACATGGCATTTGAACTTGGCTTCACAGGGGTTTTTCACTTTGGTGTTGCAATACATTTCTTGGGAGTCCGATATGATCACGGGAGCGAGTGACAATTGCCCATGATGTGCAATAATCTTCTGTTTGTGACTAGTTTTCATTGCAGTGCATTGGTTACAGGTTGGAACACCATAGCTTCACAATGGTTATATATGCAGATTCAATTTGAACTGGATATTCTTTTGTTTTTTAATATATTTTTATTATCATTAGGTTCTCCACAGTATATTCAAGATGTACAATTAGAACAACGGGGCCCCGCTTCACAAAGTCCGTTCATGGACATACATTACAGGAGCAAAAGCAAATAGCATACATGGTTCTTAGCTACAATGCTACATCAGTCTAGGAATTTGATGTGAAATCATCAAAACTGCTGCCGAAATATGAGAAATACAAATATGCAGTATCCTTAAGAGAGTCATCAAACAATGGGCTTGTTCATATTCATGCACATAATAAATCATAACATTCTGTAGTCATTTAGGTTTCAGGATAACATAATACATCTTAACCAGCAATGGAACACAATCTGATCAGACAGTAGTGATCTTTACATCTGCATATTAACAAATCCACAACAAACCCCCACTCCACCCGCGGCTCTCATATTAGGTTGCACAGGAAACAATACGGGATCATCAGTAGTGGATGGTTCATGAAACGGCTGCCGGAAAGGGCCCTCCGGCCCCAGGGTCCTTTAAATTTCCCAAATCATAGTGCCATGTGGGTATTCGGGCCAACACCCCGGCTTCGTGTCTGAGACAGTACCATCCAGAGGTTCTCGTAAGCCAGAGATCATGGCCGCCCATCCCTCAGAAGGTCCTCAAGCTTATCATCTTTGTGGACGTGTTTCATGCAGATCTCTAAGCCAGTCAGTCTGCATATGTCGGAGGGCCCGGGGTTCAACCACCTGACGGCAATTTGGCGTTTTGCCAACACGAGACAAAGTAGAATACATTTTCGGCTAAGTTTCTTTCAGGCATGTGATGGTGTTAGAATAGAAATGTTCAAGTTAGCACATTGCCCTTTGTAAGTTAGCATACAGAGCACCATTTTTTATTCAGGCGCCATTTTAAATCATGATCGAAACTAATCCTTTGCTTTTTCTGAGAAAAAGCCTCTGTTACGTTTCGTTTCTGCAATGTTAGGTTTCACTTCACTAATGAATAGACTATTCTTATTAGCGCATACCTTTTCCACTAGATAGAGGCCCTCTCCCACTTGTCTAGTGGCAGGCCCGATTGGAACGACCTTGAAATTGAGACACTTTGTGAGCGATAGAAGCGCTGAAACAGTTTTTTTGTATTTCACTGTTTAGCTGCACCTGCCTGGAAAATTCCACTGTGGGCGTGTTTTAACCCGGTTACGAAATGTACATAATGTATCTCTATGCTTGTTGATTTCAGTCCCCTCTGCAGCACTCTTAGCAAATGGGCAGACTGGGCTCCGCTCTGAATGTATATTAATAAACAGTTATTGGTTTGTATTCTCTACTGTCTGACCGACTCATCATTTGGTATGGAAGGCTGAGAGGTGGTCATTGGTGACCCTAATCGGGGCACTTCCTTCAATGGGATCAGACCTAACAACACCTGCTTCATCAAGAGTTATATGTGCCTACTTATGACCTTGTTGACGTTGTGGAGCACTGCTTGCCAATAGGGAGTCGGCGCTACACAGGTCCATACCATGTGTACGAACTTCACCTCAGGCCAACCACAGTGCAGACAGTTACTGCTATGGGTGGTGTATTTGACATATAGTGTCTTGGGAGATAAATAGGTTTGGTGTACGTAAATGTATTGCAATAATTTGAATCGTGCATTGGAACTAACCAGCTTCACCCCCTTGTATACCCGAGTCCAGTCCTTTGGGGTCATAGGGTGGTCTAGTACTTCTTCTATTTGGTCTGGATGTTGAACTGGATATACCTTATAATGACCTCTGTTCTTTGTTTCTGATTGATTAACAGAGATACACACTGATACTATCTTTCATTTTGCATTTGTGGTTACGTGGTTGTTGCTTCCTATTAACTAATGAGGAGCATCAATAACATTTTGGTTTTCATTGATAGTACATTATTGTATTACTAAGGACCCTATTTTAAATTTGTAGGCTATTGGTAAGACGGCACTGTCCTGATGAGACCTGTGTTTTAGTTCCATGGAGCTTTCCTGTCTACATAACTCAAGATCTTAATACATTCATGTTGATGTTGGGAATTTATTGTGGGTACCTCGTATTATTCTGATGTGTATGATGTAAATATGTTTGTTGCACACAGCACTTGATGAACGTTGCGCTGCCTGAACTGATTTTTCAATTCATGAAGTCATGACACTGAAAATAATACATCAAATTGATATTATATATTAGGCTTATATTTGTACGCCCTGATACACTGCCACACCCATAGAGGACCAGGTACCACTGTAGTGGTAGATCTTTAGTACAAATTTGACCCACTGGACCACTGTGTATTTTTCTAGATGTTGACTTGGGTTCCTGTGTTTTGTGTATATGAGAGGTCTTGGTCTTGCCCTGTGTCCAGGAGGGTCACACCAGGCTTGGCCTCATTGCTGACACTGGACTACTGCCCCTGTCATGAGTGTAGCACATAGAGCGGTGGCACCATACCATGATTAACATAATGAATTGTGAGAGCAGACCTTTTGTATCCATGTTAAAGGTTTATGTGTGTAGCAAGTGGAACACATGCAGAGTGTGAGTAGGCTGGAGTAATGGAGGCTAGTTGGATCCATTTAGGATACCTCTGGCCTGGTCAAGCACAAAATGGAAGGGTGAGTACAGAGTTTCCAGACAGTGGAGGTTTATTGCTTGCATTCCTCTAGCTCAAGGTAGGAGACCCAGACACTGAAATGAGGAATAGAGAGACTGGGCTGACTTTAGAAATTCTATTAGCCTTTTGGTAAGTAAGGAACTGCTGATTAGTCTTCCTGGCACTGCCATGTGGTGGATTGTAGAGCAGAAGGTGGGACTGCAAACTCTGTTGTGAAAGGTGAGGCCATCCATCTGTCTTTCCCCGATTACCTCTGCAGTTGAGTTGCCAGGTGCGGCAATGTCACGCCTATTTTGTACCTCTATTATGGGTGCTGCATGATGGAGAGAGCCCCAGCGCTACCTGTGATGAGAAACCTCACTCTGAAAAACAGCCTGTAAAGGACACTTCAAAGAAGTACCAGTCCAAACCAGTTCTACAGTTTGGGGTGCAGACCTGTCTAGAAGTTGTGGGTAAAAGTAGTACCTAAAACACCACGCTTTGTTCTAATTCCAAGTCCTCTATGACCGAAGAAGGGGAGTGTTCTACAAAGTACTTACAGGACTGCTGTGCAACCACGGCTGATGGGTGTCTGCTTAACAGCCAGTCTCCCAGGGATGAAAGGATACAACTTAAGTCTGGATTTCCTACTGGAGGAGCTGTGTACCTGCCCTGAAGCTCCTACATGCCTGCCTGCTGATAGAAGGATGGAACCTGCCTGGCCCTGCAAGAGGAGACTGGCCAGGAAAGAGTGAGGGTCAGCATGTCTCCAGTGGCTGTGGTGCACGCCATGAAGAAACTGAGGGAGCAATTTTGAGAGACCTTGGTGTCCTAGGGTCACATCAGACTCTTACTCCGGTTCTGGTGAGAACAAGAGCACTGAATTGCATGATTTTCAAAAAACTGTTCTGGCTACAATTGCGTGACTGCAGAAAGCCCACATGGGGCTACATTTGCTGAATACAGTAGGTCTGGGTGCAGTTTGCTGTAGGCCCTCCAGGGCTGCCTTTGCTCTGGCCAAAGCAGCAGCCCTTCTGATGACTTATTGCCCGGCCACTAAGCTACACCTTTGAGGACATTGCTGCACCATTAAGACCACCACAGCTAGATCCTCAGATCCATCCCAGCAGGACCCCGCATCTTGTCCTTTGAAGAAGAGGATGGGCTGATGTGGAATTTCCGAGTTCTCTGTGATGCTTTTGAGTGTGCCGAAGAGTTGCTGAGTGAGTGATGGCAGTGTAAAGGGCATGTGAGAACTTACCTATCATGAGAAGTGGTAAGATACAGACTCAGCAAATGTTTGAACTGTGGGTAACTAAAACTGCACCTGAGCCTGATTAACGCTACTCCTGATTGCACTTAGAGACGGGGGAACCCAGAACCCTGGGAGATTGCTTCAAAAGAACAGAGGAGTGTATTTGGTGTAGTGCCTACATTAAATAGTGCTCAGTCACTGACTGTGTATGGTTTTGATGCTGAACTGTGTGATTAAAGTACTTTCTTTCTTGCAATGAAAAGGACGGGGTTTAACAATCAGCTTTATTGTGTCTGTTAGTTGATACTTTATCTGTGAGCTTGAGCACCCCACAATACCTACCTCAAAATTCTGTGGCTAGTCACCCTCATTACCAGTGGCGGTAGCTCCATGTGAGCAGAGGAGCGCCGCCCCTGCTGCAAAAGCAGCAGAGGTGAAAAAAAAAGATAATAAAGGGAATTTATTACCATTTTATTATTCACAGTTGCTCTCAGCGCAAGCTTCAGGTAAGGGCGGGGTCATTGCTACTGTTTTGCAGCAGGGAAGTAGGTGTGCATGTCACCTTGTAATATACAGAATGATGGCAGTGGTTTATAGTCATTTTTAATGTATATTGAATTAATAATTGACTGTTGTGGTCATCTCAAAATTAGCCAGACAGCGTCACCTTGTGCCAGACTGTCAAAAGCTCCAGTGTTGACAATTAAGTGCCAGTGCCGGTGCCGAACAGTGGAAACCACCGGCTCAAATTAAGCACTGATGCAGGTCTGTGTGTGTAATCACACTAACATTGACCATTTAAACAATACACAATATGAACTGATTTGTTTTGTCTCTTGATTATGGGAGTTAATTGGTCTTGATATTTGCATTTATAACGCACAATTTGCACCCGCTTCAAAACTTTCACTTGGTAACTTGGAACAGCACAGACGCACCAAAATAGCTACTAGTATGTATAATGTCAGATGTTTACAGAATTTTTGAAATTCATGATATATTGTTGGTGATCTTCTTTTTAAAAAAAACATTTTTTGTCCTCATTTAATCTAAATAAGTGAGCAATCTTTAGACAATGAAACACTAAGTAACACAAATAACTTTACTAGACGCTAAACGTGGGAAAATCAAAAGATGTCTTAATACTGCCCTCACACACTTGATAGTGTCATGCTTCATCATTGGGCCGCATCATACATCCAGGTGCAGACCAACACCTTGGATGGAGCGCAAATTTGATTAAAGACCTGCAAGTGTACTCACAGTGCATATATATGTTTAAAACAAAGATTTTCCAGCCATTATTCTCTCTAGAGCCCCAGTGAGTAAAAATCAACATCTCCTCGCAAATCTATGATTCAACTGAGCCAATCTCTTTACAAATTCATTGTACTTATAAGAGTCTACGAGTTTTTATTCTGAACCCGGGACTACAGGGGATGGTGCTCTTGTCGTCACACTCTGGATGTTTATGCACCATTGAGTAAAGCGAGAGCAAGGTAGACAAAAGACGGGATAGCAATTTTCTCGTAGACTCTGGTAAGTTTTTTTGCACTCACGCCACTGGTTGAGGGGTTTACGTGTGGGGTGATGTCCGCTTGCACAGGGTTTTAGGGTTTTGTTGAATGAATAGGCTGCAATGAGGGATATTAATTACTAAAATAGATGCATGGGAAATTCAATAAGAGTAAAAGCTAATGAGAAAAACTACGAGTCTGGAAATCACGGAGGGTTTTCCCTCTTTTGTTTTTTCTTGTTGAAGAATTGTGTATCCTCTTGGAAATCTCCAGACGGAGTGACGTTGGGGCAATACCCTAATATACAAAGTAAAAAGGTAAAGAATACCCGATTAGGGATACAGACCAGTAAATAGGGACCAACACCCTGACGAATGCCAGAGGGACCCGGTTGGGCGCATAAAAAGCTGGCAGAAACATGTTGGTTTTTGCAGTGGGGATTGAAGGGTCGTTACCTTCCCTGAATACCCCATATCGTTGGTTTTAATCCTGCCAGAGGTTGACAAAAAATAAAAATTGTGGGTTAACCTCGAGACAGTTTTACATTTATATCTGCACATCTCTTGGTCCCTTCTTCCAGGAGAAGATTTGTTTTCCTTTTTGATTTGAGTTACACTTCTGTGTTTCGTTTTGTCTTTCTTTATTACACTCTACCCTCACCACTATTCTTCATCTTCTTACTAAAAAATTGCGCTCCATCCAAGGTGTTGGTCTGCACCTGGATGTATGATGCGGCCCAATGATGAAGCATGACACTATCAAGTGTGTGAGGGCAGTATTAAGACATCTTTTGATTTTCCCACGTTTAGCGTCTAGTAAAGTTATTTGTGTTACATAGTGTTTCTCTGTCGTGTGAGATTAAATATCGGTAAGGGAGTCAGAGAAAGTTCAATCCCTTGTCTCTTCAATTTTGTGATATCCAATCTTTAGACAAACCAAGATCTATTTAGAAGTCCCCCTGCAAGTTTGTCGATACCTTCAAGTCGCTGAGCCCCGGGGATTCAACGAAACCAGTTGCCAAGATTCTAGTAGGGATTAGTGATGCAAGTAGCGAGTGAAACCCTTTCACCTCTACGAGATAGGGACATCACCTCCAATCTTACTTATTTAATAATTATTGGGCTTTTATGTAAACCAAAGCAATTAACAAGACAGATTTTATCAGACCTTATTCTTGTGTAAGGAGCAAAGAGTGTTTCCTGCATTGTCCTTTTCACATAATAATGTTTATAGTTTTCTGCATTTATGCGTGAAGCTACCACCAGCCTTTTTCTGGTGGCATCAGTCAAAATTGTTCTATAACGTAATGATGTATTGCCACATTTCAGTAACACTGCTTGAACCTAAATAAGTAGTTACTTAGTTTTACTTCAGTTTTTTAATAGGGCTGGCCTGATCCAAGAGTGTTTTACATAAAATACTGTACTTTGTTTATTTACAGCTAAATCAAAAAAATGGTCAGATAAACACAAAATATTTATATTTGATATTTCGATGCCTGGTTAGAGCCATAGGGTGTAAGGCAAGAAAGTTATATATCGTCAGTCCCCATATGAGGGGCCACGAGCAGACATGGGCTACTCTGCCTCAATCCTGGGAGTGGAGGTCGTTTATCACTGGTGTCTCAGTGCTTGTTCTACTAAGGCTCTGCAGACTTAGCCAGGTTCAGCACCTTTCATGCTGGACTCTTAGGGTAGTGAGCAGTGGTGTGTGGTGATCCAAATATGTGGAGGGGCGCCGAGTGGAGTGGATGTTTTAACCCACTAACAGGACTGTGATAAATTCCTTTAGTCCCAATGCCAAAGCTCATAAGCATGGCTTTTTAAGAGTGTTCTGTTTGTAATGGGCCATGATTGAGAGCTCTGAACTTGCAGCTGTAGGCATGCCAGTTTCTCACGATGCCTGTCAGTAGGTCAAAAAAGTAAATAATAATAAAATAGTTACTCGCCCACGCGTCCTTGGTGTTATACGTTTCTTAAGTCCCAGCTCGAATCTCAGAGCCTAGGCCAGCTCCCCTCTATCCCTCCAGACACTGCTTTCAAGCTGTGGTTAATGTTCAGCAGCATCAGGTTTGGCTGGAGCAGGCTGTCTCCACGCTCCCTCAGGCACTGGGGGGATGTGCCTGCTCTCCAACCGAACTGTCTAAGACAGCTTGGGTGGAGAGGTTTAAAGTGTGCATGTCAGGCTGGCCTGGTAATTTATTTACAAATTAAGCACTGATATAGATTGCAAACGTATAGCGCTTATAAATGTTTAATGCTTTCCGTTTTGGTTGGGGCCATCTTAAAGCTATCAGTTGGTAATGGCACTAAGCTGCACAAGCGGAAGAGATTGGAGGACTGACATGGGGCATCACTGTACAGGCCTTCTGTTTGACAGTTCTATGGGTGATGTGTCTTCTTCTCTTGTGCACCTAAAAGCAAACAAGCAAGAAAAACATTTAGTGATATGTGGCATTGTTGCAGTTTTAGTACAGACAAAGGCAATATTAGTGTGGTTAGTTACTTAGGTAATAACCACTTTAAAGTCGAACCACACCACCATACCATAAAATAATGTTCCCCATCTGGATAACACAATGGTCTTCAAACTTTTTAAAGCCGCCCGTCCCTTCTGTGGCAAAAAATAATCATTGGAACCCCCTCAGAATGTTTCACAATTATTTTATTAAATTGCCAATGTTTAAATATGTTTAGACTTATTTAGACATTGCAGTGAAGTTCTGTTACCGTTTAAAAAAAGCAAATCAAATACATGATTGCCACATATCCTATTTTAGTCAGGCAGGTCTTACTAGCGTCTAAACATATCCACAGTGTGATTATTAGAAATGGGGATGGGGGTTTTGCAGACTATTTGGGGTCCCTTCCCTTTTGACACATAGCCCCAGCTAGGATATAAATCACAAAAGATATCAGTGATGGCCCATTACAGAGCAGATTACTGCCACTTATTTAAAGCACTGTTATCAGCATAATGCTTCTTTTGGCCAGAGCCTAGCACCTCCCTTGTGAAACCTTATGTCACCCCTAGGGGAGCCCGCACCCCCAGTTTGAAGACCCCAGGGATAACACACAATATGCAATAAGAGCTCTTTCCTTTATGTCCATATATTCTAAAGGAGACACCCGTGGCACTCGGAACTGCATGGGTAAATGTAACAATAATCTTTTAAAAAATAGAGGTTAGGTTTCCCCTTTGGCAGGCAATGAGGTCCAGGAAGAAATGGAATAATCATAAAAAAATTTAATGATGCTTATATATCTGCAGGGCATTGCAGTGCATTGCAGCCAGGGTGTCCAGGAATGCTGTTACGCGGCTGTGCGCCTGTGGTGGAGGTATGGCTCGACCAAGGCAAAATTAAATTTTAAAATACATACCTAAAAAATGATTTTTTTGTTAGATTAAAAAGAAATTACAAAAATTAAATACTTTTAAAGTAAAATAAAAAAATTATTAAAGAAATGTAATTTATTTATTTAACATTTATATGGCGCTACGAATCATCCCTAGGGGGATCTCTCGGCGCTTGGCAGCACACTAGCAGGAACCTCGCCCTCACGACCCCCTAAAACAACCAGGTTTTTAGGCTTTTCTTAAAGTGTCCCAGAGAGGTGCAGCGACGAATCTCTTCCGGCAACATGTTTCAGTGAAAGGGGGCCAAATGGGAGAAAGCACGCCCTCCCATTCTTGATTTATTGCTCTTACACGGAACTAACAGGTTTTGATTGCTAGACCTCAACTGGCGACCCAGGACTTAAGCCCTTACCTTCTTCCTTAGGTATACTGGTCCCAGGCCTCGCCTAGCCTTGAACACCAATGAAAGAAGTTTAAAGACTGCTCTCTTTCTGGCTGGCAACCAGTGTAAGGCTTGCAGCAGGGGTCAAGATGGAGAGCGTCTAGGCTTGTTCAAAGCCATTCTTGCAGCAGTATTTTGCAGTACCTGGAGCTTGGAGAAGAGCTTTTCCCTGGCTCCTACCAGTAGTGCGTTGCCATAATTCAGCCTGCACACAATAAGCACCTGAATAAGGGGCTTTCTTTCATCCAAAGGGATCCAAGGAAATACTTTCCTTAGCATTCTCAATATCCCAAAACAGGTGCTCGAAAGTGCCTTTACATGATCTTCAGATGATAATTTATTGTCCAGCAGGACTCCCAAATTCCTGACCTGTTTTGTGGGGGATGGCGGCTCCCCCAATTCCGAGGGCCACCAATCTGTCATCCATAGTTCCTCCGCCTTCCCGAACAGGAGAATCTCCGTTTTGTTGGAATTGAGCTGGAGGAAGTTGTCTCCCATCCAAGCAGCTATGTTCAACATACAGGTCTTAAATTTGGCCTTGGTGACAGCAGGATCCGATTCGAATGGGATAATCAACTGCGTATCATCCGCATACGAAATCGTCTCAAAGCCGCAAGCTCTTATAATGGCGGACAAAGGGGCCACATATATGTTGAACAGAGTAGGGCTTAATAAAAAAAATAAAAATTTAAGAAGATAAAATTAAAACAAATAAAAACAATAACTAATTGCCGATGTTTGTATGGGCGGATGAGAAGAAACCAATTTTGAGGTGCAAAATAAAAAATGCAAAAAAAATGAGTGTAATATCTACGCGCTGTTCATCAAAATCATATTCTTAATATACATACTGCAATGATCCTCAAGCATATTATTAAACTGATATCACATACATCCAGGCAGGCCTACGGCAAAGGCACACTGGCTGGATGCACAAAATGGCTGCCAGCCAGCGCCACATGCCCAAACAACAGCAAGCAAGGAGGAATAGGGAACAAAGAGCACATGCAAGCCTATGGCAAAGACACAATAGCTGGATACACAAAATGGCTGCCATCCAGTGCCACGTGGTCAAACAACAACAGCGAGCAAGTAGGTCTGGGGAACAAAGATCAAATGCAAGCCTATGGCAAAGGCACACTCGCTGGATGCAAAATATGGCTGCCAGCCACATGGTCAAACAACAACAGCGAGCAAGGAGGTGTGGGGAAAAAGGAACAAATGGAAGCCTATGGCAAAGGCACCTTGGCTGGATGCAAAAAATGGCTGCTAGCCGCATGGCCATACAATAACAGCAAGCGAGAAGGGATGGGGAACAAAAAGCACATGCAAGAGTATGGCAAAAGCACACTGGCTGCATACAAAAATGGCTGCCAGCCAGTTCCACAAATGTCAAACAACAACAGGGCACAAGGAGGCATGGGAATCAAAGAACACATGCAAGCCTATGACAAATGCACACTAGCTGGATGCACAAAATGGCTGCCACCCACATGGCAAAATAACAACAGCAAGCAAGGAGGCATAGGGAACAAAGAGAACACATTCAGGCCAAGGACACAGACTTCACAAAATGGCCCCAAGCCACATAGCATAGATAACAAAGACAAATGAATGGTTGCCTATGGCAAACACACACTGGCAGACAAAGGAGGCATGGTAACACTGAAGAAAACACTACCAGTAATTCAGCAATGGCAAAAAACGAAAATTAACTGAGCCATAAATATTTTACAACACACATCCTTCCAAGGCATAAAATATTATCCCACATATACACGTTTTGCACACAACCACACATAAAAAACGTAGAATAAAAAAAAAATGTTTTTAATTTAACCCAATGCCACCCCAGCACTAAATGAGGTTTTAAAACAACATATACCACAGAAACAGTTGTTTCATGCACCCATGACTAGCACTGACCACTGACTAGGCCACACAGTAAAATACATAAATATTGTAAATTGAACAAACATGGATAAAATGTACTGAACAGTGTAACATTGTTACTTTACAAAAGAAGAAAAATGTATAACTAGGCCTCTCCTGAAACTGCAGGCCACCCACCACAATAACTTTGAAAATGTGAATAAAAGTACAAATAAATACTGGTGCATGCCCTCTATCAAACACACAACACACTTATACAAGAGTTTTTTTTAACTTACTTGTGAAAGCTCAAATACAAAGTCCTTAGATCCAATGGTATGTGTTGGAAACGGGTTGCGTGGTGCAGAGCGGGTGGGCCAAACTCTGGAGGAAATGTGTAAAGCATCCACGCAGTACACACAGGCGACACACAAGGCACACTCCAAAAAGAGACGCTACACCAGTTTGTGTAAGAAAAACTTTTGTATTGTCAAAACACAAGGTATTAATAGCAATCTCTCTACTGCGCCAACTGGCGCTCGGTCAAAAGTTACAGGGGGGAATTATATACATGGCAGGGCCAATCGGGCCGCTGCCAGAACCATTGTGACGTAAAAGACAATAAAGATAAGTCCATCAGCCTCCGTCCTGCAATAAAAACATCAGGGCATAACATTAAGCATTAGGCCGGAACACCTGTAATAAAACATCATGACATCATCATAAGTGTAAACGGCAGGATCAACCCCCGAGGCAGGAAAAGCTGGAAGGGGAAAACCTTAGGCAATCACCTGGAATAAAACATCATGACATTCCCATGTGCATCACCAATAAGAGTGATCCCTGAGCCTGAGGCAGAAATCAGAGTAGGCAGGACACCAACAGTAAATGCGTAACCACCAGGAGCCGCTGGCGAGGCCATGCCCTTAGCATACATCCGCCTTAGCAGGGGGCATACACAACATTAGATTAGGCATACCCCCATTCTGCATCAGAACATAGGCATAGGTCACCTTGGCCACGGACACATGGGCATAAATCATTAGGCTCCTCGCTAGGCATAAAGGCCGGAGCACAGGGCAGCTAAAGACAGTATCTCAGGCCAGTCCGGGGAACATGGCAGCCCCTCCTCTGGGACTCGGGGATTGGGGTAATGGCCTGCAAAGCGTAGCAGCTGCCCACTGGCCTGCGGGGCAGCTGTTTGGAGCGCCGCAAGTCCCCATAATGTAGGGGTCCCCTCTGTGACTCTGAAGGGTAGGAAATGTCCCAAGGTAAGTTCGGGCCCCACGGGGCCCTACGTGCAGTCACAGGGGGGCGGGCACCGACTGTATGCCCCGACTTCACCTCTAAGTGCGCCCCACAAGGTCCCCGTAACGTTGCCGCTGCCCCCTCCTAAGCGGGGCAGCGGGGAAGTCCACAGGACCCCTTTGGTCCTTTTCAGAAGGAGCACCGGGGGCGGGCACCGATATTGTGCCCCGTTGCCCCCTTCCACGCCACCAGTCCCCCACGGAATCCCTCGCTCACCGGGCTCTCCTCGGATGCGGCTCCTGCTCACGGGGCACATGCGGGGTGGCTCCTGACGTCTCCAGGGGCCGGGAAGGCACCGTCTGTGTGCCTCGGCCCTCCCTGCCTACCGGGCACCTTACGGAGCTTCTTCTCGACGTCGCTCTTCACCCGGGTCCCTCTCCTGGGGCCCGGGACTTTGCCATAGCCCCGGCGGGGCTCCCGCGACGCTCGGGGCTCTCCTCCGTCCCACGGAGGGCCTCCACCACGGAGCGAGGTCTCCGTCGGCTGCCGGGCTACTTCCTGGCTTCTGGCCATCCGGCAGCCAATCAATGCGTGGCTGTCGCGGGGGCGCGGCCGATCACGCGGCCAGTGCTCCCGTTGCTGGGCAATGCCTTCCAGCGAACTCCAGGCCCGCGCGACCTTAATTCCCGCCGCGACAGCCCTCCCCTCACTCAGGGGGGCCACGGCGGCAATCAGAACCCCAGCGCCTTCCTCCAGAGCGGCGCCCGGGCGGCGGCGGTAATACCAGCTGGCGAGGAGGGGTAGGCTCCCTCCGAAGGTACGGCACAGACGCGGGGTGGGCTCCCGCTGTTGTAAATATGCAGCGGCGCCACAAATGCGGGGTGGCACCCGCTCCTACCTCACGCCGGCAGGGAGGAATCCCCCACGCGGAGATTTCCCCGGGGCACCTCGGCCACACCGCGCTGCAGGATCCTCAATTATAGCGCTTCCCAGGCGCCAGGCAGTCCCCCCAGCTTTAGGGGCAACAGATAGGGCTCCTCTGCTCCTGGGCAATCGGTCCCTGGAGCCGCCTCTGCCAAGCGCTAGATAGCAGGCCGGATAAAGTCCATTCTACGTAGTGCCCACCACATATAGCGCTCTCCTTCCGCAGGCAGCTGGAACATAGCGCTCTCTTTCCGCAGGGACTGCAGTCCGGTCCCACGAGGCGATCGCTGGTTCCTGCGCCCTTGGTCGAGGGTTTCTTGAGGGGGGGAAGTTGAGTTGGTGGCTGACGGCAGACTAATTAGTCCCTGCAGGTCGTCCCTGGGTTCTCCTCCCGCCGGGCCAGATCAGTGGGTTAGATCAGGATCCCTCACTCAACTTAAAAGGCAGCGCCTAAGCCCTGTCACTTCCAGTGGCATAGGTCCCTGACTAGGCCCTACCGCCTAAAACTCCTGCGGAGGTTCCTCCAGGTCAGCATCGCCCCAACTATAGTTTTCCCTCGCCCTGTGGACAGTAGAGGGGTGTAGGTAAGCTCAGGGCCCAGCACACAGGCCCATATGGCGGTAACCCCTGGCAGCAGGTCCCCTCTCTCTCAGGTCCACCCTCTGACTCAACACATGGCAGCCCAGCTCCGCCCTTTATACGCCCCTCACCCCACCTACCAGACAGTGCCAAAAGCTTCTACAAGCGTCTGGGGGAACTGGTTCTAACTGGCCTGGGGGGGGGGGGTAGAGCACCCTGGGTGCCTGGCTTCCCTCCAAAAGCTGGGGTTGCTGGGAAATAATCACTAGACTGTTAACCCAGCTCAGTCAGACGGCACAACCACACAGCCATGGCATCCATTTTAAAGGTTACATGTTTTAAAATGGGGAAACTCAGTCTGCGTACACCATCACACAGCTTTCAATATTCACATTTATATAAAATGTGGTTTCCCATAAAAGCGAAAAAATTCCGGGAAAAGGGCTAAGTCCAACAGTATGTATGTAGCAGGCAAGGAGAGGTATTCTTCCAGCTCCAAATGCAAATGAAAAGTGACCAGGAGATGGACAAAGCAAAATGAGGAGTCTGCTGGACAGGAACAGGAAGTTGAAGTTTCCAGTTTTTTCCTGTTGGAATATGTTTTTTAAACGGCGTCTTGCACAAAAATAAATCTCCAGTGGTCAGTTGGAGAAGAAAATCCACTCGAAAACCTCTTTAGCTGCTTCTCAAGCATAAAAGCTACTCGTGTTGAGTGTTCGCAACTGCGATCCGCACTACATTGGCTCCGTTGTGGCTGGAAGCCATGTGGGTGGGCACAAAGTCTCGCACATGTGTGCTAGCGGTCCGAGACTATCTTGCAAACACCAAAACAACTCTTGAGCTTGTGAATGGAAAGAAAAACTCCAGTTCGCAACCGAAGAGCGGAATTCAGGAACTCCACCCTCTACTGCCAAGTGCCCGAATTCTGCAAACTCTGCGAGCAGAGCTGACTTTGCCGCCCGGGTCTACACATGTCCAGCATTAAGCCCACATCAATGCTTGAATAGCTCTGTTGTATTAGAGTAAATGAGATGTGAGGCATGGATACCTGTCAGTGTAAACACTGATGCGTCACTTAGACCCATGGACTAATATTTACATGGATCCAAATTGTATTTACCATATTGTAAAATTAGCATCAATTAGGGTGAATTGCAATCCTGTGTATGTGCGAGAACTAACTTGCACACACTTTGTCATTACTACATGCACCACTACTAACTGGGTCACATCCTTTCTTTGCATGGGCTGGAAGGGATATCCGTACATTTTTGGGAGATGTCCTGCATTCACCAAACTTCAAATACCCCCCCAAAACCACCAATGAAAAAATTATTTATGAGGGGTGTTTTTGCAACTATTAATAATGCCTAGGAATATGAGACTCTCAGAGTATTCATCAAGTGGTTGTAATAGTACTTACCTGCTGACCTTCAGAAGACTTCTGAAGACCTGGCTGTTCGATCAGTAGCAGCACTCCCCCTTTAGCGCCTTGAGACCCTCATGGGTGAGTAGTGCACTCTATAAATGCATTGATTGATTGATTAAATGAAGGGCGAAAATATAGTGTACATTCATGTATTGAAACATGTGCATTGCTTTGTTCTCTCATTCTCATGGTCTTAGTGGGCAATAGGTTTATATATATTCAGTATGCATAAAGCGGTTACCCAGTGCATTGATGTTCACCCTACGGAGTGCAAAACGGAGCTTCATACCCAGTGCCTTTAATAAGTGTTTCCTATATTTGGCAAAGGTGAATCATCACCACACTATAGCCTTATCACTAGTTAGGTTTGGAAGGCCATCCAAAGCAATGCAATGCAGTACAAAAGCTGGCAATTTAATAGCCATTTTAAAGGCCTATGGGTGCAGCACTAAATTCTCTAGCATCGAGATAGTGGCCATACAGTCATTTTTACATAAGCGACTTGCGTGCCGATTTAATTCCTGACCGGTGGACATTTGTTCGCCAGGGTGACGAAGTAAATGACTCCATCCCCCTGGTGAAGGGACTGCCCGCCAGATTTATTAATGACCGCCAGCTTGGTTCCTGTCAATGCATTTCAATGTTCAGTTCTGTCAACATGATGGAGCTCTGCACCAAACAGTTTTCTTTTTTTCTTTTCGAAAAGAAAATCCTACAACAGGATTTTCTTTTTTTAAATAAAAAAAAAACAATGCTCCCCTTGACATGGGAGTTCTTTCCCATGGCAAAGGGAGCATTTAGCAGCTTTCACTGCCCGGTACTTTCAGGCTTTCACTAGCGGTGATGGGCAGTGAAAACTGACCTGTTATTCCACCCATCTAAATCAGGTAGGCAGAATTACCTGCCTCCAACAGCCCTTACGGCATAGGGCCGTCGGAGAGGGTTAATGATGGTGGAGACGGAGTGGTATCCCACGTGTTTAAACCTATGGTCCGCCCGCATCTCATCCGGGCAGGTGGACCATTATCTTAGGAGTAAGCATATACCGTTGCGACTGAGCATGCTTACCGCCAAGATATAAATCTGGCCCCATGTGTCTTTAGAGTGAATTTTCAAAAAAAGGTAAATACAAATGACTTGGAAAGATGCAGCAAAATAAAAACAGAAAGTACCATGCAGAATTCTGTGACTAAACCAGGGCTTTAAGGTGGGTGAAAAAAGTAGCAGGATGCTAAAAGAAGTGTGACCTAACAAGTGTAACTAGAGATCCTTTCCAAGAGGTATAGCCAATCTAATTAAGGGTATTGTTTAAAACAAGTAAACTAAAATCCTGTGCTTTTTATACAACCCTACCAGTATGTTGGTGCATCTGTGTGTGCTTTCTGTTATTGATTGCATCCAGCCATATCATACCATAAGTCACATGCACCTAAAACAGCCAACCTTAATGACTTTTCCCCGTACTTACTGACAGCATCCGACAAATGAGTAGCAATAACAAAAGATGTGAATAATTTGAATTGAGAATGTTTCAATTCTGAAAATATGAGACTTAATTAAACATTACTTTGGTTTATGGAAGGGATAGCAGTCTTCAGAGTGCCTCAATTACTCCAGTTCTTCACTTGACAACACTCTCTGTCGGAAACGTATGCCCTTTTTCTCCCACATTATTCTGATATTCTCCATCTGCATATATCAAACGTCATCCCTTTCCCCCTAGCACCCTCTTTTCCCTCTCTCCTGAATGCTTCCTTGCATCTCCTTCACTCCACCACGCTCCCTATAAACACAATGCACCCACTGTAAGATCTGCATGTTCTTTTGCTCTGTCGCTGTTTCGACAGATATGCACCTCCTTCACACACATTTGCATAGAATCAGAATTACATTTGGCACATGACCATTGCTCTGCGCGACCTGCAGGCAGGCCAAGGATTTGATGAGCATGTGCTCTGAGCACCTTGGTGACCCCTTGACTGGCCCTGTGAGAAACTCACGCTGTCTTCAGCCTCAACTCCAAAGCTCTCAATCATGACCCTTCATAAACACCCACCCTCAACTTGAAGTCACACAGAAACCTAGAGCTGACTCATCTCACAGTATGCATTACTCAAATACAGTCAGCTCCTATGAGACGTATAGGTATAGTGTGATTTTGTTGTTGGAGGCATCAAAATGTGCGCTTTACGGTTGTCCAACCAACAAAATTAGCAACCTTTGAAGATTTTCTTTTTTAAGAAATGGGGACCATCAGAACTGGGCAGCTATGGGGAAAGGGAGGGTGACAATCCGGGTCAGACAAACTAAACTGATTGGTTCAGCAGTTTCTACATCACTGACTGTTACACCAATGAACAGTCAAAGCTGGGCTAATGCTTTTTATAACCAGATAGGTCAAGGGGTCAAAGCGGGGTAGTGAGAGAGGCATTTATCTCAAGAATAGTTTACCTCAAAATGTATTGTATTCATAAGTGGCCAATTAACCAATGACGTTTTATAATGGATTAGACAAGGAACTTTATTCAATCGATTCAAAAAAACAGAAAATAAATATTATCACCGTGCTTCCCTCTTATCTCTGAGAGGGCTTTATACAAGCCCACAGGAAATCAAGAGGTAAATGAGGACACACAGATAAGTGACAACAAAACAAGGATTACTACTTTGCTTTACAACTTCATTATGCACTAAAATAAAGAATCTACAGCAATTAATTTTACCTTACAGAAACCCCAGAAAATACCTCGTCAGAACTCACCCATTACATTATTTTTAGATATTTGAATAAAAGGCTTACAGAAAAGAACTAAAGTGCTAAAGAGTCATTGGCATATTTATAAGATCATGACGCAGCGCGGAGCTGGAAGCCATCTTGGTGCACCGAGCTGCGTCATTAGGAGAGTGCAGGGATATGTGGTATTTACAACAATACAACGCATCCCTGTGCTTTCCTCTGTGGTAACCACAATAGGTTGCCTAGAGCCAACGCAGACACCCTTGCACCATGGTGCAAGGGTGCCTGCATTGCGGGAATGATTATTTTTGTACAGGAAGGGACACCTTCATGGACAAAAAAAATCATTTATGATGTTTTCCTCCTTTTATCTGATGAAAAAACGAGGAGAAATCAATGGTGGCTCCTCCTTATTCAGCAGTGGAAATAAAGGAAAAATAAAATTAGAATAACTCGTTGCTATTATCATTTCATTTATTCCTGCTGCGGTAGCTTGCTGGGGCAGGGCGGGGCTGCTCTGTTTTTAGAGTAGGGGAGGAGGGGTTGGCACTCTGTAAAGTGTGCATGAATGTTTGGCCGGCCGTCGTGGGTTTTAGAAGCGTGCTACTCACCCGTGAGGGTCTCAAGGCGCTGGGGGGGTGCAACTCCGGGTCAGTTGAAGAGCCAGGTCTTGAGTCTCTTCCTGAAAGTGTTCAGAGTGGGGGGGGGGATCTGATATTGACTGGGAGCTCGTTCCAGGTCTGTGCTGCGATGTAGGAGAAGGCTCTGATGCCTGCTCTGATTCTGCAGATTGGTGGGGTCCCTGCCAGGGCGAGGTCGGTGGAGCAGAGGTTCCTCATGGGTACGTGGAAGGAGACTCTTTTGTTGAGGTATTTGGGTCTGATGTTGTTGAGGGGTTTGTAGGTGTGGGTGAGTAGCTTGAAGGTTACCCTCTTCTTGATGGGGAGCCAGTGGAGGTCTCGTAGGTGTGGGGTCATGTGCTCAAGGTATGGGGTCATGTGCTCGTGTTGTGGGGTTCCGAGGATGAGTCTGGCCGCGGTGTTCTGGATGGTTTGGAGCTTGTGTAGCAGGGTTTTGTTGATTCCGGCGTAGAGGTTGTTGCCGTAGTCCAGTCTGCTTATTACTAGTGCGTGGGTGACGTTCTTTCTGCATTTGTGGGGGATCCACTTGAAGGTCTTTCGGAGGATGCAGAGGGAGTTGAAGCAAGTCGAGGCGACGGCGTTGATCTGGCGGGTCATGGTGAGGGAGGAGTCTAGGATGATGCCTAGGTTCCGGGCGTGGTCTGTTGGCATGGGTGGGTTTTGGAGAGCAAGGGGCCACCAGGTAGTGTCCCATCCCGTGGGGAAGGGTCCAAGGACGAGGACCTCGGACATCTCCGAGTTCAGCTTTAGGCAGCTGTTGCTCATCCTGGCTGCCACGTCTTTCATTCGTTCTTGGAAGCAGAGTCTGGTGTCTTCGGGTATCTTTGTGAGAGAGAGAATGAGCTGGTTGTCATCTGCTTATGATATTCTGTTGAGCCCATGATGTCTGACGATGGCGGCAAGGGGGGCTATGTAGATGTTCAAAAGCGTGGGGCTGCGCGAGGATTTCTGTAGGTTTGGAGAGGAAGGGAGGGAGTCTGATCCTTTGGGTTCTGCCAGAGAGAAAGGAGCGGATCCAGTCGAGGGCGGTTCCTCATATTCCAGCGTCGTGGAGTCTGGCTGCGAGAGTACAATGTGAGATGGTACTGAAGGCCACAGAGAAGTCTAGTAGGATAAGGGCTGCGGTGTGACCCTGGTCGAGTAGCATTCGGATGTCATCGGTGGCGGCGAGGAGGGCAGTCTCGGGGCTGCGGTTGCTGCGCAATCCGGACTGGGAGGAGTCGAGGATGGCGTTCTCTTCGGTGAAGGTGGTCAGCTGGGCGTTGATGAATCTCTCGGTGACTATGGCTGCGAATGGAAGGAGAGAGATGGGTCGGTAGTTTTTCAGGCCTGTCGGGTCGGCCGAGGGTTTCTTGAGGAGGGGCTTGACTTCTGCCGGCTTCCAGTCGTCGGGGGAGGTGCCGGATTCGAGGGAAGTGTTGATGGTCGGCTTATCTCAGGAGCTATGGCAGCAACGGCTCTGTGGTAGATGTGCAGTGGGCATGGGTCTGTGGGAGCTCCTGAGTGGGTGTTCTTCATGGTCTTCGTGGTGTCTTCAGTGGTAGCACGCTTCCAGGTGGTGATGATTGGCCGGTTGTCGGTGGTGGTGAGGGTGGTGTTGTCAGGAGTCTGAATGCTGAAGTTGTCATAGAGGGCCTTGATTTTCATGTGGAAGTAGGAGCTGAGCTTGTTGCAGAGGTCCTAGGATGGAGGCACGTCCGTGGCTTCGCTGGGGGGTTTGGTGAACTGCTGTATGACGTTGAAAAGTTCCTTTGCGTTGCTGGCATTGGTGTGGATTTTATTCTTGATGAAGGTCTTTTTGGGGGTTCTTATGCGCTGGTGGTATTCATTCATGGCGTTCCTATAGTTTTTCTGGTCATCAGTGGTTTTCTTGATCCGCCAGAGTTTCTCGAGGCGTCTGCATTACAGCCTGGGTGGAGAACATGCCCAGAATCCCATTCCCTGGCTGAGCGCCGAACCACTGCTCTCAGACCAATCGCAACGTTGCATTGCAGTGTTGTGTTTGGCTTAGGTGAGCCTGGGTGCTTCCTGTTCCGGCTGGAGCTGAGGGACAATGACGAGGGACAACAAGGAGAGATGCGACGAGGAGTACGTTTTATTAACTTTTCCTTTACCCCCCTCCTCCAACCACCCCGACCTCCGTGCTGCCACCCTCGATCTGTGCCGGTCACCACTGGGAGAAATAAAAGGTATTTCTCCTCATTATGCCACTTTTACGCCTCCACTGGGAGGCATTAGAATCTGATGTATTCCCAGGTTTCCGAAACCTTGTAAATCTGGGAATGCGTTAGAATCCATGGGTGTTGCCTGGGAACACCCACAGCAACACCCACGGAATGACATATTTACAAGGGGTTGCTTTGCGTGGCCTTGTAAATATGGGCCAGCACTCAGCACTATCAGAGCGTCAAAAAAAGTGATGCGCAGGTGGCCCAAGGGGCTTGTATATATGCCCCTCAATCTTCGCCCTCAAATTTTATCAACCTTGCGGGAGAATATTTTTTCTGAACCAAAGCCTTTATAAGAGATTTTTTGTGCAGAGTTATTGTTGAAGGCTAATTCCACAATTAAAGTGTTTTTGCCATTTTATTTCTACTGCATATTCATTTACCAGGTGTTTACTCTCGAGCTTTGATTTATCTAAAACTTTGTGAGTGATTTTATTTTTTTATAAAACGTATTGTTTTTGCGGGGGGGATTGGGGTTATGGGAGGAAGAGACCTTTGTGACGTCCTGTATCCGTAGTTAAAACTGCAAAGCACATATAATGTCATTTCCTACAGTCCAGACGGACTTTGCATGAACTGCTGCCCATGTATAGAGTTATTTAGTATTTGCGAGCATGAGTTTTGGGTGCAGCGGCCTCCCCCCTGCTCTCACCTGCGGCAGGAATCGCCAGCACCTCCTCGCTCTTACCTGCAGCCGCCACAGGTGGCAAACGCAGGAACCGCCATGGGTGGCACAAGGTCTACGCCACTGAGTACCTATCTGGTGTGGTGCCCTGTCGTATGTAACCTCTTTGACATGCTCCAATAGAAAGACTTGGGGCATATTTACAATAGAAGTGACAGAGTGTGGTGTTAGCCTTCTTGGCTTTGCGCCATGATCCACCCCTTCTGAATGCAGGGCTACACCATATATACAACAATATGGTGCAGCCCTGCGTTTCCCCCTGCGCTGGCGCTAAATTTGTCTGCCTAGCGCCAATGCAGGCACCTTTGCCCCATAGTGCAAGGGTGCCTGCATTGCAGGGGAAGATTGTTTATGTGCATGAAGGTGTGCCTTTCTGCACATAAACAATCTTTAAATGGTGTTTTGTAACTTCTATGTGTGCTGCGTAATGCAGCACACATAGAAGTTGTAAAACATATTTTTTTTTATTGATTATTTATTTGCAGAAAGGTACACCTTCCTGCACATAAACAATCAATGGCATTTTGCTGTTTCCATGTGTGCTGCACAACGCAGCACACATGGAAACAGCAAAAACGAGGAGAAATTAACCATTTCTCCTTGTTGCTCCATGTGAAGACCAGGTTTACCCTGGTCTTAATGTTGGCACTGCCCCATATTAACGCCACCCTTGTAAATATAGAGTAGCGTCAAAATCAATGGGTGTTGCGGTGTAATGCCCACCGCATCACCCATTGCCCTCCCCCTTCACACTAAGTATAGCGTAAAAGGGTGCATTATTTACAAGGCAGCGTGAAGCCTCGTTAAGTAGCTTAACGCTGCCTGGCAAATAATGCAAAGTGCCTATCGCCACCACAACGTTGTGAAAAGTGACACTGTGGCGGCGATTGGGGCTTGTACATATGCCCCTTGATGTTTAAGTTTTTAGTAATGGAGAAGACCGGAGGCCGAACATGGGTGGTAGATAGGTCCTACCAGATGGATGGGGAAATATTTAATTTCTTTTAGTTAACTGTAATCTTTTAGGTGCAAAAGTAGTTTATTAATATTGATAATTTACTTTATTGAAGCATCTGACACCATTCCAATATGGCGGCTGACAACATTGAAAGCAGTCCTCTCTCGCTTATTAGCATTGCGCATGAGTTTAAGTTGGTAGGTTTGACGTTCCTGTAAGGTTGCACTAATCTTGATTGCAGGATCCAATGGGAACAAGGCTGTTTTCTGTCTCTCTTTACCCCCAGAAGCGACCAGATATATGGCAATTAGATGGCTAATGGTAGAAGGAAGGAAAGGTGTACAGGAGAAGGGAGAAAATAGAGACATAGATCTCTACTACTTCTACTTTGTCTCTTGGCTTGTCAATCGCGTCTACAGAGTGTAGTGAATTCCTATATGACAGAGAAATCTTGAGCGTCTTGTCTGTTAGAGATCTAAACATAACTATAAATAGATATACCTGAACAATATATTTGTGTAAACAACTCATCATACTGTCATAAAAAACAAAACTGGTAATTTCTGAAAAATAAATATATAAATAATTCAGGTAGAATTTTCTTCATGGTTAATAGCGTCACTTGTTATGTCTATCTGATAGAGTTCAAGATGGCCGCCAGCCCCGTGGGACAGGCGAGAGTTTGTGTCCTGCTTGGAATTCTAGTTCACTGCCAGTACACTGTGTCGCAGGGTGTGCTCCAAACACACACACATCAGTCAAAATAGCGCCAACACTCCGCGATGGCCACCAGCCTTTCCTCCGCTGAGAGTAGGGTGACCAACTGGCATTGGTGCAAATTCAGGACGGTGAGTGTAAAAATTCAGGACAAAGGGTCAAAATTCAGGTCACAAATTCAGGACAGGAGGTCAAGTTTCAGGGCTAAACTTCAGGACAATAGGTAAGTTTTACAGACACATCAGAGGAGGTCGCGCAATAGTATACAAGTAAGCCCAGCCATATCCAAACATATTCAACCATTTGCAAACCTCTCCATCATGTATCCCTCCATCTATCATTTCACTCATCCATCCCTTCATCCATCCTTTCACTCATCCATCCATTATCCATCCATCCACCATCCATCCATCCATCCATCCACCCTTTCACCCTATCCATCTGTACACTCATCCATCCACTCTTCTACCCATCCATCCATTCACTCATCCATCCAGCCATTTACCCTTTCACCCATTCAGCAATCTTTTCACTTACTCATACATCCACCCAGTCACTCATCCTTCCACCCATCCACCCTTTCAGTCATCCATCCATCCTCCCTTTCTCTCTCCATCGAACCTTTCACTTAGCCATCCTTCCTTCCATCCTTCCACCCATCCATCTACTCATCCATTCATGAGTCCATCCATTGACCCTATCACTCATCCATCCTTTCTCTCATCCATTTTTCCCTTCACTCATCTATTCATCCTTTTGTCCACCTACCCTCCCTTTCACTCACTCACCCATCCTTACTTCCACCCTTTCACTCATCCGTCTATCCATTCACCCTTGCACTTATCAATTCATCAATCCATCCATCATTTAACTCATCCATCCACTCACTCATCATCCACCTTTTCACTCATCCATCCTTTCACTCATCCATTCCTTCCACCCATATATCCACCTATGTACCTTTTCTATCATCCATCCTTCCACTCACTCATCTATCCATCCATCCTCTCTCATTATCCATCTATTCAATCTTTCATTCATCCATTCACCCTTTCACTAATTCATCCAGCCATCCACCCATCCCTTCACTTACTCACTCGCTCACCTTTTCATATTAATTTTGAGCGGAGCCTTTTTGAGAAGAGGCCCATCAAGAACATCACCCTCGCTGCAGGAGCCATTCCAGGACTGGGACAGAAGCCACCCAGGGCGGAGACAGGATCCACCACGGTGGGGGGGGGGTCAGGAGCCACCACAGGCGGGGGGGGACACAGGAGCCACCACATGGGGGGACAGGAGGGGGAACAGGATCCACCAGGGTGGGCATGCAGTATTCTAGTATCATTTTGGTCTCTTCCAGGGTGGGGTAGGGCTCCTCACCCCCTCCTGGACAGGACAACGAGACCATAGGCTCTCTTTACAAAATGTTAGTTTTGCCACCCCCACTGTGATGTACAGTATTTAAAGGAGATACTCCAAGAGAACTGATTTAACTGATTGTCCTCCATACTTTGTTAATCAGTGTGGGTGTGATTGTGCCATTTCTTTATTTTATTACATTATAGACTGCATGTTTGCAGAACCGAGGTATGCTTACAATTTAGTGACAGTAATTAAGCTATGTGAAGAGAACCACGTGCTGCCTTGGTGTAATTTTGGGGCCCTGGGCAGAAAGGGAATGTGTGAGGCCCCTCTAAATTGCAGAGACATGACGCATTCAGGGCTGTTTACATCTAAATAGATGCCCCTGCGTCTGAAGCTGCAGCCCCTCCCTCTCAGTCACCTTCAAGCACCTCTTAACAGCTCATCAAGGGCGGTAGGTGTGCCTCTCTAATGCTGCTGGGTGGGTATCTGTGCTTTGGTACTGCATCGGAGTCTGTTACACCCGACCTCAACAGCATCGGAGTCAAGTAGGGAGGTGGGTGGAAGCTGTGCCCAGTTAAAATTACGGACAAATGGCGTCCGTTAAAACAATCCTTCACGGACAACGGACAGGCGGCCGAAATTACGGACTGTCCGTGAAATTTACGGACGGTTGGTCAATGGTCACCCTAGCTGAGAGACGTGCACCACCAGTGAGTGGATCAGGAGTATCGCCTCACGGGCATGGCTCCCACAACCTCCAGCACCGCGTCCTGGCAGTTTATCCTCAAAGTGTGGCTGTTATCAGTGCAAGTATCAGTGTTGTGCACCAACATCACCTGATTTAGGTGCATCCATAACTGCAGCTTTAAGGCAGTACTTTATGGGTGTATATAGGTTCACTCAGGTTCCTTTAAGGGTAGGACACGGTCTCCCTGAAGATTAGCACCGCGGGAGACGCCTTTGGGTAAAACTTTCACGAAACAGGGAAATGTACCTGACTTCGCACAGGACCAAATGTCCCAAGAGTACAGGTAGGTCCGCGCCGCGCGCGAGAACATATTGCATTGCTTTGAGCGAATACAAGCAAACCGCTTTTCTTCTTTGTCGCCACGGGGAGATTACAATTTGTGCTGATGGCTGTCCTGCTCCATCGCCCTCTCTGCAGCTTCTACTTGCCTCTTCGCGTCAAGATGTCGGATGGCCATCAGCGGCCCAAGGTGACCTTTCCCTCGCATAGACTCCGGGCCAATCAGAGAGGAGCGGGCCATATTTCGCCCTTTAGCGCAATTCCGCAACGTCAGTCGCGCAGCGTCCCCTCTTGTAATCTCCTTTTCTCCTCTCCCTCGCTCGTTTGGCCCGGGAGTTTCTATCTGTGCACTTACAGCACTGTCTGCTAAAGTAATGTGCCTTCCTGCTTCAGGCGGTCCCAAGACTTTGAGACCGAAGCAATAGCACGAGGCAGGGAGGTAAAGCAAGCATTCTCCTAGCAAGAACCAGATTGGCTCGCTGAGCGACAGGGAGGATTGACGACAGTCCAGTGCCTCTGAAAGGCCTGTGTGGCAGGGGCAGAGCCACTCATATAAGACTCATCAATGCCTACAAAGCCGACAGTGTTGGGTTTTGATTCCACCAGCTCGCGCCCTGATCCAAGGGCGCCTTTGGAATCAATGTGAAGTGCCGGAGCCATGGAAAGGAGGTCGCTTTGCCGATATCCCAGCATGCCTTCCGCACCCTGAGTTGTTCTCAGCTACACAGCCTCCCGAACGTAGGTTGTCCGGCTGCCACCCCCTTCCTTCCTCTCCGAACAGATGTTCCTGGCTCAGTGGCTGCATCCAGTGGCCTCTTGGACCATCCACAGCTGCCCGCAGCTGTTCACTCAGAGCCACGTCTGTTCTAATTAATGTAACCACTGGTTCTTAGCTATGGCGGAGTTAAACCTTGACCTCTCACATCCCCATGGGGCATTTCCTTCCTTCTATCATGCGCAAGAGTGGGCACAGCTCGAACCAGGGGGCGGGGCCATCCCGAGGACCGAGGAACAGCCCAAGACGACTAACGAGCACAACACGTTCCAAAGACCCCACATACACAACTACGAATAAGAAAATAGATAACTGCGATGGGAAAAAGCAGAACCGGAAATAACCACAAGAGGCAAGCATGGCTGGTCAATCACAACAAAAAACAAGCATTGGCATAGCCAATAGGTCTCGCCTTTGGGACCTTATAAGTGTTTAGTTAGTGGGGCATCGAGAGCTTATATACCTGGAGCTTATATACCTGGAAGCGCCCCCCCCACTACACTCTCACCGGGCACACAAGAGGGGGAGACCCCCAACATGGGACCCCGCTCTGCCCAGCGCTTCTGCTCTGCTTCTGGGCGCTACGGGCGGAGCTACAGCCACCCCCGGGAGCGGCTCCCCTGACTTCACTCTCAGCCCGGCACACAAGAGGGGGAGAACCCCCAGCCCCCGTCATGGGACCCCGCTCTGCCCAGCGCTGCTGCTCTGCTTCTGCGGTACAAAAGGGGGTGGTGATGGACGGAGCATCAGAACCAATCAAACACTCACAACCCAGTCAACAGATCTGGGTTTGATCCATCACCGTTCTTTAGCCCACTCTGCCACCCCAGTTCAGACATGGCCATATGCAAATCAGTCTGACCCTGTGCCTCATGGGAACAGTCCGGCCCGAACTGCCAAGCCATGCCTTCCCTGGACCGGAAACAAGCTTCCTAGGACCGGTTACTGGCATTTCAGCCGTCTTCAGCCAGGCTTGCTTGAATCCAGTGGCAAAGTGAGCAAGGGACTCACGTCTGAGCATACCCTGCCAACTTATGGCGAACAAAGCGGTACAAAAGGGGGTGGTGATGGACGGAGCATCAGAACAAATCAAACACTCACACCCAGTCAACAGATCTGGGTTTGATCCATCACCGTTCTTTAGCCCACTCTGGGGGTGCATGGAGCATTCTGATGCTCCATCCATCAGTACCCCCTTTTGTACCGCTTTGTTCGCCATAAGTTGGCAGGGTATGCTCAGACGTGAGTCCCTTGCTCACTTTGCCACTGGATTCAAGCAAGCCTGGCTGAAGACGGCTGAAATGCCAGTAACCGGTCCTAGGAAGCTTGTTTCCGGTCCAGGGAAGGCATGGCTTGGCAGTTCGGGCCGGACTGTTCCCATGAGGCACAGGGTCAGACTGATTTGCATATGGCCATGTCTGAACTGGGGTGGCAGAGTGGGCTAAAGAACGGTGATGGATCAAACCCAGATCTGTTGACTGGGTTGTGAGTGTTTGATTGGTTCTGATGCTCCGTCCATCACCACCCCCTTTTGTACCGCTTTGTTCGCCATAAGTTGGCAGGGTATGCTCAGACGTGAGTCCCTTGCTCACTTTGCCACTGGATTCAAGCAAGCCTGGCTGAAGACGGCTGAAATGCCAGAAACCGGTCCTAGGAAGCTTGTTTCCGGTCCAGGGAAGGCATGGCTTGGCAGTTCGGGCTGGACTGTTCCCATGAGGCACAGGGTCAGACTGATTTGCATATGGCCATGTCTGAACTGGGGTGGCAGAGTGGGCTAAAGAACGGTGATGGATCAAACCCAGATCTGTTGACTGGGTGTGAGGGTTTAATTGGTTCTGATGCTCCATCCATCACCACCCCCTTTTGTACCGCGCTGCTCTGCTTCTGGGCGCTAAGGGCTGAGCTACAGCCACCCCCGGGAGCGGCCCCCGACTTCACTCTCAGCTGGGCACCCAAGGAGGGAGACCCCCACAGGCCCCCGACATGGGTCTGCGCTCTGCCTGACGCTGCCTGACGCCGCTGCTCTGCATTAGCATAATGCAACAGAAGCCCCGCCTTTTTATTTTTCATGAAAGAAAATGCTCTTGTTTTCAGTGGAGGGGTTCTTAAAATGCTAGCAATCTGTGAAGCTTTGATTGAATTTATGATATGCAAGACGTGGAGGTTATTATTCACTGTAAATCAGCACATGCCTAGAGCTGTGCCTTCGCCTTAGCGCACTCTGGCTGCTGGTTAAGAGTAGAATCGGCTTTTGTTACAGTAATCAGAACTTCTGCTTTTGATGATCAAATTTAAGAGATGCATGAGAAGATGGACTGCTTTCTAACAGGCTGACCGAAAGATTTTTTTTTTATTTAGACCGTGTTAAGTGAAGTACTCTGACTGGGGTAGGCACACAGCATTAGACAAGCTGCTGAGGCATTTCAGAATTTCTTTTAGATGTCTGTGTGGCTTTGAAGTTTTTAATGTTTTTAGTTGGCTATAAAATAACATGCACGTTATCGCAGCACCTTTCCACTCGTGGCTCTCACCGTCACAAAACACTTGTGACCTTGAGGGCGTATATGGAGGTTGTGACCAGCTTGGCCCTGCAGCCCCAACCCTGTCTTCTCAGGTAGTCATGACTGTGTTTCCTTGCTGGGCATGTTGGGTTGGGGCAGTGCAAGGCAGCTATCTGTGCAACCTAGCTTGTTCATTTCACTCTCCGCCGCACCCGAACCTGTGTGTCAATCATGATTGAAGCTCCTCCCCCTGCCACCCACGTCACCAACGCTCTCCCTCACTCTCCTGGAAATACTAAACTGCTGCTTCATCATTTAATGTTGAGGACGACCGGTCCGGGGGCAGCAAAACAAACACAGGGGCAACATCCGCATGCCGAAATAAAGACGCCGCCTCTGTTTTAACGACTTTTATTTAAATTCTACGTAAAATGTTTTAAAATGCACCAATTTGCACTCTATATTTGTGTGAGAGTCTAGGGGAGGGGTGCCCGTAGATCGGGAAGTTGCTGCTTTATAGAAACCCGCCCTAGAGGAGCCTGCCCGGCCCCTCGTCCGCTGTCATAAGAAACAAGAGAAGGCTCTTTCACCATGTGGCAGTCACAAAGCAGGGCACTGTGCTTGGTGCGCACTGTTAGAGAACACGTCTTGATCTCTCGATCTAACAGTGAGAAGTGACGACTGTGTGGGCAATATTGAGGCACTGACCTGGCAGCTCTGATTAGGACCGAACCGGGTCAGAGCCAATGGCGGCCGGCGGACAACACAGCCGAGGGCCAGGAACAATTTTTAAAAAAAGCCAGTGAGTGATGCGCGCACTCTTGGGAGAGTGAGCAGCCCATCTGTTTTCAATTATCGCGCCCGCGTCTGGGCATGATAATTGAACACAGATGTTGCCCGTGCGCGTAACCGCAAGCCTTAGGCCGTGGGCGGTTACATTGGCTGGGAAAGGCGGGACATGCACCCGCCTTTACCCAATTGCGTACTGTCTTTTAAGGAAGACGCACGCAAACACCAATAGATATATTGGTGGAAAAAATGCCACAAGCACGAGCTTGTGAAAAGTCCTGGTCAGCTGCAAGAAGTCGTTTTCCTATTGCAGCGCATGCGCTCTGCTATAGGCTCGACCTAATGACCACAACACATTAGCATGAATGGTCACGCAGATAACTATGAATGAGTTCAACCCTTCTAAATATAACCACAGCCCGGAACTATGAGGAATCACACCATGATGACAACACAAGTATGTGTACAACATATCTATGAATAATCACAATGAAAAATAAAGAATAATTTCAATGAAATACTGCACAACACAAACCATAATCATGACTACGACAATTCTGACCTAAAAATATCCATGACAGAAACCCACTGATTCCCACAACCGATTACTAAAGATGACCACACTATGTACCTAACAAATGAGAAACAACAATGTGGGTGCCGAGATGCACCAAAATAACTATGTTTGTGCTATGCCAGCGAATGTAAATGTAGAATAATAAGAAATGTTATTTAGAGCAACTTTACCAATAAAATCCGTGTTAATGACCAGAGTGCAGCAAAAATTACATGCCAAACCTGTCTCACAGATTGCATATTAAAATTACTTCACACAGGAAAATAACTCTCCTGAGTCTCACAGAGCTCTTCAATGTGATGTTACCGTCAGTGCACAAATGTAACCCCTTGCATCCTGGTTGTGACTATATACCTTTTATTTTGCTAATGAGTAATAATGAAAAAAACACCATGCATTCAGACGTGCAGAGAATAATAACCTATTCATTACCATTGTTGCTAGAAGGGAGGGGCATCATGACCCCCTCGAGGATTTGCCTCTCATGAGTCATAGCACCTTGAAATACTCAAGAATGCTATGCCCCAGATTTATCATTACGTCACGTAATGCAACGCAGCAAGGCAACTTGCTGCAGTGCTCGACAGGGAGATGGCAGGAATGCGCCATATTTATCAAGATACAGCACATTCCTGTCCTCTTCTTGTGCTGGCGCACTCAGTTCCGCCTAGTGAAAATACACGCACAGTTGCGCCATGATGCTAGGGAGCCTGCGTTAGTGGCAAAATTGTTTTTTACAGGCAGGGGCACCTTCCTACATGAAAACAATCCTTAGCTTTTTCCTCTTTCTAAGTGTGCTGCAAAATGAAGCACACTTAGAAATAGGAAACAGTGAGAAGAAATAAAGGTATTTCTAGAAACAACACGGAGAAACAGAGGTATTTTTCCTCATTGCACCTCTATCGGTAGGGCGCTATGTATTCCCAGGTCTAACAGTGTTGGTAAATCTGAGAATGTTTCTCACACACAAGAAGGGGGGAGAGGCACACCACAGCCACTACTCCAGCCTGCCCAATCACAACTGTAACACATACAGAGAGGAGTAGTGTGTATCAATCTCTTAAACTCCTAATACTTTCCTGTCACCACCATCCTTCACGTTTTTTATCCTAGTCAGTGGATTTAGGAATACATTATTTACAAAAGTTACCACTGAACTAGTTTTAATATTTACTGCACTTTTTCTTTCGGTCATCCCAGGATCCATTACCTATTATTATTTTTATATGTTTGTATTATCTTCCCCTCCCTTTTGCTCCACCCCAGGCGCTGGTGTGCGCAGGGTTGTATTGAAGCAAGCCCGATGATGTAGCATGTCACAATTTTGTGAGTGAGGGCAGTATTTTTTCACTAAGCACTTGCCACCTCTCTTTAAGAGATTCATACACCCTATTCCTCTGTGTGAGTGTTACAGTTTAAATCTGGGAATGTGTCAGAATACATGCGTGGATGCGTGGGTGGAACACCCAAGCTCCACACATTTAAAGCCTTCCCGGCCCAGTGTTTCTTGCAAGTCAAAAACTTACTCTGCCTTGTGTTACACTCTATTTACCAAGCCATGTAGAGCCACACAGGATGCTTCTGTGTGGAACGGCAAGTCTCATTTTAGGTTTTGCATTGCCCTGCGTGTTGCAAGGGTGACACAAAACCTTGCTAAATCTGGGTCTATGCATATTTTGTTATCAGAGAAAATTGATTTGTTTTGATCCATGAAGCAGCCATGTGTGTGTACATTAAGGCCAGTACAATCACTAATAGCCTGAGTTTATTTCCCTCTTTAATGTTATAAAGCCCAGCAGAGGAAATTGTGTGGGGTAAATGATTACTTTAATTCTAATCCCTACTCAGATGAATCGTGAAGAGAGGGCCCTACTCCACAGTCCACTTAAATGTATTGGGCAGGAAGAGTTAAATACTTAACTCTCAACTGTAATGCACCAAGCACAGGTCCTGCTGGAATGCATTGGAAACAACCAGGAAACTGCTTCAACTCTAGTTGAAATGCATTGGACATAATAAGGGACCATATCTACTTTCACTCTTCTATTGCACTGCATTGTACACAGTGAGGGACCACCTTCAATTCCCTATTGAAATGCATTGTACATATTGTGGGACCATTTCTTGAATACAATAAAGGGCAACTCACCATTGAGATTCATTGGAAGCTATGAAACACCATATCCAATTCCCCATTGAAATGCATTGGACATAATAAGGGACCATATCTACTTTCGCTCTTCTATTGCAATGCATTGTACACAGTGAGGGACCACCTCCAATTCCCTATTGAAATGCATTGTACATATTGTGGGACCACCTCCATTTCTTGAATACAATAAAGGGCAACTCACCATTGAGATTCATTGGATGCTATGAAACACCATATCCAATTCCCCATTGAAATGCATTGGACATAATAAGGGACCACCTCCAACTCCCTATTGAAATGAATATGACACAGTGAGCATCTACCTCCAGGTCCAAATTAAAATTCTCAGGGACCACCTCATGGAATACATTGCACACAATGAAGGACCGCCTCCAATTCCCCATTGAAATGCATTGGGCAGAGTAAGGACCCACCTGTCCGATTTCGAGATCAGTGTCCAGCAGAGTCTGGTGACAATCTGCCCGTTTCCCAGAACCTGGGTCTGTTAGTATATAAGGAAATACTAAAAGCAAAACAAAACACTGGGCTGAATGGGAGAAGAGATGAAAAGAGAACAGCCACAACTTTGCATCCTTTTCGCTGAAGGTCCCTTTCTGTTTGGGTCTTTTGGATTTCGAAATATCACATCATAATAAGAATTAAGTTCATTAGCCATAAAAACACCATATGTACCCAAGTATCTTATCCGAAGGAGGAAGCATATTAGCATACTGGTTTCAGGATCGTGGAAACCTGGAAACCTGAGCCACAAACTGGAAAGGGAAGCTAGTGCAACAGATGATTTGAGTATGTAGATTCAAAAGACTGGGTATAACCGCTAGAGCTACTGCTATTATTCCCCTAGTCAAACTACTGTTAAACAGCCAACAAACTGGTGCAAACTATGTGTGAAAGCCTGCTAGACACAAAAAAATTAATTGATAGCCACACTAGATCTACATTTTTACATCTAGCGTTAGCCAAGACTTTTTGATTTTATTAAAGGTATATGAATAATATGCTTACTTATTGGGGTCTTCAGGCAGCCCTCTTCATCCTTAGATCTGTAAACGAGTAATTCATGTTTTTGTTCCTCCCACTATGGCATACATCATCGGGCAGTGGATCAGCCTACTTCAGCCACTGGCTAGCCTTATTGCGAGTGATGCCATTCTGTTCTTTCACCGACAGCTCATCCAATCCACATACAAGGTATTCCCTCCATTGCTATGGACTTTTATGGCAATGGATGCTTTTTGAGAGCAAACAAAATTGTGCTGTGTGCCACTGTTTTTATTTTATTTATGTTTAAATTGATAAGGTCCAGCAGCTTCCCCAACAAAGGTTTGCAAATCCAAGACAAAACACAAAAGAAACCTTGACAAAGCCAAAAGGCTGGCAGCAAAGCCAGACCTATTGTTTTTGCCAATACTTATTGTTTTCTAATGTTGCTTGGCAATGTCAATCAGCAAAATATCTGTAATCAGCTTTTGCTTATTATGAACGAAGGAGCGCATTGAATTGAAGTGGATGAAATACCTGTTCTGAGGGAATATACGTTTGGTGTACATTGTCAGAAAACTGTTGGATAGAACCCAAATGAACAGAAAAAAGAGAGTGACCTAATGAAGAGAGTAAAGAGTTATTAAATGCCAAATCTGCCAAAGGCAACCACGTGACCCATTGTTCCTGATGGTTCATGATGTAAGAATGGAAGTGGTATTCTAGAGATCCTTTATTCATTCGGTCTGATCATCAGTTTGGGAGTGAAATCTTGGTTCTAGATTTATGAACGATTTGCGACTCGCGATGTGACAGATTTGTGAATTGCAATATTTTTGCTACCGATATTGGTGAGTTGTAATTACAGAATCAGTATTTGTGACTTGCAAACTTCATGTGCGAGGCTGTGCAATTAGTGGCTAGTTGCACAAATACCCATTTGCAGGTGCAATTTTGCACTGATTAGTTTCAAATGGTAAGTGTGTGCAAACTATAATAGCTGGTCCAGAATGCATCAGGGGTTTCCACAATGGCTGCTTGTATATGATTGTGAGGAGGATGTGACTACTGGCTGCTCAACAGAGGGGCAGAAGGAGACTGGAGAGGATCTTTAGGACCAGGCTTACTATTTTCCAACCGACAGAGGAAGACATCTTTGAAAAATACAGGTTAAGTTGCACAGTGATAATTGATTGGATCAAATTGCTGAAACCACATCTTGAAAGCAATTCACTGTGCAGCAGTTCCATCCCCACTCATGTGCAGCTGTTGTGCTCACTGCACCTTTTGGCTTTGGGCAGCTACCAGGGCATGATTGCTGTTGCTGGTGGTGTGCCAGAAAGTGTGTTGTCGTGTTTCTTGTGGAAATTCCCAGATGCCATGCTCTTAAACATCAACAGGTGCATAGACCTACCCAGGAATGCAGACGAAATTCAAAGAACAAAAGGAAACTTTTACAGGGTAGCCAAATTCCCCCATGTTTTATGGTATGTAGATGGAGCACATTTTGCTATTTGTCCTCAAGCCCATATAGAAGACTTCTTTCAGAATATAAAAAATTTACATTCCCTCAATATCCAAGTTGTATGTGTTGCACATAATGTAATTACAGACATAGAGGTAAAATACCCAGGGTGCACCCATGACTCCTACATCTTCACGCGCAGTGGAATACACCAATGCCTGAAAAGAGGGATTGTGAGGATGATTATTTTAATAGCTAATGTAATGCTGCATCTTAGCACATATGAATGTGACCATCAAATATCAGGTTCTGCCATGCTCACATTTATGTTTTTTGTCCCAGGTGATAGTTCATATGCGTTAAGGCCTTGGATACAAACACCCATACCTAGCTCCAGAAAACCAAAATGAAAGGTGTCACAACATTGCTCATCGATGCACCAGAGTGGTAATTGAGCGAACATTTTGCATGCTGAAATCAAGATTTCATGCTTTCACAAGAGTGGAGGTGCACAACAGTATGCTCCTGAGACATCCTGTAAACTTGTGGCAACCTGTGCCAGGTTGCACAACATAGGGACGAGGTGCGGACTACCCATCACTCGGTAGGGCACTGGTTCTGAAGATGAGGATCCTGAACCACCTCTTCAGAAGCCTGAAGACCAGAGTCCAGCAGTGGAGGGGAAATGCAGATGGGATCACATTGCAACACATTATTTCTCGAGGTAAGTTCTATGTGACAATACACTCACTTAAATGATGAGAGCAGAGTTGATGCAGCAAGTTAAATCAACCTTTAATGTCAGTCTGCTGTATTCATTGCTTAAGTTGTAAACTGTGTGATAAGTAAATGGTCAGTAGAAAACAAACAAATGTTGGCTGCATCACCAAAATAATTACAATCATGCCAGTATGACCTAACAATATGATGTTCCCACCACTGCTTTCTACAGCTACTTCCAACATGGCCTGCCCCTTCTTGTTCTCCAGCAGGAGTACAGCTGCTGCTGCATCACAGGTCATGTGCATCACTTTAGAGATGCTGCTGACCCTTGAGATGTCCTCACTATCCTAAGGGGCATCTCCAACACCACCTGCTCTCTTTATATTTTGTCGCACTTCAACTGCAGACATGATCTTCTCTAGGACACTGGCAACATCACCACTAGAGTGTCTCATTTCCACCAGCAAGGTAACTATTCTCCTTGATAGTGTGGAAGTGGCATTGGCCAAATGACCAATGGAATGAGTTAGGCCATCCATTCTGGCCACAGCGAGGTGTTCGTGGTTGTGATTTGTGTCCCAATGTTCTCAAATGCAAATGAAATGCATTGCTGCATCTTCTGCATCTTCCTGTTAATGAGTTTCATCTGCTTGTGTTGCAGACACTGAATTTGGATCATGGACGCCTCAAGGCTTCAAATAACTTAAGTCATTGGCTTTAGGTTCTATAGTGTGAAGTGCCTCATGGCTCCGACTTCACCCATGCCCTGAGACATGCTGCTGTCATTGCCTCACACATGGGTGCTGGATGGGATTGCTTGGCATAGTGACTTCGTTGTTCTCCATTAATGCTGTCTGTGTTGGCAATTAGCGTTACAACAAACAAATGATGGACGGAATGCTGACAATGCATACATTCTCCCCCAGTCAAGAGATCTGGGGTAAATCCATCGTTCTTTTGCCCACTACACCACCCCAGTTCAGACATGGCCATATGCAAATCAGTCTTGACCCTGTGCCTCATGGGAACAGTCCAGCCCGAACTGCCAAGCCATGTCTTCCCTGGACCGGAATCAAGCATCCTAGGACCGGTTTCTGGCTATCAGCCGTCATCAGCCAGGATAGCTTGACTCCAGTGGCGTAGTGAGCACGGGTCCCACGTCTGGGAATACCCATCCCACTTAGGGCGAAAAGCGTTACAACAAACAAATGATGGACGGAATGCTGACAATGCATACATTCTCCCCCAGTCAAGAGATCTGGGGTAAATCCATCGTTCTTTTGCCCACTACACCACCCCAGTTCAGACATGGCCATATGCAAATCAGTCTTGACCCTGTGCCTCATGGGAACAGTCCAGCCCGAACTGCCAAGCCATGTCTTCCCTGGACCGGAATCAAGCATCCTAGGACCGGTTTCTGGCTATCAGCCGTCATCAGCCAGGATAGCTTGACTCCAGTGGCGTAGTGAGCACGGGTCCCACGTCTGGGAATACCCATCCCACTTAGGGCGAAAAGCGTTACAACAAACAAATGATGGACGGAATGCTGACAATGCATACATTCTCCCCCAGTCAAGAGATCTGGGGTAAATCCATCGTTCTTTTGCCCACTACACCACCCCAGTTCAGACATGGCCATATGCAAATCAGTCTTGACCCTGTGCCTCATGGGAACAGTCCAGCCCGAACTGCCAAGCCATGTCTTCCCTGGACCGGAATCAAGCATCCTAGGACCGGTTTCTGGCTATCAGCCGTCATCAGCCAGGATAGCTTGACTCCAGTGGCGTAGTGAGCACGGGTCCCACGTCTGGGAATACCCATCCCACTTAGGGCGAAAAGCGTTACAACAAACAAATGATGGACGGAATGCTGACAATGCATACATTCTCCCCCAGTCAAGAGATCTGGGGTAAATCCATCGTTCTTTTGCCCACTACACCACCCCAGTTCAGACATGGCCATATGCAAATCAGTCTTGACCCTGTGCCTCATGGGAACAGTCCAGCCCGAACTGCCAAGCCATGTCTTCCCTGGACCGGAATCAAGCATCCTAGGACCGGTTTCTGGCTATCAGCCGTCATCAGCCAGGATAGCTTGACTCCAGTGGCGTAGTGAGCACGGGTCCCACGTCTGGGAATACCCATCCCACTTAGGGCGAAAAGCGTTACAACAAACAAATGATGGACGGAATGCTGACAATGCATACATTCTCCCCCAGTCAAGAGATCTGGGGTAAATCCATCGTTCTTTTGCCCACTACACCACCCCAGTTCAGACATGGCCATATGCAAATCAGTCTTGACCCTGTGCCTCATGGGAACAGTCCAGCCCGAACTGCCAAGCCATGTCTTCCCTGGACCGGAATCAAGCATCCTAGGACCGGTTTCTGGCTATCAGCCGTCATCAGCCAGGATAGCTTGACTCCAGTGGCGTAGTGAGCACGGGTCCCACGTCTGGGAATACCCATCCCACTTAGGGCGAAAAGCGTTACAACAAACAAATGATGGACGGAATGCTGACAATGCATACATTCTCCCCCAGTCAAGAGATCTGGGGTAAATCCATCGTTCTTTTGCCCACTACACCACCCCAGTTCAGACATGGCCATATGCAAATCAGTCTTGACCCTGTGCCTCATGGGAACAGTCCAGCCCGAACTGCCAAGCCATGTCTTCCCTGGACCGGAATCAAGCATCCTAGGACCGGTTTCTGGCTATCAGCCGTCATCAGCCAGGATAGCTTGACTCCAGTGGCGTAGTGAGCACGGGTCCCACGTCTGGGAATACCCATCCCACTTAGGGCGAAAAGCGTTACAACAAACAAATGATGGACGGAATGCTGACAATGCATACATTCTCCCCCAGTCAAGAGATCTGGGGTAAATCCATCGTTCTTTTGCCCACTACACCACCCCAGTTCAGACATGGCCATATGCAAATCAGTCTTGACCCTGTGCCTCATGGGAACAGTCCAGCCCGAACTGCCAAGCCATGTCTTCCCTGGACCGGAATCAAGCATCCTAGGACCGGTTTCTGGCTATCAGCCGTCATCAGCCAGGATAGCTTGACTCCAGTGGCGTAGTGAGCACGGGTCCCACGTCTGGGAATACCCATCCCACTTAGGGCGAAAAGCGTTACAACAAACAAATGATGGACGGAATGCTGACAATGCATACATTCTCCCCCAGTCAAGAGATCTGGGGTAAATCCATCGTTCTTTTGCCCACTACACCACCCCAGTTCAGACATGGCCATATGCAAATCAGTCTTGACCCTGTGCCTCATGGGAACAGTCCAGCCCGAACTGCCAAGCCATGTCTTCCCTGGACCGGAATCAAGCATCCTAGGACCGGTTTCTGGCTATCAGCCGTCATCAGCCAGGATAGCTTGACTCCAGTGGCGTAGTGAGCACGGGTCCCACGTCTGGGAATACCCATCCCACTTAGGGCGAAAAGCGTTACAACAAACAAATGATGGACGGAATGCTGACAATGCATACATTCTCCCCCAGTCAAGAGATCTGGGGTAAATCCATCGTTCTTTTGCCCACTACACCACCCCAGTTCAGACATGGCCATATGCAAATCAGTCTTGACCCTGTGCCTCATGGGAACAGTCCAGCCCGAACTGCCAAGCCATGTCTTCCCTGGACCGGAATCAAGCATCCTAGGACCGGTTTCTGGCTATCAGCCGTCATCAGCCAGGATAGCTTGACTCCAGTGGCGTAGTGAGCACGGGTCCCACGTCTGGGAATACCCATCCCACTTAGGGCGAAAAGCGTTACAACAAACAAATGATGGACGGAATGCTGACAATGCATACATTCTCCCCCAGTCAAGAGATCTGGGGTAAATCCATCGTTCTTTTGCCCACTACACCACCCCAGTTCAGACATGGCCATATGCAAATCAGTCTTGACCCTGTGCCTCATGGGAACAGTCCAGCCCGAACTGCCAAGCCATGTCTTCCCTGGACCGGAATCAAGCATCCTAGGACCGGTTTCTGGCTATCAGCCGTCATCAGCCAGGATAGCTTGACTCCAGTGGCGTAGTGAGCACGGGTCCCACGTCTGGGAATTCTGCATCATTCAGAAACTCTGTCCATCACCACCCCCTTTTTCCCAAATCGATTTTATCCACACTCAGTGTGGGAGGGTATGCTCAGACGTGAGTCCCTTGCTCATTGCACCATCAGGATTCAGGCAAGCCGGGCCGACGAAGGCTGTGATGCCAGAAACCGGTCCCTGGAAGCTTGATTCCTTCCCAGTATAAGAATTTGCTTGGTAGTTTGGTTTGTCCTGTTCCGATCATGCACTGGGACAGGTACAGACTAATTTGCATGTAGCCAGGTTCTGAGCTGGGATGGTGCAGTGAGCTAAAAAACGGTGATGGATTAAAACCATGATCTCTTGACTTGGTAAGAGTATTCTGCATCATTCAGAAACTCTGTCCATCACCACCCCCTTTTTCCCAAATCGATTTTATCCACACTCAGTGTGGGAGGGTATGCTCAGACGTGAGTCCCTTGCTCATTGCACCATCAGGATTCAGGCAAGCCGGGCCGACGAAGGCTGTGATGCCAGAAACTGGTCCCTGGAAGCTTGATTCCTTCCCAGTATAAGAATTTGCTTGGTAGTTTGGTTTGTCATGTTCCGATCATGCACTGGGACAGGTACAGACTAATTTGCATGTAGCCAGGTTCTGAGCTGGGATGGTGCAGTGAGCTAAAAAACGGTGATGGATTAAAACCATGATCTCTTGACTTGGTAAGAGTATTCTGCATCATTCAGAAACTCTGTCCATCACCACCCCCTTTTTCCCAAATCGATTTTATCCACACTCAGTGTGGGAGGGTATGCTCAGACGTGAGTCCCTTGCTCATTGCACCATCAGGATTCAGGCAAGCCGGGCCGACGAAGGCTGTGATGCCAGAAACCGGTCCCTGGAAGCTTGATTCCTTCCCAGTATAAGAATTTGCTTGGTAGTTTGGTTTGTCCTGTTCCGATCATGCACTGGGACAGGTACAGACTAATTTGCATGTAGCCAGGTTCTGAGCTGGGATGGTGCAGTGAGCTTAAAAACGGTGATGGATTAAAACCATGATCTCTTGACTTGGTAAGAGTATTCTGCATCATTCAGAAACTCTGTCCATCACCACCCCCTTTTTCCCAAATCGATTTTATCCACACTCAGTGTGGGAGGGTATGCTCAGACGTGAGTCCCTTGCTCATTGCACCATCAGGATTCAGGCAAGCCGGGCCGACGAAGGCTGTGATGCCAGAAACCGGTCCCTGGAAGCTTGATTCCTTCCCAGTATAAGAATTTGCTTGGTAGTTTGGTTTGTCCTGTTCCGATCATGCACTGGGACAGGTACAGACTAATTTGCATGTAGCCAGGTTCTGAGCTGGGATGGTGCAGTGAGCTTAAAAACGGTGATGGATTAAAACCATGATCTCTTGACTTGGTAAGAGTATTCTGCATCATTCAGAAACTCTGTCCATCACCACCCCCTTTTTCCCAAATCGATTTTATCCACACTCAGTGTGGGAGGGTATGCTCAGACGTGAGTCCCTTGCTCATTGCACCATCAGGATTCAGGCAAGCCGGGCCGACGAAGGCTGTGATGCCAGAAACCGGTCCCTGGAAGCTTGATTCCTTCCCAGTATAAGAATTTGCTTGGTAGTTTGGTTTGTCCTGTTCCGATCATGCACTGGGACAGGTACAGACTAATTTGCATGTAGCCAGGTTCTGAGCTGGGATGGTGCAGTGAGCTAAAAAACGGTGATGGATTAAAACCATGATCTCTTGACTTGGTAAGAGTATTCTGCATCATTCAGAAACTCTGTCCATCACCACCCCCTTTTTCCCAAATTGTGTTGGCAATTAGGCAGTGCTTCATTGGGCTGGTGTTGTGCTTGTGTAACTGGCAATGGGGATGGGTTCCTCAGCTGGCATATTTTAGTCCTCCAATCCCTCCACATTGGTGTCACCACTATGTACTTCAGGGAGATCAGTGGGAAATAATGACATTCTGCTTACTCACTCATATGATGAAATGTCAATGTGTATGTTCTGATAGCAGTATCCTAATAAATGTATACATGTGACTCCTGTGCTGACTTTTTGACTACATGCCCCATAATGCACTATGACAGTACTTGTTTGACGAACTTGAGGAACAACCACCTGATGTATGCTACAGTTCTATGTGGATTTGAACATATATGTAAGGTCTAAGATGTGACAATAGTAAAACATTCACAATTACTTTCCGCGGTTCCAGGCGCTGAGGTGTCAATGTTCTCAATTCCCATGACAGTCTCAGTCTGCAGGGTGGTCTCAACCATGGTCTCCAGTGCAGAGGGTGGGGTACAGTTGGGGGCCACCTCCTGTTGCCTGGAACTCCAACCGTCGTGTTGCCACCTTTTCTTTAGTACGCGACCTGAGGTCAGACCACCTCTTACGGATCTCATTAATGGAGCTGTGGGTGACTCCAATGGCATTTGTTTTTAGTTGCATTTCCTGCAAGATCTTTTTCTTTTGAGAGTCTGGGACTGTCATGGATGCCCTTCCAAACAGTCCCTTATGATTCTCACAGCACTCTTCTGTCAGGATCTCCAGCTCCTTTTCTGAGAATTTCAATCTTTATTTTCTGCCTCCTGCATCCTTTTCTCCAAAATGGTTCGCCATTGGTGCAGATGGAACTTCTTTGGGGTTTGGATTACTGTGCTGGAAATGGCAGCTGCACTCCACTTCCACATCCACTCAGGCTGGTCTCCAAGCAGGTACTGTGAACACTTGCTGGTTCAGAGGAGATTACGCATAACCAGGAAGGGTTTTTCTCCATTTCTGGTCGCGTTTGAAATGTGTTACTCAAGTCACAATTTTGGCAATCACTAATAGTGATTTCCAAAATTGCAATGCAGCTTAGCAGCGAGTCGCAATTTGTGGCCTTAAATTGGACATACATCAAGAATTGCAATTTCCTAATTGCGATTCGCTGAGATTCACAATTAGGAAATCACATTTCTTTATGCTTGCACATTTAGCCCTTTTTTATTTGAAATGTATGGTACCCAATCTTTGGAGCGAAATGTTGCAGAGCTTTAAAATAAACTGTGCCTTCCTATCAGTCATTATTTCTGTAGGCTAACCAGGTAATCGTATAATTTCCGTAAAAAATGCCATAACTAATTTATGAACTGTTCGGCAATGGTAGAAAATGTGCATATTTTGTTTAAAAAAAAAAAATCCATTACCAAAGTCATAGTATGATTTTTTAATGGGGGGTAGCTCAATAATGAACTCCATTAATATTTTCTCGCAAGCCCTGTCTGGGGCTGCTAACGGAATCAGTAAAATAGGGTTTTTTGATGTGTCGACTTCACTTGAGCACACATTGAACATTGTTACACATACTGTTCTACATCCTAATAGGTGGCAACCAAAAAGAACAAGCGCCCAAGTCACCTACTTTTCAAATTTTTTTATTGCATTAGGAGACCCATGACACAAGACAAAACGTCCTTTAGATATGGTGCGGCAGGTATAAACATTTTGTGTTCGTGAAAGAACAGTCCTTCACTAACAACTCTATGTTGAGGATTTTTCCGGATCCAACATTCATTTGTGTCAAAAAGGTGCTCCAAGGCTGGTAAATTCTTATTCTGAACTGATAAGATGTGGGGTGTTGCCTTATTCCTGTTCCACGTATCTAGATAAGGCATATGCGTTACTATGACATCTTCCATGTCTTTAAGTAATCAGATATTAAAATCTAGAGAAAAAATCAACCACCTTGCAGGTCGGGAATCTGTGCCTTCATAGGTTTCAAAATGCCCAAGTTTTATTATCTGCCCCCAAACTCTCAATGTATAGACCTTCTTCTAGACGATGTAGCCACTACGAATACGATCATGAAAGTTTAAAGAACAGTACTGGATGTACACTTCCTTGAATGTTGTCTCCCTGTGAAAATATTGACCTTAAAGCAGAAGATCAAGCAGCTGTCTCCGCTATGAAGGGCAAATTCTGATAACATTGTCTAAGAATGGGTGCAGTGATAAATGTGATTTACAATTGATCAAATGCTTTCGACTGATGAGTCCCCATTGAAAAGGTATTTCTTTTTTAGTAAGTTGTACAATAGGTGAATTGTAGAAAAGGACTCAATAAAGTGCCTATAAAATTAGCACAGCCCTAGAAATTCTGAATGTCTTTAACATTTTGAGGAGGATAGAGCCAGTCAACCATTATAGAATCCCACTGGGAATCCTTACTGATGCCTTTGTCAGACAAACTAAATTTAAAAAGCAATTTAGTGCTCTTTAAAAAAACTGTCTAATTTTACATGCAAGAAAGGTACAGATAACAAATGTAATACTTCTTCTATATTCCTCAAGTCTCTTGAAAAAAATCATGGAAGAAGATGATAAATGTGTCCAAGGTATCATCAAAAATGACATTAACAAGATTTTGAAAGAATGATGGAGCATTACAAAGACCGAATGGTTTAACTAGTTACTCAAAATACCAATTTCAGTTATTAAAAGCAGTTTTCCATTTGTCACCTACTTTAATATAGACTTAATTATATGATCCTCTTAGGCACAAGTTTAGTAAAGACTTGCTGTATGAACCTGATCTAAAACAACATAAATTAGGAGAAAAGGATAACAGTTGTTTATAGCAATGCGGGGTAGTTCTTTATAATCCACACAAAGTCTCAGATTATCATTCAATTTTGGAACAACAAATATGGGTGCCCATCATGGGGAACAAGAAGGCTTTTTGAATGCTTTGGTCAGGTTTTCTTTGAGATGCTATTAAGGATATTCATTTTTCTTGTTAGTTGTGGACTTTATGCTCCCATGAGGAATCTGGTATTCAATCAACGAAGCTATCATACTCCATGTGAGGGGGTATATAATATGCTCCCTTTTCAGTGAACACATCCTGATAATCTCCATATAATTTAGCTTTCACCTTCTTCTGGGATTAAAGTAGTGCACCCGCACATGAAAAGAATCAATGGACAGGAATCTCCAGGAAAACAGTTCTTTTTACAAAAATGTATCAGACAATTTCTAGTCCTTATAAGGATGATGTAGCATAACCATGACATGATGTTTCCAATAAAATGTGAAAGTTTGTGGGGTCTGATTATGCCAAAGCTAATTGTCTCACAATTACCATAATTTGTTGACAGTAACAGATCTGTGATTATTCCCGCAGAGGTCAGAGAAGTAAGATCAATTTACTGGATGGGTGCAGCCTTTTTCTTCCTTTCAATAGTAATGTCATGACATTCTGCAAACTTTCAGTCCATGAAACAATCTGCTGCTCCTTAACCCTAAAGGCCAAAAATTCCAAGAGTCTAGAAGGAGTGGCCAGTGTGTCCAATTTCCTACGGACAATTTTTCACACAAGCGCTTTATCTTGGTCTGCTTGTTAAGATCGGACAATGTTGTTTCCCTTCCACTGTAGACTTTCATGTAAAAAATGTCATGTTATGCTTCAGTAAAAACACAAACTATTTTTCTTTTCTTCTTTGGTCTCCTTCCTCCAGCAACATAGCCTTGCAAACATTCTCAGTTTGCATGAGTTCCTCTGGAGCCAGATCAGGGACGATTCCCGCACGACTCAGAGGAATCCAGTGACAAAGTAAACTTTGTTTCTTGGACTGCCTTCACTTTTTGCTGGTCATCCATGTTTCAAAGGTTAGCCACAAGTAAAAACACTTAGGGGCATATTCTCAATAACATGTGATAATTATCGCAAAATTAGCTTAACGCAACTTTGCATATCGCAGTCTATCACGGGAAAGCTGCGTTAACTTAGTATTCTCAACCCGGCGGCACCATGCGATAGTCCCACGATAAAGCGTCAAATGAGTGCGTTAAAATCAACGCAACGCCACAAAAATGCAAAACACAAACGTGAAAAAAGTTGCGATGAGGCCAATCGTGATACAAAAATCATCGCTAACCAGCGACAGGCCTGCAATTTCCACGCGTAATGCGGGAAAATGAACTATAAAACAGAACAAGAAAAACACACCAAAAACAAAATAAACTGCGTAGCACCATGGATGCACTAGGACCGAGTGCTGAGGTCAACGCGAACCCCACAAGCTCTACAGACCACCAGCAAGGAACCTCGGGGTTGGGGAAGGCCAAGGAGAAGAGGAAGAGGAAGATGGGGTACAGTCCGCATGACAACCAGATCGTCGTCATGGAGATGACAGAACACTAACAACAACTGTCCGTCACCTCCACTGTGTCATTGGCAACACGGACGAAAATATAGCATTCCATCATGAATGCAGTCGGAGTGTCGAGGAGGTCAATGGCGGAGGTCAAGATGTGCTGGCATGATGTGAAAAGCCAAACCAAGCAGAAACCCGCTGCCAACAGGAAGGCAGCCACGGCGACTGGAGGTGGGAGTCCTGAGCCACTGGAGGAAATGGTGGCCACAGTCATCAGTGTAAGGAGTCGGGAGTCTGGACACAGCTTGACATGACGTGACACAACATCAACACAGTTAGTAACGGCCAGGGACTGGGGTGATGGGGGAGACGAGCACAATGGCACACATGCACAACGAAGTGTAGCACACTGTACACCCACAATGACCCTGGATCATGTCCCTGATCCCAGTGGCACACTGCAGCACACATACAAACATCAAGTAGGCCCCCGTCCACCATGTGCCCAAAGGGGTCCCACCCCACACATCACCAATTCCATCACACACACATGCACTTGTGCGAAACACAGCAAAGATGCGTATTTGTGAGCCACACTGACAATGCAAGTGACACTACATGACGATCAGCATGGCTGGAGTACAATCACCATTACATTGTGCACGCCACTAGACTGAGGTGGCTGAGTGTGGACTACATCTGTAAAGGAGCAGGTCACACTCTGACACATCCATGTGCACAAACAACCACTGACAACAACAATACATCTGCAGACAAACAATCCACAAGAGTACAATAACCGTCCCAGAGCACAAATGACCCAAGTCGCCAACATCACAGCACCTTAGAAGCACAAAAGTCAAAGGCACACTCAAACAACATTTGTAGAGCGCACTACATACCCGTGATTATGCGCTGGGGGGGGCGCTACTGATCGAACAGGCAGGTCTTGAGTAGCCTCCTGAAGGTCAGCAGGTCTTGGGTCTGTCGTAGGTTAAGTGGGAGGGTGTTCCAGGTCTTGGTGGCGAGGTGGGAGAAGGATCTCCCGCCGGTGGTTGTTCTTCGGATGCACAGGACGGTGGCGAGTGCGAGGACGGCGGAGCGGAGCTGGCGGTTGGGGGTGTAGAAGGAGAGTCGTTTGTTGAGGTAGGCTGGGCCGGTCCTGTGGGGTGCCTTGTGTGTGAGGAGCTTGAAAGTGATCCTCTTGTCAACGGGCAGCCAGTGCAGGCTTCTCAGGTGGGGGGTGATGTGAGCATGGCGTGGTACGTCGAGGATCAGTCGTGCCGAGGCGTTTTGGATGCGTTGTAGTCGTTTGATGAGCTTGTTCGGGGCTCCCGCGTAGAGGGCGTTTCCGTAGTCGAGTCTACTGCTGACGAGGGCCTGGGTTCTTCTTGTATCTGTTGGGATCCACCTGTAGCTCTTGCGGAGCATGCTGAGGGTGTTGAAGCAGGAGGAGGAGATGGCGTTGACTTGCTTGGTCATGGAGAGCGTTGAGTCGAGGTTGCGTGGGTGGTCGGTGGGTGTCGCGGCTGTCCCCAGTGCCGTCGGCCACCAGGAGTCATCCCAGGCTGAAGGGTTGGAGCCAAGGATGAGGACCTCCGTTTTGTCTGAGTTCAGCCTCAGTCGGCTGGTCTTCATCCAGTCGGCGACGGCCTACATTCCTTCGTGGAGGTTGGTTTTGGCGGTGATGGGGTCCTTGGTGAGGGAGAGGATCAGTTGAGTGTCGTCGGCGTAGGAGATTATGTTGAGGTCGTGCTATCGGGCGACGTGTGCGAGCGGGGCCATGTAAATGTTGAACAGTGTCAGGCTGAGGGAGGACCCCTGAGGTATGCCGCAGATGATCTCGGAGGCTTCGGATCGGAATGGGGGGAGGCGGACGCTCTGGTTTCTGCCGAAGAGGAAGGAGGTGGTCCATTCCAGCGCCTTGTCTCGGATCCCTACGGCATGGAGGCGTGCACATAGTGTGCGGTGGCAGACGGTGTCAAAGGCGGCAGAGAGGTCCAGGAGGATGAGGTCCGCGGTTTCACCATTGTCCAGCAGTATCCTGATGTCGTAGGTGGCGATGATGAGGGCGGTCTCGGTGCTGTGGTTGCTGCGGAACCCTGACTGGGAAGGGTCCAGGATTCTGTTTTCTTCGAGGTACTGGGTTAGCTGTCTGTTGATGAACTTCTCGATGACCTTGGCCGGGAACGGGAGCAGAGAGATGGGCCGGATGTTCTTGTGGTCTCTAGGGTCTGCCTTGGGTTTTTTGAGTAGGGCTTTGATCTCAGCGTGTTTCCAGCTCTCTGGGAAGGTCGCGGTCTCGAGGGAGAGAGTGATGACGTAGCGTAGGTGGGGTACGATGGAGATGCTGGCTTTGTTGAAGATGTGGTGCGGGAATGGGTCTGACGGGGAGCTGAAGTGGATTGTGCTCATGGTCTTGATGGTGTCATCGATGCTCACGCTGGTCCAGGCTAGTAGGAGGTTGTGGTCGATGGTGTGCGGGGAGATTGTTGTGTTGATGTCTGTTGGGGCTGTCTGGGTGTTGAAGCTGTCGTGGATGTCTGCTATCTTGCGGTGGAAGAAAGTGGCGAGGGAGTCGCACAGGGCTTGCGACAGCAGGATGTCGTTGGTGTTGGAGCTGGGGTTGGAGAGTTCCTTCATGATGTTGAAGAGCTCCTTGCTATTGTGTGCGTTATTGTCGAGGCGGTCTTTGAAGGAGGTCCTCTTGGCAGTCCTGATGAGGTGATGGTGGTTGCGGGTGGCATCCTTGTGTGCTGCGTGGCTGTCCAGAGTCAGTTTGCTGTGCCATTTCTTCTCTAGCTTCCGGCAGGCTCGCTTGGAGGCTAGGAGTTCTGGGGTGAACCAGCTGGCCCTCTTGCTGGTGTCTCTGTTGGGGGGTTTCTTCAGCGGGGCGAGAGTGTTGGCGCAGTCATCGATCCAGCGTCTGAGGTTGCGGGCAGCATCGTCGGTGTTGGAGGGTTCGGTGGTGGGCTGAGAGCAAGGTTTGCGTGTAGTTGGTCTTCAGTGATTTTTCTCCAGCAGCGGCGAGGGATCTGTTGGGTGCGGTGGTGTATGGTGGGTTTCTGGAAGGAGAAGTGGATGCAGCGGTGGTCGGTTCAGAGGAGTTTGTGGTGTGGCTGAATGAGACGTGGGGGCTTGCGGAGAAGATGGGGTCAAGCGTGTGGCCTGCGGAGTGGGTGGGCATTGTGACGAGTTGCCTCAGTCCGAGGTTGGCGAGGTTATCAATCAGGGTTGTCGAGTTGCTGTCGTTGTTGTTCTCCAGGTGAAAGTTCAGGTCTCCGAGGAGGATGTAGTCAGTGGAGGTCAGGGCGTGCGTGCTGATGAAGTCGGCAATGGAGTCGCTGAACTGGGGTCGGTGTCCGGGGGGTCTGTAGATGAGGGCGCCTCTGAGGGTGGAGTTGGGATCTGTGTGGATCTGGAAATGCATGTGTTCGGCGGTGCTGAGAGTGTCATCAGTGCTGGTCGAGACCATGATGCTGTTCTTGTGGACGATGGCGATTCCTCCTCCGACTCTGTTGGTGCGGCCTCTGCGGGTGATCTTGTAGCCATCTGAGATGACTATGGCGGGTGTGGAAGAGTCATTCATCCAGGTCTCTGTTAGGAAGGCGATGTCCGGGGATGATGTGTCGAGCAGGTCCCAGAGCTTGACGGCGTGTTTGTGTTCGGAGCGGGTGTTCAGTAGTATGCATTGGAGGTGGTTGAGGTCTTTCTTGGCGGGTTGTTCGGCGGCTCTGAGGCTGGTGGAGCTGCAGTTCCGGCATGTGAAGGGACCGTGTGTGCGTTTCGGGGCGGCCTTAAAGCAGCTGTGGGTCCGTCCGGGGTTGAGAGCGTGGAGTGTGCTGGCATCGTAGTGGCGGCGGTCATCGTGGCGGGCATGGGTGCCAGGGGTTTTGATGCTGGGCACAGTCCAGGTGCGGATGGGTGCAGACGGGCTTGCCTTAGGCGTGCCTTCGGCGCGCCAGCGGCGCGGCTGCTCAGCAGCCACCATATATGGGCATGTGGGAGGGAGTAGCAGCTGGGAGGCGGGAGGCAGGGGCAGCGAATGGGCAGTGAGGGGGGCGGGGACGCAGGGGATGCGGCAGCGGGAACGGGTGCGGTGGGGGCACCTGGAGGGACCGGGCACAAGGGGCAGCGTGGGGTAGACAGAAGGCAAAATACAGGCACAAGTGAAGGGCAGCGAGGGGGAGACAGAAGGCAAAAGTCAACAATCAAGGCAGCGAGGGGGAGACAAAAGGCAAAAGTCAACAATCAGGGCAGCGAGGGGGAGACAGAAGGCAAAAAACAGGCACAAAGATACAAACCTAGGGCCTACCACTGGCCACCAGGGATAAGGGGCAGCAAAATCACAGCTGCAGGGGCGACTCTCTCACAATGCAGCACACACACATAGCAATAACAGCACATCCACATTGACGACAATGGGTACACAGTACAACACTGCAGAACAGAGGACACAACTGGGTCCGCTTGTGCGTAGAAACTGGCCAATCACATCTGACATAGCAGGAAACTGTGAGATGAAAATGTACGTGTACAACCTCACCTACGTCATATTGTTCAAATGTCCACTGTCCCGCATCAAATAGTCCGCTCCTCCCAAACAGTCACAATGTACATTGTCATGCAGTTTGTATGTAAACTTGAACAATGCGTCAACATACATGCAAACATAATGTCAAAAAGCATCTCCCCTTCACATTGCAGAGGGACTAACAACACCTTCAGCAGAGCAGACCGGACAACTTTACAGTGATGCTGAAGGGGACCTCCACACTTTTGACACTGACGCCCTACCACAGTTCATGGACATCTTAGGCAATCGACCTCCAGGAGCAGGGCAGCCCAGCTGCATTGAGGATACCCCACCCCCTGCACAGCCCACACAGCAGGACGCACCCACCACCACGGCTGGCTCCCAGCAGCCCATCGAGGCATGCATCGCATTCCAAGGCCAAGTGTCAGACTGCCAGAAGGGGGTGGCCGAACAGGTGCAGGTGGGGTTCGACCTCATGGAAGCTGAACTAGATCACATACGTGGGTGTCTAAGTCCCATCAGGTACCACTTGCACTCCCCAACAGAGACCCACACTGCGACAGATACACATGCTTTTGCCCATTTCCAGTACTGAACCATGCCCAGAGCCACGGGATAATCACCCACACCCCCATGCTGGACTTGCGTACACCAGGCTAGTACACTCCTCTTACGTATTGAGTGGGGGACGACAAAGCTACATGTGCAAGGTCTCACCCGCTGTCTGCGGTGACATGGCTGTGTCCGCTGTACATGGCACAATATAATGTTGTAGGGTCCGGGGCCCTAATGCATACATCATGAGCACACGGACACACTCAGATAGTTCATTGAACTGGCTATGGGTACGTGCGCTCGAGACCTTTATTGCCAGGCTTACATGTACAGTGCCGCCTGTGCTGGATGTGGGTGGGATGAGTGTAAGCCAGCCCTCATGGAGTCGTTGGTGCTGGCAAAAACTTGAACAGTGATCACAATTAAAGCGGAAACAGAAAACACCAGCATAACAGAAACAACTGTGAAGCATCATGGTGGTAGCCGGAGAAAGTACAGTGTTCACCCAATATGCAACCACAATGCTCCATGAGTTGTGGTGCACTGAGTTAGTGGCACCTGAAGAGCTGAGCAGGGTATCAAGCTGATGATGGCATCCACGACAGGTGTGAGCAACTCTGATAGTCTGGCAGTAAGACTCTTCCGACTCTGGCAGTTGTTGGTTGGATGTGGTCCTGGCGGTGGTGGCGTGTGCATCCTGCGGTGATGCGATATCCAGGCAGATCAGGATGCGATTTGATGTGTGAGCCCAGGTGAACCGCAGTTTAGGCCGGAAGCAGCGGACAGGGCAGGGCCACAGACACATGGCCCCCACTCCATCGACCTAGAGGCCATCCAGTATTCAATCCCACAGGGACCATGACTTGAGCAGCACAGAGTTAGTGGCCCCGGATGCACTGCGGCTGGCACAGGCACACCACCACGGGACGGTGACTTGCGGTGCACTGAGGTAGGGCCACGCGAGCTGAGCGGGTCCTCGCTGATGTCGAAGGTGAATGTCACTGAGGGTTGTGGGGGACAGTGGAAGGTGCCCTCCAGGGCATGATGCAGAGGGCAGATGCTGCCAGAAACAGGCAAATGGAGGAGTGGAATGCTACAGCCTCGTTTTTGCTACGAAGTCAGTATCATCTACATGATGATGGAGACAACCCCAGTCCATAGACTCACACTCCACCAAAGTTCAACCAGAGAGTGTCCATAAATGTCAGGGCACAGTCTTAGTGGCACCTGAGCTGAAAGGGGATGCAGTCTGCGATGAGGCCTGTACAATAATATAAAATCTGCCATTAATAAATCAAGGCTCCGTTCCAAATGTGTGACCTACTCGACCGCAGTGTAGGCCGGAGGCAGCGGTCAGCAGGGGCCCACAGCCACATGTCGTTGGCTCACGTGGAGCAGAGTCAGTGACACCAGAGCAGTTGTCGGTAGTGTTCGGACCCCTCCATAACGATGATTCTTTTTTGCTCCGGACTGAACCGCGTCTTCCTCTTACTCCTCTCCTGGCGTACAATGATAGGGACTCTGCCATAAAGAAATCAAGACTCAGTTCCAAATGTGTGACCTACTTGCCCGCAGTGGGGGCCGAAGGCTGTAGTCAGCGAGGGATCACAGACACGTATGGTTGGAATGCTAGCTACAGACTTGGTGGCACCACATCAAAGGGAGTACAGTGACATCAAACGTCCCATGAACATATGAACTCAGCCATCAGGATATCAAGACTCAGTTCCAAATGTGTGACCTATTGACCGTAGTGTAGGCCGGAGGCAGCGGTAGGGTACGTCAACGAGAAAGGAGTACTGCGGGCCTGTGTCGCGGAGACTATGATGGTCTGAGGAGGCTGCCAAGGTCGCGGGCCTCAGGCTTGGAACTTGCGCCGGCACGTGGTGGGCCCTCTTTGACACAGACTGGTGTCGGCAGGTGAGCAGTGAGGCCTGGGTGTGCAGGGGCGGGCAAGACGGGTTCAGGGGCCAGCGGCCCGGTATGCAGCAGGCGCAAAAGATCGCAGGCAACACCGCTCACGGCGTCGGCCTCGTGGTGGGGTGGGAGGCGCTGCCCTGGCAGACACGTTGGGCATTCTGGAAGAGAACCACGCCCAGAACTACATGCTTTTTATTCACACCCCTATGCTGGCCTGACGTATGCCGGGCCAGCCCACTCTGCAAACGCTTACGGGGGGTGCGTCACAAGCTACATTTTCGCGATCTTCCCCTCTGGCTGGTGTGTCATGGTTGCATCCACTGTCCACTACACTCCAAACACCAGCAGTGCATATAGACATGGATATGTATGTGGTATGCATTCTGCAGTCTGTCCAGCATATCTCCGCTACACTTGGCATTGTGTACATTCTCATTCATGGGTGACTTGCCTCCTTCGCACATGCCTGGCTCCCACCTCTCCCCACATTCCGCTATTGTGTGGCTGAGGTGCCATGCCATTGTTGGCTCATGTACATGGCTAGCCCAGGTTACCACAGTAAGTTGTGCTGTTGTGTCTTGTGGGTGGGCATTTTGTTTGGCATGTTGTATGTGAGTCTGTAACGTGTGCATTGCCAGAGTTGTAAGATGCATGATTGTGGAGTTGGGGAGTGTGGTGTGTTCAGTTGGTACTTACCAACGAGCAGAGCATTTCCGTAGGTGCCATCCTGGAAGCGCCGGTTGATGATGGACTGTCGGAAGATGTAAGAATCATGCACACTGCCTGGGTAGTTGGCAACGACATTGGTAAAGAGTTCCCGGTGGTCCACTATTGCCTGCACATTGATGGAATGCATGTGCTTTCTGTTGCGGTAATTGTGTGCAGTGTCGGCAGGGGGCACAAGTAGGACATGTGTGCAGTCGATTGCCCCCAACATGTGCGGGAATCCAGCTATGGCGTAGAAGCCTTGCTTGGTCTCCAGCTGTTCCTGTGCAGTGTGGGGGAAGTGTAGGTACTGGGGTACCAAGCTGATAATGGCATCCAGGACAGGTGTGAGGAACTTGGATAAGGCTGGCTGTGAGACTCCTCCAACTCTGGCGGTTGTTGGTTGGAAGGTACCAGAGGCCAACAGGTGCAGCACAGCCAGCAGCTTTGTCTGAGGTGGGATGTTGGTTGTCCGCTGTGTTGGTACCATCAGCCTGTGGGCAATGATGGTCAGGATGCAGAGGATGGTTGTCCTTTTGAGCCTGTAGTGGGCAATGACATTCTCTGGTGTTAGGTCTGTGAGGCTGGTGCGTTTCCTGAAGGTCCGCTGTCTTTGTCTGCGCTGCCTCTGTGGTGGTCCTGGGGTGGGTCCAGGTGGGGGTGGCAGGCCTGGGGGTGGTGGCGGTGGGTGTTGTGGCCTGATGGCATACACCCACAAGGGCAGGACTTCGTACATTTACAAATGGCTCTATTGAACTGCCGTTACGTTGGTTTCCACTTCGCCCATGATCAAGAGCACAAAGAGTGTTCGAAATGCATAGGGCTTTGTACTTACTGAGGGGGAGACTGCACTTTTGCCGAACTGTGTTTTCCTTAATTAAAAGGGGACAACCTCCTGTTGTGTGGCGTCTCCTCAATGGGCAATCTTTTGTGTTGGATGTTATGCGGCCTGGCCTAGGTCGCGGAGACGCCCTGCTGCGAGTGGTGTGGACCTGGTGTTTTGAAGGTTTAAACACAGAGGAACAGGAGGGCCATGTTGAGTGGTTGTTAAAGAACAGCTTGGTGAAGTGTGCGGCTCCCGCCTGACCCACTGGGGTAATACTTTGAAGTAATTTTGGGACAACACGGCACCCACTTGGGAAATCAATTTTGTACTAGGGAACCACAAGCACCAGCATGCCTGATGGCATACGCCCACAAGGGCGGGACTTAAAACATTTACAAATGGCTCCTTTGAACTGCCGTTACGTTTGTCTTCACTTCGCCCGTGATCAAGAGCACAGGAGTGTTTGAAACGTTTAGGGCTTTGTACTTACTGAGGGGGAGACTGCACTTTTGCCGAACTGTGATTTCCTCAATTAAAAGGTGACAACCTCCTGTTGTGTGGCGTCTCCTCAATGGGCAATCTTTTGTGTTGGATATATATATATATATGAGAGTAGCTGGTGCAACAGGTGGGGCATGCGCAAGAGGAGACACCATGGAAACTAAGTGTTAATGAGCACAAAGCACAAAGACCCAGCCAAAACAATATCTGTAATTTAGTCAGTAGGTACAATCCAGGTAGTCAAGGAACAGAGGGAACAGTTAAGGGAAAAAACAGGAAAGGTGAGGGAAGCAGCAGCTGTGAACAAACTAGTGAGAAAAGCAATAAAGCCAAAGCAGTGCAGAAAGCTTCCAGGCACTGCCCCAATGGAACTTGTGTCTATGTTGCAACAGCGGTGTCTCAGACACCTGGTGTCCAAAACACATGGTATCTTGTTTGGATACGTGATTCAGGGGTCTCAAGAAACACAACATGAAATGTTGTGTTACTCAACGGGGGCTGCTTTCCTTCATGCTTCTTGGTTCCTAGCTGCTGCTCCTTGCTCCTCCAGCTCCAAAGTGGCAGTCACCTGCCTGAGGGTTTGCAGCTGCCTTTTAAAGTCACTACACGGCTAGTTAGTTCAAGTTTTCATTCCTGTTTCTCTCCCTTTTCCTTCATGGCTGTTTCTTCCATGATTCCATTCTGGTTTTTCCAATCCCTTGGGTTTCCTGTCTTGTGATGTTTGTTGTCATTTCATTGTCTCGTTCTTTTGCTATATAAAGGCTTCAGGCTAGTTGGAGGGTGTGTTGCAACAAGGCTGTTTTCCTTCATGTATTTCCTTGCTTCCTCCACTGGCTGATCCTGACTCCCGCTCTGAAGAATGCCACTATCAGATTCAAGACGTCTGATTTTTTTAAACCCTCTGAAGTCTTCATACAGAAAGGAGCTTTCTTTACAGCTTTTTCCTTCTGATAAGGTGGCAGCTTCTCAAGGGCACTTGCCTTCTCTTATTCCAGTGGTGTGGGGTGAGAATGTGGCTTCAAGAAACAGCCATGTATGGACACAGAAGACTCGGACAATGGCTCATGGAACCTGCACGTCCATACCGACGCTGCCAGCAGACGTCCTTGGAAATTATACTTTGGGTACATGGTGAAAACTTAATTTACAATACAGGGTTTTCTAATAATGTTGTACAATACTATTACATATACGTCATTCACTTGGTGTTCCGCAGAGAAAATCGGAAAGATGGTTTTGCAGTGGTACACTCATTGTTGGAAGGCGGGGAATGAGCAGGTTGAACAGAACATCAGAAACTACATCCATAATAGACATAATAGCGTCTTGCCTCAAAATGTCGCATAGCTATTTGTCTTATTATCTACCCTTCCAAATGACGTAGTAACTCCTTTCAGGTGCAAAATCAATCCGTCATCAATTACGACTGCATTATAAAAACACTAATTAGGAGTAATAATTTTCACATTAAATTTTCACATTTTGTATATTTTCGAAAGCCCTATAACACCCACACATTGACTGCTTTCTGTTTGAAGCAGCAATGTGCAGGTGGCAAAGTTTTCTTATTATAGGTTCCAGTTTATCCCAAAACAAACCCCTGAGTAGGTGCTTAATTTTAGACGATGGTTGTCAGTGGGGGCACCAGCACTTATCTTTGGGGACCGGCACCTATTTTGCCACATCAGACATTTCACAAGGCCAACAGAGGGAAAAACAAACAAAACAAAAAGACGAAGGGAAAGAAACATAGAAAATCTGTCACCAAGGGAGAAAGCAAACACCTTTAAGTGTGAGATAATGTGGCAGGGAGTGACTGACGTGAGTTAAGGAGGCCAGCTAATACCGCTCCGACATGGTATAGTGCCAGCTGTGGATGTATGAGCAGCGCTTTGAGCTCAGCACCTACTATGTTACAAATAAAGCACTGCCTTGATTTAAAGGGCCATCAGCCCTCCTTTATTTTCCCAGTATTAGACTATCCGGGTGCTATCTGGAGCCTACCATGTAGACACCAATGCAATGTAGGGGAACAAAGGCACACAGCTTATCACTTCACAAGTACTCAAGAGAAACTACAATTTGGAGGCAAGTTTTTGATTTTTTTCAATCCCTGTCTAAAGAGATATGCATACACTATAAGAATGTCAGATATATTGGTCTGTATGAGTAGTCACATGAAAATCAATTTAAATAGCACATACTAATGTTATTTTATTTAATTGCAATTCTACTAATCCCAATGTAGGCTGTCAGAGTGCATTATATTACATGCATGTGTTATACAGTGAAAATAAATTATTCAAGTGTGTAAATCAATGTACACGGTGCTACATAAGACAATGAGGGTTTCAAGGTTCGATTCACACACATTGTCTTTACTAGTAGCGATTATATGTTAAAGGTGCATGGCCGAAAACAACACAAAGTTAGGATTTAAAACATAATGCAGTGCTTGGAGTTGTCTGTTCCAATAAGATTGTATTACTACCCAAAGATACCCTTTTTAGCAGCCTTTTAATAACAACAGATTGAGAAAAAACTATAAGGATCTAAACTCGTGCCTCGCAGTTTGTATGCAGGTTCTTGAATACCAGTTCATAGCTCACTGAGCTATATTAGAAGGGTTGCAATTTATGGACTGCAAGTAATAAAAGAATATCAGTGTAAAAAGCAGTAACTTACTTACCTTTCTACAAAAAATAAAAATAACATGTTACATGATGTGCTTTGCAGGAGATACATTAACCATCTTTGCTACTTTATGAGTCAAAATTGTGACTAGACAAAACGCAGATCTCTCCAGCAAGTGCATTAACCACCAGAGTTACCTTACCATTATTATTGTTCGCTGAGATTACTGGGCACACCAAGCTATCCGCAGCAGGTGCCTTAACCCAATATATTTTTAGGTCTCGTGCCTAGCGTCCAAGTACGTAGCACTGCTCACGCAGCGAGAGACCTCTTGTATGGCGTTTGAAAATCGGCCTAGGAATCGCACACACTCGTGCGTGTGCATTTCCTTTTGGCCCACGCGATTGGGCTTTGCGTGTGTGTTTTTCACTAAGACGGCATGCAATAGGCCAAAGGCGGTCGCGTTGCTCTGCCCATGGCCTATTGGTGTCTATTACGCGCACCGCCGGCCATGTGGTTTCAATTAGCTTACCCAGACACGGGCGCGATAATTGAAACCACATGGCAGCGGTGGCTTTTGCACCACTCGTGTGCTTGGATTTTAGCGTGTTGGAAATAACAGCCGGGGTTATTGTGTGAGAGCGAGCGTGGAGGGAAGCGCTGCTCCCTGGAGATGTTATGAAAAGGTTGCGTGTTTTCGGTTGCAGTGCTGGAAACGGGCTCGAACAGGTGAGCGGCTCCAGGATTGTTAAGTAAGAGTTCCCGATAGTACGGGCTCTGTCTATGGAGCAGCTTTGCAAATGTACACATTTCCCTCTTTGCTTTCGTTGTCTTGTTAGCATTTATTTGGCGCTGTTGGAGAGGCTTTTACCAATGTCCTGCCGGCGCGTCTTCTGCACGTTTAGTTTTACAACGAACCAGTTGGACCAGTCGAGACCTGCATCGTTCCAGCATTCCTCTCGTGTTTGAAAACAAGAAGATAGCCCGGATGGGGGTGGGGAGGGGAGTGGCCGGCAGGTGGGTGGTGCAAGCTGCCTCTAAAGCGACAGTGGTTGAGCAGATAGCTAAGAGTGGAGCAAGTTAGAAGCGCTTTGAAGGAGAGCGATGTAACCATGCTAGAAGCACAGCAATCGGTGTAAATGGCGGAGGGCAGTTTATAACCTAAAACTAAACTTCTTCCTTGCCTGCACCCTGACAGCGAACTGGTAGCGTGAGATGTGCCGCATGTATACTGGTAACCTGCCATGGTGCACCGAACAGACCTTACAGGAAAGCCCCGTTAGGCTGACCGGCGCTGCTGATGTTTGGAGGGCTAGATTAGTTAAAACCCCAGCTCATTCCGCCCGAGCACCAGACGTGGGGGCGAGGCGCAATCCTGTCTTTGTAGGAACCGACATGCTTAACTGCTGCAGAGACATTTTACCCAAGATGCTCTGCCGCACCCTAAAATATTGGTCACTCCATTAGTTCGGCTTCAGAACTGCCTTTAAATGCTGCATCTTTGGGACGAATGTGCGGAAAATAGATTTTTTTTACGTTCCAGATGCCTTTTCAGTCCCCTGGATTACTTTCTGAACATAACGGCATAATCTCGATAGTTTGGATTGGGCCATGGCTGTGCTCAAACTGCAGCCTAACCGAATGCAAGCATTGAAATTCGCATGAACCGCACTGCTTGTTCCTGGTACTGCTTCATGCCAGTGCATAATTCTACCTGTGAATGACAACCTTCACAGGGGGAGGTAGTGCCAGGCTCCATTTCCTACTTTGTAAGGTCATTTGAGTTTACAGATTACAGTCGTGGTGGCCTCCTGTTTAAACACCCCAAACAAATCCCGTATACACAGACCGTATTATTACATAGGACTCGTCGGATACCCACCTCTTGAAGTCTACATAAGGTTGTTTTATTTATGTAGAGCTGCGTGTAAGCACTTTAAATGGTTTTCAAATTGTCTAATTCAGTGTTCTTGAGTTTATCATTCAGTGGTCCTAATCAACGAATGAAGATGCTCATCCGTATGTAAATTTGTAATCTCCAGATCCCATCAAACTCGAGGCGTGCAGTAAACGCTTAACCAGCTGAGCCTCCTTGCAGACCAATTGGGCTTTACAGCGTAAAAGTGCAGGCACCTGTCTGAAGGTGTTAGTACCTGCTGCAGGTCAGCGGTTCAGATCTCCGCTGGAACATCTCTACTTTTTATTCTTCCACGTTTGATGAAATTGTAACTGTATTTCTTTAGCGCTTACTGCACCTGACGAGTCGGTGAAGCGCTTTTCGGCGAGTAACATGCTACTCCGGAACCCAAACTATTAGAGGTGAATTAATATAGGGAAATATAAGTTGTTAATTTGAGCGTTGGACGTGTGAGTCTGATTAGGATAAAATGTACTGCGATCGTCACCTCAAACACCAGCTTTGTCTAATGTGCATTCATTCACTCTTCTCGAGCCTGCGAGCTGCTGTTCCTTTGGCTGCAACAAAAGGCTCGTCCACTCCTGCATGCTTTCAAAACTTTTCACATGTTGAGCTCTCGGTGGCTACTTGCTGATGCTGTTAACTTACTGTTTTATGTTTCCGTGTCTCGAGTGCTTGGTGGTTCAAAGCATTGGCTGCAGGGGCGCCACAAGGCTGCAGACTGCGAGAAGCACGAAGGCTGCAGTGCATGTTTTTGGTATGTGATGGCTCTGAAGCCTTGTCCTACAGAAAAGGGGCATGTGGGAGTGTTTATTTTTGTTTGTTTTACTGAGGTGCGTGGGAGTGCGCCAGCATTCTGTGTAGTGCTCCAGCACCTTCATTTAGGCCCTGCTTGCCTTGGCTTCAGAGCAAGTGCAATGCAATAGGTCTCGCATTTGTTGGAGTTGGAGCTATTGACATTGTAAATGACAATGTTTTTTAGGTATTTTTTTTAGTGGAGTGATAATTTAAAGTCAAACAACAAAAGAGTGTCTCCACATACAAAAGTGGGAAGAAGTCACTCAAGGTGAAAGAATGGAACCCTCACTCACCGACCTAGTCGGTGACATGCTTCATCATGGGTCCCCACCAGGAATACGACGTGTATTCCTGGTGTGCTACAACGCTTTTAATATTGCGGAGCAGATTGTATCTTATAACCTCAGGTGAAGAACAGGGTGATTTAAAATGGGGCCTTTTCTCAATCCCAAGAAAAGTTTTTAATGGTAGGTAAGGAGTGGCACCAATTAAAATAAAGTGAAATGGATGTCGCTAACTGGTAATTAGTTGACCAGATACATCCTGAAAAAATGCGGTCAACATGTTTCAGCTTCCATGATGATGTTGTCGAAGCTTTCGTCAGGACCAGATAACACCATGGCGGTATAAGCAGTAAGTGTTTCGGCTGGCGGTTGAACTGAAGCTAAATTTGCATTGAGGTTCCCACCACCCTGCAGTTTCTAAGGAGCGCAACCTTTTTCGCTGTGAAGGTTCACACGTAAACCGTGAGTTGCAATATATAAGAATTACACCAGAGGTTAGGGTAAGCCTTAGCTTGCTTATACAGCCATGGTGTTATCTGGTCCTGACGAAAGCTTCGACAACATCATCATGGAAGCTGAAACATGTTGACCGCATTTTTTCAGGATGTATCTGGTCAACTAATTGCCAGTTAGCGACATCCATTTCACTTTATTTTAATTGGTGCCATTCCTTACTTACCATTAAAAACTTTTCTTGGGATTGAGAAAAGGCCCCATTTTAAATCACCCTGTTCCTCACCTGAGGTTATAAGATACAATCTGCTCCGCAATATTAAATGCGTTGTAGCACACCAGGAATACACGTCGTATTCCTGGTGGGAACCCCATGATGAAGCATGTCACCGACTAGGTCGGTGAGTAGGGTTCCATTCTTTCACCTTGAGTGACTTCTTCCCACTTTTGTATGCGGAGACACTCTTTTGTTGTTTGATTATAAATAGTTAGGGGGACTAAGAGTGGTTCTTCGTTGATTCCCTTGCCCTCTCTCTGTTTTTGTTATAAAAAAAGTGATAATTTAAAGAACAAGAGGTGCATAAACACACACTTTGTACATATAGTCGTTGCTTAGGAGAAGCAATGCTGCCAGTAACTGCACCTCTTTTACTGCCAGCCTTGCTTCTCATAAGCAAGGACTATAAGTTTAAAGTGCGTGTTTACACACTGCTTCCAGGTTTTGAAAACACAGAAATAAGTCATTGTCATTTACAATGCCAATAACTCCTGCAAATGCGAGACCTATTGCATTGCAAATGCTTGTTTTTTAAATGCAGCCTTTACAACCAATTAAACCAGGATAGATTTACGGTCACGTTTCTCCTTGATTCTAATTTCTTTGTGGCACAAGTTTTCGGGAGTAAAATGTATAAATTGACTGTCAGACTGCTTTTCATGACACCACCTCCTGTTTGTTGTTACACGTTGTCCCGCAATGTAAAGGATCCCGGAGTAAACTTTTTCCAGTTTCAGGGTGATGCTTTTGCCTTGAAAATTGATAATTAGATGCGGAATTTAATGCAGCATTTCCACAACGTATCAGAATTGATCAGGGGCATAATTTACCAGGTTTGATCTCCCAAAATGTACACTGAGGAAAGTGACAGAGGAGCGTTGTTTGCTACATAACTTCTAGTCAGGACAAGCAGGCGCCCCCCACCACCCTCCATGGTCTGATTCAGCCGAGCGACGGCACACTTCGTCATGTGCACGTCATGACGTGACCCACACCACAACAACTCCTTGCGTGGACGTAACTGTCAGAATGAAAAGGGCCACAGCGCCTCGAAAAAGGCAGCCTTCCCGCCATCGGCACGCAGGCACCGTGGGGAGTCCCACAGACTGGAGGGGAACATGCCGATAAAGTTTGAAGCTGACACTTCCCCTGTCTTGTCTCTCTATAACTGGCAGCTGCAAACAAGAGATTCCAGCGGCAGAACAAAAGCATTCCGTTACCGAGGTGCCCGTTGCCGTGGAAACTGGACCTTTATCAGCACTAGGAACATCCGCTAATTGGGCACGTTGCCATGTGGTATTATATAAGCATCTACACCACCCTTTGCCTCCCACCAAACTCCCCCATTTAAAAGGTTTCTATGACAGGAGGTAGATGGATTGATTGATGGAGGAGAAACCCGTCTCTCTCCTCCTGCTCTGACTTGACTGCTGCTTTGAGGTGAAGATGAGACCAAAGGTAAAACAGCAGCTCCCTACAAACATCTTGGGGCCCAATAACAGTAGAAGCCATGATTGCGGTCCTCTGGGTCCATAACACCAAGGACCGTCCAACAGTCCGCTAGAGGATTATCTGTTGGCCTGAAGTGGTATGGTTAAATTCCCTCCTTGGGGTCCAGTGGGTCATCTGTTGAGCTTACCTGACATGCAACTAACCTGCATATAGTAGCAGCGGTGGCTCCTCCGCTAAAGCCGCCCCACAGGAAAAATAAAATGATAATAACAATGTTATTATCCTTTTATTTTTCACTTTTGGCTCTGTAAAGTTGAGGGTGGGGCTGTGCAGCCCTGAGAGCAGGGGGAGGAGTGTGGGTAGTCTCTTAAGTGTGCATGATGGTTTGGCCGGCCAATTTAGGCCAGCCAAACCACCATGCACACTTTGCATGTTCTCCACCGGCTGTATTGCACAGCCTCTCTGTCTCTCTCTGAGCACCAAACCATGGCTCAGACAAATCACAACACTGCTCTAACACACGTTGTGATTGGCTAGGGGAGCCTGGGTGCTTCGTGCTTCATCAACCGAATAGGGCGGAGGAGAGGCAGCCGCAGGGAATGTAAGTGAAATTGCCTTGCTTTCCTCCCCCCATTTTTTCACTCCCGCCACACCACTACTGCCCGGTAGCAGCCGCTACTGTATATTAGTCTGAAATGACTTATTTCAGATTCCTTAATGAGAAGTCTCTCTGGGTTACGATTATGGGTGGATGTAACTGGTGTAATTCTCTCTAGTGTAATTATTTGTAATTAACACAAAATTACTCGTTATAAGTCATTGTATGAGATAAGTAATCCAGCATATAGAAAATAGCATTAAATATTACAGGACACGAACAGCTGTAACCAGCAGCTGCCCTTCTTTGCTGTTCCTGTGCTCCTGCAGTAGGATTTTTTCCCCAAATTACTCGTAATTTCGCATCACAAAAGTAATACATAATTACTTAAATTACTCTGATTATTCCGGTGTAATTAACATTTCTCCCAGGCCTAGTTATAAGGACCTCTATTGAGGTCACTGATTGAGTTAATAACTACTGGAGGTCGGAAAATGTTAATAAATACCGTTCTCTGACGTTTGGGTTTTCATGAGATGTGGCTCAGGTTTTAGGATTTTTTGGGCAAAACACCAAGTCAACTGCTCAAAGTTGGGACACTTATTTATTTACAATGGATGTGTACAAATTTGAATCTTCCAGGTATTCCTGTGCTTGCTATACACTGAAACACAGAAAGTGACATTTGAATCACAGGTAAAGGCGAGGTAGTTAGTTTCTGTAGTTGTACTAAAAATCCAGAATTTCGCTGAAAATTTAGGAAAAAAATAAAGTACCTCTTTTGTGAAAACCAGCCATTTTGTTTAACATGCTTGCATGAAGTTTTCAGAAAGCGAAAAAACTGTAGACTGAGAATGTCTATGTTCATTTATTATTAGTTGTTTATTTTAAGCAGACCTGCCAGCTTACAAAATTATTTTATAATGTGAGGGGGAGCACAGCCTAGGAGGGGGAGGGGTCTGGTGCCAGGAGATCTAAGATGCCCCTGCGTCCATCAAACCCCCTTCCAAAAGAAGAGCTTGCTGAGACTGCTGCCAATGTCCTGTGGTGTTTTCACACCCCTTAATGGATATCGGCTGTCCAAACCCTCCAAAAATGTGCCGGGAAACCACTCTGTGTAGTGGTCTGAGCAAATCTTTCCTTCCAGTGTGTGATATCGGCTTTTCACCGTGTGACTGTGTGAAGGGAGCTGATGTCGTGTGACCCACAGTGGCACCATGTGAGTTGGCAGGTCTGTTTAAGTCAATCACATGCTGCCTAAACAGCACTTTGTTTTTTGGGGCAGACATATGACAATGCTTTTTATGCTTTTTAGTACAGAAATTTTGACAGCACGTTAAAAATGGCTCATTACCGGAGGGAGGAGCCTAGCGCGCAACCAAGATGGCCGCGTAGGCTTGTGGCTCCCGAGGGCCTCCGCAACCTCCCACGTCTATCCTGTCATAATCCTGATTTTTTCGATGGGCTTCTGTTTATGATCTTGCGCTAAGGTGCCACTCGTTTTCCAAATCGAAATTGGACTCCGGGAACGTGTTTTTTGGAGATCTGAAGTTTGCGGCCTTCTCCGGCCTTGGTGCCGAACTCGGGTTGGTGAGGTGCCCGGCTGCGAATTGAACAACAGCGGCATGCCAGGCTGGGCCTGCCCCGGACCCCGTGCTTTCACTTTCGGTTTCGAGTTGAGCTACCGAGATTGATGCGTGGGACATTGGGAGAGCTGCGCAGAGTACGGAGTGCAAGGCCTAGTCTTGAACTGTAAACTGGCCTCTTTCAGTTAGCGGCCCGGATCTCCTGGCCTTCCTCCGGGTGCTGGAGGGTGCTGACCTTGCTGATCGCTGACGATGACGACGAGAGTGGACGGCGACAAACTGAAACCCAAATCTACCCGGAGGGGAGCCTATTCCCAGGCCAACAATATGGACCGCTATGCACAGCCAAAGGGATCCCCTAGTGGATCGCGTAAATCGCCTGAGCCGCCCAAGGAGGCCTCGGGCGCATCATCCGAATTGACCCTGTTGGATGTCATGGGGGCCATTGAGGAGATGAAGGTGACTGTGAACCAGCAATTGGATACCCTGGCTAACAAATTGGACTCGGTGCTGATTGATGTCACCTTGGTCAGAGCGGACCTGTCGAAAACCAATGACCGGGTCGACTCATTGACCCAAGCAGCGTCGAGCCTAACGGTAGATGTGGCCGCCTTGCAGACGACGGTGCGGAGGTTGCAGCTCGCCAGTGACCTGACCGAGCGTCGCCTTGAGGACTCCGAAGGCAGGGCCAGACGGAACAACGTCCGCATTATCGGCGTGCCCGAACGGTCGGAGGAGTCTGCTGTGGATCTTTTTGTGGAGGATCTAGTGGTGACTCATCTAGCACCCAAAGGGCTGAGCAAGTTCTTCGCTGTGGAACGGGCCCACAGGATCCCGGGGGGTGCGCCCAAGGCCTATCATTGCCCGACTTTTTAATTTTCGGGATAGAGACGCTATCCTGCAGGCGTCGAGGGTGGCTGGGCCATTACGATTTGAGAACTCTAATGTTAGCTTTTACCCAGACTTTACACAAGCGGTTCAAAAGCAACGGATGGGATTCTCGGCCATCAAACGGTGCTTGAGAGACATGGAGCTCAAGTATGCGATGCTGTTCCCGGCTAGGCTGCGGGTCGAGTTGGATGGTCGCTCCCACTTCTTCGACCGGCCGGAGGCGGTGGGAGAGTGGCTGGATGCCCTGCCCAAGAGTCGGGATCGGGAGGGTCGGATGGCGGAGAGCGGAGAGGGTTTGACGGAGTAGGAATGGAACTGTGATCCTGGTGATGGACTGTATTGGTAACGTTTTGCACCTGTGGCTGCACTGGACTCCAGTTTGTAACGCTTTGCCCCGTGGTATTTGGAGGTTGCGGGGGGCTTGCTGGGGCCCTTTCCTCCTTCTGGGGTTTTTTCTTGTCCTTTCTTCATATTGGGGCGACAGGCACACTGCATGTTGGGGGGGCTGTTCGGGCTCACGCAGGGGTGCAGGGAGGGGGGAGTTTTGTTGGGGTTGATGGGGGGGTTGGGGTTTGTTTGTTTGTTTCACAAGGCGGGGTAATATTTTTTGCTGTGCTATTATGATTGTGCTCCCCGGGAGGGGGATATTTTGTGCTGGGAGGGATGGGGGGTAGGGGACTGAGACTTCTTTCCTGGAATGTGAATGGGCTGGGGGACAGGATAAAGCGGGGGGTAGTCCTGCAGTTCTTGAAACGTATTTCGCCTGACGTGTTCTTGCAGGAAACGCACCTCATAGGGAACTCTTTTCATGCCATGAACAGACGAGGATATCGCCTCCTGGCCCATTCTGGTTTCACCTCTGGCTCGAGGGGAGTGGGCATCTTAGTCAGGACCTCTCTCCCGCTGGTGGTGGATGAGGTGCTCCACGACGACAGAGGGCGCTACACTGCGCTGGTGGGGAGGTGGGAGGGTAGATTGATTTCGCTGGTCGCGGGCTACGTGCCGCCGGGCCTGCAGACGGCCACCTACGCTGATTTGGGGCTGATTTGGGGCGCCTGCTGCTTAGGCTCCCGGGGGGGGGGTGTTGGTACTGGGGGGGGACTTTAATGCGGTGGTTTCCGGTGTTGAGGATCGATACCCCCCTAGGGACCTCCCTCGGGCCCAGAACTGGCTGGGGGGCTTTCTGGATACCCTAGGACTGATAGATTGCTGGCGGTTGAAACACCCTGGACACGCGCAATATACCTTCCACTCCGGGGCCCACGGTAGTCTTTCGAGGCTTGACTATATGCTAGTGCCTGCGGCCCAGGCGGGGATGATCGGAGAGGTGCGACACTTGGCGCGCGGTATATCTGATCACTCCCCCCTTTTGCTGCACCTAGATATCGCCCTGGGGGCGGAGGGGAGGGTGGCTATGATCAACCCCTGGTACCTCCGGAACCCCACGATTCGTGCAGACCTGGTTAAGTCTTTGGAACACTATTTTAATGATAACGTGGGGTCGGTGTCTTCCGCCGTCTCCCTTTGGGAGGCCTTTAAGACGGTGCTCCGGGGCCAGGCCCTATCTCTCATTTCCCACACCAAAAAATGCGAGGCGCAGGAGGTTGTTCGGCTAGAAAATGAGATCACCGAGTTGGAGAGTGATTTGGAGCAAGGTGTTACGGATGACAGATTGCATGTGCTGGAGCTTAAGCAGGCCGACTATAAGGCGCTGGTTACTGAATCTGCTAGGAGTATGAGCAGGGAGCAACAGGGGCGATTGTACGATATGGGTGATAAGGCAGGGAAGTTGATTGCCTGGTTGGATAAGAAGGAGAGAGCGAGTCGAGTGGTGCCGGAGATTGAGAGGGTGGATGGTGTGCGTGTGACGGACCCCGGTGACATTGTTGACTGCTTTGCGGAATATTTTTACGGGGTCTACTCTCCGGTCTCAGAGCGATCGGAGGAAGACTCTCGACTGCTGCTTCGAGATATTACTCTGCCTTCCCTATCTGATGAGGATAAAGTATTGATGGATGCGGCCCTATCGCCAGATGAGATTGCTTTGGCCATTCGCTCCATTGCCTCGGGTAAGGCCATGGGTCCTAATGGACTTCCCATCGAATTGTATAAGCTGCGCCCAGATGCGATTGCCCCGTATCTCCGGGACATGTTCCTTGAGGCTCAGGCGGCGGGCTCCCTCCCTTCTGACCAACGTCTTGCTACTATTGTTGTTATCCATAAGGAAGGGAAGCCGCGGGATCAGTGTACTTCTTACAGGCCTATCTCTTTGTTAAACGCGGAGCCCAAAATCCTCGCCAAGGTACTGGCCAATCGTCTGATACGGGTTGTGGGCGACCTGATTCATCAGGATCAATCCGGTTTTATACCCCATCGCAATACCGCTTTGAACCTGCGGCGACTGCATGGCGTCCTTGCTCGCGCCCCATTCATTCGTGAGCCGGCCATCTTGGCGTCCTTGGACGCTACCATTGCGTTCGACACCTTGGAATGGCCATACATCTGGGCGGCGTTGGCGAAGTTTGGGTTTGGCCCGGGGTTTATCGGTTGGGTGAAATTGCTTTATGACAACCCACTGGCACAGGTAGTGGTCAACGGACGGGTGTCGGCTCCCTTTGTTTTGGGTAGGGGCACCCGACAGGGATGTCCACTGTCGCCTCTTCTCTTTGCGCTTTGCTTGGAGCCCCTTGCGGAATGGTTGCGGTGTCACCCCTCGATACGTGGCCTTAGATGGACGCCGGAATACGAGGATCGTGTTTCCCTATATGCGGACGATATCCTCTTGTATCTTGCATCTCCGCGTAAATCGCTCATTGTATTGGTGGATGTGTTGAGCTCCTTTGGTCGCAACTCCGGATTGGTAATTAACTGGGCTAAGTCTTGTGTATACGTTCTCTCCGGGGAGGCCCCCCCCTTCCGCGGGGGTGCCCTATCCAGATTGCGGAGTCGGGGTTCACGTATTTGGGTATCTTTATAACCCTGGATCCGGTGGCCCGGTATGAACGGAATCTTCTCCCCCCCCTTCAGCGCCTAAGGGCGGATGTGGCGGGTTGGCGGCGGCTGCCGCTCTCGCCGCTCGGCCGGGCAGCATTGTTCAAAATGATGTCGCTACCACGCTTTTTGTACGCCCTGCAGAACACTATGGACGTAGTGCCGGCCCGTTATTTTCGGGAGGTGGAGTGTCTCCAGCGTCGATTGTTTTGGGATGGGCGGCCGTGGATTGCTCTTGCTAAACTGACCCTACCGTGGTATGACGGGGGGGTCGCCCTCCCTGACATTAAGCGATATTACTGGGCCTCCCAGTTGGCTGCCGTCAATCACGGGATGTATGGCCCTGCTTTGAACCCGGCTTTTGAGATGGACAAATTGCTACTGCCAGGCGGAGACTATAATCGAGCACTATACTCGGGGTCCCTTGATGCGCGGTTGACGGGCCCGACGCGGGTCGCGGTGCAGGTGTGGCATGCAGCAAATGCGGCGATGGGGTGGAGGGATCGCTTGACTCGGGCTTCGCCATTGTACGCGTCCCAGCGTTTGGGTTGTCTGTATACTACGAAAGGCTTCGAGAAGTGGGATACGATTGGTATCAGCACGGTAGGGGATCTCTGGACGAAAGGGAAATTTAAGACGTTCGACATGCTGAAAACGGAATACCAGTTGAATGATAGGGAATACTATCGGTATGTTCAAGTTCATCATGCCTTGTGTTCCGTGTTTTCAGACGTGGCGGCTATTCCGGAGCATTCCCCGTTGGAAGACAGAGTATTGGACGGCTATGTGCCGGATAGCACCATTTCGTTGATTTATAAAAAGCTTATCAATGATCGAATGGGTTTGCTGGCCTCATTGCGGGAGACATGGATTGCAGACGGTATAGAACTGGACGACGAGGATTGGGTGTCAGCGGTGGCCTCCCCGAAAGAGGTGGCTATCCCGGCCCGATTGCGGTTCGTCCAGCTTAAGATACTGCATAGAGTGTACGTCACGGGGCCTGGCCTGATGCGTATGGGGTATTCGGTGGATGGTTTGTGTACGCGAGGCTGTGGGCTACTGGGGACTTTTCTCCATATTTTGTGGGAGTGTCCGGAGGTGACTCGGTTTTGGTGCAGAGTGCATGCGGTGTTAGAAGAAGTCACGCATGTGGCCTTGTTGCCGGAGGCACGTAGATGCTTGCTGAATGTCTGGGAGCCGACTGATTACAATGTGACGCAGACGCAATGGGTGACTCTAGGCTATATGATAGCGAAGCGTGACATCGCACAATTGTGGGGCTCCCAGAGGCCGCCAACGGTCTCCGAGTGGAAGGAACACATGGACTGGTGTATGTTTAGAGAGAAAACGGTGTATGTGGCGAGAGGCAAGCCTGGGAAGTGGATTAAGGTGTGGGGTCCCTGGAACTCCTATCGTGGAGGTATTTGCGCCCCGCCCCAGACGCGTGAGATGGATGCCGCTCTGTCTCCCTAGCCCCCGCATTCCTGTATGCTCCTGCGACGTGCGACTTTGTCGCTTCTGCCTTGCCCCCCTCCCCCCCCCTCTGTCTACCCGGGTTGGATTACTCCCTCGATACGAGGAGCACATGTTTCTGCCATTAACCTCCTCTGCCTTGTGAGTTTGATGTTTTCTGTTTTTCAAAAATATGAAACCTTTCCTGTTTGTTTAGGGACTGCGGCTGTGGCTGACTGCGATAATTAGCACTTTAGTAACTCTTTTGCTGCTTCATTGATGTGCATGTTAAGTCGTGCCTAGGTTTACACTGCGTTTAGCGGCCGGCCTGTTGGTTGTAGGCCCATACTTGTATCTTTTCGAAATTGTAATAAAGGTTTTTAAAAAAAAATAAAAAAAAAATAAAAAATGGCTCATTCCCTACTCAAATCCTTTATCAGAACGATTCATATTGAAACTTTAATATTTTGTTATTAAACATATGTCCCTATAATCTAATAATTTCCAACTGCTTACCCATGCTCTGCTTGGCTCATCCTGAGAAAGGGTTAGTAGAGATGTTATGATTTATATAATCATTTCATGTTATTGTTATCTAGCATCTTACATGGAGATGGAGACAATGTTGTTTAGAATTACGCATTGTGTATTGTTTAACCAGAATTATTTTCATTAATAGTTAAATATGGAAGAAATATGAATTGGATGGTTCCATTGTTTTAATAACTATTATTATATTGTCATTGTACATATTAATTTGTATGTTTAAAGCTTAAAACAATAATGTTATTTACATTCACTTAAGAGCCAAGTAATTACGATTGATGCAAAGGATTTTCAGAGATTGCCCACTTTTGACAGAATAGGCAGAAAATCGTTTTTTGCAGCTCAGAGTTTTTTTAACAACGGCACGTATTATATGTAGTTACATTTTTAGAATTCAATCGATTCTGTGTACATGAAATTTCAGCCCAAGTCTATTGATATGGATCCACAAGGAGGAGTGCTTTGCTCCTCTTTTTTTTGTCAAATCACAAGGGACACTGTTTCGAGATAGGGGTGCAAAGTGTCACCCACTCATCAAAAGAAAAGACTGAGGGCCATATGTAGGTAGCCTCACATTTACCGATTCATAAATACCGAATTTTACCGATTCGGTATTTATGAATCGGTAAATGTGATGTAGGTAATGATTCGGTAAAGTTTACCGAATCGGAAAAATTCGGTAATTATAAATCGGTATTTACCGATTCGGTAATGAGGCATACCTTCCCATTGATTCCTATGGGCCTGAAGGCCCATAGGAATCAATGGGAAGGTATGCCTCTTTACCGAATCGGTAAATACCGATTCGGTAATAGGGGGAGCATATTCAAGGGTGGCAGGGTGTCACATTGACACCCTGTTGCACCCCTGAATCTTGCATGTGTGCACATGTGGCGCACATACATGCCCTAAGGGCATGTATGTCTGCCACATGGCACTCTTAAATCGGCAAAATATTGCTTTTTGCAAGGTATTCGTTATTTATCACCAACCTGTATTTGGTGGTAAATAACGAATTTCTAATACTAATTTTCACTCTTTAGAGTGCTCCCTACATCTGATTTCTGGATTCGGTATTTACCGAATCGGTATTTTACCGATTTCTTAATTTCCGATTCGGTAAATACCGAATCCAGAAATCAGCCCCCTACATAGCAAATGCCTAAATACCGGTCGGTAACGGGATATTTACCGAATTTCGGCCGTTACCGACCGGTATTTGGCTTCCTACATGAGGCCCTGAGAATAGAATAGATAGTGAGAGGGAGAGGAAATAGAAAGAGGCAGAGGTACATCCCCAGTATCAAGGATCCGATCCTGAAGGGGAGGACCAAGTCTTGCCTCTTAGTAACCCTCACACACCCCAAGGGATGTCATGCTTCATTATCGGGCCTGTACGTCTCGTCGGCCCGGCACTGCAATGCCCTATGGGTCCCCCGAAGGGTCACTTTTGTGGAGAAATATAAGAGAAAAGCCGTCAGATGAGTGCGGGTGTGTGAGGTGGATCCGGGCGTGGAAGTGGTGAAGTGCGTGAAGTGAAAGATAGTCAAAATTAAAACTGCCTCAGAGTATCCACAGGAATTTTTTTTAATAACGTGGTACTCCTGGTAGACTAAAAAAAACGAACGTTAGTGAGTTACTATAAGGCTTAATGTGCCTGAGTAAGTATTAAAAGGTCGACATGTTTCACGCCTAGTATGTCTTAGTGATCAGTGGCATTTCTTCAGGACCTAGCAGTTGAGATTGTAGATATAGTGCACGTAAAAATGGGGTTCTGAAGTGAGGATGGTAACCCGCATCAGTGAGAGGTATAAGACTGTGTTCCCTACAGTGTGGTAAATATCTAGACTATATATATGCCCAAAACAAAGGAGTACCTAGGGTAGATAAAAAACAAGAGAAGGAGAAAGAAAGTTTCTGTGTCAAACGTGCCAAGGTATAGGTGCTTGGTAATACGTAGCACGATGTACACAGTAGCAGATAAAAGACACAGCACACCAACATATATTAAACATAATGACACAGACTAGTTGTATCTTAGTCTTATCTTGTCAAAGTCATCAGCAACCTCCCCGTGGAAAGCAACGGGGATCCATCTAAAGCGCAATGCCAGAAAGCATGGCCACTGTGCTCGAGGCCCCCCGCTTGTCCCCCGAGGACGGTCGCCGTGGCTGAGGTCAGGAATAGGAGGAGGTCTCTCTCAAGTTTTTTTTTTTTTTAAACTTTATTTATCTTTTATAATCAAATCAACAATCAAATCATGTCAATAGTTACAGTAGTCTTGGTGTGCAATAAACATTTCGCCAACGACACATCTGCCTCCGTTTACAATATACCTTGCTGGCTCTGTGCTGGCAACATCCTTATCTTGCAGTATAATTCGGGCTTGTCACGCCTTTCCAATGTCAATGGAGTAAGCCCAACTCATCACATAATGTCCCCTGATAGCCCTCGCTACAAACATACCTCTGTGCCCCCTGCCCACCCCCCCTCCCACCATCTGCACCTGTCGAGGGAAGCGTAGGATGAGACATCCACCACCACAATGCCCTCCCGGCTCCACAGCGAACCTGCCGCATAATCTATCCAACCCCTGTGGGCACAATCCCTGAGCTGGAGTGAGAGGAAGTGGTGGTGGGCAGCGCCGCGATATATGCTCTGTAGGGACCCCAGATATCTTTAGGGCGTGCTACGCTGGGCAGTAGGCTAAAATAAGTCTCGCTATTTATGCTGCAAAAGGCCAAATCAGTAAGCCATGCCTGCGTCGTGGGAACCGCTTCCCCACCGCAGCGCGATCTCCCGCTTTGCCAGCAGAAAACATAGGGATGCCAACCTCCGCACCGACTTGGGAAAGTTGACCGTGTACCCCAGCAATGCCATCTCCGGGGTAGGAACCAACGTGAGTCCAAGCATTTCTCCCAGAATCGTGTGTATCTGCACCCAGTACGAGTGTATGTGTGGGCAAGACCATGTCATGTGGGCAAAATCAGCGTGTGGTGCGCCGCATTTCCAGCATGTGTGGGGCCTCTTCGAGTCAATAGTATGTAGTTTTGCCGGTGTCATGTAACTTCTACAAAAAAACGTATAGTGTAAAAGCTTATGGCGACTATTTAAGGATACTTTTTGGGTGACCCTGCAACAGCCGGACCAATGATCATCCTCAGTAGGACGTCCCAGGTCTGCCTCCCATTCCTGACGCAGTTTGACGTCTATGCAGGGAACCTGTGCTATACACAGTTTGTACAGTTTGGAAATTATATGTGCCCCTGCTTCTGTTTCAATGAGGAGAGTCAATGGCTCAAAGGGTTCAGGCTCCAGTGGGAAACCCCCCACCTCAGATCTTACTGTTAAATAGAGCCGGTTGAGCACAAATTTGTCCATGAAAGTGGCATCCCTAAAGCGAGCCTCCTCCGAGACCAAGAATATGTGTCCGCCCGGGTACAAATCACTTATCCTGGTCATATCAAACTTCGTCAATGTGCGTTGCACTAGCCTCTCGCCGGTGACTGGAAGCCATCTCACATTTGGCAATGGGAGGGCAGAGGAATATAAAATGGATTTACCTATGTAACGTATGAGCCTGTTCCAGGCCCAGCTAGTGGTCGAGACCGTTTGTATGTCAACCGGACTTCTGGGTTCGCCTCTGAGGAGCACCGCTGCTAAGCGGACAGGGAGCACAAAGTCCGCTTCCGGGCGCAGAAATGGAATCCGCGCATCAGGGTGGAACCAAGCGTACGCATGTGCGCCTTGCGCGATCAGGTAATATAGATAAAAATGTGGGTTACCAAGTCCGCCTCAATCATATGTAAGAGTGAGTATCTTCCATCGAATCCGGGGCTGCTTCCCCCCCCAGACCAGTCGGACCAAATGCGTTCGTAACGTGGAGAAAAAGCTTTGAGTGAGAGGTATGGGGATATTATTAAAGAAATATAAAAATTTAGGAAGCACTATCATCTTTATAATAGCGATTCTACCTGCCATGGATAAAGGAAGCCGAATCCAGTTGGCCACCTGCGACTCGAGCTTCGTAATTGCGCAACCATAATTAAGTCGCAGAATCTGCTCTTGACTCAAGCTTATATGGATGCCCAAATACTTTACAGAGTCTGCACACCATTCCAGTGGAAACTCACATTGCCAAGGGGAGGTGCAGCTGGTCAACGGAAAAATTATAGACTTATGCCAATTGATACCCAGCCCGAGTGTCGCCCAAAACGTAGTATTTCCTGTATAAGCGGTGCAAGATTCAGATGTGGCTCTCTAACATAAAGTATAGTATCATCGGCATATAATGAGACCAAGAGGGGACCCGTCCGAAACTGCAACCCTCTATGGAGATGCCGCTCCTGAAAATGCCGAATTAAAGGGTCCATAGCAAGAATGAACAAAAGCGGGGAAAGCGGACACCCCTGGCGGGTGCCCCGGGTATGAGCAAACGGGCGGGACAACGTGCCATTAATGCGGAGTCTCGCCGTGGGCCGACTGTATTAGAGCTTCGTGGTGGCGATAAAGCCAGCCGGCATGCCCATCCGCCGCATTATGGATAAGAAAAAGGGCCATTCGAGAGTATCGAATGCTTTTTCTGTGTCAAGCAGTATTACCGCCGCCGGTGTTGCGGCGAGATAATAAACTCCATCAATTGTGAGAGTTTGTTGGCCACGATTTTGGCGAGGATCTTGTAGTCGATGTTCAATAGTGAATGGGGCCTGTAGGACCCACACAGCGCTGGGTCCTTGTTAGGTTTTGGAAGTAGAATAATAACCGCTTCGCTCAGGGTGGGTGGGAGAGACTCCCGCTCTAGTGCCTCAGCATACACCTCAATGAGTTTCGGCGCCAACAGATCCGAGAAGGCCTTGTAGAACTCGCCGGTCAGGCCATCAAGGCCGGGAGCCGAGGAACCCCGAAGCACTTTAATCGCCCCTCGCACCTCAGTTACCGTTATGGATTCCGCCATAAACTCCTGCATACCCCTCTCTAAAAACACTAGCGCAATTTCAGATAGGTAATCCTCTCGTGCAGCGGCGTCACTGCTATGTGTAGCCGTGTATAATGCCGAGAGATGGGCCAGGAATTCATCCCTGATCTCCGGAGGGGTAGAGCGAAGTGAGCCATCCCGGCCTCGGATTTCAGAGACGTATGCCTTGCTGTACGGTGGCCTCAGGGCCTGAGCTAAGGTGCGGCCCGGGCGATCGCCCTCCCCATATCTACGGGCAGTTTGGTACTTACCCAGGTAAAGGATTTCCCTATCCGCAGTCTCCCTGTACTCAGAGAGAAGGCTCAACCTCTTGGCCAGACCAAGCGAGGAGGCGTATGAAGTGCCTCTGCATCTAGCGACACCAGTTTAGACTCTAACTGCGCAAGTGATGTACGCAACGCCTTAAGGATCCCTGCGCGTTTAGCTATACAAACACCCCGTATGTAGGCCTTAAACCCCTCCCACAGCATGGCCCAGGAGTCCACCGTGCCGGTGTTAATCTCAAAATATTCCTCAATCGCCTCAGTGACCTCATGACAGAAAAGGTCGTCTAACAACGCCCGCCCAGGGAAGCGCCACTGTCTCTCAAAACCCTCGGGCCGTGGGACGTGCAGACAAAGCAACACCGGAGAGTGATCCAAGTACGTCCTAGGGAGGGTCTTCAACGTCCGGCACCAGGGGGACACACCAGGCGATAGCAGCCAGTAGTCGATCCTAGTTTAAGTGTTGTGTTGGCCAGAGAAGTGTGTGTAGCAAGTGGAGGGGGGGTTACGCCTGCGCCAGATATCAATCAGGGAGAAACGGTCACAGAGTTCTCGAAGTGCGCGCCGCGCTCTGGGCTTAGTGTCCGCCGTCTCCGAGGTGCTGTCTAAGCCCACATCCTGTAAAAGATTGAAATCCCCACCAATCGGGAGCAAAGCCGGTTCTAATTTAGAAAGTTGAGCGTGTAGTGCGTGAAAGTACTCCGGGGAGTCTGTGTTGGGGCCATAGACACACACCATAGACACACACCAAAATGACCCCATGGCCCATCATCACCCCCCTCACTATGGTGTAGCGCCCTTCTCTATCACCGATAACCTGCTGGCAATTAAACGGGACTCTCTTGTGTATTAAGATTGCTGTGCCTCTGGCATAATTGCTAAAGTTGGCGAAATACCTATGTGTCCCCCAGCTCGCCGAAAACCGCGTCGTGTTCGTGGAGTTTAAGTGTGTCTCCTGGATAAAGGCAATGTCCACATTATGCCGATCCAAATAGTGCATCACCTGCCTACATTTACGCTGATTATTAAGGCCCCTGACATTCCAAGATAACAGTGACAAGCGTACGGGGCATTCATTCAAGCCTATCCGAGCCATCTAGCAACTTAAAAACACAGAAACAGGTGTTGACACTCCGCCCATATTCCACCCAATATGACACCAAACAAATGCTACTGTGATCAAAATTACCTTTCCCATCCCCCCCCCCCCCCAACCAGCCATGCCACCAAAAGAGTGCGGCCAACCCCAACCTGTAAACAAAAAAATATGAACCCTATAATTGTGCCAACGGCAGCCACAATTAACAATAGGAACGTTAGTACCAACATAAGATCCCCGAGGCTTCCACCAGAGGGGGTGGCAACGCCCCAACAGCAGCCCAGCAACATGCAGCGTATTCAGCCAAATGACATGAGTCCCCAACCTGTAAACAATACGATGAATAAAGCTCCTACGGTGCACCACCTCATCCCACCCCGGAGCCAGAAAACAGGTCCAGGCTAGCCACAGATCCACTGTGCGGGGGAGAAGGGGCACCGCCCCGCCCCGCGGAGGGCTCTTGTTAGGTTTATAGGTACGACAGAAGTCCTGAACATCTGTAGGATTGTCAAAGAACCGCACCCGGCCTTCAATCTCAACCCGCAACCGTGCCGGGTATAGCATGCCGTATTTAAGGCCGAGGTTGCGGAGCGCCGCCTCAACCCCTGTGAACTTTCGCCGGGCTTCCTGTACCATTGCTGTGAAATCAGGATAAAATGCAATTTTAGAGCCCTGCCAGGTTACGTCCCCCCGCTCCCTGGCAAGACGAAGGACAGTGTCTCGGTCTCGAAAGTTCATGATTCGGGCTATCAGAGGGCGTGGAGGGAGTCCCGGATTAGGACGCGGCCCAAGAGAGTGGTGCGCCCTCTCGACCACAAAGCCTGGCGTGAAAGAGTCTCGTCCAAAAATGTCAACCAGCAACTTTTCCACAAAGACATCCAGACGACCCGTCGCTGTGGACTCCGGAACCCCAATAATGCGTACATTATTGCGACGACTGTGCGCTTCAAGGTCCTCGTTTTTAATGGCCACATCTTTTAGTATGCGCTCCATTCTGTCCAGCCGCTTATTCGTCTGCGCCGCACCGTCCCCAACGTCGGAGCTCCTGGCCTCAGCCACATCCAGGCGTCGATCATGGGCCTGAATCTTGGCCCCCATTGATTCCAACGTTTTGTCCAGGGAGTCAAAGCGACTGTCTATGGATCTGAACCCAGCCCTCATCTCCTGTAGCCAGTCCGCAGGTGGGGCCTGGGCAGAGGCCCCCCCAGCCGCGTTTTCAGCCTGGTTCACCATGGCAGGGGCACTGTCCGGAGGCTGCTCCGCCAGCTTCTCGAATGGGAGAGTTTTTTGTTTCGGATCCCTGCGACCCATGCCTCAGCCACCCGACTGGCAGCCGTCCAGCCCACTAAGATCGCACTAGGTTGCCAATGGGCCAGGGCAGCTCAGGACCCACGAGCCAACTCCAGCCGAGGGACACTGCACGGATCTCACGAGCGTCTTCCCAGTCCATGTCGCACAATACGTGTCACCCCCATCACCGAACCAAGAGCAGCCTCACAGCGATGTAGCAGCCAGTCCACTCCACAGTTCAGCACATGACCTCCGGCCGGCTATCCACCTCGCATCTATCCCGCACTGTACGGCCAAGTCCGTTGAGTTGAGCCGACGTAGAACGGCTGATCAGCCTTGACAGGCTCAGGTGCAAAGGTAGCGATCTCTCATAGGGCAGGACTCGAGGGCAGGGTAAAGCCGGCAGGCATAGCAGTCAGCGCTGGCCCGTGCACACTTCCACCACAATGAGGGGGCAGGGACGACCCCGGCGCCGAGCATTCAACCGGCCCACACCCCAGCCCCCCACCGCTGTAGCTAAGCCGCCGCCCGCCCCAACCGCTGAGACCAGTGGGAGAGCGGGGAGCGACGCGGGCGGGACCGGTACGCGGCGCCGGACCCGTCCATCTCCACGACCGGCGCCGCTCGTGAAGCGGCAGGGGGGAAAGGGGAGCCAGCAAAGCCCGCGCCCAGGCACCCAACACCCCAGCCGCCCACGCGGTGTACCTGCGTCCACGCCAGAAGTCGCCGCCTCCGCTTCCCTTTCCTCACCCCGCTTCAGGCCGCCATCTTTTCCTCTACGTTTCACGGGCGGCGCCGCAGCTGAGCCTCAAGTGAACGCCTCCGTGGACCGAAAGCTCCCTAATTACGCTCACGGGGTCTTGGAACGAGGCAGCACCCTCAACTGTCCATTACGAGCATCAAGAGGTCGGGGACAGTATTATCTTGCCGGGCTGTCGGCGGAGTTTCAGCGCCACGCAGCCATCGCAGCCCGCGGCTTGGCCACGCCCCCAGGTCTCTCTCAAGTTTCACAAGTATGGTGTGTGGTGCAGGCTACACCCGGGAGGATCGGAGGTTGAGACCTTACTGTCGGTGTGCCAAGCATCCACCACTCATGCACCCATACATCACTTCGCTCATGGTTGCCGTACATGTGAATAAGAACCTAACACTGTCTAGACGGCACTCGTGGTAGCACATTAATAATGCAGAGTCCGGCTTACCCTCACATCTAGGGGTACATTCTCCCAAGGCTAGTATGCGTTGGATGCCCGCACCTTATTGGCTAAAGACGAGAGAGTGAGTCCAAAAAACAAAAATAACAGTCAAATGGGAGATAGACAGACACAAAGATAACACCCATCACACTCTGTTGGTTTGTTTACCTCACCACCGTAACGGTGGTTCCTACTCACGGTTGCGTTGGGTGCCGGCTCGTTAGCACCTACCCTCTACCAGCGACTGCCTGCAATGAGTTTCTGTGGCAGACGTGTAGTATTCATAGTGTTCGGGTTGATTGTTTAAGGTTCTTCCTCTTTCCTGCTGGTGTACGTGTCATGCATAGTCATGGCCAGATCTTAGTGCGCATGCCCCGTGGTAGTGCCTGAGAATGTACGCACATGCTTAGGAATTATAGTTAGCTTATTGGTGCGCATGCGCATGTAGTGGCCCGTTGTCATGGAGACCAGGACTCTCCGGGCCTGAGAATGAACGTGCATGCTTCTGAAATGTGGTTTGCTTACTGGTACACATGCGCATAGAATGGCCCGTTTGTCAAAGAGACCAAGACTTTCCGGGGAATGAAATAAGGGCGGTCTGAACGCCAGGGGTCAGCAGCCCTTATTATAGGTGTGGTATTACAGGTGGCAGAAAAATAAAATAGAAAAAAGGAAAAATCCGCATACAGCCCTGACATTATTCCCACCCTAAGTGGTAATAAGCCATTAACAACACATTAACTAGCTAGGGATCCATGTGATCCCCGGCGTTGGTATATTACCAAGGGGGTTCTGAAGGTAGAGGGAAGCAGATGGAGAGATAGGGTATAGTTGTATGGCGTAGAGGCCCAGTACCCATGGTCATGTAGGTGGTAGATACCAGTGTGTGTGCCGGGCCTGCTCAGACTCAAGACATGCTCGGGACAAACTAGGGAAAAACTAAGAAACGACCAGGCATAAAGGTGGTAACAATAAGGTACACATGGGTACAGCACATGGGGTGTATGATTGTGTTATGTGGAAGGTTACAGTTCCACCCAGGGTATTTCATCGTTTAGCCCCTTGACATTGGTGCATAAGTGAAAGACCCAACGTTGTTCCTGTCGTAGAAGGGCGTGCATACTCCATGTGGGTCTCGAATCTAGAATTGTCCATGCAATCTGGTCACAGTTGCGGCCTACCTCTGGATAGTGGTTAGTCATCTTGGTGGCTGACCTTCCCCGCTGGATGGTACTCATGTGTTCGCTTATCCATACCTTAATGGGGCGTGATGTCATTCCGACATACCTGAGACCACAGGGGCATGTAATCAGGTATACACAATTCCTGGTGTTGCAATTAGAGTGTGTGCGTTGTTCCCAGACGAAGTCATCTAGAGTTAGTGTCTTCGACTGGACAGTGGTGGAGCAGGTGTTACAATTTCCTCATGGATAGTGCCCTGAGACTGGCGGTAGGTTCCAAAGTGTGGCAGTCTGTTGGTTTTTCTTCTTGACCAGTGGTCGTATGTTGACCAAGGTGTCGCGTAGGTTGGATGTCCGTTTGAATGCGAAGCGTGGTTTCTCCAGGTCCAATGAATCAGTGTTCAGGTTCCTCCAGTTTCGTCTAATGATGTTATTCAGTCTGTTTGACAGGGTTGTAACTTTTTCTTTCTTTTCCTCTGCTCCAACAAGCCATGTCACATACATATTAAAGTGCACAATACAATAATGGTAGAGGTATTGTAGGAAATCTTCCTTTTCTGCATGGTCACCCCATATTTTTCCCCTTTTGCTAAAACCTATATTTTTGTTTGCTGTTGTTAGACCTCTATGTACTTTACCCCTGCTAATCAGTAGTAGTGTGCATGTGCTCCCTCTTGAACCTGGTGGCAGTGGCATATTTCCTATTGATATATTTAACTTACCTATATATCCCTAGTATGTGGTACACATTGTTAGAACTGCTCTTTCTTGTACCCAGAGCCAAGAAGAAGACTCCAAGGGCCATAAGGCTGACCTGCTGTTAAAGCTACAGGGATACAACAAGCTATAAGAGGCATTTTCCTGCAACTACCTAGCTGACCAGTGGAAATTGGACCTGGACTGGATCCTGCTGGTTTGCTTCTGCCAGACACCTTGCGAGTCTCTAAGTACCTCCTTAGAGGTCGGGGTGGGGGGGGGGGGGACTTTAGAATTGTACTCCTGTAGTGGACTTAAATGACTAAAGTCAGAAGTTCAAATCTTTGACTTGGACAAACCTGGTTGGTGTACTCGACCCAAGCTCCATTGCGTTCAGTGTCAATTTGTTCCTATGTCCTGGTCATTGGCAAGTTGTATTTCTTGTGTTTATTCCTACTTAAAACTTTTTTTTAAATCATACTTCTGGTTCCCCTTATTGTATTTTTGTCATTTTGGTGTCATTGTTTTACTTAAATGTTGTTTTAATTGTTTGTTGAATTTGGGATTTTTATTGTCTTGCATTTCAACTTTATTACTGTTTTGGTACTGAATAAATACTTTACACATGGACCTAAGCTGAGCTTTTGAAGTTATTTTAATGACTTTGCGGGTTCAGTCTGACGTGGATTGTGATTATTCCTTGAGGTGAGTAGTCACCTCCGACCCCCAAATAATAACCCAGCAATGCACAGTTGATTGTCCATTTGTCAACATGATGAAAGCTGAAAAACACATTTATAATTAAAACCAATGACTAATTATATCAAGACAGGAACAAACCTTGATGCTGAAATGAAATCAATTTTTTGAACACCCTGAATGAAAAAATAGAAAGCTGTATATGTGTGTTAATTTTCTCTACATGCATGTCTAATCGCTCTGTAGGGTATCCATGTGAAGGCACTCCTCTAATCACACTCTCAAGATGTCTGTCAAGGCATGAAGTCATGTTCAATGTTACAAGTATGTGTGTGAAGACAGACCTAGAAAATGCACACCTACTTCACTTGGCTGCCTCGTTCCAGAGTGTGTGGGCAGAATGTTGAGAGTAGCTTACAGACTTCCCTGATTTGTCCTCCAAAGTTGTCAGGTAAGACCTTAGGGAACCCCAAATGTCCCTGGGTCAGGAAGTGAAGGACTGCAACATAGCATACGTTTCCACCCTATTGTTGCCGGTGGACTTATCGCTAATTCATGTTTTCACCCTAATGACTGGACCACTGTACAATAACATTGTGACCCAACAATTAACTAGCAATTGAGCCAGAGACTCAAGGTGTCTTACAGAGCAGTGAACTGGATTCACATATCCCAGAAGGACTGTCAGGGGGAAACTTCCATTTGAAACTGGAGAATTGCTGACAACCTGCTGCCAGCAGTCAGTATGTTAGAGCACAGCTCGGCGAGATGCAAAAAGTCTGCATGTGTGGAATGGCATCTGGTGCATTCATAATTGGTGGTCAGGTCGATCTGCTCCAATGCAATATGTATATAATATGGTATGTGTAAGAATTCAAAATGTAGTATCTTGTGTCTATGGTTGAAAGAGAAACATGCTGCTGAGTGCAACAATAGTTCCAAGATTCCCCTCATACCCCACCACCCACGTATTGCTCCCATGCTAGCCTACTACAGTTGGTATTTTTACTGTTTCTGGTAGTTTTTCCTGGCAGAAGAATCTCATATGGCAACCCACTGGTATGAATTTGCGCATTGGATAATTTCTGTAAGGTGTTTGAATTCTATTGACTCCTTAGGGAAGTCAGAGATCACTTCATGGACTATGTGTCAAATCTGAAACTTTGTAAAAATTATGCCTTTCCAAAATTTGCTGTGACGTAATTTGTGTAATTTTGGGCATTTTGCTTTATTAGAACTGGCATCTATTGACATGATTTCTGCTGTCTTTATGCCCTCTAACCTTCTGTTTTGACTGTGTGCTGAGCTTCAATTTGCTGGTTTTAGAACTCTGGGCACTTTTTCACTATTGATCACCACTAAAGTGCATGTGCTCTGTATCTAAAATGTAATGGCATTTGGTTTCTCCATGATTGGCATATTTAATTTGCGAAATAAGTCCCTAGTACAGTGCACTATATGTGCCCAGGCCTGTAAATCAAATGCTACTAATGGGCCTGCAGCCCTGATTGTGCCACCCACATGAGTAGCCCTTCAAACCTGTCTCAGGCCTGCCACTGCACAGCCTGTGTGTGCAGTTTTTACCTGCCATGTTGACCTGGCAAGTTCATCCACTTTAACGGCCCAAACCCTTCCTTTTATTACATGGAAGGCACCCCTAAGGTAGGCCCTAGGTAGCCCCAAAGGCAGGGTGCAGTGTATTTAAGAGGTAGGACACGTACTTTTGAGTTTTACATGTCCTGGTAATGAAAAACTGCTAAATTTGTTTTTTTTCTTTAGCAAAGCCTATCTCTCCCATAGGTTAGCATCGGGCGGCTATGTAATACTTTACAAGTGTAAATTCCAATTGGAAGCAGATGGAAAATTGGAGTGTGGTGTCTGTGGACTCAATTTAAAAACACATCTTTTAGTGAAGTTGTTTTTTAAAAGGCAGGTCTCAAAATGCCACCTTTAGAAAGTTGTCATTTTCTTACTTTAACCATTCTGTGCCTCTGTATGACCCTAGCACACACGTCTGGGTTGTATGACATCTGGACTTTGTTGACTTCCCTCTACACGGTCACACACAAAGGGAGCTGAGGTGTGCCCTGCATATCCTGATGGCCCATCACCATGCTGATGGGTCTTCCTGAGCTAGAGTGAGTGGGAGGAACTGATGCTTCCACCTGAATAGGGCTGTGCCTGTCCCCACACAAAGATGTGCAAACCCCCCTGGAGTGTGTCTGGAGCCAGGGCCAGGAAGGCCAGGGCCTTGTGCACTACAAAGACTTTTCTTTGAAGACTCCCTACTTCAAAAGCAAAAATGGTTATAAGTACTGGACCTCTGATACCATATACTAAGAATACTTCTGGTCTGCCAAGAAAAAGCGCAGTCGTGCTGCCAGGAGGGACTGCCACTTTGCTGCTTCCTTTGCTGTGTTGGCCTGCTTGCCTGTGAGTGAAATGACGACTTTGCTCTCTACATCCTGCATTTCTTAAGGTTCTCCAAGGGATTGTTAGGCTTGCCTCCTGTTGAAAGTCTCAGGCATATCAAAGACTTCATCAGCATCTTGCTACCAGCACCTAGGCTCCTCTGCTGTGAGTTCTGCTCTGCCAAGTGGTGCAAAATCCAGTCCTGGGCCCTTGGAATGGAGTGTTTGTGCTGCAACCCAAGAAACGAATGAATCAACTCCAAAGCGTAATTTCAGAACTGATGTATCCCTGCGAAACAGATGCATCACTATTGCCTGCAACAAAACTGTGGTCCATGCTCACTGAGAGCGTGATGCATCGACTTCGCCTTACTATGTAGTCCCAACTTTGCCAAATCATCGCCGTAGCGTTCACCGAAGCTGGGTTTCCCACTAGCAGAGTGTGCGATGCAACAACCTTGACTTACAACACAGCCTCAACTTTGCCACAGCGCCTCCAAAGAACTGTTGCTGCTTGAGTCTTGGACATTGCTTCACTGACATCTGTGATGCACAGTCCCGACTCCATCACATCTCCGGGCCTGCGTGGCTTCTCATAGACTCATCGCCTCCAACCCAGCAGTTTGACATTGACGCATCTGAACCGACGCACAGCGCTCTTGAGATCGATGCATCAAGGACCTTGCTCAACTTCGGAACTGACGCATTACCTGCAACAGCGATGCATTGCCAGATAGCCCCAGTTTGAGCTATTGACTTCTAAGGACTGCATTTTGATTTAATCTTTCAAAATTCATATCTTGACTTGTGCATGTTGGATTATTGTAATTTTGGTCGTGTTTTACTGAGATCAATATTGCCTATTTTTCTGAAGTGGTGTGGAGTACTTTAAAAAAAATAATACTTTATTGATTTTCTCAATGTGTAGGGCCTCATCCAAATCTTGATACATAAGGTACACCTTTGACCCCACTGAGGGCGAAGTGAAGTGAGCTTCTCCATGCGTATAATTTACAAAACCGAATAGAATCTATAAGCTGATGTGGCATTTTATAGTCTAGTATGCACTGAGTGCCACATATCAGATGCAGTCAGATAGACAACAATTAGAGTGAAACCGAAAACTACCCCAACCCCCCTTCCCACCTCCCTTCTGGCTCACCCCAAGATTGGTCCACACGGGCCCAGAATACAACTCTGTCTGAATGGTATCTTCGTGCTAAGTCATTTGAAATGTGTGTGATTCCCCCCAACAAGCCCAAAGTGCCCCTCTGTCTTGTGGGCGCAGGGGCACCATCCACAGTTGCGAGCTAGGAGTGGGCTCCACCCTAGTGTGTATTATTGTGCTGAGGAGTCTGTGGCTTTAAGGGCTTCCAGCATCAAGTCCCATTCCATGGAGATCAGTGTTTTCCGTAACCCCCTGTACTCCTCCCTACGAATAACTGCACTCTCTGCTCTTCCACATCTTTTCACCTCTTCTTGACAACTATGTACTGTTGGGGGTAAGGCCGATTTCCACCTCAAGGTAAGGGAGCGCTTTGCGATAATTAAGGCCAGATCTGCAAACCTGAGCTGTACTTTCTGTGTCTTAGAGCGTTGTCGCAGCCTAAGTATGCACCGTTCTGCTGTGTCCCGGTTAGGGATCGCTGTTACAGTTCCTAAGATAACTACAACATTGGCCCCAAAGATGTCCGGGCGCGGGCACGTCCATGTCATGTGTAGTAGGTCAGCGTTGTGTGCGTGACATTTTGGACAGTGTTCCTGCGCCTCTGGATACATGCGGTTTAATCGGTGCTGTGGGAGATAGGCCCTATGGAGAATCATGTACTGTATGAACTTAAATTGTGCATTACGGTACACCCTCTTGTGCAATTCAAGAAGAGAGACCCAATCCTTGTCTGATATGTCCTTGCCAGGATCTCTAGCCCACTTCTCTCTAAATACCGTGAGGGGGATCACTGAATGTGGGCAGACGCCTCTGTAAAGCCACCTTATCAGGTGGTGACCGTCGCCCATCAGGTATAAAGTATGGACCAGCTCGTGAGCAGGGAGCTCCACTCCATCCGGTGCCCAGTGCTTCTTCACATACTTAATGACAGCTGCATGAAGGAAAAAAAGGGATCGCGGGACTCCCTGCTCCTGAGCAAAATTCTCTTGATCCATCAACACAGCCTCCCACTGTGACAACACCCTCCGTTTACCGGTTATGTGTGTTCCACCTAGTTACCAATGTGGGGATCCCAAGCAGTGGGGTATTAGGAGTGTAGGACTTGGCCCTTTTTGGCTAAAGTTCTCTAAACTTTTTGCTTTACCCCTAGACCTTTTTCCTGACATGGTGTTGCTAACTTAGATGCTTTGGACACTTTGCCACTGCTACACAGTGTCAAATTGCAAGTGCTCCCTATGTAAGGTGTAATGGTAATTGGTTGTCCACGATTGGTATGTTTGCCTTAATAGTAAAGTCCCTAGTAAAGTGCAATATATGTGCCCGGGCTGGTAATGCAAATGCTACTAGTGGGCCTGCAGCACTAATTGTGCCACTCACACAAGTAGCCTTAAAAAGGGAACTCAGGCCTGCCATTGCAGTTCCTGCACGCAGTTGTTAAACTGACATGTTGTTCTGACAAGTGCACCCACTTGCCAGACCTTACCCTTCCCTTTCTATGCACATCATACACCCCTATGGTAGGTCCAGGGTACCTCTGAGCAGGGTGCAGTGCATGTGAAAGGTAGGACATGTACTAAGGTGTGTACCATGTCCTGACAGTGAAATAATCTCCATTTCGTTTTTCACTGTTGAAAGGCCATCTTGCCCATAGAATAGAATGGGAAGGCTGTGTAATATTGTTTCCAGCCTATCTTCCCAAAGGCTTAAGATGGAGAAGTGAAGTTTAGTATGTCTGAACTCACAATGTAATAACACATCTTTTTATGAAGGTTGTTTTTGCATTGTGTGTTTATAAGCCACTCTTTTAGAAGTGGCTGGGTTTTTGTGCTCTAACATTTCTGTGTGTCTCTGCCTGGCTGTGGATTGATTGTCTGGATTTGAAAGTGATAGGATCTGGGGAATGTCTTGACCCAGGGGAGGAGGCGAGACAGCAACAGGCTGACCTGCCTCTGGAGTGTAGGGGGAGTAGTAGCCCCTAGAGGTGAAGAGGCCTGAGTTTCTGCTATAAAACAATTGTCCCATCTACTGCTGAGTGATTGAGAATCCAGACCCCCACTAATCAAAGGAAGAAGGTGTCACTGGCAGGGAGGCACCCAGAACTGGTTTGAACAGGGGTCAGCGCCCCCCTGAACTCAAAGACTTCAAAGCCATTGTGGGTTATAACTATGAGAGCTGAAGCCCCTGAACATTGGAGAATGGCTTGATCAAGATTGAACAAGACTGGAGCTACTTCGATGGTCAAGAGGAACCTTTGCCAAGGAAGAAACAACTGAAGAGACTGAAGGAAAGGACCGACCCTTGCTGTGTGTTCTGGGGCTGGCCTGCAGTTTGCTGTTTTAACCAAGGAAAAGCTAAAGGGACTTTGCTTGTGCTGTGTCCCCCTGCTTGAAAGGACTTTGCTGTGCTGTGTCCTGAAGTAACATATCCCCAAAGGCCCAAGGTGAGCTGGCTCCCTGTTGCGGAAACTCAGGAACACAAAAGTTTCCAGGAGAGTCTCAACGGCACTGTGTGCGTGTGCTTATTGCAGTCTGAGACCCTCGTAAGGTGTGCCCTGTGATCGTGGGCACCTGGAGTCCAAGTAAGGATCAGCAACGCTGTGTGCGTGTGCTTTTTTCAGCCTGAATCCTTTGTGAGGATTGTCCAGTTGTCGTGTGCACCGGAATCCAAGTGAGTCTCAACTACGCTGTGTGCGTGTGCTTTGTGCAGCGTGAAACCTTCGTGAGGATTGCCTTGTTATCATGCACCCAGAATCCAAGTGAGTCTCATCAACGTTGTGTGTGTGTGCTTTGTGCAGCGTGAGACCTTCGTGAGGATTGCCTTGTTATCGTGCACCCAGAATCCAAGTGAGTCTCATCGAAGTTGTGTGCGTGTGCTTTGTGCAGCGTGAGACCTTCGTGAGGCTTGCCGTGTTATCGTGCACCCGGAGTTCAAGTGAGTCTCATTGACGCTGTCTGCGTGTGCTTTGTGCAGCGTGAGACCTTCATGAGGATTGCCTTGTTATTGTGCACCTGGAGTCCAAGTAAGTCTCATTGACGCTGTGTGCGTGTGCTTTGTGCAGCGTGAGACGTTCGTGAGGATTGCCTTGTTAACGTGCCCTCGGAGTTAAAGTGACACTGTGCGCGTGATCTTCGTGCAGCCTGAGGCCTTCGTGTTGAGTGCCCGGTGATCGTGCACCTGAAGCTCAAGGAAGTCTCAGCGACGCTGTGTGCGTGTGCCCTGTGGCAGCCTGAGATCTTCGTAGCAGTAGCGGCCTGGACGGCAGCCCTGGAGAAGCTGAGCTGCCGGCCCCAGCCCGCCGTTGCCAATTCACAGAGATTGCATCGGAGGCCCAAGCCGCTGGACGGGGAGAGGGGAGTGGGTTCGCTCCCCCCAAGTAACGTGTGTCGACTCCTGGGGCGGGGTGCGGGCTTGGAGGGAGACGCTCTCGGCCTCTCGCTCGTTCCGGCAGTGCGAGCCTCTGCTTCGGCTCGTACCGCGGCCCGTATTGCCAAGGGAGTGGCAGTACCGGGGCCGGAGTGCGGGGCTGCACTTTTTGCTACACCATACCCATGTTAGGGGCAGCTGTTGACAAAGGTTGACTGCGAGTCAGAAGGAGTGGCGGAGAGACTGCCTAAGGCACCGTAATCGGTGCCGGAGTGTATTACGCATTATCTTATTACTGCATAACGGTGTACCGGATTGTCGTATTACACATTGCATCATTTTGCATAATGGAGTACCTGATTAGAGTATTACGCATTGCATTATTCATGTATAACAAACTACCTGATTAGAGTATTATGCATTGCATTCTTCCTGCATAATGAACTACCTGATTAGTGTATTACGCATTGCCTTATTTCTGCATAACAACGTACCTGATGGTTGTGTTATGCATTGCATTATTCTTACATTGCAAAGTGCCTGATTGCTGCGTTACGCATTGCATTATTTTTACATTGCAAAGTGCCTGATTGTTGTATTACGCATTGCACTATTCTTACATTTCAAAAGTGCCTGATTCTAGCATTATGAACTGCATAACATGGTTTTAGGATTACAGTGGAATGTTTAGAAGCGCTCATTAATATCGCCAGAACTAGCAAGGGCTGGCTGGCCTAACAACCGGCCAGGAGAAATAGTATACATACTCATATGTTGGATTTATATCGTGTGGTCTTATCGTATATCTTTTTATATAAAATGTATACTTGTTTTTATAAAACTTGTGTGGAGTCTATTTGTGTTGTCATTATCGGGTTGCTGTGAGCGTTGTTGCAAATACTTTACACATTTGCCTTGAAGATAAGCTTGGTTCCACGTGCCAAGCTACCAAGGGGGTGAGCGGGGGCTATCTCAGAAGGTGACCTTCCTTTCCCTGACGTGGAAACGCGGGTCCCTATTTGGTCTAAGGTACCTACCTCAGTCAACCAGGGATCCCGGGTCTAACAAGGAGCACATGGGAGCCGCTGGCTTGTATATTGTACTGCTCTTCTCCAGTAGGTTAGAGCTATTCGAAATAGTAGGGGGGCTGCAGGCGGAATCCTGCTTGGGATAACAATAGGGCATGGAGAGCTCCTCAGGTCAAGGATTGTGATGTATAGCCCAGTTACACACTGCCAGCCAGTGCGCAAGCCATAGCAGCTGACTTGCAAAACAGTAAGTGTGAAAGTCCGGTGCCCCCATGCCCCCTCTGTTCATCCCAAGCTGCAGCTTTGTTAGTTTCACCTTTTGCCGGCCCTTCCCCCAAATCAAGTCCGACAAGTGTGTGTCTAAAGTTTTGAAAAAAGAGGCAGGGAGCAGTACTGGAAGGTTTGTGAAAAAATACAGCAAGCGCGGGAGCATAACCATCTTAAAGATGGCTATTCTGCCCGCCACTGAGAGGGGCAGTGATATCCAAAATGATATTTGAATGCGGAGTGCCTTGACTGCCCTCAGCAGGTTCCCATCTAGTAAATCTTGTGGGGACCTACAAATTTGGACGCCCAAGTATTTAAAGGTAGTTGGCGTGACCGGAAGAGTAAGCGTCCCAAATCTAACAGCTTCAGGTTGCACTTCTGGACATGAAAAGAATGTAAAGGACTTATTCTCGTTTATGGTAAGTCCTGATATTTGTTCAAACTGTTTAAAGATGCATGGTATAGGCTCCAGGTTCCCTTCTATGTTGTGGATATAAAGATGAGATCGTCAGCATATGCTGTTAATACATGTGCAGTGTGACCGACACAAATTCCTTTTCCCGCTGCCTCCTTTTGGAGTTTGAGTGCTAGGGGTTCAAGCGCCAACACAAATAAAAGTGTCGATAGAGGGCAACCCTGCCATATGCCTCTGCACACTTGGTAGGGCTGTGATACGTGCACACCTGTGCGGGCTCTCGCTGTGGGCACAGTGTAAAGTAATTTAACCCAGCACACACATGTAGGGGGGAGAGTGAATTTACAGAGGACGAGTAGCATTTAGTCCCAGCTAAAGGTATCGAAGGCCTGGCGCAAATCGAGGGAGATGCACCCGGCTCCTAAAAGGTATTTAGGGATGGCCTCCAGGATGTGGTAGAGGCGCCTGATATTCAGCGAGGTACTTCGTGCCGGGACGAAGCCGTTTTGATCCGTGTGTTTAAGGGGAAACAGCCTTTACAACGAGGTAAATACATCTCATGCCTTTGCCTCAGAATTTTTACCACCCATGTTTTTACCGCAATTATGCATTTACATCGCATGCCAATACCATGCATTTAAGGTAAGTTGGGGGGGGTGGATGGGTCTCCCCCACAAATACATTGTTTTTAAATCTAATAACATTGCGTGGTCTTGGTATGCGATGTAAATGCATAATCGCAGTAAAAACATGCGTCCTAAAATATGCGAGGCAAAGGCATGCGATGTATTTACCAGCGTTGTACCGTCGTACAACCGTGTATAAGTTGTGGCAGAAAAGGAAGCAGACAATGGGCTAAAATTTTTACTTAGGATCTTATATTCAGTATTTAACAGCAACAGTGGCCGAAATCCCAAAATGTCTGTGGGGCTTAGGAAGAGAAGTAACTAGGGCCTGCATTGTGGTAGGGGGTAGGCTACCACATTCTAGGGCTGATTGGTATAGGTGCTGTAAGTGAGAAACTAATTTGTCCGAGAAGGTGTTATAAATTTCTACCGGTAGGCCATCTAATCCTTGTGCTTTGTTGCATGGAAGTTCTCAGATGGCTTCCTTAATTTCAGTTTTAGAGATAGGACTAGCTAAGTCATCTTGGTCCGTCTGGTGTAGTTGGGGACAGTGAAGGTTAGACAGGAAAGATTCTATTGATTCCTCACCTATCCCCTCGGGAGCCCTATACCGCACATCGTAGTATTTGCAAAAGGCAAAATTAATGTCTATCTGCGTGTTCACTGTTGTGCCGTTGGATGAGACTAACTCATATAAAGGGATGGGGGGCAGTGTATCGTACAGCAGTCGTGCAAGAAGCTTCCCCGATTTGTCTGTATCCGCATGCTTGAGCTGGGTGTAGGATTGATGCTCTATTATGCGTAGGTGCTCCAGTAGCTCTGCGTACTGTATACATGCCTCTTGCAGCGCCTCCGCTTTAGTAGAATCGGTGACAGTTTCCAGCTCTAATGTATTCAGCGTGTTTTCTATTGCCTTAAGGTTTTTGTGAATCCCTTGTCGGGACCCTACAGTGGCACTGATAGCTGTACCCCTCACAACAGTCTTAAATGCTTCCCATTCTAGGAGGCTCGGGGACGTCGTATCGGTGTTCTCTGCGAAATAATTGGTAATGGTTGTGGCCATAGTGTTACAGAAGACAGCATCTTTCAACATCTGTGGCTGTAACTTCCGTGTAGGGACTGGTTTAGGGATTCTCGCCCAGGACAGGTTGATCTCTAGAGGGTTGTGATCAGAAAATGTCTTCCCCAGGTACATGGCATGAGTAAACTGGGCTGTGAGAGTAAGGGAGCAGTGCACCCTATCTAGTCTTGTGTGGAGCATTTGGGGCAGCGAGTAGAACGAGAATTCGCAACCGCTTGGGTTTTTGAGGCGCCAGACGTCCATTAGCGACCAACCCTTAGCCCATTCACGGAGGGCGTCTGTTTGCTTAATGGAAGCCGCTCCCTGAAGTAGGGGATGAGAGCAATCTAAGTGTATGTCCATTACTGCATTATAGTCTCCCCTAGTAGCCATGGGTACCCCACCCAGTCTGTAAGCGCTGTATTTACGTTCGCTAACAATTTATCCTGAACGTAGTTCAGGGCAAATGTACTGCCTATAACTATGTGTGTGCCATCTAGTGTGCTATGGATCAGAACATATCTACCATTTACGTCTATGCGCTGCTCTAAGGCTACAAATGGGATTCAGTTTCTGATCCAGATAGCGGCAGCCCTCGCAAAAGCAGAGTATGACGTATTGTGCACTTGTCCTTTCCATTTCCTACGTAGCTTGGCAGCCTCAGAATCGGTAAGGTGTGTCTCCTACATAAAGGCGGACTGCACTTTCCTTCTATTCAATTGGGCATGTATTCTGTGCCGTTTCTGCACTGAGCCCAACCCCCTAACCTTCCATGTAACTATTGTATACTTCCTAGATGTAGCCATAGGTATGTGTATGCAGCTCTAAGTCCTGCCGCCTCGTAGGGATAGGGTCCTGTACGCCTTGTGATGAGGGGTGAGACAGATGAACAATAACCCATGTTACCACCCTATACAAGGTCCAACCATTGAACAGTGCTGGACCAAACAAAAAACCAACTATGTGAACCATTCAATTGGAATCAGCTTGCATTCGCTTCGGGGCATGTGGTCACTGTGCCTCGCAGATCACTTGTGATTTTAGGTTGCAGTATAGGTGAGCGGACCATGGTCACTTGCAAAGTTTATAAAATGTTCAGAGGTGGGGAGGCCACCTAGGTCTGTGGCTCACGTACAAGGTAATAAAGAGCCTAGCTGGTCACCAAGGTTGAGGCACTAGCCTAAATAGTCATTCCCCGTTTGTGACTGTTTTCCGACTGCATATTAGTGTCCTCTAAGGACTCCGCCGAGGTGGGAGGGTCACGGTCTCTGGATGTTGCCGCAGTGAGAAGCTCTGCCTCCCAGCTTTCCAGGACCTGCTACGGGGATGGACTTTTGGCAGTGGATTTTCAATTTGGTTTGGTGCAGCGCGTTTTCCCATTTGGTGCTGCTTGTGTTCCGAGGTTTGTGCTCTGCGTTGATCTCTCTGACGTGTGTCAGGGGAATGTCACTTCCACCCAGTCCGCTACCGCCTCCGAACTGTCAAAGAAGTATGACTTTTGCTCATTGTTGTATTCTATGCTCAATGATAATTGTCTTAAGTTTCATCTTCAGCCAGCTGAATGTGTATGTGATGTCATAAGCTGATGTCACAGGTGGAATGTGATGTGTGGCTTAGCAGACTGGCTGAAGATGAAGGTGGTTGGCAGTTCAAGAGCTGTGTAGTCCTATCAAATAAATCTACTTCAATTCAACTGTTCCAGAGTCAATTACTACAGATTTTTGGCGACGATCTTACTACACAGCTGAACCCACCATTTGATTTTCTATTCAAGCAAGAATTTTCTTCAAAACCTCGAGCAAAGATTATTTAATCAAGTATCAAGCTTCCCTATCTGGATTTAAAAGTCTCCTTTTCAAGAACTTTGGTATGGATTTCGTCTTCTTCAAATCAACTTTTTAGGAGCTGCTATTTTCTTCTACACTCGCTTATACAGTAAGACTTCGAACTGTCTCTAGCTGAAAAAGTGAACTATCAAAACAAACTCAAGGTGCTGCTGTGTTTTTTTTTTCTATATTCGCTCCTGTCAATGACTCGGATCTAGCTAACTGTTCCAGAGTCAATTACTACACTCATGCATGATCTTTAAGCGGGCGTGAAACAGCAAAGCATATTTAAGATTCAGGGCTCTAACTTTCTTTTATACTGCTTAGTATGAGGCCCTCTGGTGCTGAACCAAGATCATGAAGTCCGGGTACAATGAGATCTGATGGTTTTCTCTCTGGTATTACAGAGCAACGTGTTCCGGTCCTTATAATTAAGTGTCCGGGCAATCATTGGACAAGGCGGTGCACCAGCAATCGGCTTTCTCATGGGAATGCTTTGAGCTCTTTCAACACAGCAGAGTTCAGACAGGCCTTCCGGAGCCACCTGCTCTTGCAGCCATTGTTCTACAAAGTAAGTGGCATTGGGCCCCTCACATCGTTCCGGCAGGTCAACTATGCGGACATTAATTCTTCGTGCCTGGCCCTCTGCAGCTTCAACTCTGTCCTGTAGGCTGGACACCTGGCGTTGTAGTTGTGCTATCTAGCCTGCGTGGCCCTTGTGTTGCTGAAACATTTCAGTAATGAGTAATTTGTTATTTTTCATCTGCTTTGAGTAGCGTAAAGCCAGTTGTTAATGATCCTATTTGCTGCTGTGTTCCCTTCCACGATTCCCGAACCTCCTGCAGTATTAGGTCAAGTTTGTCCGGAGCAGCCTCTATGTTTGTTGGTGGGATACAGCCTGTAAGGGGTAGCTGGGGGTAGTGTTTTCATGTTATTTTTGCTGTGTAGCACCAGAAAACACTAACTCTGGCTGTTTCCCTTTTGTGCGCCCCATCGTGCGCTGCTGAGTAAATCTGACACCTGCTGTAACAAGCTGGAACCAAGGGCCAATGGTGCTCCGACCAATGGGTGCCATGGTGTAGCCATGTAACCTTAGCACAGGGCGTTCCTGTGGTCCCCCACTGCTTCCCCACGTCACTTTGGGCAATCAGTACAGAGCCAAAGATGACGTCGGCTCGAGTGTGCTTTAAATCAACACGTCTCCCCTGTGGTATCGCGGCACAGGGCAGTGTCATACAACATGTAGGTGGGGAGGTCATCCTACCTGGGGTCGGCATGAAGTAGGGTCCGGGGACCCGGGATCACCCAAGTAGCCAGTGTATCCTCTTACAAAGATGGGGCTGTAGACGCCCCCAACAGAGCCAGTCCAGCTAGGGTGTGGGTGCATTGTCACTCTCTTTCCACCATCTGAATGTGCTCTCCATCCTAAACATCCACTGTAACCCCTCTCTACCCATTCTCCAAGCCTCACCTCCTCTTTCCGTCATTTGCATTGGCTTGCCATACCCATGATCTATTTCTCCCATCCTCTCTCTGAACATCAGATCTTCTCTCAGTGCACTACATAGGCTTTTAGCCCTCTTACTTCCTACACCCACACTGTTTATCCTACTGCTACACTGGATCTTCACCAATGACATACATAAACTGTCTGCCTTATACACTCTCTACCCAGCACATTCACTCTACATCAGCCCTCGTAAAGTACTCTGCACATGCTCTCTCCAGCCTCCAATTGTGCTTGTTACCCTGCACATAAGCTCTTTACCTTCCAAATCAGTTTCTTACCCTCATTGTTCTCTTTCCACCCATCACTTGTTATCTTCACCATTTACTTTCTCCCCACAGTTCCATCTTCACCCACCTCATGCTGTTTCTACTCTGCACATGTACCCTCTTCCTTCTATGTCTACTGTCCATAGGTCACATTCTTTTCATTGTATCAGCTGTACAGTCTCTACATACATTTTCAGCCTATACGTCCGCATTCTACAGCCCACATGTTCTATCCATGTTCCACTGCCACTGTTCATATCTACACATAACACCCAATTACTAAACACTGTACATCTGCCCTCCAAATGAGTGCTACACTCTGTACATGCGTTCCCTACATTCACACTTTATTTGCATGTTTGCTTTCTACCATCCATAATTGTATTCTACCCAACACTTGCACTGCTTGTGTATGTACATTGTTCACCCTCTGTATCCACCATCTACATCTGTTGTTTCTCACATACCCAAACTAAGCCTGGCTTCTGCATCCACTCTTCAAGTACCCTATACTCTCTGAGCCCTGTACATCTCTTCTTGACACTTGCTCTAGCCACTCCAAACACCACTTCTGCTCTTGGTTCACTACATCCACTCTCCACCATCTTATCTGCTAAATACAAACCTCACCAACTCCCAGCCCTTTTCATTCTCTCCGCATTACAACCACTGCTAACACCATTCAAGCTCCCTCTGAGGGAATCTTCTAGCCATTAAATTCATCTTCTACATCCACTCTTCTTCCATGATAGGAGCTTTGCATTCCCTCTAAACATTCACTGACACTCCACTTCTACTCATCTGTAGCCTCCAAAAGCGCACTCTATTTTTCTCTTGGAACTGGTATCTTGCTGCTAGCCCTCACTTCAGAACTGATCTTCAGATATGCTTTTCATAGAAACTCTCCATATCCAATCTCAACATCCACTATACTCTGTTCTCTTTACAAGCGCTCTTCAAATCTTCTGTCCAAATTTACTCTGCACAACATATTTCACACACCCTTATCCTTACTCTTCTGTCCAGTGCTGCACTGCTCTACCATTCACAAACGGTACTCAACTCTCTACGTATTCGGCCTTAGCATGACACATACACACCTACAGTCCCATGCTTTTTTGTTCTACACTACATATGTTAATATCTCCTCTCTGCAGTCAGTATCTGCTATCCACATAGACTTTCCACATGAACATCCTCTCACACCATATAGCTGCAGAATTCAACATCTACTTGCACTTAAATCCCATTCATAAACAAAGACTCAGAACAATAATTAAACTATACGCCAACTGGGATTTAGAACACTTCTCACTGCATGGCTTACTAACTACACACATGTAACACTGTGACTATATACAGCTCCACAATCCATCACCATGCTCACTTAGTACTAAAGACACCTAACCCATATGCTTGCCATTCGTGCAATCCCAATACAGCACCACACACAGCACGACTTAACAAACCACTTCCATGCACACTTGTCAATAGATAATTAGGATACCACTTGGGACACCCTCACACCAAACAGCCATTGGCAAGACCACCATTTTCCTCAGCTGCTCACAGCTACTCACCACCTCACTGTACCATTCACACACACAACATCATAAACATCCAAGTCCATACACAATAAAGCCATTCACAATAAAACCCTCAGCTGTGCCGTACTGCATTGAGTATTTTGCCCACTCACCCCATTTGAAACTCATATGTAATCCACTCACTATACTTAACAACACCATCTCATCCATAGCTCCTCAGTGCTGCTCTCCTGCATCTGTGAAATTTACATGATAGTTTCAATTTAGAGAAAAAATATACTATACATCACTGAAAGCTGCTGTGAGTCCTTTTAAATTAGGAATGATGTATGGAAATGTGATTTTTATATGTTATTCCCAATTTCTAAGCTTACGGTTATCAGTTTGTAGTTGCTGTAATAGTTACTAGAATTGTAGTATTACCACAACATTATGCCAGGCAGATGTCTTTTATACACAAATTGAGGGCCTCTTTTTGCTTAACAGTAACCTCCAGTGCTATTAAAGCCTACAGGAACTACCATTGGAAGTAGACCTATCAACCACAGAAAGTGACGGTGAAGCAATCATCATGGAACCATGCTGTAGTAACCTATTCAGAAGTGCTCACAGAGCTATAGTGAAGTAAAAAAATTACATCCATAGGTGGTCATAAAGTCATTGTGAAGTAATACAAACACATCCTGAAGTAATCACGAAGTCCTCTGTGATCAATCTGCTCTCATTCCCTAGTTGTCATGGAGTCATTATATCGTAATCTTCTCTCATCCTCTCGTTGTCATGGGATCATCGTGAAGTAATCTGTTCCCATCCCCTAGTTGTCATGGAGTCATCATGAGGTAATCTGCCCTCATCCTTTTGTGGTCATGGAGTCATCCTGTAGTAGTTAAAGATAATCACACATTTTCCAAGGAAGTAATCAGGAGCTCATCCTGAAGAAGTTACTGTGATGACTCTGGATGGAGTCATCTCATTTAAATATTTATCCCTATAGGCATACTTCAGGATGGCTTGGGATGACTTCCCCAAATAATTGCAGGAATAGATCAGCTGAAGTCATCGGAGGACTTCAGAATGAGTCCAGGATGATCTTCCTGTTTGACCTGGGGCATGCGGTGCTACACTGACCAGTACGTACGGCCAGCATTGCTCCCCCGGAGGTCCAAGCGAATGCTGCTGGCCCAGGCAGTTCCAGCGACTTGAGTATAGAGGAGGGAGAGAGCACCAGCTAGGCCGCACCCCATTCACGACCCACAATACAGGCCGCCGGAGTCAGCCCGGGCAGGCCTCAGCGCACCGCACCTCTGCAGCCTCAATGCTTCCACCAAACAGTCAATCAGCGCCTCCGCCCATAGAATTGCAGAGCCGATCCAGCGCAAGCGGGAAGATGCCGCACACAGTAGATATGGCCGGCGCGGGCTGATCCAGCGACGAGGGCTAGGAGGAGAAAGGGAGCACAAACTGGGCTGCACTCTAGGACACGGCCCTCGCTAAAGAATATCTGCACCAGCTCCAGGTAGGCCTCGGTGTGCCAAGTCTTTGATAGTGCACAGTGCACCAAGAAACCCCAGTCTACAGCACAACACAGCATCTCAGCCACGGAGCTCTCGCCAGATCAACAAGCATTTACAATGCAATGGTCTCGGCATTGGTAAAGTTAGAGCTATTGACATTACTCATGACATTATTTTTATTTATGTTTTTGTTTTTAAAACATTTAAAGAAACGGCATTGTCATGAGCAATGCCAATAGCTCTAACTTTAACAATGCCGAGACCGTTGCATTGTAAATGCTTGTTTGGAGTTGCATCAGGGATGTAATGTCTTGCTGGCAAGCAGACCGGCATTTTACTCACAGGAAATTAGTTTGCATCGGTGACTCCACACTTCACGGCAGGGGTAGAGCACCTTCCAGAGGTGCCCGGCATTAAGATGCCAGGATCCTGCCACAGGTGCCCTCCCCATTACAGGCGGTTATCGCCAAGCCAGCCGCACATTCTCGGATAGTTTTCATCATTAAACCCGTGTTTCAGCAGAATATAGATCCGTAATATCCAAAGAATCTACACATTAATGGTAGGTTCTTCTCTCTAACCGCCATTGCCCACCCACACAAATTCGGACGTCTTCGCCCAAGGTGTGCTAGAGGGCTGCCCATTAGTAATGCCGTCATCTCCAGTGGTGGTGTACTTATTGCACATTTGTCCACAAACAAGGATACAGCAAATTAGGGCACAGATGTAACAAAAACCTACTGAATGTCGCGTTTATACCGACCTTAAATCGGATGCACAGGTCGTCACTCCAGAAGGGTACTGAACCATTATGCAGTACCATCACTGAGGGTGCACGTGTCTCTGCTTACAATAGTTGCACCTGCCCATTTACACTGCATTGGTGGTCGTACACACATTCCAAATGTGACCCAGTGGAGCATTTAGTTAGCCTTTGCCTCTCAACCTCAATACGCAGGGCTTCCTTCCTCCTCGGATTGGATACTAGTGCACTCTCGTTCCATTCCTCTGGGGATGCACAGATGCCCTTTTCTCTTTCACAGAAGCAGATACCTTCTTGATGTACACACTATACCTCCGCCCCATCACCTGCTTCCATCCCATGTATAGCCTGACTGATGTGACACCTATGAGTGTTTAAGGGCGCTGATGTGACACCTGTGAGTGTTTTAGGGCGCTCTGAAACTCCTTTCTCCCCTCCACACCCCTTTGAGATGAGTAGCTCTCAGGGAAACATATACACCCTTACCTGCTGTGGAGGGTCCTGCTTCCATCCCACATACCCTAAGTGATGGGGCACTTGTGTGAGTGCTGGATTGCTCCTGCAGCTGCTGCTGTTCTGTCCGTCTCCCCTGCTCCCTGCTGCCCCCTCCCCTGCTCAGACTCAGCCTTTGGCTGCAGCAGACCCCCAGTTCTCAGGGATACAGCTACTACAGCCAGGGACCCGCGCATGCGCACCACAGGGGCCATTCTGGGGACCTTGCGATCGAAGAAGGACTATATTTTACAGACCGTTGCTGCTGAAACAGAAGATAGACTTTTGTAAACAACTGCATTGGGCGCATGGATGACGTCCTACTCCATAGAAAGCACAGGACAAATCCGAAGAAAGACTAGTACACTCAATCGTAAAGTAAACAGAGACGAAGGACTTACGTCATAGACGGACAGGAATATTACCAGAAGCGACGAAATTTTTGAAGCAGAATACAAACAATTACAGCCAAAGCACAGCATTAAAAAGGATGTGACTTTGGAACCGTGAAATCAGGTTCGAGTTTCGGACGTCGGCTCAACAGCTGTGTGGTTCATGGCAACAATGAACGTGTCCTGGTGCTCATGTAAAGAGCTCCACTACCTTCGGGTCGAGTTCGTGCTTTATAAAACTGCAAAAATAAAACGCCAGGTTCCAAATCGGCCATCGCTTCGACATCCTGTGATTCTGGGCAAAACACATAATCTCGCCGGGTCCAAAAAGTGTCTGCCCTTGTGTAACTTAATCTGGTTCTCATGTAAAGCGCTCCAGTGCTTTTCCCCCGAGTTCACGCAATAAAAACAAGAGGGAACAAGCACAACACTGCCTTTCTCCGAGGCAGAGCAGAAATGCCTCAGAGAAATGCAGTGTCCTTTTCGGATTCGGGGGCGTGTTTTGCTGTTATCTCCTCTTGCCATTGGCTGGAGGAGATAATTAGACTTTCTGCAAAAAACACGCCCCCCGATCCGAAAAGGACGGGGCCTGATCGGAGTGACGGGACCTCTTCTCCAATGGCTGGCCAGCATTCAAGAGGCCAGCCAATGGAGAACAGGGGAGAAGAGGGGCGGGTTCAAGCCCCTCTTCTCCAAGTCATTAAATCTCGGATCGAGACTGCGCAAGCGCAGCCTTCGAGCCGAGGCCTCAAAAGGGCAGAGCCCCCACAGAGTGCAGCATTGGTCCGATGAGGTGGCGAGGGGCCCCACAGCAGCTATGTTTGATGCGCCCCCCAGGGGTTACGTCCGCTCACGCAGGCCATGCAGGCCCGATGGCCCCAGTCACTTGTAGAGGAGGAGGAGGCCACACACACACCCGGTACACCCCGCCCGGTCCCGGCGCCGGCCGCACCATCAGCTTCGTCTTGGCCCCAACACACCCAGCCTCAAACGGAGCTCTGCTCCAGGAATTGAGCAGTCCTTCAGCAAAGCACTACAATGCAACCACCCCGTTCTCACTTGCAGGCAGCCGCACAGCGTGTCTTCACAGTCAGGGGCACCGCCGAGTCTGCATGCTGTCTCGGGCCCCCACGGGGCAGTGGGACACAGGCCTCCCGGGCTGCCTCAGTCTACTCCAGCCCTCTGGGCCCAGGCGCTCATAACATGCTCACTGTCTGTCGCCATTGCTGCCTGTAATACCTTGAGTTATGGCGCAATCATCTCTCTACACGATGCCTGTATATAGTAGGGCAGAGTGTTGCCTCGGATGCCCAAACCACACTGCCCACTCCCATACATTTGCGACAGGACGTCCACCCCACCCCCCGCTCCCTCCGGGAGAGAGAGAGAGAATACTTTACAAATTGCCTCTTTAGTTTAGCCTGACTGCTCTGTGCCAAGCTACCAGAGGGTGAGCACAGGCAAACTTTTAGTGTGTATTACACTTACCCTGACTAAAGTAACGGTCCCCACTTGGACAGAGTTCATACCTCTGCCAAGTAGAGATCCCATTTCTAACATTCTTGTTATGTGACATTCCTGAAATTACACCTTTACACCATTTAGTAGTTACATGCTGTTTGTGTTAAAATGTTACAAAGTCGGCATTCGAGTCTTTCGAGGAAAGTTCTCAAACTCCTCACTTTCACAGCCAGAAGAGTGATTGTCCAGGCTCTGGTGTTGGCACGCCTGGACTATGGGACAGCCTTATACCTTGGCTGTCCGTGTTATGTTGTTAAAAGGCTTCAAATTGTGCAGAACGCTGCAGCTCGACCTCGAAGACACACCTAAATGTCAACCAAGTGCTAAGGCCCTCAAGGGTCTCCACTGACTTCCGGGTGGAGCGCCGCATCCAGTTCAAGTGTCTCTGCGTTATGCACAGGGCGATTAACAGTAGAGGTCCCCCTTTGCTACGATCACTAGCCTCTTTGTTTGTGCCAGGAAGGCCTCTTAGATCAGTCTCTGCCCATGTACTCAAGGTTCCCAGGATTAGGAGATTGTGCTGGGGTGTGTGCCCTGCTTCCATTTTGGCGTCCAAACACTGGAATTCTCTCCCTCTTAAACTACGCCTTCTGGAAAAAAAACTCCCTCTCTGCAAAGCCTTGAAGACCTGGCTATTTAGGGAATAATGTTGTCCCCGGGCTGTTCCACGGTAGCTGTGAAAGCGGTGGGAGGCCTTCGGGTAGCCATGCGCTATTCAAAAACTGCAGAACAGAATAGAATAGAACGCTCGCGAATAAAACGAGCTGCCAAAACATGAGTGGCTCTTACTAAGGAAACTGGGGTTTTTCATGCTATTTTTGTTTCTTCTAAATGCATCCACATGGTGAAAATTGCTCTGAGGACTCATTTCGCGCTGAAATATAGCACTAGAGATTTGCATTTCGTGTCATTATGTGTAATTTCATGTAATTTTCCCAAAACTTTGCTCAAAATGCAAAGGCAAATTATATAGATTTTGCACACTACTAGTAAAAATGCCTAGAGGGTTAATCTCTCTGCCCGCCTTGAGCTGGTCTAAGGAAATGAATTCCCCCTCGAAATATAAATGACTAAAAAGAGTCAAATCAGCTCTGGACAATACTCGTGTACTGCCCATTTGGTAGTTAATAGTAGAAAGGGGTTGCTATGTAGAATAATTCCAGGAGAGTAAAGTAGCATCAATGTTCCTCTCCCAGGGATGCTTTTGCACGCCCATATATTTGCACCAAATGTAAAACCTCAGTGTGGATTAATGACACACCTCTACGGAAAATGTTGCAAAGTGGGCTATCTTCTACCTCTCCCCTCTCTAGAGAAAGATGTGGGGCACCAGATTGGGGAGTGGACCAGCATTTCGGGTAATGGTCCTGTGCCACCCAACAATATAACTGACAGTCTGGTACATCAATCCCTCCTTTCTCATAAAGTGGAGTAAGCCTTGGCCAAAAATTGTGGGAGCCCATCTATCTTAATAAGGGTCTTGTGGCTTAGCATGGATAGTGGGAGCCCTATCCAAGTATCTTCTGTTGGAGCAAGTCAAACAACTGCTGTGCCCTAGTTCGCCCTAAAGATTGCTCCCACCTCTCGAAGTATAGTTTTGCTCAAATATTGAATGGGGTGTTGTTGCCACTGAAAGGAGAAGTAAAGTCCTGGTCTCCTGGTGGAGTCAGCTATGGGAAATACGTCTGATTTATTCCAGTAGACGAACATGCCTAAGAAACTGCCAAAGCACATAATCTCATGAACTATCAACACTAGATTTTCTTCTTGGTCCCAAACAAATGATAAAATGTCATCTGCATACATCAGTAACAGCATGTGGCCAGATCAGAACCGCAAGCCTCTATTGATGTGCCTATTCTGAAGCCAGCACGCCAAGGTCTCAACAGCACCCACAAATGGCACTGTGGAAGGAGACACCCCTAATCTGTCCCCATTCCTACCTTTAGTGGATTCATTGTTAGGCCACTAACTTTGAATTTCACTAGGGGGTAGATAAAGAGCAAATTGATCAATTTCAGCATAGAGCAGCCAAGAGAAAATGCCACTCCACACTCAAAGGCCTTCTCTGAGTTGAGAAAGGCCACTTCACCCTCATCTGCTAGTTTAACTGGTGTAAGACTGCAACACTGTCCGCAATTTATACAAGGTGGATCACCCCAGTACACACCCGGAGCACAACATAAAGGAGATGGACTATGTGTAATATAGTCTAAGTGAAATAATATTTATATCAACATAACAAAATATAGTAAAAAAATCCTCCCAAAAATTATAATTCAAAATAATGAATGATTTAAGAGTCCCAATGATTCAGTTAAGCCCGATTTTTATATAGAAACCAATCAGCTGATTCGGTTCGGTTAGTCGAAAAAGATCCAATCCAGAATACACAGAAATTCACTTCATTGAACAAGGTACCACAGACAAATATATGGATATGGTAAAAGTTTAATCTTTATTTTCGTCTTGAAAAACACATAATGGACATGGACACAGCCAATGCGTTTCATCCCCTACGTTTTGGGAGTTCGTCAGGGCTGTTAAAAAACATATTGATACCAACATAAGCAACATAAAAAGTTAGACTATATTGCACATAGTGCTTCTCCTTTGTTTTATTGTAGAAGTGTCAGGTTTAGGGGGTTTTGGGGACGGTTAGCCCTGGGAGCAGAGCACCTGTCCTTTGGGAATGCTACAGTGTGCAGGGACTTATGCCACAACCATTCTAAACCCAAGATTTGAAATTACAACCCCGGAGTGATCCGGAAGGATTAGACCATCATCAAGGGAAGGAGATGGCCACCTATTATTTTAGCAAAGATTAAATAAACATAAAGTATGGGCAGGAGATGGTTTGAATGGAATGTGGTTTAGGGAGCATCAAGAATATTGGCTTCCGCATTGATGGTGGAAATGTATCCATCTCCAGAGCCTCATTATACATAGCAAGGAGATGCAGGGCTATCAGCTTCTTGTATGCTTTAAAACATGTAGTAATTAATTTGCCCGACCCTAGTGATTTACCTCCAGTCAGGCCTTCCGTGGGCGAGCGATCTTCGTTGAAATGCATAGCCTAGCAAATGGTCAGCCTATGATAATTCTCCAGCCAATCCCATTCAGATAGCCATGCATTTGAGAAGTGGAAGCCGGTGCACGTAAGGTGTAAAACTAGGCAGATTATCAAATGGACTTCTCGAACATATCCTCACTATCACTCTACCTGTGTAACCATACTAATGTTCTGCAGGGCTTTCCCTCTCTCCATAATGCCTGGCCTTTGGATACTTGCCCAGGTACGCCACCTCCTAATCTGCCATGTCTCTTAATTCGGTCAATAGGAAATTTACTGGGTCCTCTTCTTGAACTGTAGACCTTACATGTACTCCACATAGAACCAGAGAACTCAGTCAACTGTAGCCTCTGCCTCTTCTCAGCTGCTCGTGCCTCTTACCCACTACAGCACCACATACCTTGGTCAGATACGTAATCAGTCAACAAGAACCTCTCTTAGGAAAATGTCCTTTGGAATAGCCGTGACATCCAAAATGTAAAGAGATGTCAAAAGTTTGTATCATGTTATTTACTAGTTGATCAGACTCTAGATCTATTGGTTTCCAATGAGATAAATCAGAAGGGCCACCACCGATGTTCCAGGTAGTGATAGAATAGGGGAAGATAGGCAATATTGAATCCCAAATATCGCTGGGAGAGAAAATTGTTACAACAATATTGAGAGACAAAATATTGAAGGATAAGTTTCTATGCATTTTATATGCTTAACTCATTATATATGTACCTTAGGGATATATATCTTCATGGTACCTGGATGTGGAGATAAGAATAGTAAATCCTTACGTCCTTATGTGCACTCCTTTCAACATGTTGTCCTTCGATATTGTTGTAGCAACAATCTGTCCTGTCGATATTTGGGATTCAATATTCCCCAGTACAATCCTAGGGGAAGACCACCACTGCCCCCATCCATGGGCTGTGTTCATCTTCAGACACAAAGGTCTGTTTGTTTCCTTGTTCAAAATTCGAACAATCTCATGGGGCGGGTTAGGGGGTAAATAAGTCAGCACACAAAAGAGCCTTGTAGAAAATTCTATTTAGTGTGCGCTTTATGAGGTTGATGTTTACTGTAAATATTTAGCAGATTGGAAACCTATTTTCTTTTGGTCACTGATGCTCAATAAATACCCTACGTGTAATTCATTCTAAAGTAGAGCAGGAAATCAAAGTACTAGTCTATAAGAGTAAGATGCTGGTGCCTTGCTGAGACCTGTGAATGAGATCACTCGAGGCCCTCACATTCTGACCTACAAAGGTGAAATGGTTTCTGTGAGAAATGCCTCGCACAAGCCTCAGATAAAATACAACTGGCATATGCACAGCAAAACAACAATACGGTTAACAAATACATTTAAAAAGGACCAAACCAAGTTAATAAAAAGGATAAAAAATTATCAAGAACACAGGGATAAAAAAGAAAGGAACTAAAAATAAGGGTTCCAATTTATAAGGATATGAGTATCCCGCCTGTTGCGAAAATAGGTATTGTAAATATCAAAGTCTTTTCCATAAGTTTGGCTTGGAGATAGACCCCCATCTGTAGCTGTCCGATAAGTGATGGCACCCAGATTGGAGTTGTAGTTGCTCCTAATGAAGGTAACACTTTCAGACTTGGACACTTTTCTTAAGGTTAAACATCTTCAGGGAAGTAGTCCAGAAACATATGGCTATGCTGGTGGGGACTTGTCACCAAATATGGTCTATTCAACATATTGGGAGCTCTTTCAGCAAAAAAAGCAGTGCTAAGCTGGGCCACTGTGGCATGGTAGTGTGTTGAACATGTTTTGTTTTTACGAAATAAAAAATAAACCCATACAGCCGAGAGTAAGGTGTGGGGGGGGGGTTGTTTCTGGATGTACTGGAGGTTTTCTTTCAGTATTTGGGGGTCTTTACTGTTTGACTGCTATGCCCAGCATGTCCGTTGCAAACAGGAAACAGATGTCTGAAGGCACTTCCTATATGTGCTGCTACTCCAGCAGTCCTATGGTGTATGGGCGGCCAGTAAGGGTTTCTGACAACAGAGGCGTCTGACACTGTTATTAAAACGTGTTATTTCACCTCTCGATTAGGCGAGGGAAGCGCGAGGTTAACATAGCGCTTTGTGAAGGACTCGCATGCCTACCTTCCAATGAGCGCATGTAAGTATCATGTTAACTCACATTGTCATGGCTAAGGCCAAGATTCTCTTTAAAATTGAGCAATCAGAACAATGCTTCAAACATGCTAGCACCTTATTTGCATATGCATACCCACACATAAATACGAACAAAACCCATTTTACACAAAAGCACTTGCGATGCCCAAACACACACACAGATACAAAAAGTTACTGTCACAACTTACAAATGATCACGGTAGAAAAGGTCGATCTGGGGAAAATCAGCGAAAAAACATAGAACATGGTGAAACATATATATTGCAAATCTGGCAGGCCACAAACCAATTGGAGTAACGAATAGCAATTGGACATACCTCCTACCTTACTATCAATGACCACAGATTACTGGGTGGGGATCCGGGAACCCTCCCTGCATTCATAAGTGAAGGACAGCCAGTAAGTATGCAGTCTTCACCCCGCAGGGCGTTACCATGCAGGTAAGTACCAAGCAGGGCCCTTTTTGATACTTTACATGCTGTACTTTACCATGCAGGTACATTTTTTTTTAATGGCATAAATATTATTTAAGTCTTTTGAAAAAAAATCTAATGGTTAAGGAATGAGTAAGGGTTAAGGGGGGGATAAGGGCTTTTCTGGGTTGAGGGCGTATAGAGATGGAGGTAAGTGTTTTTATGGTTTAGAGGTGGGTGGAGGTTAGAGGAAGTAAGGGTTTTTAGGGTTATGGAGAGGGTAGAGTTAAAGGGAGGTTAGTGGTTTAGAAAATTGGGGTTATCCCCACCCAAAAAGAAAAAAAAGGAGGGTTTAGGGGTTGCCCCCAAAACAATAAAACAAAATATGCGTGTATACATCTATATATATACATACCAAGGTCCTCACAAACGAGCGTAAGCCCAGGTTTGGTGCTATTTTCATTTATTTCGATCAACACACCATTATGTCGCCATGACGCGTTTCGGCAGATCCCTGCCTTGATCACATGACAGCGTTACATTGAGTGAGACCACGTTTTTAAAGTGCCAGTGCAGTTTTACAATACTAAAAAATCAAATGGGGAATGGATCACTTGTTCTGAGTAACCAGGGTTTTTTAATGTTCGTATAGTATACCGATAAAAAAACCTTCATTCACGTACAGCGGTAGCGGTACAGTGCCAACACACATGAGGAGAAACGATTCCACGGCTATGGAATAATCCCCCTGTGTTGGGACACTATCCATGTGGTTCCTGTTCTGTCTGCAATTTGACTACAGCAACTAAAACCATACAACTGCTCCCAGACTTCAAATGGACGATTAGATACCATACGAATTGCAATACAACACACGCAATTTACATGATCACCTGTCCCTGCTCCCTACGCTATATAGGGATGACATGTCGCAAAGTGAAGCAGAGGATATGCGAGCATAAGAGCAATGTCAAATGCAAAAGAAACACAACAAAAATGAGTAACCACTTCATAGAAACAAAACACACAGTGAACGACTTGAAATGGGTTATTTTGGAAACACTCACAACAAAGAGTCACAATGCAGAAAAAGTGCTGTACGAAAAAGAACATAGATGGGTACATCGCCTCCGTACCAATGACCATGGGCTCAATGATCATGTCCCGTGGCTGAGCTTAAACCACTAATCCTGATGAGGCCATCTGTGAGGTAAAACCCTCACATACTATGTCTACACATTGGGAGTAAGTCAACTCCCCATAAACCAGTGAACACCAAATATAGAATATCAGTAAAAGTCTAATGCAAAATAGCACGTTGACATAAGACTTCAGATTTTCTACTTTTTTCCTCTTGTTAACAACACCTCAGTCACAAATTTAGTGTTCCACCAAAAAACACCTTTACGTAACAAATTACCCAGTGCTTCATGCCTTACAACATCACAATCCGTTTTTTGATAACTAAAATACCACAGCGTGATTATATATTTTTATTTAGATTTTCTAATACGACGAAAAACGAAAAAAGATGATGAATACTTCTTTTAAAAATAAGTTGTTGTAAAAAGTACCACTCCTAGTCTTTCCTGTAGCCCTAGTGCACTTTAAAATGACACCACAATGCAGGCAAACGTAACCGGGCCGACAGAGGAAGAGTCAGCACAAGTCGTGCTGCACCAGCGCAGCAGGTTGAAGCAAACCACCACGAGATCCCTGTACTTCAAAACCGTAACGTACTACCCAACAAACGTGTTATTTGTGATATGTTTTATCTGTTATCCAGCAGGTAACAAATCCACTGGCCGCCCGTTGATGTCCAGAAAATAGGACATAAGGTAAATCTATATGGGTACGAATGAGGGGGCTAGCCTCAGCACAAAACCAAGAAAAGTTTTTTATCCGAGTTAGCTTGACGGGCTGGGGAGCGCCCATACTTAAGATCTTTTGCTTTACTGTTTTCGCATACCGGAGCGTAACAATAGTTAGCGCCACCAAGGTATTATTATCGAGCGCGTCTACATCGTAACACTTAGAGCTTCCGCCATTGTACGCTCTCATTTAACTACTTACACGACCAAAATCCTGGCGGGTTACATAAGCCTTTACCAATGAATAACGCGATAGTTAAGCGCAGCAGTGAATTGACATAACGCACTTATACATCGATCAAGGAATAAGTAAACAACATTAGCTTTTTGCTAACAACCACATTACCGTTATCAGTTAGAACTTACTGCTACACATACGAAAGCCGATTAAGCGAACAGACCCTAACAATTACGTGAATACTAAAATGAATCGCTTTCAACTGAGGGCACATCAATACAACATTGAATTAGTTTTTCAACTGAACTTACATGTGATACAAATGTAGAGATTATAAAAACGAATATAGATCCTTTGCCTAACGGTCTGTTAAAGGAATTTGCCTTGTTTTAAAGAATTGCCATTTTATAGTTTCTTCTCTGTCTCTGCACAAAGACAGCATGATCATTTGGAGAATACAGACTTGATAGTCTCCTTCTATGTATGTTTGTCTTGTTTCCTCCTTTTCACAGGTACTATTTGACCTTAGCAGAATCAGGTTAATACACCTGTTTTCACGAAAACCCTGACAATACACGGTCTAAATTCACAGAGACACACACGGTCTCCAACTCTATCTTTTCACTCTAGGTCCTGAAGAAAGCCCACTTGACCTGTACGGGCAAACACGAGGGCTGAAACATGTCGACCTTTTTACGGACATACTAGGCACGGAATATTCATAACAAGTCCCCCTACGCACTGAACTATTTTTAGAGAATCTCGAATCCAGACTCATTAAAACTTTTCATCTGGCTATACAAGCTTTTTAACTATCCCTTCTTTTCCCACTTGTAATTCACTGTACAAAACCCCTCCATCACTGATCACTACTGCTCTAACCAGGGGTACACCTCCGGGTGGAGGAATCATAAAAACTAACCCTATGATGACACTGTCACGTTTTTGAAAGAAAAGCGGAGAACCAAGATACACCGCCACCCCTACCTCTGTACGTGAATGAGTGGTTTTTATCGGTATACTATATGAAAATTAAAAAACCCTGGTTACTCAGGACAAGTGATCCATTCCCCATTTGATTTTTTGGTATATGAATAAGGAATCTGAATGGATCGCAGTTCCTTCTTTCTCTCCCCTCTTGATTTGTTATATGTTTTACAATACTAGACATAGTAGAAATCCTTTTGATTCTTGCATGAATGCATTAGATCAACATTGTTTATGTAAATCTTCTATTGAAGTGGAATGAATTCAACAGAGAAGGATATAGTGGGTCTCTAAGCGTCTCAGTTTCCATTCTCGGTCTCCACCTCTCCTTTGGGGTGGGACTGTATCTATAATGTAATACTTGAGATCTTTTAGGTTGCTATATATAAATCACAAATAAAGTGCACTCTTCACATCATATCAATCTGATGTTTAATCGATTTATGATATTACTACGTCCATACATAAAAATCCAGTTGGAATGCTATTTAAATTTTAAAGTATTGTATTCTTTATGTTGCTCCAAAATTTCTTGTTATTCCAACACATCATAATCGATCTAATAAATTTGTAGTCAGCCGGCACGTTTCATCCCTTTGGGCCTTCCTCAAGGCTGTAAAGAGTAAACACACATAAATTACAGAATTACATTCATTTAAAAACATCGTAAAACAAAACACATAGCTCTGCTGCAGCTATCCAAAGCACACAGAGAAAATGATACAATTGGTCCCTTTGATCAAAAGCTAAAGTCTTACATCTTGAATGACATTCCGTTAGCATCCTAAACACAATTCTTGCTCATATACAGTCCTTTAAACATTTCATCTTACATTTCATTTCTCACATATCTCTTTTTTTAAAGTCCAGAATAAGATGCTATTCAATCCTTTATCTCAGGTCAATACCCATATTACATTGTTCTTTCATTTTTAGGATATCACATGAATCCAGAACTCCTAAGCCCAGACAACCTATTATATTTGCTGATACGATTAATCAATCAATCAGATGTCTTGTAAAGCACAACTACTTACCCGTAAGGGTTTCAAGGTGCTGGGGGAGAAGGGGATAACTGCTGGTCCGATGGGGTGCTGTGGTTCAGTCGAAGAGCCAGGTCTTGAGGTCCTTCCTGAAGTGAGGCAGTGACAGTGAGTGCATGAGGTGGAGAGGTAGTGTGTTTCAGGTCTTTGCAGTGAGGTAGGAGAAGGATCTTGCTCTGGCTGTGGTCTTGCGGATACGTGGGACGGTAGCCAGGGCCAGTTAGTCGGAGTGGAGGTCTCTGGTGGGTGCGTGGAATGCAAGGTGGTGGTTGGGGTACGCAGGTCCTGCATCATGTAGGGCTTTGTAGGCGTGTGTGAGGAGCTTGAAGGTGATTCTTTTGTTGACTGGGAGCCAGTGGAGGTCTCTTAGGTGGCCGGTGATGTGGCCTTGGTGGGGATGTTGAGGATGAGTCTGACGGAGGCGTTCTGAATGTTCTGCAGTTTCTTGAGGAGTTTCTGGGTGATACCAGCGTAGAGTGCGTTGCCGTAGTCGATTCTGCTTCTGATGAGTGCCTGGGTGACCGTTTTTCTAGACTTAGTGGGGATCAACTTGAGGATCTTTCGGAGCAGGTGAAGTGTTTGGAAGCAGGATAATGAGACGGCGTTGATCTGGTGGTTCATGGTGAGCGGGGAGTCCAGCATGATGCTGAAGTTCCATGCATGATCTATGGGTGTGAGGGAGGTTTCCAAGCACTGTGGGCTTCCAGAAGTCATCCTAGATGGAGGGGGTGGAGCCCATGATGAGGACTTAGTCTGTTCTGAATTGAGCTTGAGGCAGCCATTCTTCATCCAGGTTGCGACGGCCTTCTTCCCATTGTAAACGTTTTTCTTGGTGACTGAGAGTTCGTTGGTGAGGGAGAGAATCAGCTGGGTGTTGCTGGCATTGGAGAAGATGTTGAGTCCGTGGTTCCTGACGATGGCTGTGAGCGGGGCCATGTAGATGTTGAGAAGTGTGGGGCTCAGGGAGGAGCCCTGAGAAACTCCGTAGCTGATCTCTGTGGGTTCTGAGAGGAACAGAGGTAGTCTGACTCTCTGTGTTCGGTCGGTGATGAAGGAGCAGATCCATTCAAGGGCTTTGTCATGGATGCCGGCATTGTGAAGTCTTGTGCATAGGGTGCGGTGAAAGGCGGTATCGAAGGCGGTTGAGAGGTTCAGGAGAATGAGGGCTGCGCTCTCGCCTCCAGCAAGGTGGGCGCGGACGTCGTCTGTGGCGGCGAGGAGGGCGTTCTCGGTGCTATGATTGTTTCGGTTGCCAGATAGGAGAGGTCCAGGATGTGGTTCGCTTCGATGAACTTGGAAAGTTGAGCGTGGATGGCCTTCTCGATGACCTTGCCTGGGAAGGGGAGAAGAGAGATGGGTCTGAAGTTCTTGAGGCTCGTCGGGTCAGCAGAGGGTTTCTTAAGAAAGGGGTTGATCTCTGCATGTTTCTAGTCTTCCGGGAAGGTGGCGGAGTAGATAGAGCAGTTGATGGTGCGGCAGAGTTCGGGGGCAATGTTGATGGCTGCTCTGTTGAAGATGTGATGCAGGCAGGGGTCCATGCTGAGTTGATGCTCTTCATGATCTTAAGGGTGTCTTCCTCGGTGAGGGGAGTCCAGTTGAGCAAGATCTGTCCGGGACAGGCGTCATAAGATGCAGTGGCTGCGGGTGAGGTGGGAGTGTCTTGGGTAATGATGCTGACGAAACGGTCATATATATCCTTGATACTATACTTTAAACCATCAACTGTCCACAATCATAAAGGTTCATACATTTATTTTGACTTGGCACACTTATTAGCAATAGTAAGTTGGACAATCCACTCAATTTAATTCAAGTTCATATTATTAAAAAATGCATCATTGGTATCAAGCCAAACTTAATAATACCATACCTTGTTTTAATGGTATAAATACTATCTTAATTTCACATTATTCACCTTATTAGTCTTATCCAATTTTATTTAAGATCAAGATCATATGATGATAAAAATATAACAAGAAACTTAAACTTATCTCAGCTAACATTAGTCACTATGCTGTTGTTCACATTTTCAAACACATTAGTATCTGCCAAATATTTCATGAGCTATAATAAAAAAAGAACGCAATATTTTAAATCCAGAAATACTTCTTAGTCAATTATGCCATCACAAAAAATACGGTCTTTCAACAATAGTCCAATTTCTTGTTATATAAAGGACAGCACTATGAAAGACTACCAGAGCTCTCCTTAATAAAAGCAATGTGTTGGATAAATACAGCACATTCCTGCCCTTTACCTGTGACGCAGGGCAGTGCAGCAAGGTGACTTGCTCCGCTGCCCTACGTTACAACTGCCATAAATATACCCCATAGTGTTTTACTCTTTCCAAAGACCAAGACCATGTCAGGCAGGCACCATATGGTCCCCTTATATATATTCAGCCCTCTGGATCATGCAACCTTATTACGGCTAACGCAACATCTACAAGACTGTAGCGGCCATTTTAAGCATACTAAGCTAACAGTATCATGTGGCATTGTCTTGTTTCCTGTCTTGTTACTATGATTTAATACTAGCAAACCCACCATATTTTGAGTTTAACTATACACAACATTGTGTAATTTTGGCCCCAACAACTACCATGCTGTCCGGTTTGTTCTGCCGATATTATATCATTACAAATATCCTGATCACATGACCTTATTCCACCTAACCTATTCACTACAAATCTGTGGCGGCCATCTTAAATATGACAATTAAGTACCTTTACCACTTAATTCTATGCTAAGAAATACAAAGAGCAACATCATGCAATGTCATTCCATTACTATTTTGATAATAATTATTTAGTTTCCACAGACCCCCGTTATTTGTAGATTTGATAATATAAGCCAATGTAATTTTTTTGGGCCACATAAAGGACCATTTTCTCTGATATATATATAATATGTTATTTTTTAACATAATGACAGTCAGCCATAAGATGTGTTTTAAGGTTCAAACAAGGTGACCAGTCCCTATTATTGATAAACTCCACAGAAACTAACTGCTACTTTCTTACTCATTCTTTTCTTGTTTGTAAAACAAAGAGAAGTTCAGTTCTGTGACCAGATCACCTATCATGACTGCAAAATAAACATTACATGTAACAGTTATGCATATCTGATACTCTATACTATATACCATTCCCTCAGCAATGAAGATAATCCTATAATAGATTAAATCCATCCTCTCATTTACAGGAAATGACAGAATTCATTATCCGTACTGAGTCCCCAATTTGAAGCTCTAAGTCTACATATCCATTTGGCCTCCACCTGTCGTAAATATAATTCTCTAGTTCCCCTTTTTCGAAACAACTACACATGATCAATACCATCAAACCAAACCTTCAATTTTCCTTCATGAAATTCTCTACATTGTACTACCCTACGATATTTATGATACCTGTTTTTTATGGCAACCCAAGAGATGAACTACAAAGGCCATGTTACAATTGATAAACTGTTTGATCTTGTAGCCTTACTTGAGTTATTATTAAATTCCACAATATTATTTTGCCCATATTGACATACATCACGACTTGTGCAGTTGAAAAAAACAACAAGTTGATTGAAAATCTTATATCTCTTGGTCACTTTTATTGGAGGCAGGTAACTAGAGCAAAATAATTCTCTTAAAGTTTCAGAGCCTCAATATATCAGTTTTGCTTTGACACTTATATCCTCACTCAATTCTTTGCAATTCAATAAGAGACGTCAATCTTTTTTTAGAATATTGCTAATGGGTCTACTATACATATTGTATTCTGTAATATATGCAGGAATCACCTGTTAATGTTCTCTTTTACGGTCTTCAAAGTGTCCTTCCTTTTCAAATGCCGCACCTTTTTTTCAGCTTTCTTAAGTCTTCTTTCCATATAAAGTTGTTCACAGAACCTACTTTTCATTTTATTGATGGGACCATTAAAACTACCGTCTTCGCTGCATATTCTCCTTGCCCTAACTATCTCCCCATTGGGGATACCATTGATAGCGGCAATTGGATGTACACTCGCATGATGTCAGCTTCCTATTTATTTTACTCTGTACGTCTACAATATAGTGTTCCAAATCTAAAAATTCTATCCTCTTGGTATCATAGTTCGTGGTCATTTGGTCGCCAATAGGTAGTTATAGTTAGGACCTAGTTTCCATATGAAAAGTGTTTTCTGTTTTGCCAATAACTTTAGCATCGTTTGATACATCCTCAGGAAATTTTCCAAGTTAGTACAATGCTCACTTCAGCTGCTGTCTTGAAACCTTCGGGTTGATCCGTCAAGCAAGGGGTGAGAGAAAAGGGTACCAAAATGCATTTTTCGCATGCAATTTTCCATAGGGATTTTAGACACTACTTCCCATAGGGATTTTAGAGACTACTACAGCCCGAACCGCTGAACGGAATTAACGCAACATATGGCAAAAAGATAGCTCTTGCTCCAGAAAGTGACCTTTTTATGAATTGGTGTAAATCCATTTAGTAGTTTCCGAGAAATTAAAAGAAATCCAAATTTGTACATATAGGGACACGGATACTCAGAGAATCCGACAGTCCCCGTGCTAATATTCAGCCAGGAAGTCATGGCAGCCATCTTGGGACTCAGCTTCAGCCGAGTTCCCAAAAAAAGTGAGAAAAACAGAAAAGGGGTGCAGGGTAGAAATACCCTGACCCTCTAGCCCTGATCCTGGGGTGCTCCTGGGACACCCGCCAGGGCAGAAAAACATTTTGTTTTACATTTTTGCCATGAAATCACAATGGGTCCTGAATCTGCAGCAAATATGTAAAACAAAACAAGCGTGGTCTCCCACTCTTGTTTAGAGTATAGCCCCCAAGTTGGCCAGGTCCCGGAGGCATGTTGTAATAGAAAAAAAATTAGACAAGATGTAGGAGAGTAGGATCTGCTTCTTATACTTACCCCCACTTTTTTCTGATGCTTACCTATTTTTTGACTTTAGTCTTGCTGGGATCCTGCTATCCAGGACCCCAGCCTAGATGCTTCCTCTCTAAATTGATTGCATGTACTTTAGGTACACCACAGATTGGATTCTGGGGTACCCTTATAAGTACCTAGTATATGGTATACTATGTACCTAGGGCATAGGTACCCCAGAGGCCTCTCGGGCTGCAGCATGTATTTTGCTGCCCCTGGGAGACCCTTCAAAATGACACAACAGGTCTGCTACAGCAGCCTGTGTAAGGTGGTGTATGCACCCCTTACTTAGATATAGATTCACTATATCTATCCATATCACTGCACATATAAACCTATAAGTCATCCCTTTGGCAGGCCTTATCAATCATGAAGGCAGGGTGCTGGGTTTTATGTGAGAGGGTGCCCATGCATGAGTAGAGCCCCTCTACAGCCTTCGGAACCTTTTTTCCGGGGTTGTTTGTGAGGCAGCCAAACCATATACTCTTAAGTGCATTATAACCTCGCGGTAAATGCTAACTTTGGTTTGGCTGCATGGAAACATGTCGTGTTTGGTGTCAAACACCTTGGAATAATACCTCCCCACCAGTAACTGGCGGGGTAGGTATGATTCCACCCTACTAGAGGGAGAAATATGACTTCACCGGTACACCCGGTACCAGCTTCACAGAACCCTGGCATCACAAAATGGATGCTGCCAGCCACAGGCACGAGTCTGCCCTCCAGCTGCTGAACGAAACTCCGGCAGGGGAGGCTGGACAATAGGTTTCCTGTCACAGGGAGGTGTGACCACCTCTCCGACAGACTTTAGTGTATTGAGGCTGGGTGGGTGCATTCCAAGAGGGCTTTGATGTCTGCACTGGGGGCACATTTGGTGTCCCTGTGCACAGTCCAGCTCAAACCGGTTGCAGGGGCTACCAGCCTCTGCTCTGGTGCGAAACTGGATAAAGGACATGGGTGTAGCCACCCCTCCCATAGGTGGGTCCCCAGAGTTTGTCCCCCCCCCTTCCTTGGGTATAAAGGGCTCCGAAGACTTTGCAACACAGGAGGTGGATTTCCAAGCCTCCCGAGGCCGATCCGTGCTCTCAGCAAACCTGAGATCCAAAGCCCTCTTAGGGACCGTGCAACCCGAACGCCTGGACAACAGGCACATTTGCAGCAGCATATGTTTTTTGGCGATTTCTGAGGCTGTGCTTTGGGCTGCTTGTAGTCCAAACCCCGAGAAGTGTTAATCCCACCGAATATTACTGGCCTACACTCCTCGAGTGTCCCGTGGGCTGGTAAATAGTGATTCCTCTCGAGGTCCCTTTGCGATCCCTTATCCGTCGACTTGTGGGTCCTTGAGAAGGGTACTTTAACTTTCAACGGGCTTACCTGGTTGCTCCAGACGTGCCCTAACTCTCCATTGCTTGGGGAGTCCACAGGATCTTGCTGGTCCACACCAAAGCCGTTTTACTCTCACCATGTGGGTTGCCGTTGCCAAGACTTGTTGGTCTCCAAGCCGGACACCGACCACCCAGCACTCGACATCCTTTGTGGAACAGCTCACCTGAGGACTGTGGTTATCGTCGATGCCTCCTGGTCCCCGTGGCAGTGGAGTAAAGCTCCACCTCTTCGCACCTGAAACAACTAACATTGGTGGGCATTGGTCTACCGTGTCCCTGGTCACCCTGAAGTGACCCAGACTCTGTCCCCTCTGCTTTCAGGTTCTTCACATCTCCGATCCAGGCTTGGATGACACTGGACACTTTTCCTCTTCCCGGCAGCAGCACTTTGCAGCAACTCTCCATTGCAAACGATGAAGATTCCCGACACCATTTGACACCTATGCACCCGGCTTCCCTGGGTTAGGTAACACGAGTACTCCGGTGCTCACATGGGTGCTGGCCTTAGAACTTTCTAAGTCTCCAGGGGTTTGCACCAAGTCCTCTCCTAAGTGTCCTTAATCTTTAAAATTCCAACTGCGACTTTCCCATAGGAATGTACGGAGCGCGCGGCTGTGTTCTCACACTGCACGCGTCCCCCGTGGGTACCCTGTGCCACTACCTTGGGTGGTTCCTTGGGGTCCCAGCGATTCTACGTGCTCTAGGCACTGTGTCTAGTCAAGCTGTGGTTCTTATACCACTTTCCTAATATATGGTTTGGTCTCCCCTTGGAGCCCATTGTATATTGTGCTATTTACTGTTGTTCTAGTGCTTTATTATTGTGTTCTTGTTCTCTAATCTCATAAAGAGGTTAGTAGAGAGTGTTTAGAAATAAATACATATATTTTATATATACCTTGTGTGGTTCTCCTTTTATTTGGTCATTCAGGAGGTTATAATCTGGTAAACCAAGCTGCTTTACATTCCTTCGAGACTTAGCCTGAAGGCTGCTCTCCATAGCTACCACTAGGATAGCTTTAACCTAATCATCACTAAGGGCTGTTTGGACTGGTACAAGGTGCCCACTTTAATTAGTGTATGTATAAAAAACAAGGGTACCCCAGTAGTAAGACCAGGTGTTACGTGTCCGGGACCGACCGCTCCTCACTCACCAAGTCGGAAGCAGCAGAAGACGTTTTGGGAGCAGGGCACCTCCGTGTATCGGGCACTGCAGGCGGCTTGTGCGTGGATGGAAGCAGGGAATCCAGCATCCTCGCAAGATCGGGAACATGAATCCCCCCAGCAGTCTCCCGAAACTACAGCTCCCATGAGCCTGTGCGGCGCATCGCTCGCGCACAGAATGTGACGAAAGCGGAGTTCCCAGAAGGCTTGAAAAGCCCGTTCTGGAGGCGAAAACGCCGCAGATTATTCCGGGTGGAGTTTTGAAGGTGCCAGGATGAAGGATCGTGAGTCTACAGTATCCGGTGGGGTAAGGGTGTCATTGGCACCACCGCTACTGTTCTATTGCAGTCACAACCTATTTCTGGTCACTTGCCTTGCTGTTGAACCTAGTGCCCTGAATGTATTCGAGGGTAAGAACCTTTTCACACAGAATATCTGAAATACGCAGTACCTAATACTGGTGTCTTGTGATTACTGCGCATACCAAGCCACGTCAATATACCAGGTGGTATATTATCTGACAGACATTTTTCTTGTGTTTTAAAAAACATTACAGAGACTATATCCCCTATTTACAGGGTGTTGTTTAAACCCGCATTCCCTTTTGGGATGAAGTCTAGTGTTCTTGAATAACACGGCCATATGTATATTGAATCGCGTGTGTCTTTTGTTCGTTTTATTGCAGGGGTAAAAAGAGAGAGGTTGCTGCCTAAGCCTATCCTTCCTCCCTTGTGAAGTGCAAATCCACACCACTATTGGTGGGTAGTAAAGCCCTCACAAAAAAACTGTGTTTAGGGGTTTATGTGTTTGGAATCTGGCATAACTGTATGTTTTCATTTTCGCAGTATCTTAAATCGAAAACCCTGGGGTTAAACCAACCTTACATCAAAGAAGTGATGGTATCCCTTGGAAGGTCCTTGATGAAACCCTAATCGTCCTTCTAACGAACCATTACAAGATCTTGTTATTTTATTTTACAGGTATATAAGGAGATAGCAATCCCAGTGTAGTGGAAAGAGGTGTTAAGGTGGTTACTGAATAGTAGTTCTATAATTAGTGTTTTTTCCTTACAGGTCTTCCTCCCTGCTGTTCCCATCCTTCCCTTCCCCCGATTGGCCCCCTTAATCTTCCGAGCCATAACGGCACTTCAGAAATGAGGTTGTCAATAGGTGGACCCATTTGAGCAACGAGCCGATCCTGAGAGGCCTCCGATGGATACGTGACAGAATAATCTGCCTAAATTATAATATACCTCTCCTGGTCGGTTCGTTGTGATCATGGCCACGTTAGAGGATGTGTTAGCCACTTTAGTCGCTCTACAGCAGGAGGTTACCACCTCTAGAGCGGAAACAGCAGCTTTGCAAGACACAGTAGATAGGCTTCAGAAGAACCCTTTTGATGTCCAGCCTGGACGAAGCATAGGAGGGAACCCATGGCAGTTTGGGAGTTCCTCTTTTCCAACACCCCTTACCGTAGAAGTACCCATGCCTATATCCTTGGCAGCCCCTGAACGCTTTCACAGGGACGCCTCCAAGGTGCAGGTTTTATGACCCAGATCTTATTACATTTTTCCTGTAGACCTAAGGCTTTTCCTACAAATCAGGCTAGAGTAGCCTTTATGATTTCATACCTAACGGGGGATGCTGCTCAGTGGGCTGTACCCTTCGTACGCCGTGAGGATGCCCTCTTGTATGACTGGGATGAGTTCAGGAAAGAATTCGAAACTGTGTTCGATCGTAGGGGAGCTTCATTTTCAGCTGACAGAGAGCTGCTAGAACTAAAGCAGGGAAACAAGGACTTAATAGTATACATCAATACATTCCAGAGATTAGTGGCAGAAGCACAGTGGCCTGAAAAAAAAAAGGCAGCCGTGTTTTATCAAGGATTAAAAGACGAGATGAAAGATGTTTTAGCCCAAATCGATCCTTAACCCTCTACCTGTATCAACCTTATCAACCTTACCTTACGTTTGGATTATCGTAGGGGGGATAAAAAAAGAGTGGAATGACAGCCCAATCGATTTGACAAAAACAAAGGTGTAGGGGGGTTTGGATCGCCAGCTGAACCTATGGAAATAGGTGCGATACGCGTCCCTCTAACCCAAACCGAAAGAGAAACAAGGAGAAGAATTGGTCTCTGTATGTACTGTGGTAAAAAACGCCATTTTGTTAAAGAGTGTCTAGCTAAACCACGAAGCAGTCCTGGGTTTAGAAAACCACAAGTGTCTAGCACAGACCGGGTACAGGAAAACTGACAAACTCAAAGATATATGAGGGGAAGTCTTTGGGTGGTGTAAACATCCCTTTAATTAAGCCAAAAACAAGTCTGTCTTTTTACCTATCCGTTTAAAGACTGAGAAAGGGTGGCAGAGCCGAGATGCCATGTTAGATTCTGGAGCCACAGGGCTGTTTATGGATAATCTCGTAGCCAAACAGCTATGTCTTGGCTTAAATACCAAGGATAACCCTGAAGAAGTATTGGCTGTTGATGGAATGGAATTAAGTATAGGTCCTATCAGATTTCAAACGGATAGCCTAGAAATGAGTTGTGGGAATGGACACACCGAAAAGTTGAAGTTTAATATCATCCAAGCTCCACTGTACGGTGTCATACTGGGTCTTCCTTGGCTGGTAGCACATATTCCTGTTATCAACTGGAAAACAAAACGGTTGAATTCAGTAGTTCTTGGTGTCTGAAGAATTGTTTACCAAAAAACCTGAGTCCGGTGACAAGTCTCCTCACGACACATAGCATTGCTACAGCGGCAGAAACCGATGTGAAACTCCCAAATTGCTACTCAAATAACCAGGACGTATTCTGTGAGAAGCAAGAAGACACCTTACCCCCTCATAGGCATTATGACTGCCAGATAGACCTCATCCCAGGAGCAGTCATTCCATGCGGGAAACTCTATGCCCTGACTGAACCCGAAAACACTCATCTGAGAGAATACCTTGATAAGTATCTAGGAAACGGGTTTATGCGACCCTCTAGGTCGCCTGCAGCCTCGCCAATATTTTTTATACCCAAAGCGAATGGCGAGAAGAGAGCCTGCATTGATTTCAGAGCCCTAAACAACATCACCATAAAGAACAGATACCCTTTACCTTTAATACCTGTTCTTTTGGAACAGGTTAAAACAGCCACCATTTACACCAGATTGGACCTCAAAGGAGTCCACCACTTTGTACGCGTAAGGGAAGGCGATGAGTGGAAAACCGCCTTCTGTACTAGGTATGGTTTATACGAATACACAGTTATGACCTTTGGCCTTTGCAATGCTCCCGCAGCATTCCAATACTTTGTGAATGAGGTGCTGCGGGAGTTTTTGGACAGGTTCGTGGTGGCATATATTGATGACATTTTGATTTATTCTTCTTCAGTTAAAGACCACTACTCTCATGTTTGTCTGGTGTTTGAGGCTCTCCGGTTGAATGGGTTGTACTGTATACTCAGCAAGTGTGAGTTCCACGTAGAAAAGGTGGAGTTCCTAGGTGTTATGCTATCCCCCACAGGACAGGAAATGTCCGAAAGAAAGACACTGGCTGTGAAGGAATGGCCAAGACCCACCAACGTCAGGGACATACAATGTTTTCTGGGTTTTGCGAATTTTTATCGCAGATTTATTAGTTATGTTATGTTATTTATGCTTATAGAGCGCTCGATTACCCTAGGGTGTCCTGGCGCTGAGCACTGATTACCTGAGGAGCATAGGCCTAAAAATGGGAAAAGAACCATGTCTTCAAGCCTTTCCAAAAGGAGATGAGATCAGGAGCATTTCTCAGTCGGAAAGGCAGTTCATTCCAAGCTTTAGAGGCACAATACGCAAAGCTTCTGCCTCCCCAGTTTGTTTTCTTAAAAGAGGGTGTTTTCACTTGTTTGGAGCCTGTAGACCTTAAAGTTCTGTTTGGGATATACCATGAAAACTTGGATTTAAGGAACTCAGGACCTGTTCCATTCACAGCTTTAAAAACAATACAAAGCGCCTTAAAGCGAGATCTCAGAGGGATTGGAAGCCAATGCAATTTCTTGAGTTCTCCCTTAACTGAGACAAACCTAGGTGTCCCGGTCAGCAGTCTGGCCGCCGCATTCTGGTCCACTTGCAACCTGTTCAGATGTTGTTTTTGAACATTAAGATATTTAACTGTTGCAGTAGTCGAGACGCGACATTATAAGTGCCGTCACCATAGTCCTCAGACTCCCTTCAGACAGGAAGAACCTAATTTTCTTAATTATTCTGAGAACCATGAAGCATGCGGATGTCACCATGCTCACATGGTCCCCCATGGTGAGTTTATCGTCTACCACAATACCTAGATTCTTGGCTTTTCTAGATGGTATGGGACACAGGCCCAGATCCTCAGGCCACCATTCTTGTGCCCACACCCGTGGATTGTTGCCAAATCTCAAAACCTCAGTCTTAGCTGAGTTAAGCTTTAAACAGTTGGCAGACATCCACGTTGAAATGGATCCCATACAATTATGGAAGCGTGCGCCTGCTTCCTTTTCTGCTCCCTCCATCACCGACAACACAATTTGTGTGTCGTCAGCGTAGGAGGTGAGCTGGAACCTAAAGGACCTGATAATGCCGGCCAGGGGTGCCACATAGATGTTAAATGAATGAAGAAGCATTTATAGAGCGCCTGGTTACCCGGAGGCATCCCCGCGCTAGGAAGACACTAGATTCAGTCAGCAACATATCACGGAAAGAGAAAGGTTTTTAGCTGTTTACGGAAGTGACAATGGTTAAGTTGAGACCGAATGTGAAGGGGGACCATATTCCAAAGTTTAGCGATACAGTATGAGAACATACGGCCTCCACATCTGGTGCGTTTCACTTTAGGAACTATTAGCAAATGTTTACCCTCTGATCTTAAAGTTCTTTGTGGTTGATAAGGGGGAACCATAGCCTGGATCAATCGAGATCCTTTTCCAGTCAGTGATTTATGTGTGGTGCACATAGCTTTGAATTGGATCCTCTCCTGAATGGGGAACCAATGCAGTGAAGATAAGGCAGATTTGGCTGAGGAGCGTTTCGGGATATTCAATAGAAGCCGTGCTGCACAATTTTGCACAGTCTGTAGTAATGGTGGACAGCTGAGCTCCAAGATATATAGCATTCGCATAATCCAACCTTGACAGGATAAGCGCTTGTACCAACAGTCTTCTGGCCAGGAATGGAAGAATGGAAAGGATCCTCCTGATCATCCGAAGAAGGCCGTAACAGGTACCTGCGACTTTCCGCGCCTGTTCCTTAAAGTCAAGGTTGGCATCTAAAACGACTCCTAGACTTTTTATGGATTTTTTAGGGATGGGTGAAGGTTCAAGGCTGGCAGGCCACCAGGAATCTATATTCAGAGGGGATACCTTACCAAGAAGCATAATTTCTGTTTTAGCTCCATTGAGCTTCAAATAGGAGGCATCCAGCCAGCTGGCCACTTTTTCCAGACAGGACGTGAGAGCCCCTCCTGCGTTGTCATTATTGTTCAAAGAAACGACTAACTGAGTATCATCTGAATAGGTGACAATCTGTACCCCAAATGGGGTGACGATGTTAGCCAATGAACTCAGGTAGACGTTGAACAAAGTGGGGCTTAATGCGGAGCCCTGAGGGACTCCGCAAGAAAGAGGTACTGGGTCCGAGGTGCAGTCCTCCACAAAGACAGAAAATACTCTGTCTTCCAGAAAAGACTGCAACCATTTCAATACAGCACCTCCAACCCCAATACCTTGAAGTCTGCTGATCAGGAACGAGTGGTTGACAGTATCGAAGGCTGCGCTGAGATCCAATAGAATAATTGCAGCGCAGCCTCCGTTATCTAGAATCTTCCTGGATACCTCCACAACCGACAAGAGAGCGGTCTCAGTGCCCTGTTGCGATCTAAAGCCGGTTTGAGAGGACCTATGCAGCAGATCATTCTTTTTAAGGAAACTAGATAAAACAGAATTTACATGTTTCTCGGCGATTTTACTAACACCAGGAAGCAAGGATTTGGGTCGACAATTCGTCCAGTCTTCCGGGTCCAGGTTAGGCTTCTTTAACAAGGCCTTGACCATTGCCCTCTTCCACAGAGGAGGTACAATACCTGTACGGAAAGAAGCATTGATCACATCGACCAAGGCTGAAGAGATAGTCTTCCTAATTTTAAAAAGAACAGTAGGAGGGGCAGGGTCAGAAGGAGAGCCAGATTTAAGGTGAGTTAGAATTTTGGCTAAGGAAAACTCATCTAAAAGAGGAAATTCTTCTTGTAAGGCTTGTTCCTGAATCTGATCGATTTGGTGGAACAGCTGCAAATCTCTTTCCATGGGGAAGGATTTGTAGATGGTTTGGATTTTCACTGAGAAGAATTCTGCTAACTGATTACACCAGGATTGAGCATTAACTAGGGTCGGTAAAGGAGCAGTAGATTTCAAAAGAGATTTGGCAATCAGAAAAATTTCCAGCGGAGAATTAACCGCAGATGTTACTTTTTCCAGGTAATAATTGCCTTGTGCAGATTTTATTGCTACTTTATAGCGTCTAAGAGCTTCCCTATATTTGACTTAATGGATGAGAAATCTTTTCTCCATTGCCTTTCGAGTATTTTACACTCTTGTTTAAGCTTCCTAAGCTCCGGAGAGCACCAAGGGTTTTTCTTAGAACCGGTTTTCATCTGTATCTCCTTTTTAGGCAGAATCGTATCTCACGAAGACTCTAGCCAACTATTAAAGATGTCATTAGCAGTTATAGGGCTAGGATGAAATGTGGGTCTGGTGATTTCCAGTTCATTTTCACACATATTCCACGGTAGAGTGGACCAGGTACGAATAAACAGCTTTGTGTTCTTCACCAACGGTTTTAGTTCCTGCCTGACCCAAGAAAAGGGGTGCAGGAAATGGTCAGACCAGGGTAGGGGAATGGGTTGAAAAGCAATCAAGGACTGGATATTAGAAAAAATAGGGTCTAGTAGGTGATTTTTATTATGTGTAGGTCCAGGGACTTTTTGAACAAACTGGAAGGTCGCTAACCCCTCAATGAGTTCTACTATTTGAGGATGTTGTACCTTATCAAAATGAATGTTAAAGTCTCCCAAAACCGTAAAATTGGGTAGGGAGCTAGCCAAATTGGTTACACTATCTATCAGGGCTTGGCAGAAGGAAGCAGTCAGCCCAGGAGGGCGATAAAGTAAAATACCTGAAAAGGTAGTAACTGGAGATAACTGAATCGAGAACGAAATGCTCTCACAATGAGGCACAGGACTGCTTGAAAAACTGGCGATACCTCCTCCACGACCGACCTCTCGGTCTTGCCTCTGAATCATGTAATGGGGTGGGAGAGTTTGAGTGATGACATAATCCATATCTTTGTCTAGCCAGGTCTCCGTGAGAAATAAAATATCCGGCATTTCATCTTCCAGTAAAATATGGGTTTCCACCGCGTGTTTAGAGAGGGAGCGGCAATTAAGAAGGAACATTTTAAATTCCTTTTCCTCCCCTAAGGGTTCAGGCCTGCCTAAAGGAAGATCAATTCCGAAGCCACAACTAGTACATCATAGGGGGGAAGATTCACAGCACATAGAGTGTTTATAATTATAGTGAGATTCGATTTTAAGACCCATGAGTTGATCACGTGAATAAGCGAGGTTGGCGACAGTAAGACCGGCAGGGGTCGTGGCCCCTGGTCCCGTCCAGGCGCGGACGGGCGCAGACGGGCTTGCCTTAGGCGTCCGCTGCACGGTCACGTCATCGTCTCCTAATGAGTCCGAGTGCGCGAGATCACATGGGTGGCTCAGGCACGTTCAGGAACAACTAGAGCGGTGACCCACACCGTAAATGACCAGCACAAGGAGCATTGAACACAGCTCCAGTACTACGTATAAGTGCAGTTTAAACAGTTAAAAATGGCAGTATTCTAAATTAAAAATACACTCTTCTACAAAATTAAAGCAATTCCCAATAGTTTCCCTTCAAATTCCCTCCAATATTACTTAGCGAAAATAGCGTAAAGAGCGTGGGGCTAAGAGCTGAGCCCTGTGGCACCCCGCATGGCAAAGAGAAGGGTTCAGAGATGTTACCATCTAGGTCTACCGTTTGTGACCTATCTGTCAAAAATGATTTTAACAGTTTCCAGGCCGAACCACTTATCCCTATTTCAGATAACCGGTTGAGTAGTACCCTATGGTGAACCGTATCAAAGGCCGCGGATAGGTCTAATAGGATCAGCATCGCATTCCCTCCCCTATCCACGGCCTCTCTGAACCCATATTGTGAAGGATCCAAAGAATTGTTAAGAAGAAGAAAATCACTGAATTGACTGTTCATTGCTTTTTCCAACAATTTGGCTGGCAAGGGAAGTCTAGAGATTGGTCGATAGTTGTTAGGATCCCTGGGATCCAGAGACTGTTTCTTCAATAATGGAAGAACAGAGGGCCCGATTCACAGAATTAACTTAAGACAAAATCCTAAACTCACTACTTTTGGTATTCACAGAATGCACTTACTACTTTTGGTATTCACAGAATGCACTTACTACTTTTGGTATTCACAGAATGGATTTACGACTACTAACTTTATGGAAATTCTGGCCCGGAGGCGGGGCTTCTGGCCCAGAGGCGGAGCTTCCGGCCAAAGGCGGAGCTTCCGGGCCAACGGCGGAGCTTCCAGCCCGGAGGTGGAGATTTCGGCCATGGCTAAATCTCCGCCACCAGCCGGAATCCCCACCTCCGGGCCAGAAGCTCCGCCTTTGGCCCGGAAGCTCCGCCTTTGGCCCGGAAGCTCCGCCTCCGGGCCGGAAGCTCCGCCTCTGGGCCGGAATTTCCGGCCCGAGTGCGGACGTAAAGTTAGTGCATTTTGTGAATACCAAAAGTAGTAAGTTTAGGATTTTGTCTTAAGTTAATTCTGTGAATCGGGCCCAGTGGCTTTTTTCCATAATTTTTGGAAAAATTCCAGATGTGAATACATCATTAATCAGGGGAGTAAGTGCAGTACAAATAATATCAGGGATCTGCTTAATAATCCACGCTGGACAAGGATCACTCGGAGCACCAAATTTGATGCAGTTCAGCAATTTCAAAGTCTGAAACCTCTCCTAAGGGGTAAAGTGATCCAATGTCATGTCTGAAGGACAGGGGCTTTCCATTTTTTTTTAGTTCAAATCGGTCTGATTTTTATTAATCAATCCCGACAGAGATGAAAATATCGTCTCAATTTTAGACTTAAAAAATTCAGCAATTTTATTGCAGAAATCAGGAGCATCATGATTTTTAGGCATATTAGGACTGGACAATTTAATAACAGTTTAAAAAAGTTCTTTAGAGTTGGATTCGACCTTAGTTATTTGTGAGGAAAAATACTCTTTCTTGGCTGCCCCAAGAGATTGCTTGTAGTTGGAGATAGCGGTTTTGAACTCTGTTTTGTCAGACTCTGCATAGTTTTTACGCCATTTCCTTTCAGCGTGTTTACAAATCAATTTCTTAGCCTTACGCTCTCCTGAGTACCAAGGAGCAGTGGGAGAGGTTCGTTTAAGGGTCCATTTTTTAGGGGGAACTAATTGATCACATGATTTGGCAAGCCATCAGTTATAAAGAGTCGTTGCCTCTTCAATGTCCAGCGGGGGCGTATACATTGAGTTTGTGAGGATAGGTTCCAAACTTTTGGCATCATTTTTCTAACACCGTAGCTCCCATCACTAAACTGTTAAGAAAAAAAGTCCCCTTCTAGTGGTCAAAAGAAGCCGAGACTGCGTTTCAACTTCTCAAATAAGCATTAGTCACGGCTCCCGTTCTGGCTCACCCCGACCCTGACAGCCCCTATGTGGTGGAAGTGGACGCCTCTGATGTGGCCATAGGAGCCATTCTCTCACAAAGGAATAAAAGCACTTGTCAGCTACACCCTATAGCCTATATGTCCCGAAAACTGAACGATGCAGAGCTGAGGTACACTATAGCCGAAAAAGAACTGTTGGGCGATCAAGAATGCCTTCAGTGACTGGAGACATCTGTTGATGGGAGTCAGACATGTGGTGACGGTTTATACGGATCACCACAATTTACAGTTCATGAGATCCACCTGAATGCTATCCCTCAGACAACTAAGATGGATGCTTTTCTTCTCTGAATTCCACTACATAGTTACATACAGACCCGGAACCGAAAATAAAAAAGGCTGATGCTCTGTCCAGGCAGGAAACCCAGCAAGAGAATAGGACAGAACAACAACATTCCATCTTGAATCCTCAACAAGTAGTAGGGTTACTCCAGATTCCTTTCTACAGAAAGTAGCTCTGGGAGTAAAAAACCACTTTTGGCAAGAGTGGCTCAAGAAGACTCCCCAATGGAACATGATAAAAGGTCTTCCGGTGAAAGGAAAACAATTGCTAATTCCGAATACCGGCTTGCGCAAGGAAATATTTCAGTGCTGTCACAATGCTCCTGCTGCAGGACATAACGGTATAGATGAGACCCTAGATCGGGTACAACGTCAATTCTGGTGGCCCTCAGTTGTTGAAGATGTGCAGGACATGATACACAGGTGTGTAGCTTGTATCCAAGCCAAGGTAGACCATGGGAAACCTCAAGGGTTGTTGCAAGCTCTTCCCACTACTTTGGTTCCTTGGAAAACCATTTTCTTGGACTTCATAGTTGGCCTACCGAAAGACAAGGGGTGTACCGCCATTCTAGTGGTGGTGGACAGTCTCACAAAAATGGGTAATTTCATTGCATGGATCCCCAGTTTACAGCCAGGTTCTGGAAAGCCTGGTGTACAGCATTACATATGAAATCTTCCAAGTCAACCATTTTCCACCCACTATCTGACGGACAGACTGAGAGACTCAACCAGACTCTGAAGCAGTATTTGAGGTGTTATGTTGAAGCCTGGGTGGAGTTTTTATGTTTTTCTGAAGTAGCCTACAACAGCGCTAAACATCAGTTATCTCAAATGGCCCCCTTTTATGGTACTTATGGATATCATCCTCGATTCATACCTTTGATTCATCCAGTTCAAAATCAACAAGTGCCTGAAGTACAAACAAGAATCACTCACATACAACAGACCCTAAAACAAACCTACAGGAACCTAAAAAAGGCCAAGGTTGTATATAAAGCAAGGGCTGATAGACACCATAAACAAAATCCCAAATATAAAGCAGGTGATGAGGTATGGTTATCTACCAAAAACATATGTTTCCGAAAATATAGAATCTTCAAAACCGAAGTTCATCAGTCCGTATAAAATAAAGGAAGTCATATCTCCAGTAGCAATGAAGGTGACACATCCCTGATCCATGAAAATACACCCTGTATTCCATGTTTCGCTTCTAAAGCCTTCATACATCCCAATCAAAAAGAGGCCTTCTCCTATATGGATTAACAATGAATCAGAATATGAGGGAACATAAAATATTGGATTCCAAGAAGAGAGGCTCGCGGTTATGGTACCAAGTATCGTGAAAGGGTTATGGAGTGGAAGAGAACTCTTGGGAGCCTGCGTCAGGAATACATGCTCCTAGGTGTATCAAGTCTTTTCATGCTAAACATCCTGACAAGCCTGGTTCGTATGAGCGGTCTGTGGCAGAGGGATGTGCTGTTACGTGTCCGGGACTGACCGATCCTCACTCACCAAGTTGGAAGGAGCAGAATACGTTTTGGTAGCAGGGCGCCTCCGTGTATCGGGCACTGCAGGTGGCTTGTGCGCGGATGTAAGCATGGAATCCAGCATCCCCGCGAGATCGGGAACGTGAATCCCCCAGCAGTCTCCAGAAACTACAACTCCCATGAGCCTGTGCTGCGCATCGCGCGCGCACAGGATGTGACGAGAGCGGAGTTCCCAGAAGGCTTGAAAAGCCCGTTCTGGAGGCAGAAACGCCGCAGACTATTCCGGTTGGAGTTTTGAAGGTACCAGCACGAAGGATCGTGAGTCTGCAGTATCCAGTGGGGTAAGGGTGTCGTTGGCACCACCGCTCCTGTTCTATTGCAGTCACGACCTATTTCTGGTATTACCGCAATTTGCCTTGCTGTTGAACTTAGTGCCCTGAATGTATTCAAGGGTAAGGACCTTTTCACACAGAATCTCTGAAATACGCAGTACCTAATACTGGTGTCTTGTGATTACTGCGCATACCAAGCCACGTCACTATACCAGGTGGTATATTATCTGACAGACATTTTTCTTTTGTTTAAAAAAACATTACAGTGACAATACCCCCTATGTACAGGGTGTTGTTTAAACCCGCATTTCCTTTTGGGATGAAGTCCAGTGTGCTTGAATAACATGGCTATATGTATATTGAATCACGTGTGTCTTTTGTTCATTTTATAGCAGGGGGAAAAAGAGAGAGGTTGCTGCCTAAGCCTATCCTTCGTCCCTTGTGAAATGCAAATCCACACCACTATTGGTGGGTAGTAAAGTCCTCACAAAAAAACTGTGTTTAGGGGTTTATGTGTTTGGAATCTGGCATAACTGTATGTTTCCATTTTCACAGTATCTTAAATCGAAAACCCTGGGGTTAAACCAACCGTACATCACAGAAGTGATGGTATCCCTTGGAAGGTCCTTGATGAAACCCTAATCGTCCTTCTAACGAACCATTGCAAGATCTTGTAATTTTATTTTACAGGTATATAAGGAGATAGTAATCCCATTGTAGTGGAAAGAAGTGTTAAGGTGGTTACTGAATAGTAGTTCTATAATTAGTGTTTTTTCTTACCATCCTTTCCTTCACCCGATTGACCCCCTTAATCTTCCGTGCCAAAACGGCACTTCGGAATTGAGGTTGTCAATAGGTGGACCCATTTGAGCAACGAGCCGATCCTGAGAGGCCTCCGAGGGACACGTGACACCAGGGTGGTAAATATAGTTGAAAGGAACAGTGGTCTCAGGGAGGCCTCACAGGTCCTCGTGTAGCCTGGGCTACTATTAATGGGCGCAGTATTAATCTACCGAAAAACGTTCAAAGGTAGTCCGAGCTGGACTCATTAAGCAATGTATAACGGGACAAAGGGTTCGGAATGACATCACATTTACTAACAGCATAAATGGAGTATCATTCAAATTTCAACGATAATAGTTCTGGTGCTCACACGAAAAAGTGCAAGTGCGTGAAGTGAAAGTGCTTAGTGACATTAAAAGCTTTACATCGCATTGACAAAAACTACAAAACTCTAAACGATTAAAATACAACGGAGGAGTTTTGGTTGTGACACCAATGCGATATAAAGCTTTTAATGTCAGTAAGCACTTTCACTTCACGCACTTGTACTTTTTCGTGTGAGCACCAGAACTATTATCGTTGAAATTTGAATGATACTCCATTTATGCTGCTAATAAATGTGATGTTATTCCGAACACTGTGTCCTGTCATACATTGCTTAATGGGTCCAGCTCGGACTCCCTTTGAAAGTGTTTCTGTAGATTAATACTGCGCCCATTAATAGTAGCCCAGGCTACACGAGGACCTGTGAGGCCTCCCTAAGACCACTGTTCCTTTCAACTACACTTTAATTAGTGGACAGCATATACCAGGCCAACTTCTCACATTAGTGTGCAGCGGTTGGGATTCAAGCTTGCTATTGCTTTACCAGATAATCTCATTGAGTGACTAACTGAAAACCACTATAGGTACATAGGTACATATAAATCAAGTCTAGAATAAAGTAAGTTCTATGGAACTTAGAGTTGGGTAAGCCAAGGGTTTAGCACAGCTTTTCTGCAACTCAAGAGAGTTTAGTAGTTCCCACTAGGTTAGGTAGGTGCAACACCGCACAACACTAGTATGTCTTCAAGAGCAGAAGCCAGTGGCTCCTTGTTGAATAAGTATGACCACCTCTCATTTCAGGAATTGAGAAATATGTGTGCATCAAGAAAATTGAAGACAGGGAAAAACCCTAGAACTCAACGCCTCAAAGAGGCCCTGCTTTTAGATGACCTCATAAAGACCCCAGGGTCTGATGAGGCAGGCAGGTTGGGGGGGGCAGCAGAAGAGGAAAGGCCAGGAAGTGAAAACATCTAGGACCCAGACTCTGATGCTGACCAGGAGGATCAAGATGATTCTAACCTGGACAATCCAATTCTTCCTGAAGGTGGGGGGAGAAGACCCTAGGGGTCCTCTCTTTACACCACCTGGAAGAGTTAACAGTTTACCAAGAAGATTAAGATCTCCTTCTCAGAATCTAATCATTCTGGTACTTCTGTAGGGACCTCTGTTTCTCATAGGACTACTGCCTCTCATAAAAGGGAGTCCTCTTATGAGAGGTAGTGCCAACTGCTTGACTTTGAGAGAGCTAAGCTCAGACTCAAAAGAGAGCAAGTGGCCCTAGATAGGGAATCCCTGGAGCTTCAGAAAACGTCTTAAAGGTTGGGGCTAGAGCCCCATGGTGGCAGCAACAGCGTCCCTAGAGGTAGAGAACATACTCATGACCATAGGAACCTGAACACAATTGTCCCTCCCTACCAGAGTTGGGATGACATCCACAAATGGATAACTGCACTGGAGAGGGCATGTAAAGTACAGAGGGTCACTCAGGAGCAGTGGGCAGCAATCGTGTGGCTCTCCTTTGCAGACAAAGGTAGAGACAAGCTCCTCACTGTTAGAGAAGAGGATGCTGATAATTACAAAGTCTTGAAGAGTGCTCTGATTGATGGTTTTGGCTTAACCACTGAACAATACAGGATTAAGTTCAGAGACACCCAAAAGGTACAGACTCAAGACTGGGTTGACTTTGTAGATTGTGCTACTAAGGCTCTGGAAGGCTGGTTACTTGGCAGTAAAGTGTGTGATTTTAAAGGATTGTACAATTTAATTATGAGGGGGCAGATACTTAATAATTGTAGAATGTCTGACAGAATATCGACGGACAGAAAATCGACCTACAAAAATATCGACACAAAAATATCGATGACAAGAATATCGAGATCATATCTACAACATGTTAAGTACAAAAATATCGAAAATAAAATATAGAATGTCAAAAATATCGTTATTAAAAATATAAAGTATTTTTTAGTTAAAAAAAATATGTAAAATAAACCAAATAATACTTATAAATAAAATAAACATAATTAAATATATTTTATAATGTTTACAATTATTAATTAATATATATAATGTAATAAAACATTAATTATACATATACATATAATATATAATATATATACTTACTTAATAATACATTTGAATAATTGTTTTAATAACTTATAACTTGTTAAAAATTATTATAAATTACAAATACATCATACACATAAAACAATAACATGAATAAAAATTAAATAATTATATATAACACATTTAAAAAATTACATTTAATTTGAATATTGTTCAAATTAATTATATATTACATTAGCTAAAATAATAAAAAAAATATTAAATAGCACCAACAATAAAACTACTACTCCAGCTCAAAAAAAAAACAGTAAAGAAAATTTTGGATAGCGTAGAGCTAAAAATTACTATTTCCACTCCAGGGAGTGTAACAATAGGGAAAGTGTTGGATAACGTACAGGTATAAATTACTATACCCACTGCAGGGAGTGCAACAGTAAGGAAAGTGTTGGATAGCGTAGGGGTAAAAATGACTATTCCAACTCCAAAGAGTGCAACAGTAGGGAAAGTGTTGGATAGCGTAGGGGTAAAAATTAGTATTCCCACTCCAGAGAGTGCAACAGTAGGGAAAGTGTTGGATAGCGTAGGGGTAAAAATTACTATTCCTACTCCACAGAGTGCAACAGTAGGGAAAGTGTTGGATAGCGTAGGGGTAAAAATTACTATTCCAACTCCACAGAGTGCAACAGTAGGGAAAGTGTTGGATAGCGTAGGGGTAAAAAGTACTATTCCCACTCCAGAGAGTGCAACAGTAGGGAAAGTGTTGGATAGCGTAGGGGTAAAAATTACTTTTCCCACTCCAGAGAGTGCAACAGTAGGGAAAGTGTTGGATAGCGTAGGGGTAAATATTAGTATTCCCACTCCAGAGAGTGCAACAGTAGGGAAAGTGTTGGATAGCGTAGGGGTAAAAATTACTATTCCAACTCCACAGAGTGCAACAGTAGAGAAAGTGTTGGATAGCGTAGGGGTAAAAATTACTATTCCCACTCCAGAGAGTGCAACAGTAGGGAAAGTGTTGGATAGCGTAGGGGTAAAAATTACTATTCCAACTCCAGAGAGTGCAACAGTAGGGAAAATGTTGGATAGGGAAGGGGAAAAAATTACTATTCCCACTCCAGAGAGTGCAACAGTAGGGAAAGTGTTGGATAGCGTAGGGGTACAAATTACTATTCCAACTCCAGAGAGTGCAACAGTAGGGAAAGTGTTGGATAGCGTAAGGGTAAAAATTACTATTCCAACTCCAGAGAGTGCAACAGTAGGGAAAGTGTTGGATAGCGTAGGGATAAAATGTACTATTCCAACTCCACAGAGTGCAACAGTAGAGAAAGTGTTGGATAGCGTAGGGGTAACAATTACTATTTCCACTCCAGGGAGTGTAACAATAGGGAAAGTGTTGGATAACGTACAGGTATAAATTACTATACCCACTGCAGGGAGTGCAACAGTAAGGAAAGTGTTGGATAGCGTAGGGGGAAAAATGACTATTCCAACTCCAAAGAGTGCAACAGTAGGGAAAGTGTTGGATAGCGTAGGGGTAAAAATTAGTATTCCCACTCCAGAGAGTGCAACAGTAGGGAAAGTGTTGGATAGCGTAGGGGTAAAAATTACTATTCCAACTCCACAGAGTGCAACAGTAGAGAAAGTGTTGGATAGCGTAGGGGTAAAATTTACTATTCCCACTCCAGAGAGTGCAACAGTATGGAAAGTGTTGGATAGCGTAGGGGTAAAAATTACTATTCCAACTCCAGAGAGTGCAACAGTAGGGAAAATGTTGGATAGGGAAGGGGAAAAAATTACTATTCCCACTCCAGAGAGTGCAACAGTAGGGAAAGTGTTGGATAGCGTAGGGGTACAAATTACTATTCCAACTCCAGAGAGTGCAACAGTAGGGAAAGTGTTGGATAGCGTAAGGGTAAAAATTACTATTCCAACTCCAGAGAGTGCAACAGTAGGGAAAGTGTTGTATAGCGTAGGGATAAAATTTACTATTCCAACTCCAGAGGGTGCAACAGTAGGGAAAGTGTTGGATAGCGTAGAAGTTAAAAATAACATAGTTATAAATAACATAATTATTCAAAATAATTAGTGATTTAATGATTAAATAACTCAAAATTATTTACAAATACCAATAAATAATTATTACAAACATAACTACCAAAGAATAATTAATTAACAATACATTAATAATAAATACCAATAAATAATAATTAATAAATATAAATTACAAAATAATAAATATTAAACAATAAAATATTTTTCATAACCAAAAACATATGAATTATTAAAAAGTAAATACCAATTAAAATATATTTAACAATTTAAAAAAATATATACCGCAAAATAATAATTATGAAACATTAATTACCAATTAAAAATATTGAACTATTAAATATTTTTCATACGCCAAAATAATAAATATTTCACATTAATTACCAATTAATAATTACTTATTAATATATTAATTAGAAATATCAATGCATAATATTTAATTATATTTAATTCACAATTAATGATTAATCAACAATTAATTATTTTTCATAACCAAAATATTATAATTTAAAATATGTACCAATTAATAATTATCGTCCAATTAATTAATTATCAATACCCAACAACTAATTTAATAATTACTTAATTAGATTTCAATTACTTCCAACACTATTCCCCTATAAACGCACGACACACTCCACTAATAAAATAATACACTTAACATAATTATCAATTAATCAACTAATTAAAACTAATTGCCAATTAATAAAAATTAATTACCAATTAATACTTAATTAACAATAATATAATTATCAATACCAATAAATGAAAATAAATTATTAATTAATTACAATTAAATTACTTCCCACCCTATTCCCCTATAAACCCACAACCCGCTACAGAACTTAAACGCAAACATTTATTAAAATCAATTTATAATTCCTAAAAATGTATAATTAATTCCATATAATTAAATTACTTCCCACCCTATTCCCCTATAAACCCACAACCCGCTACAGAACTTAAACGCAAAAATGAATTAAAATTCATTTATAATTCCTAAAAATGTATAATTAAGTCCATATAATTAAATTACTTCCCACCCTATTCCCCTATAAACCCACAACCCGCTACAGTACTAAAACACAAAATTGACTTAAAAAAACATTGTTAACATATAAAAATTGTATACATATATGTTAAAACCAGTAGAACACTTAACTAAAAACATATAACACATACATATTAAATACATAATAAAATACATAACAATAATATAAATATCTATATTAGTAACATCAATATTAGTAAAATCGATATATTTGATGTCGATATTACTAACTTCGATATTACTAACATCGATATTAAAATACTTACCTTAGGATCGATATTCTGTCCATAGATATTATTGACATCGATATTCTGTCCCTTCGATATTTAAAACTCGATATTAGTGTAGGTAGATATTTTAGTTTCGATATTTTGGCTGCTCACCATAATTGTAAAAGTCAGTTGCTGCATTAGTACCTAGTGGACTCTGATCTGACCTCTCCCCAAGAATTGGGTCAGAAGGCAGACAAATGGGTCAGAACCAGGGTGAGGCAGAAGGTTCAGAACCAAGGTGGTGACTCCAAGAAGCAAGATTCTAAAAACTGTGATAAGGGTGAGGAAAAGGGTAAAGACCAGAAGTCTTCTCAAGGGACCCAAACATCTGCATCTGGTGGGGAGTCCCAATATAACCAAGGAAAAGGCAAGAAGAAACCATGGTGTAAAATCTGTAAACAGAAAACCTATTGGACAAGTGGCTGTACCAAGTCCAAGGACTCAACTCCAGCCACCATTGCCCCTAAGGCAACCGTTCCCCCTAGTTCTGCTCCAAGTGGTGGTACTCAGAATAAGGGTATAGTAGGGTCAACCCTGGGATCTGAGATGGACTCTGGCCTAGTCAGAATTCCTACTCAGGCTGTACTGATCTGTGAAGGAGGCATGGATATGGCCTCCCTATTTGTCAGTCCCAGTAATCTGGGCAAATACAGACAGCAGCCTTTGATAAATGGAAAAGAGGCCTTGGCATTCAGGGACACAGGAGCAAGTGTCACAATGGCGACGCAAGATCTTGTGGCTCCTGAGCAAATCATACTTGGTGAGATGTACCAAGTGACCAATGCTAGCAGTGTCAGGACAGACCATTCCTTGGCAGTTGTTAATTTCACCTGGGGAGGGGTAACTGGCCCTAAGAAGGTTGTGGTAAGTGCAGACCTCCCTGTTGAATGCTTGCTTGGCAATGATTTAGAAACTTCAGCTTGGGCTAAAGTGGAGCTCAGGACTCATGTAGAAAAGTTGGGAATCCCTGCAGATGTGTTTGCTATGACCAGGTCACAGGCACAAATGTCTAACACTGAACAGGCCCTGGATCCTGGAAGAATGGGCCAGGTGCCTTCCAAGAAAAGGAGCAGTAGGGGTGAGGCAGTGTCTTCCCCCCGACTCAGAAAGCAGACCAGTCTCTTGAGGGAGTTGATCTCAGTCCTGAAGAAGGAACTGTCCCAGATGAGCTTGAACCTGATCAGGTTGTGTTCTTGGGGACAGGGGGCCCTTCCAGGACAGATCTGAGCCAGGAGCAGCTGAGCTGCCCTTTTCTTGAACCCCTCCGAAAGCAAGTTGCTGATGAGGCTGCTGGGAATTCTAGTGCAATCCATAGGATCTATTGGGATGATGGACTCCTTTACTCAGAGTATAGAGACCCCAAGCCTGGAGCTACCAGGAGGTTGGTTATACCTCTGAAGTTTAGGGGCTTCCTATTAACACTAGCCCATGATATTCCCTTAGCAGGTCACCTAGACCAAAACAAGACTTGGGACAGAATTGTCCCTCACTTTCATTTGCCTCACATGTCTGAAGACACCAAGGAGTTTTTTTGCTCCTGTGTCACCTGTCAAGCCAGTGGTAAGGCAGGTGATACCACAAAGGCCACCCTGATACAACTACCTGTGGTGGAGGTTCCCTTTGAGAGGATTGGGATTAATATAGTTGGTCCCATGGATCCTCAGACAGCATCTGGGCACAGGTTTATACTGGTGGTGGTGGACCATGCCACTAGGTATCCAGAATCTATTCCCCTTAGGACCACCACAGCATCTGTGGTGGCAAGGGCCCTACTAGGAATCTTTCCCAGAGTGGGTTTCCCTAAGGAGGTAGTATCAGACAGAGATGCGAGCTTCATGTCTAGTTACTTCACTGCTATGTGGAAGGAGTGTGGAGTGAATTACAAATTCACCACCCCTTATCACCCACAATGCAATGGGTTAGTTGAAAGGTTCAACAAAACCCTCAAGGGCATGATTAAAGGTCTCCCAGAAAAGCTTAGGCGCAGATGGGACATACTTTTGCCCTGCCTTCTCTTTGCCTACAGAGAAGTTCCACAGAAGGGGGTTGGTTACAGCCCATTTGACCTTCTGTTTGGACATCCAGTTAGGGGTCCATTGTGTCTAGTGAAGGAGGGATGGGAGTTACCTCTCAAACCCCCTAAACAGGATATTGTGGACTATGTACTTGGTCTCCGCTCCAGGATGGCTGAATACATTGAAGAAGGCAAATAAAAACCTTGAGGCTAGCCAGGAATTACAAAAGGCCTGGCATGACCAAAAGGTTACCAGCCAGGGCAGAAAGTATGGGTGTTGGAGCCTGTGGCCCCAGCAGCCCTCCAAGATAAGTGGAGTGGCCCCCATACCATAATTGAGCAAAAGGGAGAGGTTACCTACCTGGTGGACCTTGGAACTCCCAGGAGCCCCCACAGGGTGCTCCATGTCAATAGGCTCAACCCATATGTTGACAGGGCTGACATGGGCTTGCTCATGGCTACTGATGAGGGACAGGAGGAAGAGAGTGATCCACTCCCTGACCTGCTCTCACAGAACCCTGATGATGGTCCAGTAAATGGTATAGCCTTAACAGGCAGCCTCACTGTCCAGCAACAAACTGATTGCAGAAAAGTTCTCAATCAGTTTAGACATATGTTTTCACTGACTCCAAGTCAGACTACCTGGTGCACTCATGAAGTGGACACTGGGGACAGTCTGCCTGTTAAAAATAAGATTTACAGGCAACCTGACCATGTCAAGGACTGCATCAGGGCTGAAGTCCAGAAGCTGTTGGAATTGGGAGTTATTGAACCCTAAGATAGCCCTTGGGCTAGTACATTAGTCTTAGTGCCTAAACCTCACACCAAAGATGGCAAGAGAGAGATGAGGTTTTGTGTAGACTACAGAGGTCTCAATGCAGTCACTAGGACTGATGCCCATCCAATCCCTACGGCAGATGAGCCAAGTTTCTGAGCACATTTGACCTAACAGCTGGCTACTGGCAGATCAGACTAGCTGATGATGCAAAGCCAAAGACAGCATTTTCTGCCCCTAGTGGGCACTACCAATTTGTGGTGATGCCCTTTGGTTTGAAAAATACACCTGCCACTTATCAAAGGTTGGTGAACAAAGTCCTTACAGGCCTGGAAGCCTATAGTGTAGCATATCTAGATGATATTGCTGTCTTTAGCTCCACCTGGGAGGATCACCTGGTCCACCTAAGAAATATTTTGGAGGCCCTGCAAAAAGCAGGCCTAACTATCAAGGCCACTAAGTGCCAGATAGGGCAGAGTCAAGTTGTGTACCTGGGCCACCTTGTGGGTGGAGGCCAGGTTCAACCATTGCAGAGCAAAATCCAGACCATTATGAACTGGGTTGCTCTAACCACCCAGACTCAGGTCTGAGCTTTCTTGGGCCTGACGGGGTACTATAGAAGATTTGGTAAAGATTATGGATCCATAGTGACCCCTTTGAATGACTTAACTTCTAAGAAAATGCCAAAGAAAGTTCAGTGGACAGTCAGCTGTCAAAAGGCATTTGATGACCTGAAGCAGACCATGTGCACTGCTCCCATTCTGCAAAGTCCTAACTACTCCAAATAATTCATTGTTCAAACAGATGCATCTGAGTTGGGGGTAGGGGCTGTGTTATCACAATTGAATGATGAGGGTCAGGATCAGCTAGTAGCTTTTATTAGCAGAAGGCTGACCCCCAGAGCGAAACGTTGGTCAGCTATTGAGAGGGAGGCCTTTGCTGTGGTTTGGGCTCTGAAGAAGCTGAGGCCATACTTGTTTGGCACTCACTTCATTGTTCGGACAGACCATAAGCCCCTCTTATGGCTAAAACAGATGAAGGGTGAAAACCCCAAACTTTTGAGGTGGTCCATTTCCCTACACGGGATGGATTATACAGTGGAACATAGACCTGGGAGTAACCATGCCAATGCAGGTGGACTCTCCAGATATTTCCACTTAGAACATAAATACTCAACTGGTCAAGATTAGTTTAATGTCCCTACATTGGGGGGGTGGGGGGGTTGTGTAGGAGAGTAGGATCTGCTTCTCATAGTTACCCCCACTTTTTGCTGATGCTTCACTGTTTTTCGACTTTAGTCTGGCTGGGATCCTGCTATCCAGGACCCCAGCCTAGCTGCTTCCTCTCTAAATTGATTGCATGTACTTTAGGTACACCACAGATTGGATTCTGGGATACCCTTATACGTCCCTAGTATATGGTATAATATGTACCTAGGGCATAGGTACCCCAGAGGCCTCTCAGGGGCTGCAGCATGTATTATGCCACCCTTGGGAGACCCATCAAAATGACACAACAGGTCTGCTACAGCAGCCAGTGTAAGGTGGTGTATGCTCCCCCTTCTTAGATATAGGTTCACTATATCTATCCATATCACTGCACATATAAACCTATCAGTCACCCCTATGGCAGGCCTTATCAATCCTGAAGGCAGGGTGCTGGGTTTTATGTGAGAGGGTGCCCATGCATGAGCAGAGCCCCTCTGCAGCCTTCTGAACCTTTATTCTGGGGTTGTTTATGATGCAGCCAAACCATATACTCTTAAGTGCATTATAACCTCGCGGTAAATGCTAACTTTGCAATGACTGCATGGACACATGTTGTGTTTGGTGTCAAACACCTTGGAATCATACCTCCCCGCCAGTAACTGGTTAGGTATGATTCCACCCTACTATAGAGAGAAATATGAATTCACAGGTACACCCGGTACCAGCTTCACAGAACCCTGGCATCACAAAATGGATGCTGCCGGCCACAGACACGAGTCTGCCCTCCTGCTGCTGGACGAAACTCAGGCAGGGGAGGCTGGACAATAGGGTTCCTGTCACAGGGAGGTGTGACCACCTCCCCAACAGGCTTTAGTGTATTGGGGCTGGGTGGGTGCACTCCAAGAGTGCTTTGATGTCTGCACTGGGGGCACATTTGGGTGCCGATTACGATCCGGTAAACATTTTCCCCGTACGACTCGTATCCGGTCTTTTTACCGTACGAATCGTACAAGTGCCGTACAAACTGCCAATTACGATTCGCATGGGAAAAAGACCATACGAATCGCATTGGGAATTATTCCCCACACGTCCTGGGGTCGTAAAATGTGTCCGACATGTCCTCGGACGAATCACCGTACAAATGTGAAAAGTGAAGTCCGACCGCGGAATCACGATCCATCCCGTGCGTCTGATGTTACAACCGTATGGAAAAAACACCGTCCGCACCGAAACTCCCATAGCAACCATGGAGACATGTGCCCGCATACGCACCCAACACTCCCCCCAGCCCCCGTACGTTCGAGTTGTACCCCCGTGTATGTACACCCCCACCCGTGTATGTACACCCGTGTACGTGTCGTACCCCCCGTGTACGTTCGTGTCGTACCCCCCTGTATTTACACCCGTGTACGTTCGTGTCGTACCCCCGGGTATGTACAGCCGTGTACGTGTCGTACCCCCCGTGCATGTACACCCGTGTACGTGTCGTACCCCCGTGTACGTTCATGTACTACCCCCCGTATTTACACCTGTGTATGTTCGTGTCGTACCCCTGGGTATGTACAGCCGTGTACGTGTCGAACCCCCCGTGCATGTACACCCGTGTATGTTAGAGTAGTACCCCCCCGGGTATGTACACCCGTGTACGTTAGAGTCGTACCCCCGTGTATGTACACCCCCACCCGTGTATGTACACCCGTGTACATGTCGTACCCCCGTGTATGTACACCCGTGTACGTGTCGTACCCCCCCGTGTACATTCGTGTCGTACCCCCCTGTATGTACACCCGTGTACGTGTCGTACCCCCCTGTATGTACACCCGTGTACGTGTCGTACCCCCGTGTATGTACACCCGTGTACGTGTCGTACCCCCCCCCCCGTCTGTACACCCATGTACGTGTCGTACCCCCGTGTACGTTCGTGTCGCACCCCCCTGTATGTACACCTGTGTACGTGTCGTACCCCCCCTGTATGTACACCCGTGTACGTGTCGTACCCCCCGTGTATGTACACCCGTGTACGTGTCGTACCCCCCCCGTATGTACACCCGTGTACGTGTCATACCCCCGTGTATGTACACCCCCACCCGTGTATGTACACCCGTGTACGTGTCGTACCCCCGTGTACGTTCGTGTCATACCCCCCGTATTTACACCCGTGTACGTTCGTGTCGTACCCCCGGGTATGTACAGCCATGTACGTGTCGTACCCCCGTGCATGTACACCTGTGTACGTTAGAGTAGTACCCCCCGGGTATGTACACCCGTGTACGTTAGAGTCATACCCCCCCGTATGTACACCCGTGTACGTGCCGTACCCCCCATGTATGTACACCCGTGTACGTGTCGTACCCCCCTGTACGTTCGTGTCGTACCCCCGTATATGTACACCCATGTACGTTAGAGTCGTACCCCCACCCGCATATGCATGGAGCGTACCCCCACCCCAACATTCTAAGTACGGAGCACACCCCAGGCCCCAACATCACCACCTTCACACAACATCGCGCATGTACGAGTTGTACCAAGCCACACACAAGGACAGCACTGTACAACAAAATGGCCCATGTACACACCGTACACACGCTAAAAACGCACGTACACAACCAGGACAAACCAAAACGACACAAGAATACACCATTCGAATGGCACAAAGCCACAAAACATGTCCAACAACCACTAAAACAACACATTCACTGACCTGCAACTGCCAAAAACAAACAGAGGCCCAAAACACAACCACTCCTTATAACACACCCACCCAAAGTTCAAACACAGCCACACCCACCAATGGACCAATAAAAAGGACCCACACACACAAACCATGAGCCTTTGCAACAGACTCACTGCTGCCAGACCCCACAGACAACCTACAGCACCATACTAGAAGCTTTACCACACCTTACACTTGCACACCTTCACACACACACCTTCACAAACACCCCCTCATCACATTCACACAAACACCTGCACAACCACACCCACACACCCACAACCATCCACCCCCCCCACCATCCACACCCACACCCCTCACCATGCCCACTAACAAGAATACAAAGTTCACTAGCCGAGAGTTGGAGGTCCTTGTCGATGAAATCCTCAGAGTCGAGCCACACCTCTTTGGAACATTGGTCAGACAGACCAGCACTTCAGCAAAAACAGCCATGTGGCAGACCATCGTCGATGCTGTGAATGCTGTGAATGCTGTTGCGGACACCAGAAGGAACAAGCAGGAATGCCAAGCCAGGTGGTACGATCTGCGGAGGACGGTCCGAGCCAAGATGACCGATGAACACAACCAGGCCAACGTCACTGGAGGAGGGCCGGCCCGCAGACCCGTACACTACCATCCCTGGGAGGAGAGGGTGATGGCCATACTGCCGGTGGTGGCAGTGGACGGAGTAGATGGACTCCGAGAGCCGGGTGAGTACACAAACAACTCACCTCACATGGGGGGAACGTCATCCACAACCAAACTCACAAACAGGCACGCAACCACCCCAAGCTATCGCATGACTCAACCACACTCCATGAACACGCACATGCCACTGGCGCCACCATGCCCCATGCACCCAGCTGGACAATGTCAAGTCACAGGCCACAGAAGATACCAACACATGACACGGTAAGCCGGATGGCGGGAGGGTGGGCCCAAAAAATCACATAGTGCAACTCAGAGGCAGACAACAATGCCCCCTGCCCATATGGCCTAGGTCACAGCCAGACAAACAGTGTGTCCCAACACAGGAATGACTTGCCAGCAAATGGCGGACGCCTTGCATCAACTCATGGGGGTGACGGCACGTTCTTGCACATGACAGCAGCCAATGAACAGCCAACACTGTGAAAGAGTGGCAGCACACACCACCACAGCAGCAGTGCAGACACACACACTACACCCAATGGGTGCCTGGAGATCAGAAACAAACTCACATCAACAATCCAAGGGCCATTCAAAGATCTGCTAACAGTGTGTGCACAGTAAGCTGGGCTGAGGTGACAGAGGGTGACACACAGAGGGAGGGAGAGGGGGAGAGAGAGGGAGGGAGACACAGGGAGACGGACAGAGGGAGGAGGCTGACACACAGAGGGAGGGAGAGGGGAATAGAGAGGGAGGGAGACACAGGGACACGGACAGAGGGAGGAGGCTGACACACAGAGGGAGGGAGAGGGGGACAGAGAGGGAGGGAGACACAGGGAGAGCAAATCAGCCTTGTGGTGTGTGGGAATGTCTGCTCGTCAGCAGGTGGACTGCGTGCATGTAGACAAGGGTGGCCAGTGCCAGCACCCCCCCTCTCCTCCATGGCAAAACACAGGGCCATGTCACAACCTGTGCACGAGCACAACGACAGCTACCTGCATCATATAAGTGTGTGGAACGACTTCATGTGCCCACGTACAGTGCTACACGGAAGGCGCCAATGCACGGCTCGCCACACCTGCCCACTCCACTGCTGACTGCAGTCACACTTGACGCAGCAAGTAAGACTGTGCCACACATAGGTAAAGTCGCCAAAGCTGTGCCCAAGGGACATACCCATGCACAAGTGCACTGTGAGTGGAATGCAAGACATAACCAAATTCCCAGAGGAAATGTTCCAACTTTGAAACGAATGAAACATGGATGTTGCATGGAACAAAATTAACATTGTCTCTCTCACACACAGGTCAACGTCGTGGCTCACCCCCCAACACTGGGGGGGAAGACTCACAGGACCCGGCTCGGCGGGATGAAGAGCCACCGGCAGCGACGACTTTCACCACTCTGTGGACGAACCCGACCCCGACCAACCTGGCCCATCTGGTGTCCAACGACCTGCAGAACCTGCGTCAGGTACAACCGGGCCAACCACCACCCCCACTCCTGCCACATCCCAGGAGACACCCAGGGTCCCTGTCCCACCACCACAAAGCAGCCAGGTTGGCCAGGAGGGACACGGTGTCCCGGGCACCCAGGAGGAGGCAGGCGACAACGCCAATGCCACCCCTCAGGGGTCCCGGAGACCCGATGTGCCCACAAGGGCATGCCAGGTGCAAGTGGGCAGGGGTGGTGGGAGTGGAGGACGGCGGAGGCGCGAGCCTGAACAGTTGGCTGGGGAACCGGTATATTCCCATGTCCGAAACATCCTGGACACATACCGGCAGGACACCACGGGCATGGCCCAGGTTGTGTCCATCCTCGAGGAGATCAAGACCCAGCAGGCCCAGCAACATGCGGAGCAACATACCTGTCTACAGCAACACCAACGGCGGATGGAGGACAGACAGGCTGAGCTCATGACGGTGTTCACGGGAATTCACAGTACACTCCGTCGGATGGCCGACAACATGGGCAACCCTCCCTGTGCCAGCAGGCGTAGAACATCACCACCCACAGGGAGGGATCAGGAGGAGGAGGAGGAAACATCCGATGGAGCAACCCAAACATCGTCACGGCCTGCTTCTGAGGGTCCCCGCAGGAGGGCGGGTTATCCACGTAAAAGACCGTGAGGGTCGGCGCTACAGCACCATCTCCCAGGACACCTGGCCTGGCACCTGGCCCACTGGAGCAACAGCAGCACAGCATCAAAAGACATTCTCTGCCACATGGCCTTGCTGGTCACTGTCTGACCAATGTTGACAAAGACTGTGGCATGGTCTCTGAGGATTTCAAATGGCAAGGACACCAACTCCCCTAGTGAACTTTGGATTCCACACACCCGGAAAGCCCCTCATGTCAACCCCCCCCCCCCCCCACTAAAATAAAAAGTCATACCATGAAGAGAAGATGCCTGCTGGTTGCATTATTACCTTACATGTGTCTTGTAAAGTCTAACCATGCCTGAATTCTCATTTGACTTCAACCATCCACACCCTGGGGCCTGAGTCTGGCACAGGACACACGGGTCACAGTGTATTAGGCAAGACAGACATGGAGCACAATACACACCCGTGATGGGCCCAACCAGCTGAGGGGGTGGCCGCACAACCGTGCCGACAGACATATTGAGTACAGCGACAGCCATGCGCAGAGGTCAGGGATCATGTGGAGTGTCCTGGGGGGCACCCAGGTATGTGTGGACAGGTGGCAGAACCATGTCCTGCAAGCTTGAGTCAGGTGGATGCAGAGAATGGTGGCCTGGCCAACGTTGGATGCATGGGGATGGCACATGTCACAATACCCACACAGTCATGGACATCATGCACAATACACAGTCTAATCCCACACAAACAGCTTGCATCTTGCTACTCTACACATAGACACATAGCCACTATCACGGTAAACCATGCCAGACATGCCGTATGCCCCATGGCAACACACCAGCATTGACTGAGAAGAGGCACCTTGGAGGCATAGGGACACCTTTATTAGTCATGTATTCGGGATTGCAGAGGCAACTCGGAGTACACATGAACAGGTCATGTGGAGTAACATGTGGGTCCAACACTGGCACCCCCCTTCTGCACTACAAATGCGTGATATCCATGGAACTGGTACACAAGTGTCGGCTAACAGCTAAACACCCCCTGCTGCTCACGGAGAGCCTGCCATACACCATAGAACCGCTGATGTGGAAGTCCCATACCATGTCAAGCCAATGCAAACCGTATGTGTCCGAGGGCAGTGTAACACACATTGATGCCATCATCACATTCCACAATCCCATCACTGATGACTGTCAACAAGTCTGACCATCTATTCAGGTGTACCCAGCTGCATGTCATGTGTACCATGGTGATGCGATATGTCTGCAGAGGAACCAAACATCGACAGGGGCAGTGTGCATACATCGTGAACAACTGCCACACCCAATACACCCCTGATGCATCCCTTACCCTAAGGAGACTTCCAAACTTGTCCGTGCGTGTAACGCTGAGTCAGCACCCGATGACGTGTCCATGAGGAATAGCAGTGCCACAACAATGCAAGCAGCAGACGGCATGCGCAAGTACCTGGGGAAGAGAGACACACAAGAAGTCAGCCACAAAAAGCACAGACACTTGCATGTGCATGTACTCGACACATGTATGGATGACAACATGCTAGGTCACAATTATGACTGAGGAAATACACTCATCACTGGCACCATCACTCCAGTGACACATCCACACACACCTCTGACTCACGTGGCATACATGCAGATGGACACACACATCGCAACACATGCCACACGGGGACCAATGCGTGCACACTCAGACACTGGTACTCACCACTAAGCAAAGAAGTCGCGTATGAGCCGAGTCCGGATGTCCTCTTGCGGCTCCACATCCTCCACATCACTAGCCCCATTGCCAAGCCCTTCGTCCTCCATGGGTGGATGGTCCTGATCATCTTGATCCAGGATGAGTGGCACAGCTTTCTCAACTGCCATGTTGTGCAGCATGCAGCAGACCATGAAGATTTTGCAGACCTTCGCCGGGGCATATGGGAGGGCGCCGCCGGTCTTGTGGAGGCATCGGAATCGGCTCTTCAGGAGGCCAAATGTCCTCTCTATCACTCGCCTTGTCCGGCCATGGGCGGTGTTGTAGCGGAGCTGAGCTGGCCTGATGGGGTTGCGGAGAGGTGTGATCAGCACATGGCATGTTTGGATAGCCAGCGTCCCCTACATGGAAAGCACATGGACATAAGTAGGACAGGAGAAGCGGTCGTGCTGGAAGTCTACGCAAAATACAGGACATACAGAGTGTACCCATAAACAACACATGCTCGTTCGTTGCGCAGCTGCGTCATCATTTCAGGCACCCTGCTACGCCTCATGATGTAGGCATCGTGTGCTGATCCTGGAAAACGAGCACAGACATGTGAAATCACCATGTTGGATAGACACACCACAAGGGCATTGATGGAGTGGTAGTGCTTGCGATTCCTGTACGCTACCTCCTGTGCCTGTGGTGGTACCAAAGCCACATGTGTCCCATCTATGGACCCAATGACATGGGGCATCCCTCGCAGGGCATAGAATCCACGCTTGACCCCAGTCAACATTTCAGGGTTGGGAAATTGATGAAGTCATCCAGGTGAAGCAACATGGCCTCTAAGAAATCATGCAGCACACGGCAGAACATGCTCTGGGACATGCCACCAACATGAGCTATGGTATTTTGAAAGGTACCCGTGGCAAGAAAATGTAGGGCTGCCATTACCTTCAGCTTGGGTGTCAGTGCCGTAGGATACCTGTGCAGCGGTTGCAGGTGTGGTGCCAGTCTCGCCGTCAACTCCAGAATCAACCGTTGGGGGAAGCGGTAGCACCGGATACAGTCATTCTCCCGCATGGCAGCCAAGTCTGGAATTGGTTGGGGAAGAGGCGGCGCTCTGCAGTAATTTGGAAGTGACAAGGAAGAGTGAGTGCACCACAACAACAATTTATTTGTACTGAGCACATGTTAATCTGTCAATACACATATGCTACATACGGAGTCAGGTATGTGCCACATGCCCTGGATACGTATGGCTGCCAGGTGACACTCCTACCAAGACCCAGCTACACACGGAGATTGTGAACCTCCACATGCCATGGCATGGGATTAGCTGTGTCCCAGTGTAAGTGAACAGCCAGACGCAAGACAGGAGTGACATACATCCACACATCAGCAGAAGTAGGATGTCGATTGCAGAGACTGGTAGCGGAACACTAGAGCCACAGGTCACATGACATTACACTAGGACAGCCCACACACCTTGCCATGAAGGTGTACATGTGATGACTCACCACACATTCATAGAGAGGATGCAGACATGTCCTTGTTACGCTACTCCGTGTCCCATGCATACATACGCACCTCACATCCGATACCACATGTGGCATGGTGTGCGGAACAGTGTGCCATGTCAATCTACACACAGACACATGTTGGTTGCTGCAACAGCTGCAGCTTATGAGGGAGCTCCAACATCAAGCTAATGGAAATCCCCCACACATACATGACATAGTCACATCGTGTACCGTGGGTAGTGACATGTCAGGTGTGGTAACCCCTGTACCGGGCCTCAGGGGACACTTCCGTGTGTTGTTGTCCGTGCCATGCCAGTGACGCTCATCCCAAGTGTGCAGTACGACATGCACACATGTCAAAGGAGTCAAGGGCATGCCTGGCACACATTGCACCGTCACACATTACATGTGTACACATCTCATCATACATCTGGTGCCTTCTCGACTCAGGAGTAATGTGCCACATCACAGCCTTTCACACCTGTGCCCCACACATGTAGTACTGCCCAGACAATGCCTTGATGTCCATCCATGGACAAGTACGTCAGCCCTATTCCTTCCTGTGTGCTGCCTGTCACCACTGTGATGTGTGGAAACCACCGTACTTTCGCAAAGAGGGCCTGTGTACGTTCCCGTATCACTATGGGAGTGCTGCCGTATGTGTACCCATAGTGATGGTGAGCGTACAGGCGTGTGTACGGTCCGTACCACCATGAGTACGCATACGCAAGAACACCCATAGTGGTACGGACCGTACACGTGTGCGTACGTTCACTATCACTATGAGTACGCATACGCGAGAACACCCATAGTGATAGTGAGCGTACGCACGTGTGTACGGTCCGTACCACTATGGGTGTTCTTGCGTATGCGTACTCACAGTGGTACGGCCCGTACACATACGTGCGTACGTTCACTATCACTATGGGTGTTCTCGCGTATGCGTACTCATAGTGAGAGTGAGCGTACGCAGGCGTGTACGGTCCGTACCACTATGGGTGTTCTTGCGTATGCGTACTCATAGTGGTACGGCCCGTACACACGCGTGCGTACGTTCACTATCACTATGGGTGTTCTCGCGTATGCGTACTCATAGTGATAGTGAGCGTACAGGCGTGTGTACGCTCCGTACCAGCATGAGTACGCATACGCCAGAACACCCATAGTGATAGTGAACGTACGCACGCGTGTGTACGGGCCGTACCACTATGAGTACGCATACGTGAGGACACCCATAGTGATACGGAACATACACACGCCTGTACGGGCCGTTGCAATGCATTTGGGGTGCCCTAGGGCCCCGGAACGCACCGTACCTGTGTGTGAAGCTCAAAATTACATAGGGGACACATGAGGGACAAGTATAAAGGCCTACATGCATGCTGGTTGTCATGGAGACCAAGTTTAAAGTTAGAATTTGTTCTGGAAGGTGCACAGCAGAAGTCAGTTGGAATGAATCTACATTGTTGCAATGTGTTTGTGGGGTTGACATCATGCTGAAGAAAAAAACACAATAAGAACCCACTGACTGTGCTAGGTTTGAAGGGATTGGAGGAAACATAGGATGCAAATATGAGTGAACAATCACTCTGTACTCCTGTGCATGAAACAGGCCAGCAAGGCAGATATAAGGCAGCCAGGTCCCATGAGGGAGCACTTGCCTGCACATCTCTGGATTCCACGACCCAGCTGCTGCTACTGATTCCCTGGAACCATGTCAAGGTCTGTGGAGAGGTCACAGCCCTTCATCCTGGAGGAGAACCTGGCTTTGCTGGATGTGATCCTCCCACAGTACCCCATGCTGTATGGGCGATCAGGGTATCAGGTGAGTGCAGAGTCCACTGGCACAGACTGTGTCCCTTTTTTGTGACTGTGACTTCTGCCATTGTGTCCAGGTGTCTCACACATGCTATGTACTGTAGGGGGGATGCCAGGGGGGGGAATGCCTGATATCTCCCAGCCAGAGCATGCTGTGGTGCATGTCTGCCGTCCTCACTTGCATTGTGTTTACTGTGACAATCACTGCATGGTGCATGCCACATTCTGCCTGTCTTGTCCTCCTGGGAATGTAGCCTCTACAGTCCTCATGTGATTCTGTGCTCACACCAGTGTGACAGGTGACTGTACCCACAGATGTCTGTTAGTTCTGTGTACCTGTGCTGAGAGTGTCCACATGATGTGTTCGTACCCTGGACATCGCTGTGTGTGTAAGTCCCCTGTCATGTGGGTGGGTGCATATGTGGAGTGTAGCACCCCAGCTGCATGAGGGATGGATATACCCTGGCCATGTGATGTGAGCAGGGAGCAGTGCTGTGTGTCTGACGTGCAGAGCCAGCCCCACACCTGTGAGCCCCCCCCCAGTCTAGTGGCACATGTGCAGAGTGAGGTATGTCGCTGCATTTGGCAATGGCAGGTGAATGTCCTGTGCCTGTGTGTGTCTGTGTACTCTGCTGCGGTAGCGTCAGTGGCCTGTGGCATGTGACTGCTTAGAGGTGCTGCACATTATCCTAGTGTAGCTTGTGATGCACAGTGTGAGCCTGGATCATTGATTGTGTAGTTGCCCTCATTCCACCTGTGTCCTTTCAATGGCACGTACTGCTTTTGCCCTTCCCCAGAGGATCATGTCCCTATGACAAAGGTGCAATGCGTTGGATGCATACTATGCCTTGTTGTAAACAGCAAATGTGTTCTAATATGTGTCCCTGTGACATGTGCCAGGTGTATTGATGTTGTGTCACTTGTTCATCCTCACAGGTAGGCGCCTCTGCCAAGGAGTAGATATGGCTGACCGCCGTCAGCGCCGTGAGGAGTGCGGATGGTCGGAAGCGGCGCCTGTCCCAGGTGAGGAAACGCTGGCAGGATATCCGGTGCTGGACGCGGAGGATCGCACGGGTCCTGCTGGGGGACTCACCTGAGAGCCATAAGAACCGCGGGCGCCGCCGACTGACCCACATCCACAAGCGTGTGCTGCCGGTGGTATTTCCAGACTTGGAGAGGCGCTTACAGGAGATGCAGCAGCAGGAAGGGGGTAGGTACATGTGTGCTTGTTGTGTTTCACCAGCATTTGTAAGTGCACAGTTGCATGGATACACTGCCAGGGTTTAAAGGTGCTGTGCAGATCCAGTTACCCACAGTATAGCTGTGCTCTCCTGCCTCCCTTCCCCTCCTTGCAATGTGTTCCCTGGTCTGTGTGTAGTCACTCCTTCCCAAGGTAATGTAGGCTGGCGCTTTCTCCACGTGAACTATGCCTGTAGCATCATGTGTGGGGGTGGTGTGTAACAAGTTTTGGGACCTTGCCTGTGCCCTGTCCAGTTCAGTACATGTGGGCTCCATGTCAGTTGGCACTGATGCAGAGTCCAGACATGGGAGTTAGTCTCAAGTGTCATGCCTTACAGCGCGCATGTCCTATGTTGTGGCCTGTGACATGATGTGCATGAGTGTGCGATACGCATAGTGCAGGGATGGTGGCGTGTGTTGCAGTCATTCCCATTCAGGACCATGGAGTTGTGTTGCCACTACTGTCCCCTGGGGCATATTTTCCTAGGTGTCATGTGTGTCATCACAAAACGTGGACACTCTCAGTGTCCACAGCATAGGTTGTGCTCTGTGCCATTGTCGCCTGGCACCATGTATATTGACGTGAAATGTAGTACAAGTGTCCACTGTACAGCCTGACCTGATTTCCCTTGTTCATAGTCACAGTGGCCAGTGCCTGTGTGTCTTGTTACAATCATCTGTGGATGACCATTTGTACATGATTATTTGGACAGGCGCACCTTGGGAATTTGGCGTCCAATCTTGCATTTATGCAGCCCCTGTGTATTTCACCCAGACTAAGAGATGTAAGTGCTTCCTGTGTCTCAACAAATTGTCTCATGTAGGGGGTGGTTGGTGCGGGCAAGGCCTACATGTCAAAACCTGAAATTTCCTTGCTAGGTCTGGCCAGTGTGTGATGTTTGTCTGGACATACACTCAAGGTGCGGTGAGACAGTCATGTTGGCCATGTTTTCAGTATTACCTATGCAGCATGCGCCTCAAGTTCATGGATATGGTCCCTGCTCATCCCTATTTTCGGCAACGCTGTGTGGTGCAGATGCAGTGCTGGATTGTCCCCAGGGCCTGGCTCCTATGTCAGACTCCATTTCATGTCATTTGCAATTGTGTCATGCTCTCCATGGATTTTCAGTGGCATGGTGGGTCTACCAACTGTGTGTTGCATGCCCTACATCTGTACTTTGTTTTGTAGATGTTACTGATCTTTCTTTTCAGGCTATGCACTGTAACCTATGTAGATTGGACTCATGTGACATATGTATACAGGTGTGTGATTAAGTGCTGTCTCTTCACCTTGCCCACAGCATCGTCGGGGGACATGGAGGGAGACATGAGCACAGACGAAGCGGAGGGACCGAGCACCAGTGCCAGCGTTGACATCGTGGCTGGCACATCGAGTGGTACAGAGGCGGAGGAGAGTGAGGCCGAGGACCTGTCCACTGGCACCACCGAATATGAAGCCGACGGGTCCGAGGATGATCTCTCCGAGTGGGCGGAGACTGCACCAGCAGCTGACAGCAGAACAACATCGCACTCCGCCCCCTCCATTGCCATCAGCCACCTCCCACTTGCTCGTGTCCCTTCCCAACGTCCACGGTCACCACATGTCTCCTTCCTGCCAGGCACCGCACCCCCTGCCCCTGTCTCCACTGCTGCCGCCAATGCCGAGTCTGTGGACATCCAGCGGCAGTTGCAGGTTGGTCAGGCTGCGATCCTTAATGTCCTCCATGGCCACAGCCAAGTGCTGCACAACATGGAGGCATACTTGGAGGGCATTTTTTCGTCGCAGGCTGACCAACGCCAGTTGCTGAGGTCCATAGACTCGACACTGACTGCAGCAGTGGGTCTCCTGCAGCGCTACGTCCCACCCCCTACCCCTGCCCCATCCACACTTCCCACTCCCATGCCTGTCCCACGTACACCCAGACGTCAGCATGCACCCACCACAACAGACACAGGCACCACACCAGCAGGGAAGGTCATACGCACGCCTCCTGGCACGCACACACAGGGTGAGGTAGGCACACCCACTGGGTCGGGGGGCAAACGTAAGACACGCAGCCAGAGTGGGAGTCTGCATTCCACCCAATCCACTCCCTCCAAATCCCCTCCCCTCCCCTCAGCTCTCCTGGCCACATATCCGGCAAGGACTCCTTCATGGCCGCTCTGTCCCTGAGCCCCACTGTGACACCACCCCGCAAGCGGTCAAGGGAGTCCCCGGTCAGGGTGGTTGAGTCCCCCCCCCTGTCCACACCCTCCCCCAGTGGCGCTGCGACCCATCCCTCCGCCCCCCCCCTCCTTGGGGCCTGTGGTTCCTTCGGGTGCAGGGGAGACGCTGGAGGACCTTGCTAAGGTGTGCAGCGAGATCCTGGCCTCCGCCTTTGGCCCTGCCCCACCCCCTGTGGTGGAGTCCTCCATCCCTGCACCCACGACGCCTACCCTTCGCCCTCCTGTCCCTGCGGTGCCTGGTCCTTCCCCCCAACATGATGCCCTCCCCGGTGTGGAAGACGAAGGAGTCTGACTGTGCAGGCAAGCTAGGGGACACGCGTCCCACTGTGTCCCCCGTCCAGCTGTGACTCATGGACTGCCCTATGGGCTTTGTAAATATTGAACTTTCTACGAACACACTATTTAAGATCATGCTGATTAAAGCCATTTTTGTTTCCTTTGAACACTACTGCTTTTCTGATGTTGCTGTTGGTGGGGCTGCTACATGATTTTGGGTGGTAATCATGTGTTGGGTGTGTGGGAAATGTAGTAGTGTGCTGGTCATAGGGGGGACCCTGGTATCTGTGTGCCATCACACGGTGTTAGCTAGGTTTCTCTGTTCATGTAAGCAGTTACTGCATGGTGAAATTGTCCCAAGGTGTATTCCTTCCTCTGTGTAACCTGACATCTTCCCTGCAGGGTGTTCCCAATATTTAGCGCTGAGCTGTGTGTACATTAGCTGGGTGTGTGACGGACTCCTTCAACTTTGCACATGCATGCTGAGCGATGTCTCCACCTGCATCATTCGTGGCATCCTTGGTAGTCATTGTACTTGTGTATGTGGACTATTGACATGACTTCATGTGGACATGTTTTCTTTTCGGCGCTATGCATGCGTATACTCCCAGCCTCGCACACATGTGGTACATGTACTGCAGGGTCTTTGTGCACCTGACTGACATTTGTGGGCATGGTATCTGTAGCTGCTCCACCCTTTGCGTTCCATGGGCACTGCTGGGAGTGTTAGGCACCCACCCCTCCTGTGTCTGGGCACTGCTGGGAGGACTCTGCACACACCCCTCTTATGACTGGGCACTGCTGGGAGGACTCTGCACACACCCCTCCTGTCTCTGGGCACTGCTGGGAGGACTCTGCACACACCCCTCCTGTCTCTGGGCACTGCTGGGAGTGATAGGCACCCACCCCTCCTGTGTCTGGGCACTGCTGGGAGGACTCTGCACCCACCCCTCCTGTCTCTGGGCACTGCTGGGAGGACTCTGCACACACCCCTCCTATTTAACAATATGTACGCTTAGAACATACACGTGTGTGGGTTTGCTTCATGCATACACGGTTGGGGTGGGGGTATGCTCCATGCATACGCGGGTGGTGTTACGGGTTGTACTTACACTGTTGGGGTGTGGGGTACGCTCCATACGTACGCGGGTGGGGTACGGTTCGTACTTACACTGTTGGGGTGGTGGGTACGCTCCATACGTCCGCGGGTGAGGGTACGGGTCGTACTTACACTGTTGGGGTGGGGGTACGCTCCATACGTATGCCGGTGGGGTACGGGTTGTACTTACACTGTTGGGGTGGGGGGTACACTCCATACGTACGCGGGTGGGGTACGGTTCGTACTTACACTGTTGGGGTGGGGGGTACGCTCCATGCATACGCGGGTGGGGTTACGGGTCGTACTTACACTGTTGGGGTGGGGGTACGCTCCATACGTACTCGGGTGGGGTACGGTTCGTACTTACACTGTTGGGGTGGGGGGTACGCTCCATGCATACGGGGTGGGGGTACGGTCCGTACGTACACTATTGGCATGGGGGTACGCTCCATACGTCCGCGGGTGAGGGTACGGGTCGTACTTACACTGTTGGGGTGGGGGGTACGCTCCATACGTACGCGGGTGGGGTACGGTTCGTACTTACACTGTTGGGGTGGGGGGTACGCTCTATGCATACGGGGTGGGGGTACGGTCCGTACGTACACTATTGGCATGGGGGTACGCTCCATACGTCCGCGGGTGAGGGTACGGTTCGTACTTACACTGTTGGGGTGGGGGGTACGCTCCATACGTCTGCGGGTGAGGGTACGGGTCGTACTTACACTGTTGGGGTGGGGGGTACGCTCCATGCATACGCGGGTGGTGTTACGGGTCGTACTTACACTGTTGGGGTGGGGGGTACGCTCCATACGTCCGCGGGTGAGGGTACGGGTCGTACATACACGGTTGGGGTGGGGGTACGCTCCATGCATACGCGGGTGAGGGTACGGGTCGTACTTACACTGTTGGGGTGGGGGGTACGCTCCATGCATACGCGGGTGAGGGTACGGGTCGTACTTACACTGTTGGGGTGGGGGGTACGCTCCATGCATACGCGGGTGGTGTTACGGGTCGTACTTACACTGTTGGGGTGGGGGTACGCTCCATACGTCCGCGGGTGAGGGTACGGTTCGTACTTACACTGTTGGGGTGGGGGGTACGCTCCATACGTCTGCGGGTGAGGGTACGGGTCGTACTTACACTGTTGGGGTGGGGGGTACGCTCCATGCATACGCGGGTGGTGTTACGGGTCGTACTTACACTGTTGGGGTGGGGGGTACGCTCCATACGTCCGCGGGTGAGGGTACGGGTCGTACATACACGGTTGGGGTGGGGGTACGCTCCATGCATACGCGGGTGAGGGTACGGGTCGTGTTGGAAACGCCCACTCCCACTCCGCAGGGTGGTGGTGGACTCCCCGAACACACTGTGGTAGCTTGGCTCGAGTGGTCAGGAAACAGGCGCAGTGCTAAGCATACAATATACCCATACAATAACCATGCGTGCATCCGTTCCAAAAACGACTCTACACCGTAAAAATTATGAAAATATTCTTTCTTTATCTTTTTCTCTTAGTTGCTGATTGGAAAAATAAATAAGACAATCACAATATACAAGTTTCAATTAGTGCAGGTCAAATAAATATTGGCTGTTTGATGAAATAAATAGGGGTGATCATAAATAACCGGGCATAAATACAAGTGCAATATATACAGACAATTAAATACTTTGAGGCAATAAATACTGTACCAATAAATATTGTACACCATCAAGTCCTGTGGACCTATAAATATAGTGCAGCAATAAATAGGTAAAAATTCAATAAATACAGTACCCCCAATAAATACTTAAAAGTATACAGCAACACTCATGTAATCAGATGACACTTCAATTCTTAAGGGCTGATTTGGCCCAGGCACAGCTTGTAGGGTTGTGGAAGGCTTGAGGGGGGCTACTCCCTGGCTGGGACAAGGCTGAGGCCTAAGCTGAGGTAGATCAAAGGGGGGAATACCAGTGCCCTGGCTTTCTCTCTCCACACAACCTCTCTAGGTTAGTCCCAGTTCACCCCTTGCACAGTCAGGTTGGTTTCAGCACCTCCCTAGCCCCTTAGAGCAGTCTCTCAGGTCTCCACAGGGCCTTAGGCGCCCTCTACTCCACTTACTGCCCTTTTTCTGATTTTCCGACGCCGCTGGAGTCGTGTCGACGCCGTGAGGCGGTTCCGGTTCGGTCTCGGCGGCCTCGGCACAATGTCAGTTCTTTGACGACGCCGGTAGGCGGTTCCGGTCCGATGTCGGTGGCCTCGGTTCGATCTCGACCTCCGATTCGACGGCGTCGGGCAGTCTCCTCACGATGTCGACTTCGGGCGGCTCCGGTCCGATGGCGCTCTCGGCTCCGATGACGTCAGCCGGCCTGGCCTCGATGTCGACTTCCGGCGACTCCGGGGTGCGATCCTCACCCCCGACCTCCGGTGCTCCTCCACACAGGTTCCGGGCGACTCCGGAGTGCGATCCTCACTCCCGACCTCCGGTGCTCCTCTACCTCGGTCTCCGAAGACTCCGGAGGGCGGACTTCACTCCTCCGATGACGCCGCTCGCTCGACCTCGGTTCACTTCCTCCTCGACCTCTGGTATTCCTCACGACCTCCGTCGGCGCCCTCTCACGACCTCAGGCGGCTCCGGGTACGACGTCTGCTACTTCAGTCAGCGCCGCTTCTCCACCTCGGGCTCCAGGTCTTCAGGCTACTCGACGCCGGACTCCAGGGAAACCAGTTTCCAGGTCAGGATCTTGCTGCTTTCTGCTTCTAAGGCCTGTTCCTGCTGTCCAGGTCCTTAGGATGAGTTTTTCTGGCTTCTTCCCACACAGGGCTACAGGCTGGGATCCATCAGTAGGGACAAGTATCAAGGGTGGGTTTATGGACCCCACTCCAGGCACAAGTTTCCACCCCTGCTGCTTCACTCCTTCCTCCTTCACTGTTGTGCTCCTCTCTCTTCACCAGTCAGGTGCCAACTGCCAGCTCCAACTGCCAACACTCTGTCTTAACCTCCCAACATTCTAAACCGCCTCCAACTGTCACAGAGTTCTGGAATGTTCTGGAAGGTGCTGGTAGGTTCCAGTGGATGCTGGTGATGTCACAGGTGGCCACCATTTTGTGCTTCAGGCCCTCAGACAGAAGTTTCAGGGGTAGCTAAAATGGCTCCCTGAATCTGTAGCAACACGAAAAAGTCTGGTGGTTCCCAAAAAGGAAAAATTCAAACAGGGTTTGAGGCAAAAGTGGGACAAAATAAATAATGATGAGGAGGGACCACCCAAAGGGCTGACAGGTCTAACACGCGTCCCCCCCAGCTGAAAGTGGGGAGAGCTACCCAACCCCTTGGGAGTTCTCATCACTAAGGCGGAAATACCTTGAGAGACCGTCTGCATTGGCGTGGTCCACTCCAGGCCGATGTTCCACCTGAAAGTCCATCCCCTGTAGGGAAATAGACCACCTCAACAACTTGGGATTCTCCCCCTTCATCTGCATCAGCCAACGAAGGGGTCTGTGGTCGGTCTGAACAAGGAAGTGCGAGCCAAACAGGTATGGCCGCAACTTCTTCAGAGCCCATACCACTGCAAAGGCTTCACGCTCTATTGCACTCCACTTCTGTTCCCTGGGAAGTAGTCTCCGGGATAGGAAGACCACGGGTTGATCCAGACCCTCTTCGTTGAGTTGCGATAACACTGCCCCAATGCCATGTTCTGATGCATCTGTCTGGACAATGAACTTCTTGGAAAAGTCTGGGGCCCGTAAGACCGGGGCCTCGCACATGGCTTTCTTCAATTTCTCAAAGGCTTGCTGACAAGCCTCCGTCCAGACTACCCGTCGAGGTTGTTTCTTGGACGTGAGCTCCGTGAGGGGGGCTACGATGGTACCGTACCCCTTCACGAAGCGGCGGTAATATCCTGTGAGGCCCAAAAATGCTCGGACCTCAGTCTGTGTCTTGGGGGGTTCCCAGGCCATGATGGCCTCGATCTTCGCCTGGAGGGGTTGCACCGCTCCCCTACCCACCAAGTGTCCAAGGTACACTACCGACCCCTGCCCGATCTGGCACTTGCTGGCCTTGATCGTCAATCCAGCTTGTCTCAGGGCCTGGAGAACAGCTTGCAGGTGACGCAAGTGATCCTCCCAGCTGTTACTGAAGACGGCTATGTCATCCAGATAAGCAGCAGAGAAACTCTCCATCCCGGTGAGGATCTGGTTTACCAGGCGCTGAAACGTGGCAGGTGCGTTCTTGAGCCCAAAGGGCATCACACAGAACTGGTAGTGGCCATTGGGCGTGGAGAAGGCTGACCTTTCCCTTGCTCCATCAGTCAAAGAGATCTGCCAGTACCCCGAAGTAAGGTCAAAGGTACTTAGATATTGGGCAGCTCCCAGCCGGTCAATTAATTCATCCGCCCTAGGGATCGGATGTGCATCAGTCTTTGTCACTGAATTCAGTCCCCGGTAGTCCACACAGAACCTCAGTTCTGGTTGGGCACCCGGTGGTGCAGCTTTCGGTACTAACACCACCGGACTGGACCAGGGGCTGCTGGAAGGTTCAATCACTCCTAGCTCCAGCATCTTAGTGACTTCACTATGAATGCTGGCCTTCACCTTGTCTGACATCCGGTAGATCTTGGACTTCACAGGTGGGCTGTCTCCTGTGTCCACGTCATGGACGCACAGGTGAGTCCTACCCGGGACAAGGGAGAACAACGAAGAGTACTGCCCCAGGACCTGGCGACAGTCCTCCTGCTGTTCAGGAGTTAGAGATGGGGAGAGAACCACTCCCTCCACCGACCCATCCTTTTCTTGAGACGCAAACAGATCAGGGAGAGGCTCGCTTTCCACGTCCTCTCCTCCGTCAGTCACCATCATCAAGATGACTTCGGGCCTCTCGTGGTGGGGTTTGAGGCGGTTGGCATGCAGCACCCGCAGGGGCTGACGAGGGGTCTTCAGGTCCACCAAGTAGGTAGCCTTACCCTTCTTCTCCAACACCTCAAAGGGTCCTGACCAGCGATCCTGAAGGGCACTAAGCTCTCCTGGTTCTATCACCCACACCTTCTGGCCAGGCTCCAACTCCACCGGGTGAGCGTTGTGGTCATACCACGCCTTCATCACTGCTTGGCTGGCTTCCAAGTTGTCAGAAGCTTGCTTCCACAACTTAGCCATTTGGCTCCGGAAGGCCAGCATGTAGCTCACCACATCCTGGGGGAGCTTTCTGGGAGTTCTTTCCCATCCGTCTCTCACCAGGTTAAGAGGTCCACGTACAGGGTGCCCATACAGAAGCTCGAAGGGGCTGAAGCCCACTCCCTTCTGTGGCACTTCCCTGTATGAAAAAAGTAAACAGGGTAGGAGGACGTCCCATTTCCTCCGCAGGCTTTCAGGCAGACTTCTGATCATGCCTTTCAAGGTTTTATTAAACCTCTCCACCAGACCATTGGTCTGGGGGTGGTAAGGAGTCGTGAACCGGTAGGTCACTCCACACTCCTTCCACATTGCCCGCATATATGCTGACATGAAGTTGGTCCCCCTGTCGGACACAACTTCCTTGGGAAAACCCACTCGGGTAAAGATTCCCATCAGGGCCCTAGCCACAACAGGTGCTGTTATGGTCCTCAGAGGTATTGCCTCTGGGTACCGTGTGGCATGATCCACCAGAACCAGGATAAACCTGTGACCAGCTGTAGTCGGTGGATCTAATGGACCCACAATGTCGATGCCCACCCTTTCAAAGGGGGTGCTAACGACAGGAAGTGGTTCCAGGGGAGCTTTCAGCTTCACCCCTGTTTTCCCACTGGCTTGGCAAGACACACATGTCCGGCAGTAGGTATCGGACGACACTTTCATCTGAGGCCAATAAAAGTGTGGGACAAGACGGGCGAAGGTCTTGTCTTGCCCCAGGTGTCCTGCCAATGGTATCTCGTGAGCCAACTCTAAAAGGAAGGCTCGATAACGTTGAGGAACTACCAAGGCTCGTGACGATCCATGTAGGGGTGCCTTGGGTTCACTGTAGAGGAGGCCATCCTCCCAGTAAACACTGTAGTTCCCTTCAACGTTCCCTGCTGCCTGGGCTTCGGCCTGTCGCCTCAGCCCCTCAAGGGTAGGGCACTCCCTCTGGCCCTGGCAGAATTCCTCCCTGGACGGGCCTCCCTCCACGTGCCACTCGGCCGGGATGGGCAGGTCCTCCAGGTTGGTAACGTCCCCCTCCGCAGACTCCTGGCCCACCACCTCCGGTGGCCTATCCGTCCTACGGGGTGGAGACGCCGAGGCAGGCTCCTCCTGTCCTCGGTTCTTCCCTTGACTGGCAGCTGGCTGGGCCTTTGTTCCAGGCTCCAGCCGGAATGAACTCCCTCTTCGGGTAGTCTCGGACCTTGTGCTAACACAGGCCCAGTCAGGTGTACCCAGCATCTCGGTGTGAGTCCGGTATTCCACCTCCTTCCAAGCGTTGTGCTCCATGTCATTGCCCAGCAGACAATCGACTGGCACGGCAGGGCTTACGGCAACTCGAAGTGAACCTGCAACCCCCCCCCATTCAAAGGGAACCTCGGCCACTGGATAGTGACCTGTTCTGCCGTCAGCCATCGCGGCTGGGTGGAGTACATCGGGAATTACCTGCTCTGGAGACACCAGTTGGCTACGCACCATAGTCATACTGGCTCCTGTGTCTCTCAGAGCCTCCCCTCTTTGGCCGTTGATGGTGATCCACTGCCCATACTTTGCGGTATTTGCGGGCACCTGGATCTTGGGAACCATCTCCCGTTCTCCCAGGGACACTAAAGTGACACCCGCCCACTCCCTTCCCTTAGTTAAGGGCATCTCCTCCCCGAGCACTACACTAGCTACTCCGGGGGTCTTTCCTCCAGTGGGAGGGGGTGATCGTTTCTGACACTTCGGATCTCCTTTATAGTGTCCAACGCCACCGCACTCATAGCAATGGACAACCCTTGGCTGCTGACTCTGGCCAGGATTAGGGTTTCTGGGTGGGTTAGCCTTAGAGGTGAATCCTGTTCCCTTCCCTTGGAAGTTATTTTGGGGGCCTTTGGAGAACTCCTTTTTCTTTTCCCCTCCCTCTTTCTTCTGGGGGGCGCCCTGTCCGGCCTTTTGAGTATCCCCTCCAGTCCCCCTTGTGGACACCCGGGTACTAGCCCAAATGTCCGCCTCCTCAGCAAGCTTCCGGGGACTGGTCAGCTTGCTATCCACCAGGTGTTGCCGCAGTTCAGGGAAACATTTCTCGAGTAGGTGTTCCTTCAGTACTAGGTCAAACAGCTCCTCGTAGTTCCTTACTTCACTGCCCTGAATCCAACCTTCCAGTGCCTTCTTTGCATAGTCCAGGAAGTCCACCCAATTCTGTGTGCCCAGTTTGTGACTACCCCTGAACTTCTGTCTGTACTTTTCAGGTGTTAGTCCAAACTTTCTTATGAGCGCCAGTTTCATGGTGGGGTAGTGGGTCTGCTCATCCTCTTCGAGGGCCAATAAAGCATCCCTACCAGCTGGAGGCATGTACTTATACAATCCCCCTCCCCAGTACTTCACTGGAACCCCATGGGCCCTCAACGAGACCTCATAGGCTGCTAGCCACTTGGCGATGTCGTCACCCGCCCCATAGCTAGCTACTATGTCCTTTGGCAGGTAAGGTTTGGGTTCCCTGGTGGACTCTTGGATTTGGCTGCCACCATTAGGAACAGTTGGTGCTCCAATTCTTAGGATCTGAAGCTCTATCTCTTTCAGTCTTATCTCATGAGCCATCCTCTCTTTCTCCGTCTCATGAGCCAACCTCTGTTCCTCCTTCTCCTTCTCCAGCTTCGCTAAATCCCATGTGAGCTGTCTTTTCTCTCTCCGATCTGCTAACTCCACGCTGGATAAGCCCCCGCTAGAGACAGTGCTGCCCTTCCTAGAAAGTGTCCTGGGCCCTGCTGACAGGTTCCCCACCTCAGGTTGGTACATCTCAGCCCCCTCGGGGTCAGGCTCTCCATCCCTGTCTTCCTCCTCAGCCTTGCTTTCTCGGCGTGCCTCCCCCCAAGCCCTTAAGCTGGTTTGGAGTGCACCCTTCTTTGCTCCTGGGGGACAGTACACCCCCTCCCGCTGGCAAAACTCCCTGAGTTGGGCCACAGTGTACGTTTCTAAATCTTCCAGTACAAACTCCATCTTGCCCACTCAGGTTAGAGGACAGGTTTTGTGCAGTAACAATGTAGGGTGGTACCTTTAATAATACCTCCTCCCACCACCAGAGTAAATTTGGAAAAAACAAAATCCCACAATTAGGAAGGCCGCTCTTGAGAAAACTCCCGGTGTAGGCCTATGGACTATCCACAGTTATTGTTGAGTATATGTAGGCACAGCTCTATCCCACCACTGAACACCAATTTATGTTGGAAACGCCCACTCCCACTCCGCAGGGTGGTGGTGGACTCCCCGAACACACTGTGGTAGCTTGGCTCGAGTGGTCAGGAAACAGGCGCAGTGCTAAGCATACAATATACCCATACAATAACCATGCGTGCATCCGTTCCAAAAACGACTCTACACCGTAAAAATTATGAAAATATTCTTTCTTTATCTTTTTCTCTTAGTTGCTGATTGGAAAAATAAATAAGACAATCACAATATACAAGTTTCAATTAGTGCAGGTCAAATAAATATTGGCTGTTTGATGAAATAAATAGGGGTGATCATAAATAACCGGGCATAAATACAAGTGCAATATATACAGACAATTAAATACTTTGAGGCAATAAATACTGTACCAATAAATATTGTACACCATCAAGTCCTGTGGACCTATAAATATAGTGCAGCAATAAATAGGTAAAAATTCAATAAATACAGTACCCCCAATAAATACTTAAAAGTATACAGCAACACTCATGTAATCAGATGACACTTCAATTCTTAAGGGCTGATTTGGCCCAGGCACAGCTTGTAGGGTTGTGGAAGGCTTGAGGGGGGCTACTCCCTGGCTGGGACAAGGCTGAGGCCTAAGCTGAGGTAGATCAAAGGGGGGAATACCAGTGCCCTGGCTTTCTCTCTCCACACAACCTCTCTAGGTTAGTCCCAGTTCACCCCTTGCACAGTCAGGTTGGTTTCAGCACCTCCCTAGCCCCTTAGAGCAGTCTCTCAGGTCTCCACAGGGCCTTAGGCGCCCTCTACTCCACTTACTGCCCTTTTTCTGATGTTCCGACGCCGCTGGAGTCGTGTCGACGCCGTGAGGCGGTTCCGGTTCGGTCTCGGCGGCCTCGGCACAATGTCAGTTCTTTGACGACGCCGGTAGGCGGTTCCGGTCCGATGTCGGTGGCCTCGGTTCGATCTCGACCTCCGATTCGACGGCGTCGGGCAGTCTCCTCACGATGTCGACTTCGGGCGGCTCCGGTCCGATGGCGCTCTCGGCTCCGATGACGTCAGCCGGCCTGGCCTCGATGTCGACTTCCGGCGACTCCGGGGTGCGATCCTCACCCCCGACCTCCGGTGCTCCTCCACACAGGTTCCGGGCGACTCCGGAGTGCGATCCTCACTCCCGACCTCCGGTGCTCCTCTACCTCGGTCTCCGAAGACTCCGGAGGGCGGACTTCACTCCTCCGATGACGCCGCTCGCTCGACCTCGGTTCACTTCCTCCTCGACCTCTGGTATTCCTCACGACCTCCGTCGGCGCCCTCTCACGACCTCAGGCGGCTCCGGGTACGACGTCTGCTACTTCAGTCAGCGCCGCTTCTCCACCTCGGGCTCCAGGTCTTCAGGCTACTCGACGCCGGACTCCAGGGAAACCAGTTTCCAGGTCAGGATCTTGCTGCTTTCTGCTTCTAAGGCCTGTTCCTGCTGTCCAGGTCCTTAGGATGAGTTTTTCTGGCTTCTTCCCACACAGGGCTACAGGCTGGGATCCATCAGTAGGGACAAGTATCAAGGGTGGGTTTATGGACCCCACTCCAGGCACAAGTTTCCACCCCTGCTGCTTCACTCCTTCCTCCTTCACTGTTGTGCTCCTCTCTCTTCACCAGTCAGGTGCCAACTGCCAGCTCCAACTGCCAACACTCTGTCTTAACCTCCCAACATTCTAAACCGCCTCCAACTGTCACAGAGTTCTGGAATGTTCTGGAAGGTGCTGGTAGGTTCCAGTGGATGCTGGTGATGTCACAGGTGGCCACCATTTTGTGCTTCAGGCCCTCAGACAGAAGTTTCAGGGGTAGCTAAAATGGCTCCCTGAATCTGTAGCAACACGAAAAAGTCTGGTGGTTCCCAAAAAGGAAAAATTCAAACAGGGTTTGAGGCAAAAGTGGGACAAAATAAATAATGATGAGGAGGGACCACCCAAAGGGCTGACAGGTCTAACAGGTCGTACTTACACTGTTGGGGTGGCGGGTACGCTCCATGCATACGCGGGTGAGGGTACGGGTCGTACTTACACTGTTGGGGTGGGGGGTACGCTCCATGCATACGCGGGTGAGGGTCCGGGTCGTACTTACACTGTTGGGGTGGGGGGTACGCTCCACGCATACGCGGGTGGTGTTACGGGTCGTACTTACACTGTTGGGGTGGGGGTACGCTCCATACGTCCGCGGGTGAGGGTACGGGTCGTACATACACAGTTGGGGTGGGGGGGTACGCTCCATGCATACGCGGGTGGTGTTACGGGTCGTACTTACACTGTTGGGGTGGGGGTACGCTCCATACGTCCGCGGGTGAGGGTACGGGTCGTACATACACGGTTGGGGTGGGGGTACGCTCCATGCATACGCGGGTGAGGGTACGGGTCGTACTTACACTGTTGGGGTGGGGGGTACGCTCCATGCATACGCGGGTGAGGGTACGGGTCGTACTTACACTGTTGGGGTGGGGGGTACGCTCCATGCATACGCGGGTGGTGTTACGGGTCTTACTTACACTGTTGGGGTGGGGGTACGCTCCATACGTCCACGGGTGAGGGTACGGGTCGTACATACACAGTTGGGGTGGGGGGTACGCTCCATGCATAGGCGGGTGGGGGTACGGTCCGTACATATCCGTACCCACGCTGTGGAATGCTTGTGCGGGCCGTACCCAGGCCTTTGCCACGTGGGTACAGCTGTCCCACCATTGTTGGGGTGACGTAGGTGTGGGCGTGGTACGACTCGTACCCACGCTCTTAAGGCGTGGGTACGGGACGTACCTGTATTGTTGTATTGCCGGTTCGCGTCATCAAGCACTTCCGTTGTGGCGGACGCTGGCTTTGCTGGACACGCCCCCACCCCCTCGTAGTGACCAGGGCCTGGGGGTCAGGTATGTCCAGGGCATGTGTGCTGTGTGACTTTGGTGGGGTTTTGTGGCCTGCCCCTGGTCCTGACACCCCTCCCACTTTCCCCCCTCCCTTTGTTGTTCTGACCTTCTGCGGCGTCTGCGTCCGAACCTGTAGAGGAGGTCGACTGCTATGAGGGCCGGGATGACACGTAGGTTCGGGTCCATGTCTGTCTGTCGCGTACAGGTACTCCTTGTTCGTGTTGTCCTGATTTCCCGGCAGTTTTTGGCAGCCGGAAAATATTCTCCGTGCGGGATGACGTCGGTGCGAATCGTAATTCCTGGTTCGTGAATGGCAGGCTGCGTGCGTCCCGACGTCACGTCGGTGCTTTCCCGGATCGCATTTGTATGTTTATTTTCGTCGGTCGGGGTTTTGTACGAATCGTACGGAAATGGAGTTTCCGTGCGATTCGTAATTCCATGTTTGTAAGTTTTGACGACCGGGTACGCGTCGGACGGAGAATATACTCCGTCCGACGGTTCGTACCCGGCTTTTACAGGATCGTGATCGGCACCTTGGTGTCCCTGTGCATAGTCCAGCTCAAACCGGTTGCAGGGGCTACCAGCCCCTGCTCTGGCACGAAACTGGACAAAGGACATGAGTGTAGCCGCCCCTCTGTCTTGACCCTCCCATAGGTGGGTCCCCAGAGTTTGTCCCACCCCTTCCTTGGGTATAAAGTAAGAACCCCTGGCTACAGGATTTTAGACTTACCTGGATGAAACTCTGCTACAGAATCACAGAACTTCAACTATCTAAACGACATTTGATGACCGAAGAATCGCCCTTGGAGTAAAGGAGTTACTCCCCTGCATGGCAGGCACCAAAGATACATCTGTCCAGTTTGCAACTACGCAGCTCCTGAAGGACTCCGAAGACTTTGCAACACAGGAGGTGGATTTCCAAGCTTCCCCGAGGCCAATCCGTGCTCTCAGCAAACCTGAGATCCAAAGCCCTCGTGGGGACCGTGCAACACGAACCCCTGGACAGCATGCACATTTGCAGCATCATATGCTTTTTGGCAATCTCTGAGGCTGTGCTTTGGGCTACTTGTAATACAGACCCCGAGCAGTGATTCCACCGAAGATTACTGGCCTACACTCCTCGAGTGTCCCGTGGGCTGGTATTTAGTGATTCCTCTTGAGGTCCCTTTGCGATCCCTTATCCGTCAACTTGTGGGTCCCTGAGAAGGGTACTTTAACTTTCAACTGGCTTACATGGTTGCTCCAGACGTGCCCTGACACTCCATCGCTTGGGGAGTCCACAGGACCTTGCTGGTCCACATCAAAGCCGTTTTACTCTCACCGCGTGGGTTGCTGTTGCCAAGGCTTGTTGGTCTCCAATCCGGACACCGACCTCCCAGCACTCGACATCCTTTGTGGGACGGCTCACCTGTGGACTGTGGTCATCGTCGATGTCTCCTGGTCCCCGTGGCAGTGGAGTCAAGCTTCACCTCTTCGCACCTGAAACACCCGACATTGGTGGGCATTGGTCTACCATGCCCCTGGTCACCCTGAAGTGACCCAGACTCTGTCCCCTCTGCTTTCAGGTTCTTCACATCTCTGATCCAGGCTTAGATCACACCGGACACTTTTCCTGTTCATGGCAGCAGCACTTTGCTGCAACTCTCCATTGGAAAAGACGCAGATTCCTGACACCTTTTCACACCTATTCACCCGGCTTCCCTGGGTTAGGTAACACAAGTACTCCGGTGCTCACATGGGTGCTGGCCTTAGAACCTTCTAAGTCTCCACGGGTTTGCTCCAAGTCCTCTCCTAAGTGTCCTTAATCTTTAAAATTCCAACCGCGACTTTCCCATAGGATTGTACGGAGCTCGCGGCTGTGTTCTCACTCTGCATGCGTCCCCCGTGGGTCACTACCTTGGGTGGTTCCTTGGGGTCCCAGCGATTTTACGTGCTCTAGGCACTGTGTCTAGTCAAGGCGTGGTTCTTATACCACTTTCTTAATATATGGTTTGGTCTCCCCCTGGGGCACATTGTATATTGTGCTATTTACTGTCGTTCTAGTGCTTTATTATTGTGTATCTTGTTCTCTAATCTCATAAAGAGGTTAGTAGAGAGTGTTTAGAAATAAATCCATATATTTTATATATACCTTGTGTGGTTCTCCTTTTATTTGGTCATTCAGGAGGTTATAATTTGGTAAACCAAGCTGCTTTACATTCCTTCGAGACTTAGCCGGAAGGCTGCTCTCCATAGCTACCACTAGGATAGCTTTCAATAAAGGTTGTCTTTAACCTGATCATCAATAAGGGTTGTTTGGACTGGTACAAGGTGCCCACTTTAATTAGTTGACAGCATATACCAGGCCAACTTCTCACACAAGACAAGATTAGATGCCTCATTTTTGCAGCAGGAAGTGGGGAGACAAAGAGCAATCTGCACGGATGCGGATCATCCTTCACGCAATGCAAGCCTGGAGAAAAGAAGATACATTTCTCTTGAAAACATGCGCAACTGAACGTTTTCTTTTCCTATTTCTAGATGGCTGCCATGGTGACTCCAATAATGCAAAAGTAAGTATTCGCTATTCCCAGGTGAGTAGCACACAGGCACAGAAAAAGTAAAGTGACCAAGAGGTAAGAATGAAGAACTGCTGTTCTTACCACGATGATGATGAGCAGCGAGAGCACATTCACTCAACGGAACCAGAACAAAAGTATTCAAGTATGGTCTATCAATCTGCACACATTAAGCCATCTAGCGGTGACAATGTGTACTTCAATATCCACAAAGCAACCTACTGAGTAATTAAATTCTATCTTGTTCTGGCTATAATTGAAATATGAGCACACAATTTTAGGTGTCAAGATAACGCACCCCTATTAGTCAGCATTTCAAAGCTTTTCACGTAGCAAGGGAATATGTTCTGCATAGTAACATGAAGGTTTTGTAGTTACACAAATGAGTGCCATTTTCAGAGGTGATAGATGGAATAATAGACAAACAAAACAACATGTAATCATTTCATGTTTTCAATAGGATGTTAGGAGGCACAGGGATGGGTTGTATCAGATCTGAAGGCTGGTAAAGGGTGAGGTGATGGCATTGGACAGTGGCCCTGGATGCAGGTAGGGTGAGTTTGACTGGGAGCTTGCGACATTCCCAAGCCCTGGGGTAAGAGTGTGCAGTGAACAGAAGCAGGGCTGAGCAAAAGGGAGTTTGTACAAAGACAGAGCATGGAAACCTGCACGCAGAGCCATCATAAGGGGGAAAGAACCAGCATAATCTAGGGAATGACAAGCCGTGAGGCGCTACTGCTGGCAAGGAGCTAGCCAGACTTTTGCCCTTCATGAGGGGGTGGAGTGACATTGTACGAGCTTAAAATAGTTGTAGCAGTAGTAATCGTAGCACATACATAGATAGCCCTTCTTAGACCATTAGGGGATGAAGGGCCCACTCGAGATTCTTTAAGGAGTGACAGCTCAGAGCATCACCCATATTGTTGAAGGTACCTGCAAGGTGCCTATTGCAGAGCCCAACACCACAGTCATATTGCCTCCTAGCACAAAGTCCAAGACCCTATACCACTCTGTCTGTCGATATATTGGACAGTGATTGAGTTGTTTAATAGAAATGTATGCTTCCCCCTGAGATGGAACGGAAGAAGGGAAATGCACTGTTTTTGACCCCCCTCCTTTTTCTCGGGCCAGGCTTGATGGATCACCCCAAAACTTTCCATGATCAACAAGACCCAACTTGACACTTTTATTTTGAAAATTTCGTGAAGATTCATCAAGCAGCGGCAAAGATATAGGCATGTCAAATAATGCTTTTCCTGTGGAAATAAGGTCCTAACTAAAACTGCCTGCTGGTGACCACCCGTAGGTAAAATATATATATATATATCTATGCTTTCTCTGAAAAAACCAAAGGTTACAGGGACGTTATAGTTAGGCTCAGATTTCATTTGTACAAAACCAGTGAAATTCAGCAGTTAGTTACTTGAGCAAACTATAACTTACGCCCCTGCAACGCACAGCTTGTGGCCTCACATATTATATCACTCATGGCACGGTCAGTGACATCACCGATGACACTGCTGAGGACATCGTTGATGACTTCATCGAGTGATTGTGAGTGTTTTCTAAAGTTTATGCATGTTAAATCTATATAACTAAGGTACTACAAAAGTTACATTAGTATGCTTTGTGTGCTACTAATAAGAGAAACTATTACGAACATATATTATGTAAGTGGCTGTGCGATTGTGTGGATGTGTGTGATTGGGTGTGTGAGTGACTGGGTGTGTGAGTGGTTGCATGGATCAATACGTGGGTGCGTAAGTAGCTGTGTGGGTCAATAAGTGGGTGTGTAAGTAGCTGTATGGGCGAGTGTGTGGCTGTGTGAGTAGCTTTATTGGTGAGGTGCTATATGGAGGAGTGAGTGGTTGTGTGAATGGCTGTATGGGTGAGCTACTGGATGTGTGAGTAGGTGTATGATTGAGTGGGTGGTTAGGTGGGTGTTTGGTTCAGTGAGTGGGAGTGGCTGTATTGGAGAGTGACAGTATAAGTGGCTGTATGGGTGAGTAGATGTGTGAGTGCTTGTATGGATGTGTGAGCAGTTAAGTAAGTGGTTGTGTGGATGTGCAAGTGTCTCTGTTGAGAGGCTGTATGGATGAGTGACTGCGTGTGTGAGTAGCTATTTTAGTGAGTGAGTGGATGTATGAGTGGCTGCATGGGGGAGTGAGTGGCTGTGTGAGTGACTTTTTGGGTGAGTAAGTGGCTATGTGAGTATGTGTATGGGTAAGTGAGTGGCTATGTGGGTGGCTGTGTGAGTGAGTGGGTGTGTGAGTGAGTGGCTCTGTGGATGAATAAATGGCTGTGGAGTGATTGTATGGGTGTCTCAGTGGGTGTGTGCGAGGTTGTATAGGGGTGTGAGCGGTCCTGTGGATGAGGTCATCAATGAGGCCATCTGTAATGTTATTTGAGATGTCATTGTGATGTCACTGACCATGTTATGAGTAATTAATATATGAGGTCATAAGTAGTGCATTGCAGGGGCGTAAGTTATAGTTAGCTCAGGTAACTATAACTGCTGAATTTCTGTGGTTTTGTATGAGTGAAATCTGAGCCTAACTATAACATCTCTGTAGCCTTTGGCTTTTTCAGTGAATTGCTAAGGTTTTCTTACTTCTATTTCCTAACTATAATGTCCCTGTAACCTGTATATACATACACACTCACACACACATATATATGTATATGTCTATATATGTATATTTATATATATGTGTATATATATATATATGTATATATATGCGCTGATCTAAAGTTTGAGTAATATATGTTTGTGTACATATAACCCAGTAGTGGTTGGCACTGGGTAGTTATAGTTTAAGCGCCTGGATACCCTGCAGGGTAATTACTGCGCTATGCAAAACAACATACCATAGATCAGCGTTTCCATAGGAAATGCCTTTTTTGTTTTGCTAATAACTTTGGCGCCATTTGACGAATCTTCGCGAAACTTTCCAAAACAAGTGCTCTTCTTTTCACAGTTGGTGCATGCAAAGTTTCAGGGTGATCCATCAAGCGGTTGGGGGGAAGGGAGGGGAGAAAAAGAAGGGGCCTAAAATCTTGGTTCACAGATTATACATTTTGTAATATGGGGAAAATCCATTCAGTAGTTTTTGGGAATTAAGTCTTATAAATATTTGTTTATCTGGACGGTTGGGTTCGAGGTACTCTCACAAGTGTCCAATGAACCCAATTTTTGAAAAATAGTGCATTCTGTTTGGCTCAGGGATTTTGTTTCCCTTGGGCCAATTCGCTCCTACGGGAGTCAGATTACAGTGGGATCAAGCGCTCTGATTGGCTGCCTGCAACATAAGAAATATGTTAGTCTCCTGTAATTAGGTTTAAAAAAATAATAATATAAAGTTGTACAGGGTAGGGATACTCTGCCACCCCAAGCCCTGTGAGGGGCACATAGTGATACCTCTCCTGTTGCCCAAAACAAATATACACTTTTTTCGACAATTCACATATGAAGCTGTGCACCTGGGATCACAATGATGCAGAAAACCAGCAAAGATCCTCAACTTCATAGGAATGCAACTAAGTCTGGCACACTTACTCATGCAAAATCCCTGGAAGCAATGACATAAGACAAAGAGGTTTCTAACAAAGGACTACACTCAGACACTTTACAAACGAGGCATTAATTTGGAGATTTAAACTCAAAGACATCCATAACAACTTCCTGTAGCTCATCATGTCATCTTCATGTGCGACAGGTATGCCCAGAAATGGGTCCTGTCCTCACTGTGCCACAAGCTGTGACACAAGCTACAGCCAACTGAAGAGGCCCTAAGAGGCTGAAACTGGCCATGGTTTGCTTGTGTTCCCATTCAGAGGAGGTCTCATCTGGCAGTTTGGGTGGGACTATTACTATTGGAGCAGGACCAAGACTTATTTGCATATGGCTGGTTGCTTTCTGAGGTGGTACAGTGGGCAAAAGAACACTGAACTGTAATGTGGCCTAGAGTAATTACTAGTGGCTGTGATTAATTTAGGCATACAACCCAGCCCTTTTTTGTCTACCGTAGTTGCAAGGACACCATATTCGAAACTGCATTTGGACCACTCTGTGTTCCAGTGTATGTGTATGAGTACTGACTTCTCCTAGATGTAGTTTCTCGTCTTTTGTAGTACATTTCATGATGGATGTGGTCATGTTTGTGTGTTGATACTCATATTTGGTGTGACATGTGAGAGACAGTGAAGTTTCGTAATGCACTCTGTAAGTGGGCCATTGTGCCATGTCCGCCTGCCCTTTGCATATCTTTATAAGCTTCATCTTTCCTTCACATGGACTTCGTCATCAAACTGTTCGCTTGATGGACGCAAGTGTGCTTTTCTTCTCTGAAAACTATTTTTCAATGGGTATCTTTATGACTTCTGTATGGTTTCAGCCGATGTCACCCAGGGCCAGACTGGAAACCAAAACCGGCCCTGGCAAACTGCTCGGCCGGCCCCCCTGGCCAGTTGTGGGGGTGCGGTCGAGCTGTTTGCTACGGTCAGTTTCGGCCGATTTTGTTACAGGGGGCCAAAATTGCTGGCCCCCGGTAACAAAACCGGCCCCCACCTTGGCAGCCTACTGGGGGAACGCCAGGTGCCAGCTACAGCCAGTCCGGCCCTGATGTCACTTGGCCTTGCGAAATAGAGAGGGAAAGAGAGAGAGAGAGAGAGAGACTTGAAGAGGATATTTTGTGTTAATAGATGTGTTTTCGTGTGGACATGAAATGACTGCTTTTAGTAAGACTTACCATGACTTATTCACAGTTTGGTTATTCAATGGATGTGCAACTCAGTGAAGTGCGTAATTGTTCCTGTGACTCAGTGAGCTCACTAAAGGCATTGTTACCAACATAGCAACGACCTGTAATTGTCTAACCCATTTCCTTTCCTCCCCCTTCTTTCGAATGATGCAGTCTGGAAGGAAGATTTTCTGTACTCCAGAGTTCATACTGTGAGCAGCAACTGACCATAGAGGGCCTCGTTTATGAGGTTTTGACATATAGCAGCGCCACAAGGAATCTTGCTGCACTACTCTATGTCAAAACAAAAGGGCAGGAATGCGCTGAATCTATGTGATATGGCGCATTCCTGCCTTTTCCCCAGCACCGGTGCACAATGGGCTCCTGAGCGCCAACGCAGGCACCCTAGCACCATGGTGCAATGGTGCCTGCGTTGTGGGGCTGATTGATTTTGTGCAGGAAGGGGCACCTTCCTGCACAAAACTAATCAATTCAGGCGATTTCCTTTTTCTATGTGTGCTGAACAATGCAGCACACATAGAAAAAGGAAAGCACGAAGGGAAATTAAAACATTTCTCCCCGTTGCGCTTCCCTAACTCCACCTCTGGGGTGGTGTTAGGTTCTGACCAATTCCCGGGTGTACAATTTCTCGTAAATCTGGGAATGTGTCAGGTTCGATGGGTGTTGTGTTGGAACACCCATAACAACACCCATGGAACGCCTCTTTCACACAGTTTTCTGCATGAAATTTGCACATATTTATAAGGCCATGAAAAGCCACGTAAAGTGGCTTTACGTGGCCTTATAAATATGCCGCCGCACATTGCCCTCTCAGTTCAGGGCAGCAGGCGTATCGCACTCAGAGTGATCATTGCTGGACCGTGAAGCCCTTTAACTCGGACACTATAAAACACGTTCCTCGCATAGTGTTGCAGTTTGATGAACAATAGAACATGCTCCTCGTGTAGCGTGGCATTTGGTGAATCCTTCATTTGTATATAAAACACAAAGACACGTGAGACTGTATTATTGGCAAGTACATTAGTGATATTTCATGCATGTCAATAATAATGATCTAAGTCGAGTTGAGAGCACGTTTTTTATACTTGAAATCCCATGAAACACTGTGATCTACTTGTGTAACACTCAACTGTTGTTCTAAGAATCCAGGTAAGTGCATTTTTCTTATGATATGTCCTCTGGCTATGTGTCTGTATAATCTTTAGTGAAAGACTACGTAACCTGCTAATCATGTGAATCATCTTGTTCCAGATCTCTTTCTCTGCAGTACCCTTCCTAACACCCCTCCCCTCGTCTGCCACTCAGAGCTTCTTTCAATTAATTTGTGCAGAGTCTGGGCTGCCAGAAGGTGGGAATACTGAGGGCTCTGCTCCAGAGGAACATGCAGGTCATGACACAGCGTTGCTGAGACCAGCTATTGGAATACATGATGCTCTTTCTGGCCGCTAAAGGTCATAAGTGACAATAAATTCAACTTTTTCAAGGACCTGGCTCAGGCTTGGGACTGGTCTGACAAGCTGGACAAGTGCTGGGGACTGGCGATGGAGGTCAGCAGGGAGCTCATCACATTGGCAGTGGACAGGGATGTGATCCTGCCATCACACAAGACGACACTGACTACAGACCAGGGGCGGCTCCTCCACTAGGGCGGAGGAGCGTTGCCCCTCTGCTTTCTCACAGTGTGAGAAAGCCAAAACATAACTTTTGGTTATTACCATTTTATGTTTCTTTGCGCAATGTGGGTGGGCGGAGCTACCCGGGCAGGAAAGACTGTTTGCTCAGCCCTCTCAAGCCGCCCAAACCAGTCATTCGCACGCTGCACTTCGCCATGCAGGTTGCATTGCAGCCTACATGGAGAACGTGACATCCCCTACAACCCCTTACTGAGCGGCGGCCCTACCATTCACAACGTTCCACTGAAATGTTGTGATTGGCTTAGGGGAGTGAGGCTGCCTCCTTCCTGTCCCCGTCGGAGGCAGGAGAGCAGGAGCAGTGAAGACACGGAACCCGGGCCGGCCGAAAGGTAGGTTTAACTTTTTAAAAATTTATTATTGACCCCCCTCCCAGCACGACCCCGCCACCCCCGCGAGCCATGTTATGTTATGTTATGTTAATTTAATTTGTAAGGCACAACAGCTACCCAAAAAGGGTTTCCCGGCGCCAGCCGGAAAGGAACGGGAGGAAGGGAGAAATTATTGATTAAACAGCCAAGTCTTTGGGCATTTACGAAGGTTCTCGTAGACAGCTTCATTACGAAGCGGCAGGGGGAGAAAGTTCCATAAAGAGGGACCCAAACAGGCAAAATATCGACCACCCATGCGTGACAGTCGGATTCTAGAGACCGAGAATTTAGCCTGGGTAGCAGAGCGGAGGGAGCGAGGGGGCACATAAGGGCAGACCAGAGCTTGCAGGTATTGGGGAGCCACACCAGCTTTGATTTTAAACATATAGCTCAGGGCTTTGAACTTAATATGGTTCTCAACCCTGAGTCAATGAAGGTCACGCAGAGAGCCAGAGTTAGAGGCAGCTCTGGAAACTTGACAAATCAGTCTGGCTGCAGAATTCTGCACCACTTGCAGCTTCCGTGTCACATCCTTGTTCGTCCCCAGATAAAGAATGTTGCCGTAGTCCAGTCTAGAAGTAACAAGAGCCTGGACCACGGTTCTCTGGGTAGGAATGGGCAACATCCAGATAATCTTTTTGAGCGATATTCTATGATGGTGAAACATGTTGCAGCCATCTTCACGGCTTGCTGTCTCGTAGATAATGAATCATCAATGATGAAGCCTGAGTTACGAACTTGGCAGGAGGGCTGAGGGAGAGCACCCATTTCAATAGGCCAATGTTGGGGACCCCAAAGATCTTTATTCCTCTCCAGAATCAGAACCACTGTTTTCTCTTCATTGAGTTTGAGAAAATTGGCCTGCATCCAGGAAGCAATTTTACTCAACCCCACCTGGAGAGCAGATGTCACAGACACCCTCTCCAGAGAGAGAATATAATCTGGGTGTCATCAGCATAGGAGAACAGGGACAACCCAGCCTCCTCTGCAATGTCGGCCAGAGGTCTGACATAAACGTTGAATAATAGCGGGCTAAGAATCAAGCCCTGGGGAACCCCATCAGGAGAGGAGTGAATATCAGAACTGGCCATTGGGGAGAAAACCTGGAACGTCCAATCTGCGAGAAAAAAGATAAGACAGTTAAGTGCTGGCCAGCAATACCCAAAGAACGTAAGGCTTTCACTAACACGGCGTGACACACCGTGTCAAAGGCTGCGCTCAAATCAAGCAGTATGAGGGCCACCGTATCTCCAGAATCCAAGTGGTGGCGCAGCCTTTCTGTGACTCCAAGAAGGGTTGTTTCAGTCAAAAAGCCGACTGAGATGGGTGTAAAAAGTTTTGTGACTCGACAAACTGAGTTAGCTGAGAATTAATATGCCTTTCTAGAATCTTAGAGAAGGCCGGAAGCAATGAGATAGGTCGGTAGTTTGAGAGCTGATCAGGGTCAGCATTTGCCTTCTTCAGAAGAGGGAGCACCATTTTGTGTTTCCACTCTGAGGGAACCGTTGCTTCCTGTAAGGAGGCATTCAAGAGATCCATGATTATCATGAGTGACGGTAACTCAAGCTGTTGGAGCACCGAAATTGGAAGAGGATCATTAGGTGAGCCCGATTTAATACTAGTTTAAAGCTATTTGAAGGAACTCATATCTAGTGGAGACCAGGTTTCCAGTTTTTTTGTCGATTCAGAGGTCCTGCTGTCTCTGTAAAGGATGGTACTAGCTGTCTGAGAAGATGTAGGTACTAGCTGAAGGGAAGTACCTGGTTCCAAGCCCTTCATTTCAGAGTATATTTTTTCCACTTTAAGGAGGAAAAACTTGGCCAGGTCTTCACATTGCCGGCCATTCCGAGGAAGGGGCATAGATTGAGTTTCAGAGCCAGAGAGTTCTTTGACCATTTTAAATAATGTCTTGGAGCAATTCAGTGAGTTAGAAATGGTCGAAGAGACATATTCAGTGCAAGCTGATTTACAGAGAGTATGATATTCTCTTTTTGCTCTTTTGTATGCAAGTTTGATATCGGACACATAGTTCCTCCTCCAGCGCATTTCCAAAGCCTTGCATTTAGTTTTCTCCAATTTAAAATTTTTGGTGAACCAAGGTGCAGGGGGGCGGTGGTTGTTCACCTTCTTAATGGAAGGAGGGAGACAAGTGTCAATGGCATTTAAAAGCCACCTGTGGACGACACCCGAAGAAGTGACCAGCATTTGTTCAATAGTAGGAGCGTTAAAAAACAAAATCTTATGGAGGGCTTCAATGACCAATTTTCCCCAGTTCCTAGTAGGTTTCCTAATACTGGGTACGACTGCAGATGAATTCATTGAGATCTCGAAACAGAAGCCAATTGCAATGTGGTCAGTCCAGCATAAGGGGAGAGCTGGTAAGCACTGAATGTTGGATAAACTGAAGAAAATAGGGTCCAGTAGGTGGCCGGCCACATGAGTGGGACCGGAATTGCACAGAGCAATATTCAATGCTGCCAGATACGAGATAAAAGTAGCGCTGTTCATACATGCGGAATCATCCAAGTGTAAATTAAGGTCGCCCCCGAAATGGAGAAATTGGCAGCATTTAAGAGAAAAGGGGTTATTAAGTCACAGAAGGATGAGACCCATGGACCAGGCGGACCAGGAGGACGATACAACTTAGGGGTCAAGGTAAGCTTAAATAGAGCTGCCTCGCAGTTAGTAAATGTCAGGTCTTCAAATTTGCACAGGTAGGACTTATAGCAATACCACCACCTGTCTTGACTTCCCTGTCTTTCCTGACTATAGCATAGTTAAATGGTAAAGATGCTGCTATATCAGGACCAGAGCTCATGTGCAACAATGTTTCTGTAAGAAACATTGCGTCCGGTTGTTCGCTAGCCAAAAGATCAAAGATGTCCGCTTTATGTTTAGGGAGCGAGCGGCAATTTATGCTAATAAAGGTAAATTCTTTGTTGACTAAGGGGCCACAGCTAGGGGGGGGGGGTGGGGTCCACCTGTAAGGTAGTGAGGGTGGCGGTTAGTGGACTAGAATTTTTGCAAGACGCAGTTAGAAAGAAGAAACCGCAAAGTAAGCATGTAAACTCCCTATCCTCAGTGTGGCTTTAAGTGCATTCAGGAAGCAATATGTTATGATATTCCTAAAGCTGCCTAGAAGAGTAGCATAATCTGTGCCCTTTGGTTTGACCAGGGGTCGTGGTCCCAGGTCCCATTCGGGCACGGAAGGGCGCAGACGGGCTTGCCTTAGGGACGCCTTCGGATCGCCATCGGCGCGCCCACTGCGTGTCCGTTCGAGGGCCATTAAATAGCAAATAGGCAGGATGGCGTGCTTCAACTAGAGCGCTACCCGGAGGGAGCATGTGGCCGAACAAAATGGCCACCCGGGGAGGAATAGCCCCGAAAAGTGCAAGTGCTTAAAAACTGAGTATAACACACTCAGTTAGGCATAAAAATGATACAACAACAAACAACAATTCATACAGTATAAACGATTTCAATTACAGAAAATAGATTAAGAACAGTGCGTAGCAGCAATTGAGGTTAATCAAGTAAAAAGGAAACCTTTCAGGCCATGCCGGCCGCTACTGCTACAGACACTACAGTGCCTGCCAGTCGGGACAATGGCCAGGGGCAGCAGCCTTCCCGTCCCCATTTAGGGTGGAGTTGTGTCACCCCCCTTCTGCCAGTGCAGCAAAGGGGACAAATAAAATGGTGATAAAATGAATTACCACTTTATTTTTCACTGCTTCTAGGACGAGCAGTTTGAGTGCGGCACCACTGCTGCTGAATGGCAGCAGGGAAGTGGTGCTCAGTCCAGTTTGACATGTGCATGCCACTTTGGCCGGCTGTCTTGCGACGGCCAGCCTGATGTGCGCACTTTAAACCTCTCCACCTAGTTGTCTTAGCACTGCTCTCATGCTGCGCATCTGCAGCATGAGAGCCGGGTGGGGTTTTGGAGAGGGGAGTTGGCTGAGGCTCCATGAGGTGCTGTTGCGCTGACGCCATTCAAGAAGAAATCATAGAGGGCGATGAAGCTCAGTAAGTATTTTTTAAATGTATTTAATAACCTTTTTGGCCCACTGATTGGCACTGGGAGTATCATGCATTGCCTTGAGCCTCAAATCCAGAGCTATCAGTCACGCCCGGTTATATACAGAAATCTGTTAACGAGCCATGATTTAGAGCTTCGGCATTTGAGCCAAAGGCATTGTGATTTATTAGAATGTTTGTCACTGGGTTTGGCTCTTGGTCCACACCCCTCCACTGTTGAGGATCACCGACCACCAGTGACCAGGAGGAATCAGTCGGTTAGCCACTGTACGATCCACTCCACAGTCCCAGTCAGGGACACCTGTTTTGGATCCAACCCAGTGAGAGCCCTAAGATAGGGATCCAACCTAGGACCTGGATCGGCCTATGTCCATCATTGGTAATACCAAGAATATGGTTGGGAGGAGAGTTGGGCAGATGGTTTTTTTGTTGACCATTTGAGTTATTGTATTTTAGAGGCCGGAGTTTGCGTGGAGGGTGCTGGTCTCCAGTAAGGGGGCAGCATATTTGTGTTGACATGGGCTGTGGAGGAGTGGCTTGGGCATCACAGTTCTTTATAGTTGCAGTTTATATGTTTTACAAGCCGGAGAGGAACCGCAGTAAGAAACAAAGAGACTGTGGCTGCAGGGAGATAAGTGGGGCCTCAAACATGAGGGCGGGGATAAAAATTATAACGTTTTAATGCTAAATGATTCGGTGAAAAGGGGCAGAGTGTGAACTCATTTGTGCCGACTGGGAATCCAGAAGGCCTGTTAACAGGAGACTTACCACCAGGCAGAGCAGGCACAAAAATTGAGGCAAAAAAGAAAGGAGGGTTCAGCCATGCAGGGTACAGTGAACATGCCAGGGAGGTGGCATTGTATTGCACCTTAGGCACCCCTTGAGGCTGTGGCATAGGAGAGAGGCACAGAGGGGTGTTTTGTGATAAGCAGCTCAATCTTAACGGTGGGGTTATAGCCGGCCCCCAATTGGCTTGACGTGGACTTTTTTCCCTGACTGGTCTCCAAAGACCACAGATGTTTGGTGACAAAGAGTTGGCTTTGATGTCCTTGGACACGGAAAAAGCATTTGATACCGTAGGCTGGAAATAGTTGTTTGTGGCACTGGATACCATGAATTTCAGCCCACAATGCCTGAAACTGATCGCCCTATTATATGCGCAACCACTGGCCAGAGAGAAAACTAACAACTAAATATCACTGGATGGGGAATTGCAGCAGGGCACAAGACCGGGCTGCTCCCTATCCCCCCTCCTGTTTGCCCTAGCTATAGAACCACTGGTGTGTTGACTGCACCAGGTAATGGACGAGTGGGCTTTCGCCACTTGGATGGAATGGCATGTGGCGTCACTGTATGCTGATGACTTATTGATATATGTGAGGGATCCGAACCACTCTTTGAGGCCGCTCCAGGGACTCACTTTGACAGTCAGACGGGTTTAAAAGTAAAGCAGCACAAATCCACGTCATAGCTGCGGTGGCACTTGCAACGGATATCCCAGTTAGCCCTTACATAGGTGGGGATACTGTGGAGTACAGGCGCATTCCGGTGTCTAGGGGTGATTGTCGCACATGACAAACAAAGGTGGCTGGACATCAACCCGAGGAAGTTGCTAACGGATTTCCGCAAAAGTGTAAACTATTGGTTATCACTACTCTTGTCGGTGGCCGGCAAGGTTGCTATCCTTAAATTGCTGATCCTTCCACGCGGCATATACCTGTTCAAGTGCTCCATGGTCCCCGTACCAGGTGAAATATTGAAACAAGTCAGATCACTCATGATCACAGTGGTGTGAGGGAGAAAGCTTGGCAGGATCAGCAGGTATACACTGCAATGCAGCTACGAATTAGGAGGGCACAGGCTGCCAGATTTAAAGGGCTACTATCAAGCAGCACAACTCCACTTCACAGAGGGGTGGTATGATCTAGAACATAGCAGAGCCGGAAAGCTGCTGCCCATGGCCACCATAGTGTAAACACTCATGAAGCACCTTTAAGCTGGAGGTCATCCCACACTGGATGAACCATGTATAGCTAGGATCACGCGACAGGCATGGCAAATGTGCGTAACTAGATGGGGCAAGGAACTCCCTTGTGCTCACACTGTGCCCTTGTGTTTTGGAGAGTAGACAACAACACGGGTATGGTCTGGTGGTAGACGGAGGGGGGCTGCCAGTGTGTCCCTTTTTAGTAAGAAAAGACCAGAAAATAAAAAGAAGAAAATCCTATTTCGACTACTCTTTAATTACCTGTATGGTTATGTACCTGTGCTATCATATGAACTACCTTTGTAGCCCCAGTACTTGTGTATGTACATTGGTGGACGGCTATGCACGAGGAGGGAGATTGGTTACTGCTCTGGAGGTACGACTTGGAGTCTCACATGGTACACACTGGGCAAAAATGTGGACTGTTCTTGTATTACTGTCCTTTCTATACTGAAATATGTAATGGGCTGCCAATTTGCCCCAACGGTAGAGGTGCATCCAACCCCACGATGGAGGAAATACTCTGGAAGATGTTGTACGTCCTTCCTTCACGACGGATAAGGTTCTGCTTACATGCGGACCTTCTAAAAGTGCCATGACTATTAGAACTATTGAACCAGGCACCGTCTCTGTTTGTCTACTCTGTAGTCTAATGGATATGGGTCTACATTTGTGTGTTGTATCATGCAGCATGTGAAATGTTATTGGTTTAAAATCAATAAAAATATTAATTAAAACAATAAATAACAAATGATTGGTACCCAAAAGAATGTTTTTGAAAACAATACCTCACTGAGATATTACGACATCCCAATTACCCACAAAAGAACAAAATGATTGAGATCTCATAATAACATTCAAGTAGATTTCTAAAAGAAAGAACCACAAGGGTCTCCAGAGAAATCGCATGCAATCTGTAAAAATATAACTTAGGTCAAAGTAGTAGGGTTACAAAACAGCCCCCCTTAGAGAATTATAAGTGCTCCCTAAGTTGGCTTCAAAGTAACAGTATAATCGAGTTACAAAAGAGCCCATCAATGCACCTCATAGCTTGAAACTTTTCATGTACCAAAGAAGTACACACTCAAAACGAACATGCTCAACGAGTTCCAAGTGAATGAGTCAAAGGAGCGCTGGAAAATGCATATTATAAGCTATTAAAAGAACTCATGACCAAGAAAAAGGCCAAACTAAGAATGACCCAAGAGACCTACTTACTAGTGCCCCAAACAAATGAATCAAGTGTTCTAAACAAAATGAACAAATCGTTGATTTAAAGAACATAGGAGGTCGCAAAACAAATAACTGGGATTCCAGAATTGTGCTACAAATTCCTCAAATATAAATTAAAAAACAACAATTTCTCAAAATAGCATCCTTCTCTTGTGGCGTGCCAAAATAAAAAAATAAAGAACACTGGAGGAAGAACCAAGTGAAGGTCAAAAGAACACTCCCTAGGCTATTGGGGGCCTTCAGGGGGTCCCCCAATCCTTCGGAGGGAGGGAGGGTCCCTTCCAGCCAAAGGCCAATGAATATCTGTGAGATAAGGGAGACTCCGGGCCCCTCATCACATTTTGATGGAGGGGCATCATTTTGCGTTGCCACTGATGAAATGTCAGGCACCTTTAATGTATAAAGAACATCTGCCTCTCTTAGCAAAACAGCATCTGATCATCGTTTTAAAGAACAAACAGCGAACTCCAAAAAAATCATCATAGCTATGCCTAAACTAAACACCAAAATTAGTTCTCCAAACCACAAGGTAACAGGGCATAGTATTGCAGGATAACAGAACTTAAGAGTAGTGAATGGCAGGGCCCCACACCAGTTCCTCGAGAGTCCGAAATCATGGGACCAAAAAATCTAGAGCCTTATCTACAAGAACTGACGTAGTGCGGCACCGCAAGCCATATAGTGGAGTCATTTTCAAAGCACAGGGATGCAGAATATTAAAAACCATACACTGCATTCCTGTGCTGGCGCACAATTGGCTGCCATGCGCCAGCGCAGGCCCCCTTGTGTCATTTTTCAAGTTTGCATGTGCTGAGGGGATGATTGTTTTTGTGCAGGAAGGGATACCTTCCTGCACAAAAACAACCTTTAATGGCATTTTCCTCTTTTTATGCGTGCTGCAGAATTCAGCACACATAGAGAAAAAAAACAAGGAGAAATAAAAGTATTTCTCCTCTTTGCGCCATTCCTACGCTGCCCCTTCAGAGGTGTAGGAATCTGACGCATTCCTATTTTTTCAAAACGTTGTAAATCGATGAATGTGTCAGGTTCCATTGACGTTGCTTGGGAACACAGGCAGCAAAGCCCAACGCCCCTTTCATGCAGAGTAATGTGCCCATATTTACAAGGCCATGAAAAGCCACGCATGGTGACTTTGGGTGACCTTGAAAATAAGGGCAAGCCCACTGCGCCGCCAGTGCGTCAAAATAAGTGACACACCGGTGGCGCAATAAGCTTGTAAATAAGCCCCTAATTTACCGCCCAGGAAACAGGTCTAAACCTATTAGCATCAGACTGAGTACCCTAGAATAAACCTCTCTTGCCAGGGCCGCAGCCAAACCCGATATCCAACAAGCAACAGCAATGCACACCGAGCGATTCCCCGCACAACATGTTATTCAACTGTTGCGAAGAGGGCCTGTTTAAAAATAGCAGCGCATTATACTGCTGACAGGAACGCGTATACTTGGAGAAGAAAGACACAGCATGCAGCGTTGCAGGGAGAAGCACACACAACACAGCTTCATGAATGAACCTCTGAAGGTCGCCCGCGTGCATCACGCCGCCGTTTGGAACATCTGGCCGTCCGTCCATTGAAGAGCAGAGGTCATCCCCCAAATGGCTCCAAGGACGCGGGGAAGCCAGCCGGAAAGCCCTGCCGCAAGAATCGGAAGTTATATTCATTGAGACGTTCCATGCAGGCTAGAGGCCAGGGAAGATTTCTTTAGGAAAGCGTCATTTTGTGAAATCTCCAGTTATTGTCCTTCGCGTAATTTGCACGGTATGTGACGGGACAAAGGTTACGCTCCCCAACCCCAAATTATGTGTTTGTTGTTCTCCAAAACATTGTTACTCACCGCTCACACGTCTCTCTATAGCCTCCCGCAGTGGTTAATTTGTAAAAAATAAATAGGTGCTGGGGCTCCGGGTCAGGAGGCAGCTTGCACCAAAAGCCCCATTCCTCCTGTAAGCGCCGCCGACTACTAACCATGAAAGTGGGGAGAGGGTGTGGCGTAATGGCCTGAGCTGCCGAACGAGGTTGGAGTTATGGCGTCGGCTCAATATCCCGTGATTCTGGGCAAATCACTTAATCTCACCGTAAATAAATGTGTCCTTAACTGGTACTAATGAAAAGTGCCTGGTTCTGAGCACTGGAAACCACCGGCTCAAAATAAGCACTGTCCTCCTGTTTTGATTAAATAGACACTGAGACTAAGAATCACAGATGGCATGTTGGGAATTATACCGGTCTCGATCTGATATATTTATATTTCCTAGAATTGACATTTACATGCTAATATCAATACCACACATCAAGATTAAGTGCCTCATTTACGAGTTTTTGCAGTTGGGCAGGCCCGCAGGCCTTCCTGCACAGCTGCCCTACAGCAAAATTAAAGGGAAGGAATGTACCATATCTATCAGATATGGCGCATTCCTGTCCTTTTCCTCTGCGCTGGCGCACAATGAGCTGCTGTGCACCAATGCAGGCACCTTTGCACCATGGTGCAAGGGTGCCTGCGTTGCGGGAAACCTTCCTGCACAGAAACAATCACAAGAGGTTTTTTCCTCTTCCTATGTGTGCTGCAAAAATGAAATACGAGGAGAAACAAATATATTTCTCCTCGTTGTGCCTCCCTTACGCCTCCCCTGGGGAGGCCTATGTTTTTGCCGTTGCCTCAGAGTTACGATTTCTTCTAAATCTGGGGCAGTGTCAAAAAGCCATGGATGTTGCTGGGAATGCCCCCAGCAACACCCTTTGCACACCCCTTTAACACAGAAAACTGTGTTAAAGGGAACACAATTTACAAGGCAGAATTAAGCTAAAAAAGTGTTGTAGTGCTGTCTAGTAAATATGGAGCAGGCTCCTGCGCCACTGGAGCGTCACAAAAAGTGATGCACCGGTGGCGCAAGGGGCTTATAAATAAGCCCCAATATAAATGATTTGTTTCTGTTCAGCACCACAAAACTGTGTGGTGTGCTTTAGTGTATGACAGGGATTTACCCCTGTTCCAGCTGGGGCCGACAACACGAGGCAGAGCTCCCCGATTTATAGTTAGGAATAGTGGAATCCCTCCTTGATTCCAAAGCCTCCACCGCATCAACCTTCATGAAATTATCGCCTTGCAGCCGACTTCCAGGTACCAGCCGCAGAATGTCCTAACTCGGCTCAGGTGCTACCATATGAATCAGATGGTACAGCCATAGACTGGCCAGCAGGTCATTGTCGCAACCAGTCCCAGGACTCCAAATTCCTCTTTAAGGACCCAGGTTCTTCAGCACACCATCCCTGTACAATCAACAACCCTCAAATAGGATCTTGCCCCACCTATTGCAGTCTGTAACCCCAAGATCACAACAGGCCTTTTTAATGTGCTGAATGTACATAACCGCATATCCAGAGTAAGTATGTTTCCTATTTGGTGGGTTACTTAAAGATTTCCAATGACTGGTACTTAATAACTATGCTTAATATAAGTAATGGTTATTTTTTCTCCATCTTCTCATGTCATTATAGTCAGATACTCATATAGTTACTGTGCACCTGCGCACCCCACATAATGCCGTCCGGCCAAGGCTGATAACCACATCCTCCTAAAATAACCAGTATTAAAAGGGACTGTGCTGTGGGTAGAGGAAAATTCCCTTGTGGCCCCTGTTGGTGACAGGTTGCACCAAGAAAGTCAACCCTGATACTGGTAAACCTCACATTGACTTTCTCAGTGGCCACCTTGTAGGAATTTGGGTTATTGGTTGAGGGGCGTGAACCCCTACTCATGCAGTAACCACAAATCTTGTCAGGGTGAAACACAAGCAAACCCCAAGTTAACCTGTGCTTAACCCTCTTGCAGCTTGGCACAAAGCAGTCAGGCTTAACTTAGAGGCAATGTGTGAAGTTTTTATGCAGCACAGAAACAGTAATAAAGTGAAAATACAACACAAGAAAAATCCCACACCAATTTAGAAAAAAAGAGTAATATGTAATGAATTATTTGACACCAAAAGGACAAAAATCAAATCAGTAGAACCGGAGATATTTATTCTTAAAGATTGAGGTAAATATAGTACCTAAAAGTACAAAGTGCCTACTGTGGTTTTCTATTCACACCGGATGGGACAAAGTCACAAGTTTAGGCTGACCATGATGCAGGCCGGATACAGTGGTCAAGTTAAGCCCACAGAATAAAGTACCTTAAATATTGCTTACAGAGCATTGTGAGGTTCACGTTGAGGATGCATTGCACAGCAGCAGTTCCGATGAGCTGTGGCGCGACGTCCTGCATCAAGGATGTATAGCTCAGCAGCAGTACCGGAGAGCTGTCGGGTTCTGTGTCTGGGATGTGTCATGCACCAACGGATCCAATGCAGAGCTGCGAGGACTTGCATCGTGCTGCATCGGTTCTGCCCAAAACATCACAGCTGGGCTGGCACAGCACTTTCAGGCCCACTTCCTAGGGCCCAGGATTGGGGTGGCACCACTTGGGAGCAGTACTCACAGTAGGCAGAGTTTAGGTGCAGGGTTCAAGGTGGTTCGAGTCTTTTCTGTCCCTGAGGCTCTAATCAGGAGGACAGCCAACTAGCCCCTGGAATAATTATGGTGGTCCTGGGTTCAAAATGCTGGTCTAGTCCTTCTCACTCAGCCAGCAGGGCTGCAGAGCAGCAGGGCAGCAGAGTGGCAGTCCTTCTTGCAGCACAGCAGTCCTTTTGAGTCTTCCACAGGTCCAGATGTGTACTGAATAGTTGGGCCTGAGGGTCCACTATTTATCCTTTGTGCCAGTTTTGAAGTAGGAGAAGTTTCCAGAGGGTTCTACCCCCAGAGGTGTTTGAAACTTCCTTCCACCCTGCCCTGGCCCCAGCGTATGTGGGACACAAAAAACTATAGAGAAACCCACTGTGAATGTAATTAGGCAGAGACTTTGTGATGTTGAAGTGTGGTAGGTGAGAGCTCCACTTCCTATCAAGTCAGAGATGGGCCATCCTGCCAACACCTCTTTGTCTCACTGTCTGGGAGCAATACACAAAGACCAACTGCCATCTACACCCAATCATGTTACCCAGGATACAGGCTGTGGGCACCAAATGGTTGGGACAAGAAAATTCCAACTTTCTAAAAGTGTCATTTTCAGAATTGTGACTTAAAATCCAACTTTACCATTAAAGAGGGCTTTAAATGACAACTCTTTAGAGACAAAACTGAACATTCCTACCTGCTCCCAATTAAGACGATGACTGAGAGCTATTTGATGGATTTGAGGGCTGCAGAGTGATGGATGTGTACTATCCTGCGCTGAGGCCCGCACAATGGAACGGCCACCAACTGACAGCACTCTCTGAAGGCATCAAAGCTGTGGGTGAGAGGGCCTGAGGTCCTGGCTGCTAGCAAAGGCATACATGAAGCGACCCCACTGCTCCTTGGTGCCCAGATGCACCCTGAAGTGCTAATTTATGTTGGAACTGCTTGAGGAAAGCCCTAGCCTGCAGATGGTGATAACTTCCCTGCAAGGATCCAAGAGGGGGCATTAGACGCTACATCCACCATATAAGTACTGTGCACCCACTGACATCAAAACTCTCTCGATTAATGGGGATGCAGAATGACAGCATACGCCCTCTCCCGCCCAATTAATGGGTGCTACTGGGCAACACTTGGTGAGGGGCCCAACCCCTTTTTTTCTTTTTTCTCTACCTGCTAGTTCACATTGAGGCTACTGTCCAGGACTGGAGCTTATGTATCTATAGTCGGGGGTACTTCCAAGGCTCGAAGATCGCAGACAATCTACAGATAGTCCCTCATAGGGACTGTGAGCTGAGATAGAACGCTAACCACTGTTTTGGAGCTACAGAGGCTTGCTGGCCCTGACTGGGGAAGTTGAGTGAGGATCTCTGCGCAGTAAGTTGCTGATAATGCCTGGAGGGGCACAGGGCTACTTACAATAAGGGAGATCCACAACATCGGCCGCTCTTGCCACCCACGGCTGTGGTCTGGCGGGTTGTATCATCCGTATTCTACATACTCTGATGGAGAAGGACTGGGGACTCCCCAGGCAGGGGAAAATTGACAAATTCACAAAGACCCTTATGCCTGCTGCCAAAGTGATGGTCAAGCAGGCCAACACAGGGACTGAGGCCCCCTCACACATGTATATGATCCTGGAAGCTACACCGTCCTCGCGACAAGCTCTTGAACTTAAGATCATAGTAACTGGGGAGGATGTGACACTCCTTTGCTAGCATCTCCATAACTCCACTAGACACGTGACAGAGGCCAAGATCCGCATTTCTGCCTGGAAGACATGGTGAAAGATTTACAACAGACATTGCCTAGACTACTGCATAAACTACAGAGCGCCACATGTTGAACTGGCTCTGGACTTTACTGTCTTTGGACCAGCTGTCCCCTTTTTACTGATAGAGAGAGCGTAACAGGTGCTCTTTCGGAGGCTTCCTCTAGGTGCCCCATGGTGCCCTATATTTGGCCCTTTCTAAAGTATAGAGACCATGAGTTAATACTGAAGACAGTCAGATGCCTAGGTAAATTTCGTCTGGACTCCCATAAGTTCCTTATCTTCCCCGACTACACAAGAACGGTGAGCAGCATGATAGAAGCTTTGATCAGTTTGAACAGAAACTCTGAACAATGGAAGTCTAATACATGTTGCTGTACCCAGCCAAGTTAAATGTTATTTTTCAGGTCAAGGCTATGGTCTTGACCATCCAGACTGGGTCAATGGGACAAGGAGCAACCCATGCGCAACAGGGCAACAACAGGTCATAATAGGGAAGACGAGAGAGGAAACAAGACATTGGCAAGGTGTGCTGAGATGCGACGCCATTCCTGCAAGAGTCAAAAGACACGAAGCCTATCCACCCTCTGGATGGACTTCCAGGAGACATGAGACAGATTTCCACAGATAGAGATGGAGGAAGCGTGAATATAAATACCCCTACACAAGATCATATAGATGGTAAGATGTTCGACTCTACTAGATACCACATGGCAAGATATTCTGTATCTGGGGTGATCCTTTTATATACTTAAAGACATTTGAAACAGGGTTTGTTGTGGGTAGTTAGGGGTCTATGTGTTGTTACAAGTTTAGCGTGACTGATTCTTCGAGGTAGGAAGTTTAGGAAGGTTTGAAGTTGGGGGGATTGTTCAGTTGTATTTGTTTACCTTTTCCTGAGGGAACTGCACTTAATCGGATATATACTGTGAAACCCTTAGGAGATGAGCACCACGCAGAGATACTATAAACCTATAACTTGGAACATCAACGGGCTCCTGATAAAATCAAGTAAAGGGCGGAGATGCCCTTTGTTAGACGTCATGGCCATGAGGTACATTTCCTCCAAAAGACAAACTTAATGGGAACCAACTGTGTGTTCTTAGGCCGCTATGGGTGCACCATGTGGTATTTGCCAGAGGTTCCTGAGGTGCAGCAATTCTACTACATAAATCGTTTCCTTTTGTAATTCATAAGGCACAATCAGAAAAGCTGGGTAGATTCATACTGCTCGACGGTATGTTAGAAGTGGCCCCATTGACACTATGTAGTATCTATGCCCCCGGCTATGGTTGCTAATACCCTAGAAGAGCTTACACCACTGCTCCTACATACGCCAGTGAGCATGTTGGTTATAGGGGGAGACTTTAATGCAGGTCATAACACAAACATAGATGCAGATTCTCCTCATACTGCCAGGCCAATGGCCCTCAGTAAATGAGTCACTTCCCTGAGTCTGAAGGACGCCTGCTGTGTATGACATCCAAACAAGCAGCAATATACGCACTACTCAGTTCTTTACAGGTGCCATTCACAATTAGATTACATTTTTATCCTAGCAAACCACCTAGGTGTTTCGACGGACACAATGATCCTTCCTAGAGGCCTCTTAGACCACGGCAAGTAGAGGTGCAACTGTCTCATCCTCATTCAGGTGCTTTGGGGATATGGCAGCTTAATGCATTGTTGCTGAGGGATGAAGCGTTTTGCAGATTTCCTTCGGGATGCAATAATCGAATATTTCAGCTGAATGTCCCCTCCGTTGCCTACTGGGTATATTGTGGGAAGCCTTTAAAAGTGTGCTATATGGGTAGGCCTTCTCGTACATTAGACGTAGAGAAAGAGACACGAGGGAGAAATACAGTCCATTGAGCGCCAACCCAGGGCGCATCAATTAGACAGTGAGGATAGATGCCTCTCGCAGTTGTATCAGATGCTGAAAAACAATCTACTGGACATGACAAAATTAGCCTGGTCACTATCCAGATATAAAATATACGAATATGATAATGAAACGAGTAAGTTGCTCCACAGGCTGTTCTGGAGGGAGGAAGAGAATAAAAGTGTTCCATTGATCCACTCTGTTGCAGGTCTGAAGATCACAGGCGTGGTCGGGATGGATGGGAGATTTGCTGACTACCACAAGGCTTTATGTCAGGCACAAACCCCTTCAGCAATACGACTTGCATGCCCTGTAGTGAACAATCTCATCATTCAGTCACTTACGGATGATGAATGATCAGAGCTTAACCAACCACTCACACTAGAAAAGGTACATGCAGTTGTAGTAGATATGCTGTCCAGCAAAGCACCCAGACCTAACGGCCTTCCCATGGAACTCTATAGGAAATTCTCCTCCTTCCTATTGCCAAATTCACTAAGTCTGTTTGGTAAGATCGAGTAAACGGTCTAGCTCCCATCAGACCTCCGGAAAGCTGCAATCACCACTATTCTCAAGCAGGTAAAATCCCAGAAGAGTGCTCGTCTTACGTACCCATTGCATTATTCAATATAAAGGTAACATTAGTTGCTAAAATACTTCAATCTTGAGTAAATAGGCATATATGGACTCTAAGATCAAAACAGCTTTATGCCCGAAAGGAGCACCAGACCCTTCCTGAGGCATGTCCATGTCGCCCTGACCAGGGTTTCCAACCACCATGTTCCAGTGGCCCTGGCCTCCATTGTTTACAAAAAAGCATTCAACATGGTGTACTAGCACTTCCTTTTCCAAATTCAACAGAAAATGAATATAGGCCTGCATTTCATCATCTTAGTGAAGGCTTTAGATAATGTCCCAAAGGCACAGGTCAGAATGAACGGCGCACTCCCTCCCCCATTCTCCATAGAAGGAGGTATCCAGAAAGGGTGTGCATTATCCCCAATCCTCTTAGCCTTAACTATAGAACCATTGGCAAAATGGGTCAGACGAGATACCCGCTGGTAGGATTTTGCTAGCGTAATGGACAGGAGGATAGGATAGCGCTATGTGCGGATGATTTACTTATCGTTCTCCAGCATCCACAGACCGCCTTCCGACTGTTAATGAAGATGCTCCAGATTTATGGAGCAGTTTCAGGGTTAATAGCTCCTGCGCTGGCCCCATTGTATGTACAGAGCTTCACTGAGCCACCACTATATCTGTGCAATGCTATAGAAATACCTGTGTATACATGTGCCGCAAATAAGCAGTGTTCTAAATGTATGAAGGGATGGATTTACCTATTTTATTTATTTATTTGAAGTTTTTTTATAGCGCAAACAAGACCCTGGTATCAGAGTGCTTTACACATGCTGACATGCATGGAACATGAAATCAATTTTAAAATAGTCGGAAAACAGTACAAGATATGGCAGATCCCATATGAGGGTAGAGTCTCCTCAATGATAAGACAGATAGATCAAGAACAGTATTATAATAGATTAACAATAATGTAGAGTCCAGAGGGACGAGTTCCAGGATCTAAGGCATACATTTGTTCATGTGTAGTAGTTTAACTTCTTTCTTGAAGGATACCATTAAGGGATTCATTCTGGTTTCAGGGGGAGGGAGTTCTGAATTCTCGGGGCGATGCTAGAGAAGGCCCTATTGTAGGCTTTCTTTTTAGCGGATCTCTGTGGTTTTAGCAGTAAAGTGCTGGCGCTTCTAAAAATCTGGAGCCACCCAAGAGCTCAAGCTTCTGAGTAAGGTAGCCGGTGGGTCATGCATGCACTTTTCAGTTGAATTCTCGCTTCGTAGGGAATCCAGTTGAGGGCTTTTAAGTCAGAGGTGATGTGCTTCACTTTACTCGGGGATCCTGGCAACTAGGCTTGCCAAAATTATAAAATCTATAATCCACCCGGATCAAAGAGGGTTCATCCCGGGGAGGCAGCTGAATGAGCTGACCTTCCAGGCGATTGGAGCCATAGATTATGCTGAAGACAGAGGGCTGCCGTTAGCTTTAATTGCAATAGACGCCGCCAAGGCCTTTGACCAGGTAAACTGGAAATATCTGTGGGCCACTATGGCTGGGTTTGGGTTTCCTCCAATTTTTATAGAGGGAATTAAATCTTTATATCAGGGTCCTAGAGCCAAAGTCTTGGTTAATAACGGCCAGTCCGATTGGTTCCAAATATCTCGCGGCATGAGACAGGGCTGCCCCCATCCCCCCTTTTGTTTGACATTTATATTGAGCCTTTTGTTTGTTGTATTAGGGCTGATCATGTAATTCAACCTTTTAAAATAGCAGACCTAGAGCTTAAGGTCGCTCTGTATGTAGACGACCTTCTTTTATATACCTCCAATCATGCGGACGCCATACCTAGGCTGTTTCATCTAGCTGAGGAATTTGGAAGGCTTTCGGGATATCAAATAAATAGGGAGAAGACCGAAATAATGGGTTGGAATAATACTACGCCTATACAAAATGTAAAATATAAAATGAGGTACTTGGGAATTAATTTAACCCATGAACTGAAAAATATATCGAAAATTAGTTGGCAGACAGTAGCAAAAGAAATTACAAAAACATTAACAAGATGGGGTAGTCTGCCATTAAATATCTACGGACCAGTTAACCTCATTAAAATGTCTATACTCCCCAAATTAACGTTTCTGTATAACTCCATCCCCCTATCATTTCCACAGAAAGAGGTTAAGAGCCTTCAAGGTAAGATCGGCTCCTTTATCTGGGCATGTAAATCTCCCAGGATTGCCTGGAAAAAGCTAAGGAGGGGGTTAAAAATCGGGGGTTTAGCCTTACCAGACCTACTCATGTATTGTCATGCCTTTCATTTTAAAAATTTTAGATTATTGACCAATAAATTGGACTCAACTTCGCAGGGCCGCCTATTCCAGGCATTGCTCCATGATTTACCACAGGGACAGGAGTTTTTTTAATTCAAATTCGGCGACCAGAAATTTTATAAAAAAAGTCCGCTTGAAGATCCTGCAGGCGGCCCTTAGGAACTGGGTATATGTCCGGAGGGCTCTGGGAATCCCATATTACCATACTAATGCCCCAGTTTGGGACTCCCCGGGCACTCCGGAGTGCCTTCAGGACCAGCTGTCCCAGCCTCTAAAAACAGCTGGCGTGAGGAGATGGGGAGATCTCTGGGGCAATTCGGGCCTCATGGATTGGGATTCCTTAGTGTCACTGACAAATGGATCTTTAATGAGATTTAAGTTTTACCAACTCTCCGCCTGGTGGTCAAGACAGATGTTACAGCGAGAGAGGGACCTTGAGATCCTTGAGTCTGTCTGCAGGGGAGGAGGGTGGAAACGAGAGGTTTCATTTTGGTATAGGGCTTTAATGGGGGCAACAGAAATGTTAAACTGTGAGCTGGCGAGTCTTTGGGGTAATTTGATATCAGATAGTCCCGAAGCAATTAGTAAGATCTGGACAGATTCTTTCTCTTTGTCTCAGAGCCTAATAAAATCAGCCAATCTAAGGAGAAACCATCTGTACACGGTCTATCAGGTGTACTGGACCCCTGCTAAACTGTCCAGGGTCACACTTGAGAGTTATTGTTGCCCACGCTGTAAACTCCTGGCAGCCGACGATATACATATATTCTTAGAATGTCCAAAGATTCTTGAATACTGGAAGGAGATCGTGGACTTCCTGGGGAAGGTTTTAACAACCACTATTACATGCTCTCCGAGGTAAGTTTTTTTTGGCTTACCACCTGGCTACAACGTTAATAACTATTCCTCACAATTCATATTCTATGTGATGGTTATAGCAAGGAGAGAGATCTGTAAAGAATGGAAGTCAGCGGCCCCCCCCAGGTTTACTGATTGTTTACGAAACATTATAGAAGTCAGTAAGATGGACATGGCGTGCCAAGTAGAGAATACAGACAATGTGTGGTCGGAATTGGTGGCCTGGTCGTCGACATAATGGTCCGATGATTATGCCAGAGGTTTGTGTCGGTCCTGTCCTCCCCAGGTCCGAGGTATTCCATCATAGGACAGGGGAGTGGGACAAGGAAACAGCCTACCTCTGGGTGACCCCTGACTGCTACACATTGAGTCCAGGGTGGTATCAACTTGACAATGTGAAAGGCACACGGGGTTCCCATCTAGAGTATATACTGGTGGTATATATGAGGACACAAAAAAAAAAAAAAGAGGTGATGTGCTTGTTGCTTTTCAATCCAGTGATGAGCCTTGCAGCGGAGTTGAGGGAGGCCCTTAAGGGGGTCGTTGTGGATAAGGGCAGGTCGCCTAGGGTAGCACTTCCATAGACCAACCTGGGAATCACTAGCTCTTGGGCAGCAGAGTTAAAATCCTTGGGGGATAGAAAGGGTTTTAATTTTCTTAAGGTGTTCATTCCGAGGTTGCTCCTTTGGTGGCAGCTCAAAGGTGCTTCCGGATTGATTCTAAGTTGTTCTATGTCTGGTGTGACAGCAGATAACAAACAGCAAGCGTAAGAATTTACTGACAAAACACATGACTGGAAAGGTTCTTTGTCTGCAATAGCTTAACTTGAGAGATTGTATTCGTTCTGGCTGGGGTTCTAAATCTAACTACTCTTGACTCCAAGAAAGCCAGCCATACATCACTGAAGCACTCAGTAGTATGCACTGGAAGCAGTGCTCTAGTATGACCCATCTGGCTCGCATCGCACTATGGCTCTCCCTGCATGTGGGTGAGGCAAAGCCTAGGACAGGCCTCATACACCACTGGCGTCATTGCCCCCTTGCTGTGGTAGCAGTGCCATTCCTGAAATAGAAATGTGTGTATGTGTCTCACAGTTAGTAATGCTGCTCAGTGACAGTGGGCCTTTTAAGCAAAGTGTACAAATATCTGGCCACTGCACACTGAGTGCAGTCATGAAAGCATATGTCTCAGTCCAAGCACTCTAAAGGTTCCAGGACTGAGCCTTAGCAAACACTGTTTTTTACTGAACGCTCAGATGGTCATTGATGTCTTCTGGCCTGGCAGGCAAATTACCAGATACACGAACACCCAATGAGTAAAAATGATCAGGCACTTTGTCAGCCTTCCACCATTGCTCAAGTGACATGAGAAATGTGTCAATTAGGTGGGAAGAATGTGGAAGTGTTTAAAGCATTGAAGGGTGCATCTACACATATTTCTGCTGTCGTTCTCAGTTGAAGTAGGTGAAATGACGTATTAGTACATAGCAACAGGCAAGGAGACAGATGCTTTTGTTGCAGGGATTCGGCTCATGCATAGAACTATGCGCAGGAAACCAGGACCTCGTGTATTGTTGTGTACTAAAATGCCACCTCAGTGCCCAAAACCCCAATCCAACTAGCATTAGTGTCTCATTCGTTCTCCGTACTACAGCGAAGCTACCAATGATTAGACAACCTAGAACATGCAACTTAGTAAACTCTCAGGAATAGTGGGAAACAAGAACACTCTTTCGTTCACACTCATACTTGTCCACAATGTGAGTAAACACAGACACTGTATAGTTTAAAATGTTTATTTTTAACTAACGTGCGCTAAGATGCAGAACTCTAGCCAATACGAGCAGCATAATGCATGAAAACAATATAATTAGCATTGTTGCAATTCCATAAAGCATAAAAGAGGAAATCATATTATAATGATAGTGGAAGCAGAACTATAGTTCCTTTTATCACCCTCCCCGTGCTCATGAGCTAGTTTAGAATAATTAAAGAAGACCTCTGGGCTTTGTCAGCGAGACCCCATACCTACGAGATCAGATGTATTGAATTACATCTCAGGATCAGCACAGCTGTTCTATGTTGGAAAGGTTTTCTCCAATTGCTCTCGCATGCATGTAACGCCATATTAAAAGCACCCGATTTGGGCCACTGTGCTTCATGTTATGTCTATGTGCGTGGGACTGGCCAAAGTGAATCAACAGCATACATTGTTATTCGACCGTGAACAGGCTGTACAGACAGAGATCGCGGTGCCCCGCTGGATATGTGAAAGGTAGACAGTTCTCATGTGAAGCAGCGCCAGCAAAGTATTTCACGAGAACAGAGCCATGTAGTGTCATATGCAAAAGCGGCAGAATGGCAGCCAGCGTATACTACTCATGCTAACTTGGCAATGTCTGCTATTAACCGCATTTCCCCACTACACTTTCTGCAAAGCAGTAACGTAATATCTCAAGTGTTGAAATTGTTGTCATAAATTTTTTCCATGTGACCATCTCAAAATGTTGATACAGAAATAAAATTACTAATTTTGTTCCTGCTCTTCTCTTTCCTATAGCTCTTTTTTGTTGCCGGTAGGAAATAGTACTGTTTTAGTGATTTAAACACTAGTATTGAATAGAGGAAATCTATGGTTCTTTGGCTCTCTGTTTTTCTGTATGCCTGCCCTGTAACATTTGAACACAGTTAGTTCCAGCACTTGTTTTCTCAGCTTTTCTGCAAGTTATTGGTGTTTGTGCAAGGCAACAATTGATGCAAAACCGCTCTATAATAACCACAGGAACCAGGTAGGCAAAACTAGGAGACGTAAGCAGCAGAATCTATGGGACATAATAAACAGCTAGCATGAGAGACTATAAAAAACTACCACATGGCACAGAATGTGTCCATCACAACCAAAGTGGGTCTTATCAGTGAGTGCATAGGAGATTTTTGCACTTGAAATTGGTGACGCAGTGTAACCATAATTTATTTGCGCTTTATGAAATGCTAACCTGTAACACATATAACCATTACTTACAAATGTGCACCTGTTATTTTACACTTAGATTTAGTGAAATTAATGATTTATTTTGAACACATATTTTTTTGGTGGGCCTATGATAAACCATGCACACGCTAGACTATTCCCCTTTGTAAACTTCTCGCACCCCACAGCTCTTTGAATATGAAAAACCAACAACAGAGACTGTGTGGTGTATTCAATTGCTCGATACCTGTGGGCAATATAATACATTAGATCAAATGCATTTTAAAATAGTAAGCGTATTTCTTGCATAGTTAATGTACTGTCTCAATTGTATTTATGATTGGTTTTGGAACCTTTTATTTAGGATTTTACTTGTCCTCTTTGTAAATTGTTTTACCATTGGGAAGCTTCTTTCAAACTTCTTTTATCATATTTTTATTATAATATTATGGTTCTCAAAAATTTATGATGAGAGTTGTATGTTGGACCGATATTTCCCGCACAATTTGGTATTACCTAGAAATCATTTCTCAAACTAAATTTGCACATTTCATCATATCTCTATTTTAAATGTTTTATACTGTACCTTTCATGGCTTTTATTTTGCCAAAATAAAGGAAATATGATGATAATGATTTATATGTTTTTTTATTAACTACAGTTAGAATAAGTGCATCTTGACATTGACATGAATCGACATAGACCTTAGGCACTCAACTCCATTTTGAAAATAAAACGTTGCTTTTCTGTTTGCTTTGTATAACTCTCTTTCTGTTTTAGGAAGCACAGGCACCGTGTTTTATTCAATTTATTATTTCTTTGTTAGCTTACTGTGTGAAGGTCATGTTTCTTGAAATTAATTAGTTGGAAAATGATTCTCAGCACCTGCATGGGATGGGAGGCTGTGGAGGTGGACACTCCTTTGTGAGACTTCGTGAAGGTCAGGATGATTGAAGAATCTAGCAGTGTATTATCCCTGAGAAGGAGGCTGACCGGGAACACTGATTTTTGATTGGTTCTTACTCGGTGGGAACCTTTGCAATGTACCACTTGGATGAAATTTCATGTTTTAATTGTGCAAGCTGATTTTAGTTAGGATTTTGCCCTAGTCCATTTCCATGGGCGGATATCCCCATTCTCACCTTCTCTTGAGACCCAACACCCCTTGTATTTTTGCTCATAGATATATTTTCTAGAGCTAGTATATTTCTCTTTTTCTTGATTGTAACCTTCAAAAGCTACTTCTTTCAATGCTATTTTTGGTGTTTGAAATTTTCCGACTTGCTCACAACACAACTTTAGTTTAGCATTGGGGAATTTCCCTTTAGGGGAACAGAGTTTTATCTCACTTAGCATATGCTGACCTTAAAAAAGTGTACTCGCAGTTGCCGGCTAGAATTACCTGTATTATTTTCACGCATCCTGTATAGAGGAGACTATTGGATTATGATTAACTGAGTTATTTGTGAAATTGTAACTTTACTAATTTAATAAACCCTTTAGGATTTGCAAAATTACCCTTCTCTGTCATTCCTATGGGCCAAGGTTTGACTTTCTGTGCAGGCTCAATATCCTGTGATTCTGGGCAAATCACTTAATCTTCTCATGCGTACAAAAAATGAATGTGTCCTCAACTTGTACTCATGAAAAGCACTCCAATACCTTTGGGTCGAGTTTGCACTATAAGCGCCGGTGTTCACGATAAAGTGCTTGTGTCGAGTTTGGAAACCACTAGCTCAAATTAAGCACTGGTAGATAGGTCAGTGGGCCCTATACAAAAGCAGTGAAAGAATAACTCACGTAAAAACCAAAGACACCAAATGGTAGGTTGCTCTGTGGGGTCAACACAAAAGCAGTAAAAGTATAACATAAGTTCATGCAACAGACACCTGTATTAGTTGGCCTATGGATTCCTCAAAGACGAATTACAGGCACCAGTCGGTGGGCGTATGAACTCCTCCCAAAACTGTTACCCAAATACACCACAGATAATATTGGTTGGTGGGCCTGTGGGGTCAACCCAGAAGTAATACATACATAACCCCAGTAAAAAACACAGAGACCATTAAAAGATGGGTTTATGGATCCTTCCCAGAAGTGTTAGCCAAGTACAACACAGGTACCATTTGTAGATGGTATTTGAGCTCCAGCCAGAAGCAGTAAAAGGGTAACCCAAGTAAAAGCCTTGGAGATCAATGATAGATAAATCTATGAGCCTACAGCACCAAAACCGATCATGCGTCCATGTGCAAGTGTGTCTTTATCAGCTAAATAAAAATGTAAACATACTAGTTGCAGCGTCATTTATTTTACTGCATAAAAAGTAAACATGGATAAATGCAAAATTATTATTAAAAAATATTGATAAATAGTAAATACGCACTAAAACTAAATGATATAAAACCGGGAGCCCTGGATGTAGTGATATTGCAATTAATGTATACGTTCAGTGTCCAAATAGAGGAGCACAGTCATTGGATGAGCTCCTCTGCAGGGCCACAGCACTCGGATGTAACTTGAAATATCCTTCTTGAGTATGGAAGAAGAGGCTTTTTTCACTGAAATACGAAGTCACATCATGAATGTCTACTAAATAATGTGGGCCTCATTTATGAAAAGTAACGCATCACTGCTTAAAAACAGCAATGCGTCACTTTTCATTGCACCCTCTGTGCAACATGCTGGATGCGTCTTATTTACAGTATGATGCATCATGTCGCAAGGAGTTACAGATACGTCAGTATTTCTGATATATCTGTAGGCGCAAAAATGACGCATTGCAGGAGTGTGTCATGGAAGTGAGGCAGCTCCAGTGATGCGTCATTACACATGGGCAAGTCCCATTTCAAATGTGCCTGCGTCAGTCTTACGCCTGCCATGAGGCAGGCGTGAGATATTGACGCATTTGCGTCCTATAAGTGGCGCAGTGAAATCTCATCGATTTCACTGCGTCACTTGTACGAGGCTTACTTGCGTCAGAACGCCCACCCTGCATACATTATACCTGGCGCAGGTATAATGTGGCGCAGAAGTTTACAAAGTGATGCATCTACCTAGATGCGTCACTTTGTAAATATGATGCAACATGGCACATTTTTTACACTGCTGGTACGTCACAAAAAGTGGCGCACCGGCGGCGCAAAAGTCACGCAAGGGCTCATAAATAGGCCTCTGTATCTCTTGCACCATCTGATGCACAAAATCACATGGTTTTAGATGTATAGAACACATTCTGAATCTGTAGGGAAGAAACCCATATGCATGGAGCAAGCAGGATTTTGTAGAAACGTTTTTAGGCAGGTTAACCTCATTTACTTTCAAATATCGATTTTTGGTTTAAACATGTGGGAAACATCTAGATAAACAACTCCTATCCTGTACTGAGTTCTAGCTGGGCACCAAATAAACACACTACAGTATATTTCCCCTCACCAGCAGGTCTTTGCATTTTTAATGAAAGCAAGTTCTGACGAAAGGGATGTGAAAACTAGCCTCACTTTTTAAATTATTAACGAGACACAAGTGTCACTAAAAGAAAACCGTGTCTACGTGTCGAAACCCTAAAAGCTGCAGCAGACACAATTAAGCAAGCCTTGTGCTGTTCCACACCCAGAACCTGGAATCTGCTCTAAAGATATCACATATAGCCTGCTTTCTCTGAACATGCATCTCTTCAAGATTCACCCCCTGAAGCCCTTCCTTTACCCTTACCCTAGTCTCTTAAGTTCTTTCAGATTCTATTGTTTACTTCTTGTTACCTGTAAAGCGCCTAACTGCCCAAGTGGGTCTGTCCGGACCAAGCACATACCTCAAATAAATAATTAAATAGATGGCTCCGGGGTATAAATGATCACCTGCCCCAGCCTGGCATGAAAGATTCCTCACACCCTGCCTTGCCACTTTCGATTCACTCCACCTGACAATAATGGGAATAAGCGACAATCTATATTTATGGTGATGCACATAAAATCGATCAATCAGATTGTTGAGGTACAAGAACTTTCAAGAAGTCACCTATGTACGTGAGAAAACTTGATAACATGAAGGCCATTTGCTACTTTCCCACAATACTTGATATTTCAGTAGCCTTGGGTACCACCACTGATCATCAAGCCTTCAGCATCAACATCTCAGCATATTTTACATTCCATGACACCTTCACGGAATAGCATCCTATTTACCGTATCAGTACCAACTCAGAGATACCAGTATTATCGCCTGTGGAGACCACCACAAACACATCCTCTCCCCACTGATCTGCAGCTTGTGTATGGACCATCAGAGAATCCCATTGCAAACACATGAATAAGTCTGAAAAATGTGCTGGCTGCACTCAACTATCCAAGAACGGTTTCACAATGAAGGACATTGACAACTCCAAAGTCTGACTCCCCATTGTACAAGCATGGAGTCAAGTGCCTACTTCACTAAGATGGAAATCCCTAATGTCAACTACAGCATCAAAGAACCTCAGGTAGGTATCTGGCTCTTCAAAGAGGGAAAGGGTAGATTCACACCACAAACTACTGCATGTGCAGCATTAGGTGGAAGATCCCCTTAAAAGCTGTCACTCCCACGAAAGTCAAACCACATCTTCCCCAAGCAAACTTCAGAACACCGATCCCTGGTCTTCTCCAACAATTCATTGATTAAAAGCCATGCACCATACTCACTCCACACTGACCTCACTAAAGAGTGTCTTTCAAACTGCAGCACTTCTTATCAAAGTGAATGATAAGCATTGATCACATTTCCCAAACCCAAATGGCAGATTTTGGTGCTCTACAGTTCATGTACATGTTTTTGCCAATGATGGCCCTCATTAAAGGTGGCCTCTTAATTCTGGTAGGAAAGCACCACCATCTTCCCCTGTTGCATTTGAATGGGGGATACGTTTTAGATGCAAACTATGGGAAATTGACATGGCATTGCGACATCAGAACGTCACAAGTGTGTGAAACTCTGATGTTTTGGTGTGTGAAAGAAAAAAGAGAAGTAACAGGAATGTAAAGACAAAAGTAGAAATATCTCACTGTGGCTACATTGACATTGAAATCAAGTATATAATTTGATTCTGATATGATATTGCGCATATTTAGCGTTTTAATTTCAAATGTTCTTATGCTATGACTTTTTAGATAGGGGAATAAATGCCAACATACCAGTGGATCAAAGAGCAGTGCAATGCAGATTTTTGAACTTAACCTTTAGTAAATCCAGATTTAGTTTGATCTGGTGAGATATTTATTTTGTCCAATACTATAGTTGCTCTTCGATCTAGAAAGAAAAATAGGCCTACACCATCACTTAAACTTGTGGCAGTGTGACTATTAGGGCCATTGAATGATTTGTAAAATACTTTGCTATGCTTTGGTCAATCAGTCAGGATTCAGAATCTTGCTCGCATTGTGGTGAGGGTATTTTATAAAAAATGAGGACATTACTATTTGAAGGTCATCTAGCATTCCTTCTGCCTATAATTTTCATAACAATGATTTGGTTCTGAGAGAACATTGCACAGTGGAAGCCAATGATGCTTCATAGTAACATCTAATATTCTGATGAGCTAATACTACATCTCATGTACCATATATAAATGATTTAGGGTGATCTGTGGCATTACAAGACCAAATATTAGCACAGAGATACCTCTGCAAGGGTGATTCGTGCATGATGTCAAATTAAATTAACATAACAAAATGGTTAATAATATTATTTGCTCTACTGAAGTATTTGGACTATAAATAACAAGGAATAGCTGTAAAAAAAGTGGTAAGATTAACTTTTTGACTAGAGCTATCCTTTCTATAATGACTATAGAAAATTATTTCTATCTTTTCAATAACACCACTATATTCTAGTTTAAAGGAGATGCTTGTACTAATAAAGGGTTGTACGACATTACAACACAGGCATTTACAACGCATGCTTTTACCACACATTATTTACAACGCATGTATTCACCACACATCCCTTCACCACAGAGATAAGTATAAAAAAGTGGAGAACCCCATTTAAAAAAAAATAATTACATTTATTTGTATGGGGAAATAAAACCAACCCCCCTCTTTATTAATTACCCTTACCACCCTATGCCCCTACTCACCCCAAAACGCTAAAATGCCCCTACCACCCTTAAACCTAAAAATCCCTTTACCACCTTATACCAGCCCACCCCTAAATCCTAAAACACCCTTACCATCCCATACACTTACCATCCCCTAAAACCCTAAAAATACTCTTTTCACCCAATACCCTTACCCTTACCCACCCCTAACCCCTAAAAACACCCTTAGCATCTATACCCTTACTTATCCCAAAACCCTAAAAATACCCTTACCATTCAATTCCCTTACCCACCCCAAACCCTGAATATATGCTTACCACCCTATAGACATACCCATTCCTAATCCCTAAAATACCTTTACCACCCTATTCTGCTACCCGCCCCTAAACTTCACTAACACGGTTACAACTGAATACCCTTACCCACCCTTACACCCTAAAAACACAATTACCATCCAATTCCCTTACCCATCCCATAACCCTATGATCACACCTACCACCCTATTCCCTTACCCACCTCTAAACCCTAAAATCACCCTTAACACCCGATACCCTTACCTTCCCCCAAACCCTAAAAACACCCTTACTACCAAATTCCCTTACCCACCCATAGACCCTAAAAATACCCTTACCAACCTATACCCCTACCCATCCCTAAACTCTAAAATACTTTTACCATATTATACCTTTACCCACCCTTGAACCCTAAAAACACTGTTACAACCCACTACCCTTACCCACCCCTAAACCTTTAAAATACCCTCATAACCCAATTTCATTATTCAACCCATAACCTTAAAAATGCCCTTACCACCCATAACCCTTACCCTGCCCTAAACCCTAAAAATATCTTTACAACCCAATATTATTACCCACCCCTAAACCCTAAAAATACCCTTACCATCCTATACCCTTCCCCATCCCTAAACCCTAAAATACTTTTACCATCCTATACCCCTACTCAACCCTAAACCTTTAAATGTGTGTGAATATAGTACGTAGTTATAGTTAGGACCTAGTTTCCTTAGGAATAGTGTTTTGACTAGTCTATAACTTTGGTGCCGTTTGACGAATCTTCAATTTTCCATAAAAGTGTTCTGCTGGGTCTTATTGTGCATAGAAAGTTTCAGGGTGATCCATCAAGCGAGGGCCGAGAAAAAGAGGTGGGGTCAAAAAAGTGTGTTTCCCATGTTAATTCCCATAGGGATTTTGAACACGACTACAGCCTGTACTGCTGGATGGAATTACACCAAATTTGGCAGAAAGCTAGCTCTTGGTCCAGAAAGAGCCCTTTTTGTGTTTGGGGTTTTTTTGAGATAAAAATGGGAAAACAAATCTGTATATCTAGAGGTGCAAAGCCTTTGCGATTAATTTGCATCGCGTCGCGAATATGAGCGCAAACAGAAATGCTGCGGTTGGCTGGCCGCAACCTGTGTAGAAAGTTGCGCCGCTTTTTTATGTATTTTATGGGCCATGGTCCCTGGGGGCTGAAAATAAACATTGAGAGTGAAGAGGTTATGGTAGAAGGACCCTGACCCCATGGGTGGAATATAGGGGTTTTTGTGGGACCCCTTATGTGTACCACACATTGAAAAACATTTTCTCCCTCGTGCAATATTCGTACATTCGTTGCGACACTCGACATGGGACCCGTGAAATGTCACAACATATTTGCGAATATTGATGAAAAAAAATACATTCAGATACTCACTCACACACTAATGTATTCACTCAGAGACCCACTCACATACTTACACCCACTCAGACACTCACTCTGAGACTCATGATTCACTTACAGACCCACCCAGAGACTCACACACCCAGTCACAAATCCACTCACACACTCACATACCCACTATGTATCCACACACAGACTCTCTCAGAGACTGACACACCCAGTCAGAAACCCAGTCACACACTCACACACCCACTCAGACACTCATGCATCCATTCACAGACCATACTAAGACACATATGTACCCACTCACTCACACAACCAGAGAAGCACACACCCACTCATTGACCCACTTAGGCATTCATGCACCCATGCACAGATGCGCTCAGTCATGCTCCCACTCACAGACCCACTCAGAGACTCACACACCCACTAACAGACACTCATGCATCCAGTCAGAAACCCACTCAGACACTCATGCACACACTCACAGACCCACTTAGACACTCACACAACCACTCAGACAGTCACTGAGCCATTCACATACCAGATCACAAACTCACACACACCCTCACAGACCCCCACGTAACCCCTCACAGGCCCACTAAAAGACTCACACACCCACTCATGATGTATTCAGGAATATTGCCATAAAAAAGAAAAAAATATGTTCAGATACTCACTCAGGCACTAATGTCCTCATTCAGAGACTCACTTGCATGCTTACACCCACTCACACACTCACTCAAAGGCCTACTTAGAGACGTATACACCACCCACTCACAGACCCACTCAGAAATGTGCACACCCACTCCAGGTCCACTCAGGCACTCACACACCCAATCACAGACCCTCTCAGACATGCATGCATATACTCACAGACCCACTCAGGCACTCACAGACCTATCCAGATACTCATGCACCCATTCACAGACCCACTCAGAGGCTGACACACCCAGTCACAGACCCACTCACTCACAGACCTACTCAGACACCCATGCACCCACTCACAGACCCTCTCAGACACTCACACACCCACTCAGAGACCCACTCAGATACTAATGCACATACTCAGAGACCCACTCAGTCACTCACATACCCACCCACAAACCCACTCAGATACTCATGCACCTACTCACAGACCCACTCAGACCATCACACACCCACTCACATACCCACTCAGATACTTACACACCCAGAAACAGAGCTACTCATACTCAGATACCCACTATACACACTACAACACTCATGTACCCACTCACAGACCCATTAACATACATGCACACCCACTCACAGACTCACTAACAATTTCACACAACTACTCATAGACCCACTCAGACACTCACACACCCATTCACATACCCAATCAGACACTCATGCACCCACTCACAGACCCACTCAGGCATTCATGCTTCCAGTCAAAGACCTACTCAGAGACTCATGCACTCACTGACAGACCCACTCAGACAGTTATGTACCCAGTCACACACCCACTCAGATGCTCACACACCCATTCACATACCCAGTCAGACACTCAGAGACCCATTTACATACTCACACACCCACTCACATACCCACTGACACTTACACACACCCTCACAGACCTACTCAGAGACGTATGCATCCATTCACAGGCCCACACAGACACTCACACACCCACATCCACTTAGATACCCAGATACCCATTCACTCACCCACTCAGAGACTCATGAACTCACTCACAGTCCCATTCAGGCACCCATGCACTGACCCACTGACACAATCACACTCCCCCAGTCAGAAACTCATGTACCCACTCACAGACCCACACAGACACTCATGCACCTACTCACAGACCCAGCCAGACACTCATGCATCCACTCACAGACCCATTCACACACTCATGCACCCACTCACAGGCCCACTCAGGCATTCATACTTCCAGTCACAGACCCACTCAGAGACTCATGCACTCACTGACAGACCCCAGTCACACATCCACTCACATACTAAGACACCCACTCACAGAATCACTCACAGACTGTTACAACCACTCACATACCCAATAAGACATTTATGCACCCACTCACAGACCCCCTCAGATACTCATGCACCTAATCACATACCCACTCAGAGATTCACACACCCATTTACAATACACTCAGACACTCATGCAACCACTCACAGACCTACTCGGACACTCAGGCACCTACTCACTGAACCACTCAGATACTCATACACCCACTCACAGACCCATACAGACATTCACACACCCACTTGCACACATAATTACTCACATACCGACTCACACTCACACACTCACTCACAGACCCAAACAACTCACACACCCACTGACAGACACACACTCACTCACATACCCACAAAACCACTCACATACCCATTCACACACTCACACACCCACTTCCACACCCATACAGTCACTCACACCCCCCCACAAAGTCACTGATACATCCACTCAAAGACCCATAAAAGTACTGACACACCAACATACCCACTCACACACCCATATCACTTAAGGTAAAATTAATGTTGTAGCTCAGTCTGTTTTATTAATATATATTTTTTTTAAGCGAAACATACAAATTCATTCAATAAGCCACACATTACAGACATATATTAGAGTTAGTAAATATGATTAAAAACTGTATAAATTCACTAAAAAAAGCAAAGGTTACATGCGCGGTATAGTTATATTTACAAATACCACTACAAAACTAGAGGAATTCACTGGAAAAAAAATGTTACAGGGAAGTTAGAGTTTGGAAATAACATTTTAAAACAAGGAAATTTACTGGAGAAGTCAAAGGTTAGAGGGTTATTTAGGAAATAAAGTCTAAAAAACCTTAGAAATTCACTAAAAAAACAAAGGATGAATGGACATTGTTTAAAAAACATAGAAATTCACTGACAAAACCAAAAGTCACAAGGACATTCTAATTAGGAAATAATTTTTTTAAAAAACCTTATAAATTAATTGAAAAAAAACAAAGGTTACAGGGATATTATAGTAAGGTTCACGTTTTACACACAAGAAACCATAGAAATTCAGCAGTTAGCTGAGCTAACCATAACTTACATCCCGCAATGCACTGCTTTTGACTTCAAATTTTATATCACTCATTACATGTTCAGTGGCATCACTGTTGACATCACAAATGGCATCACTGATGACATCATCCACAGAACCACTCACGCACTCAGACACACATTCATATAATCATTAACAGGCCTAGTCACATACCCACAGAACACCTCACACACCCATACAACCACTCACACACCCATAGAACCACTACACATCTATTTACAGACCCATACCACTACTCATACACCCACTCACACACTCACTCACAAACCTATAGTGGCAGTCACACACCTATGCACCCCCCCAATACTACTCACACACCTGCTCACAAACCCATACAGCTGCTCACATACCCACTCACACCCATACAGCTACTCACATATACTCACAGACACATAGACACACACAGCCAAAGACCCAGAAACCACTCACAGTCACTCACACATCCACATAACCACTTACACACCCAATCATACACTTATACAGCCTCTATGATACAACCACTCACATATACATCCATGCAAGGATACATTTACTCACACACCCACTGACACACATGACTCAGTGGTTGTGTGAGTAGCCGTATCATCACAGCCAATCAGAGACCCAGAAAACCACTCACACACCCACTCACAGACCCTCTCAGACACTCATGTACTCGCTTGATACTCATCCACACACTCACAGACCCACTCAGACACTCACACACCCACAGACCTATTCAGACAGTAATGCACCTACTCACAGACCCACTCAGAAACTCATTCCCCCACTCATAGACCCTCTCATATACTCATGCACCTACTCACAGGCCTACTCAGAGACTCACACACCCACTTATGGACCCACTCAGACACTCACACACCCAGATACAGAGTCACTCATTCTTAAACACCCACTCACAGACCCACTAAGACATGCATGTACCCCCTCAAAGACCCATTCATATACTCACACACCTACTCACAGACCCTCTCAGGCACTCACACACCAATTCACAGGCTGAGTCAGATACTCGAAAACCCATTTACATACTCACACACCCACTCACAGACCCACTGACACTTACATGACAACTCAGATCTACTCAGAGACTTATGTGCCCACACAGATATTCACACACCTGGTAAAAGACCCACACAGACATTCACATACCCACTCACAGACCCACTTAGATACTCAGGTACCCCTTTACTCACCCACTCAGAGACTTGTGCACTCACTCACAGACCCATTCAGGCACTCATGTACCCATGCACAGACCCACTGAGACAGTCACACTCCCACCACCGACCCAATCAGAAAATCATGTACCCACTCACAGACCCACACATATATTTATGTATCCACCGACAATCCCACTCAAAGATTCATACTGCCACTTACAGATATATACACTCAGTCACCCACCCACACTCAGACTCATTCACACACTTACACACACTTACACACCCACACATGCATCCACTTAAAGACTTATTAATTCACACACATACCCACTCACACACTCATTCATAGACCCAGTCAGACACTCATGCATCCACTCACAGACTCAGACACTCATGTACCCACTCACACACCCACTCAGACATTCATGCTTCCAGTCACAGACCCACTTAGAGACTCATGTACTCCCTCACAGACCCACTCAGGCAGTTATGCACCCAGTCACATACCCACTCAGACACTAAGACAACCACTCACAGAGCCACTCTTATATTCGTGCATCCACTCACATACCCACTCAGAGTCTCACACACCCATTGACAATATACTCAGACACTTATGCAACCATTCACAGACCCACTCATATACTCACACACCTACTCACACACCCATACAGATATATCACACACCCACTCACATACCATACACTCACTCACACACCCACTCACTGACCCACATAACCATGTACACACTCATTCACAGATCAATACAGCCACTCGCACTCACACACCCACTCATCAACAGAATCACTTGCACACCCACTCACAGACACACACTGCCACTCACACACCCGTTTACACACAATACAGTCACTCATATACCCTCACACATACCTACACAGACACAGATACATCCACTCAAAGACCCAGAAAACTAATTACACACCCACTCACACACCCACTCATGCACCTACCAATCGAATCATTTAAGGTTAAACTAATGTTATAGTTCAGTGTGTTTTATTAATATATCTTTTTGTAAACAAAACAAACAAATTCATTCAATAAGCCAAACTTTACAGACATATAATAGAGTTAGGAAATGTGATAAAAAACTGTATAAATTCACTAAAAAAAGAAAACTTCACATGCATATTATAGTTACAAATGCCACTACATAACCATCGAAATTGACTGAAAATAACAAAATTTACAGGGACATTATAGTTTGGAAATACATTTTTAAAATGTAGAAATAGACTGAAAAAAACAAAGGTTACAGGGATGTTATAGTTAGGAAATAAAATCTAAAAAACCTTCGAAATTCACCAAAAAACAAAGGTTAAATAGGCTCTATATTTAGGAAATAAAATTTTTAAAAACATAGAAATTCACAGAAAAAACCCAAAGGTTACAAGTACGTAATAGTTAGGAAATATAATTCCAAAAATCTTATAAATTCACTGAAAAAAACAAAGATTTCAGGGACATTATTGGTTAGGCTCACGTTTTTCTCACACAAAACCATAGAAATGCAGCAGTTATAGTTACCTGTGCTAACTATAACTTACACCTCCGCAATGCACTGCACCAAATCATGAAAAACATGCTTTCTGGACCAAGATTCAGCTTCATGCCAAAGTGTTTACAGCAGTGCTGTCAAAAAAGTCAATGGGAAATGCATAGGGAATTTGCATTATGTTGCCCCACACCTAGTTCCCTTTTTCCCATTTTCTCGGCCCCACCCTTCACAGATCACCCTGAAATTTTCCCTGAAGAAACAAGGCAAAAAAGAAAACTTGTTTAAAAATGTTTCATGAAGATTCGTCAAACATCACCAAAGTTATTAGCAAAACCAAAAAAACATTTCCCATGGACGTGTGGCACTGATGAATTCTAGTTACCCTCACCCCACCCTGAAGAGACCGGTGAATGCATTCCATTTGTGTGGGAAAAGTTTGGTGGAAGGCACGTGAAAACACAAGAGATCAGGGTAACCCATTTAACCCATTGGGTAGTGAACACAAAATATGGCTCTTCAACTGATCTGGAGCTGCCCCCCCCCCCCCCCAGTGCCTTGAGACCCTCATGGGTGAGTAGCGTGCTTTAAGTCCCCTGATTGATTGATTGATTGAAAATGTGAACACTACAGTCATGAAGGGAAACAGCCAAAAATAAAACTGTATTGATCAATTGTGTTTACCAAGGTAGTCATGAGCTGTGAACCATTTGCGTTACAGGAGGATACTCTGTAATTATAGAATCAAACCGAGACCGGTGATTGTACAAATATAAAGTCGTCAGTGTAGCATGCATTAAATAGTATAGATAGATTGGAGCCCAAACAGGTTATTCAGTTTGTACATTTTCAATTGCCTGGTTAAAGTTTAAATGAACAGACAAATTAAGCTCCCAAAGCCTTAATGCAGACAGTGGTTTATCAAGCCAGTAATATACATACTCGGGTTTAGTTTTGATATCTTTGCCCATCGTGCAAATAGGTGACCAAAAGTGACACCTAAAATTTCAATGTTCAGGTTAGGTAAAGTGGAGGCAATAGATTAGATACATAAACACAAATGTTTAGGACTCCTAGGCAGCACAGCTATTTTATTTAATGTTATATGGAGGACAAATGAACACTATAAAATGGGGAGGTCAGGGGCAGGTGAGATATTAAATAGCAATATTCAACAGTGCTGGTCGAGTGCTCAGATGTAGCCCCAGTAAACTGAAAGAGCAGATTAAGCTGTAGTTAGTTACATGACTGATTTGACTTCCGGAAAAAATGTATAACCAACAAGTGAGTGGCTGAAATATTTTTTTTCATAATGCTATGTCATTTCTGAGAAATAGAAATTAAAAAAAATAAAAAATATTAAAAAATACTTTAATTATCACCCCAAAAAAGCATTTGTTTCTAGTGTTGATCAATATTTATTGTATTTTATTTTATTTAGTGTTGTTTTATAGCCCACTAGCATCTGAAGGCATTAGGGTGCTTTACACTAACAATGGAACCCATACAATGAAAAGTGGAAAATAATCTCTAAGGTCCATGAGTTACTTGTGTATACATTTCACCCTTGCAGTTTTGCAAAGGTTATAGAGATAATTTCTGCAAAAACATGTTTTGCACTAAACCTTGTTTGATGGGAATGTATTTAATAGTGTTTTTGCAGAGGGTGATATCTGCAAAACCTACTTTTTGAATAATCATTTCCTAAATGTTTCAAAAACAATCTGCAACTTTTAACATTTTGTGAACTAAAAAATGTGTGAAGGTTGTACAGAAAAAGCTTAGCAATTTCCCACACTGTGACTGTGTGTTTTTTAAACAAACTCAGTACTCGATTGTAATCACAACTCCATTTTCCACTATCTAGGTGGACTTTTTTCCAAGGCAGTTGGGCTAGCTCTGAAACCCTGGTCTCCAGTATAAACCTCAATTTAATCATCTTCTATATTCCATTATTACAATATTCGGAGTTCGAAGGATGTTCCTCTGTGTCTCCAGGTTAGCAGGATTTAAGGTAAAGGAAGGTAATGGAGAAATAGTGGCTACAATACAAAAGTTCATCCCCCTATTAACCTTCACAAGTGTTGATGGTTGGATTATGTTATGATATGTTATGTTATTAGGATTTGTAAAGTGCAATTTAATCACCCAAAGGTTTCCAGGGGCTGGTGTGTACAACTTCTGCTGGGGGTTAGCTGAACAGCCAGGTCTTCACACTCTTGCGGAATTCAAGAAATGAGGAGGAAGCCCTGATATGTAGCGGGAGGTCGTTCCGTGATTTGGGTGCGATGTAGGAGAATGCTAGACCTCCCGTTCACCTTTTTCGGATGTGAGGGATGTGTGTGACGGAGAGTGAGGTTCAGCATAGGGGCCTGGTAAGCTGGTGGAATGGAGGCTGCAGTTGAGGTATGCTAGACCTATGTTGTGCAGTGCCTTGTATGCATGAGTGAGCAGTTTGAAATGCCAGCATTTGTGTCTCCGAAGCTATTATGGGATATCTCAGTAATACCACACGGTTTACCCTGTTCAAAATGTGCAATATTTCATGTTTTCCTATGCCAAATATCACCAGATTCTACCTGTGAAATTTGCATCAGAAAAATGCTGCATCTGTGCAGTAATTCCACAGAAGAAGCAATCTCGATTTGCGTACAAACTTCAATTTGCATCTGAATTGGAATTACCAGGCCAATCAGAATGAGGGCCTGACCCAGAAGTGTAGCGAACCTGTGACCAACAGGCTACCCAAAGATCTCTGAGAGTGATTTTTCAGCAGCCCTTATTACACTTGTATTCCTCTCTGCACACTTATTCTGTTTGCACCTGAGTAACATAAATGTGAACTTGCTCAAAAAAGCCCATGAAGCATGACAAGTAATTCTGAATCTGTGAACATGTTAATGTCTTACAGTCAAAGTAAAAATAGAATTGTTTTGTTAGACCTTTTTCAATACTACTTTCGCTACTTATGAATGCAATGACTAAGAGTAATTAACATTGGTTGATTTCCACCAGGAGGATAATTTCACCTCTCTGCTAAAGGCTCAATGTGTGTTTTATTTCACATGCTCATTTAGGGAGGAAAGGAACATGTTCCTTGCCTCTAGCTATTTATCATTGGAATCGATAGGCGTCCATGCTCACGGCATTTTATAGTATGTCAGCTTTCAGCAAGACATTTCTATATACAGAAATATGGCTCGGGCATTGTACATACACAGGTATTTCACGTCTTGGAACATACACATATATGTAGGGCTTCGTCGCAACAACGATGTGGCTGATGTCCTGCATACACAGATATCTCGTTGCTTTGTACATAAATGGATACAGCCCAGAAATGTGTACAACTACAGATATGATTCAGGGCTGTATAAATGGATACTCAGGAAATTCATCCTTAAGCGTCCCCTTGACTTCTGCAGATCTAAGCTGTCATCTAAGTGATCATTCTTTCCCATTTGGTTTATTGGAATGTATTGAATCTTGGTCTTCTCGTTGATCTTCCATGTAGACTCACCAATCTCAAACGTGGCTTGTTGTACAAGATACAATACCTCAATTTTAGGCCACATAGCCAGTCTGCACTGTGTCTCTCTTGCAAGTAGTGGCTGTGGGGCTGAATTAGAGTTTGGCAGTGAGAATACTGATTTGCAGTGGCCACAGAATACCCTCTCTGCCATACTCATTTTCATCCCCCTCCTCCCCCACCCCGATTTAGAGGTGGGTGGACACTCAATAGGTTGACGATGGAGCCTATTCTTGCTCCTACGCCAACATACTCCTCTGACGGGCCAAAGGAGTACGGACTGTTGGAGGTTACCCATCCAATTTAGAGTGGGCAGTCAGATGAATTTTTTTTGCTGTCCATCATTGCCAGGTAAAACCTGGTGTTGAGGGACAGTAAGAATAAAAAATGACCTCCACACCATGGGAGAGAACTCCCTCTGTAAATGTTTGACGGCCAGCGATCATGTTTGATGGAAACGTCTGTCAAACCTTTATATCTTTGACAGCAACCGCTGTGACAGCAGATCCAGCCAATATTAAGAGATGCCCGCGGGGCTGGCGGGCATCTGTAAATATGGGGGATGGGATGTCCATCAGGCCAACAGAGTAATTTACTCTGTCACCATGGCAGACATTACTCCGCCCTCCAAACTATAAATCAGGCACTCCATTTTCAATTAAATATTTAACTCATTTAAATGTATCCAAATAAATTGAAATGTATTTTTAAATATTTATTCTAAAAATTCACCTAAGGTAAAATGTTAGTATTTTCTTCTTATGTATTAAATAATACAAAAACCTATGTGTAGCATTCCTTTAAATAAATAACATTTTTTTTTAATATTTACTTTTAAAATTAAAAAGGTATTAAAATATTTTAGTAAAAAAATCGTATTTACGCCTAACATTAAATTACACTTTTATTTATTTATGATGAATTCATTTCAACTTCATTTTCTATGGTTCTATTTTATGTCCCTGCCTCTATTATTTTTATGGGTTATGGGAGGGTGTTGCAGTACCGCTGGTTGGCCATGGGTGGTGTAGGACTTACTTTAGATCTGAGCAGGAGTACGTTTACTACTATTTTGGGTCCTTTTTGGCTATAGTAAATTGACACTAAATTTTTCCTACACCGTGTTTCAGGGCGTGGAGACATGTAAGTCTATCTATTGTAGTGAATGTACACTCTGAAATCATTGATAGCCAAAGTAGTAACTTTACTACGAAGTGTAAGAATACATTTTTACATGTAGATTTACTCATGTGTAAACTTACCTTTGTGAATAATCCCCTCAGTCTTCATGATCATGTCAAGGAAATAAAAAAAAAGTGTTAGATATCGCTTACAGATTCATTGGACATAGAATCCTTCACTCCAAAGCTGAGCTTTAATATAGCTGTTCAATGAATAGCCATATCACAAATTAGAATCATTTACAACCCAGCCTTCCTAAAATGTTTTGCGTCTCTCTGAGTAAACCTACACTTTGCAGATGGGCTTCTTGCAAATACTAAAACATATAATTTAATTTCACCTGTTCATGCATCCCTTAATTGTTTTTTCTTAGAATCTCAATCTATAAAACAATTTACATCATCTAAAAGACTGTATACTGCAATTTTATGAAATACCTCAAACAGAATATTGATATTGCAATCATTAAAAGACTCTCTGTTCTTCACCTCAGCATGCACCTGTTCAGAATGTTCCCCGAAGCATTCATTATCAGGTCATTCAGTTAAAATATAGACTGCACATCCTTTCTACATCTGGCTCATCCCCTCTATTCAATTATTCGAGGATAATGTAAACAGGCAGTGGCACAGCCAATATGCCTGGTGTTGGCAAACGAGTGCAATACTTATTTTTTTGTACTTTTTTCTGGTGGCATATGCCACAAAAATAAAAAACGAACAAAATATAAAACAATGTGGGTGCTTCCTAGCAGGCACATGTGCTTACAAGTGTAGAAACCCTTTTAGCTTTAATGCACCTAAGAGGAATATATCATTCATATTGGTGCGACGACAGAGTACTATTGGCTTTGAATTCCTTTGCATTCCTGTAACCTGGGGACATGAAGTCATATTCAAAAAGAAAGTAGTAAAACTACACTCACATGTTTCAATCTATGCCTAAGTGTAGTTTGACTACTTTCTGGAATTCACAAATTACGGATTACATCCGCATGGAAACTGCACCTGGTACAGGTTTCAGTTTGAACTCCATGGAAGGCCATGTCATTTCCAATTGGAACCACTTCACTTTGTACGCATAGGGATCCGAGCAAAATATTAATTCCAGTGTGTTTATTTCCACATCAGTGGTGGATCCTCCGCTAAGGTGGAGGAACGTCACCCCACTGCTTTGAAACAGTGAAAGAAAGGAAAGATAAAATGATAATAACGTAATGTTATCATCATTTTATTTTGTCCTGCTGCTGCAGCTCTGCGTGTTGGGGCGGGGCTGCTCTGCTCATAAAGCAGGGCAAGGGAGGAGTGGTGCCTATGACTCACACCATCACAGAGTAGTGGTGCTTCTTTAAATTGCAGAATCTGTCCATCCCACTAACAAGACCTCTGCTAGTCATACTCCTACAGGGCATCAGGCAAGTCTGGTTCCATGAAGTGAAGGTCTAGCTTTTAAAGTGACTTCTGTCATCCTGCAAATGACGAGTTCGGAAGTGAGTGTCTGACAGCTGTCAGCCTCTAAATACAGAAAATCATGTTTACGCACGTTTAGGTACCAAAGAAGATTCATTCATTCAGGGCCAGTGTTATGACAGTGTGCTCAATAGTACATGATATTGTTTTATTTTTCGCAAAGATTATTGCCTCATGTATTAGTGATGAGTGCCAATGAATAGTCTGGAGAGGGACCAAACTGGGGCATTGAGAGGAAGGTGGGCCTCTGGCAACAAATGCTGCATGGGCTCACCATAGCCGAGTTTAGTGTGAGGCACTCTAAAGAATCCACCACTCTTCCTTGCCTGCCATCTCACACTCAGTCCAGGACCGCAATACTCTCCACAACTTCATGTACTTAAAACACAAGTTGTTTGTCTGTGCACAAATGACTACAAAGATTACAAAAGTCACCAGTACACTTTTATTTACAGTTTGTTGTTTAATGGAGCCATCTCCAACAACACCCTACCCTTATACTTACCCTTATACTAAGTAGCCTTATTATGTAAAGCAGAGGTAGCTAGCTGCCAGTTGAGGCGTTTTAGACAACCCACCATACTTGCAAAGAAGAGAAGAAAAACTACATCAACCTTAATGCAACAATATATTAGTTAAAAAGACAATACTGGCTGATAATGTCACACAATAAGGTCACTTAATGGCTATGACAAACAAAAACTGCACTAACCGCAGGAATAATTTTTCGCAGCAGGTAGTCCCAGCTTTTGGCCACAGATTTTGTCTCAATATAATTTGCTAGAAAATTAAGTGTATACTTGAAACTATCACAAAAATATACTTTCAATAGTTGTGGATAGGTATCTTATTTGTCTGATAATTTCTTGTTTGAAAATGTCCTCCAATGAATATGACAATAAATTAATTTTTTGTTGGTGCGAGGGAGACGTGAAAAATGATATTGATTATGAAGTCTTCCAGGCCAAGTCATGAATTCTGGCCACAAAGTTTGCAGGGTTGTAGTGAGTACTCTATATTTGCTGTATATTTGCGCTAGACTTCAAAACCTTATACTCTTTCATTTAGTAGAATTTTAGTTAGTGGTACATTTTGTAGCATTTTTCAAATGTATATATCTGAGCACCGAGGAGGAATCGCAACTCCTCCCGAGCTGACTTCTGATTGGCTGCCAACACTCCAAACCAGGAAGTGTTGGCAGCCATTTTGTGACTTGGTAACCGAGTCATAAGAAATCAGTTGAAAAAAAGGTGAAAACAAGAAAAGGGGGCAGGGTAAAAGCACCCTGGCCCCCTGAGCCTGCGGGACCCCCAGGGCCCAAAAAATCATTTAATTTTTTTAAACAAATTGACTGAAAACACAGGTTTCAGGGACATTATAGTTAGTTGGACATTTCACTTGTGCAAAACCAGTGAAATTCTGAAGTTATAGTTAGTTCAGCTAACTAGAACTCGCGCCCCCGCAATGTACTGCTGATGACGTCACATATTACATCACACATGACCACTGATGATATCACTGATGACATCTCAAATGACATAACTGATTACATCATCCAGTGACTGTGTGCTTCTCTAAAGTTTAAATATGTTTAATATATAGGCCAAGGTGTATTGAAGAATGAGTGGGTGTATGAGTATCTAAATGGATGATTTAGTAGGTGCGTGACTGGCTCTATAAGTGAGTGATTAAATGTATCTTACTGAATGCATGGGTTAGTGACTAAACTGTGTGAATGTCTATCAGTCTGTCTGTTGGTGTGTAAGCAGCTGCATGGGTTTGTGAATAGCTACATGAGTGTCTATATGGGTTATTGATTGGTTGTCTGAGTATCTGTATGGGTGCCTGAGTGTTTGTGTGGGTGGGCGTGTGTGACTCTGTGCATAGATGTGTGAGTGGGTGATTCACTGGGTGTATGGATTCAAGAGTGCATCTGTGATAGACTGTATGGGTATGTCAGTGTGTGTGTATGGGTGTGTTGGTGAGTGAATGGATATCTCAGTGGTAACTTCATATGTGAAAGGCAGTATATGTGAGTGTTGGAGTATATAAATGACTATAAGTGAGAGTGAGTGATTGTGAGAGTGGCTGTATGGATGAGTGTGTGCTTGTATCAGTAATAGTATAAGAGCGTAAGTATGTTTTAGTATCTGTATGAGTAAGTGAGGTGGTGTGTGTATAACTGTATAGGTGAGTAAATGGGAGTGTGATTAATTATTTGCATGACTGACTACGTGTGTGAGTAACTCTATGGGTGAGTGGCAGTGTGTGAGTGTCTATATAGGTGCATGAGTGCATATGATAGTCCTGTACTGATGAGTGACCGAAAGTATGAGTGCCTGTATGGGTGAGTGAGTGGATGGGTGTATAGACCTAAGAATCAGTGAGTGGGTATGTAGTTATTGGTGTTGGAGTGTCTATGGTTTTGAGAATGGCAGTGTGTAATTTAGAGTGACTGTATCAATGGTTATATTAGGGTATAAGAAGATGCATCAAATTATCACTTGGATGATGTCATCAGTGATGTCATTTGAGATGTCATCAGTGATGTCATTAGTGATGTCACTGACCATGTCATGAGTGATGTAATATGTGATGTCATCAGCAGTTCATTGCAGGGGCGCGAGTTATAGTTAGCTGAACTAACTATAACATCCGAATTTCACTGGTTTTGTACGAGTGAAATATCCAAATAACTATAACGTCCCTGAAACCTGTGGTTTTTTCAGTGAATTTCTAAGCTTTTTAAATGCTAATTTCTAACTATAACGTCCCTGAACCCTGTGTTTTTTCAGTTAATTTCTAAGGTTTTTAAATGCTAATTTCTAACTATAATGTCCCTGAAACCTATGGTTTTTTCAGTGAATTTCAAAGGTTGTTTAAATGCTAATTTCTAACTATGCCTACAGAGGTAGGACATGTGCAGAAAGAGGAAGAAAGGTGCAGAAAGAAGCAAGAGATGTGCACAAAGAACCAACAGAGAAGCAGAAAGAGGCCTTGTTGCAAAGTCATCCTGTGCCCCCAACTTTTTGCTAACAGGTACTTGTGGTAACTGACTCTGAATAACCAGGCCCGGAGCCAGTGCTATGCTGACAGACACTTAGAATACAGTGAAAACACCTACATACACTAGGGTACACTATGGGTTGGGGTACCCCTGTGATTGGCATGACCTCCCCTGTATGGCCCTAGTACATAATAGGACAAACTACCTCTAACTAAGAGGTGCAGAAGGAGGCAAAAGAAGTATAGAAAGAAGCAACAGAGGTGCCGAAAGAGGCAAGAGAGGTGCAGAAAAAAGCAAGTGAAGTGCAGAAAGAGGCAAGTGAGGTGCAGAAAGAAGCAACAGCAGTGCAGAAAGAACCAACAGAGGTGTAAAAAGTGGCAAAAGGGGTACAGAAAGGGGTAGGAGAGGTGCAGAAAGAGGCTAGAGCGGTACAGAAAGAGGCAGGAGGGGTGCAGAAAGAAGGAAGAGAAGTGCAGAAAGAGGCAAGAGAATTGCTGAAAGAAGCAACAGAGGTGTAGAAAGAAGCAAGAAAAGTGCAGAAAGAGGCACGTGAGATGCAAAAGCAGGCAGGAAAGGTACAAAAAGGGAAGACGAGTGCAGAAAGAGACAACAGGGGTGCAGAAAGAAGCAAATGAGGTGCAGAAAGAGGCAACAGACATGAAGAAAGAGGGAAGAGAGGTGCAGAAAAAGGCAAGAAGTGCAGAAAGAGGCAAGAGAGGTACATAAAGAGACAACAGGGGTGCAGAAAGTAGCAAGACAGGTGTATAAAGAAGCATGGAAAGTGCAAAATGAAGCAACAGGGGAGCAGAAAGAGGCAAGAGAAGTGTAGAAAGGAGCAAGTGAGGTGCAGAAAGAGCCAACAAAGGTGCAAAAAGAGGCAAGAGAGGTGCAGAAACAGGCAAGGAAAGTGCACAGATGCAAGATAATTGCTGAAAGAAGCAACAGAGGTGTAGAAAGAAGCAAGAAAAGTGCAGAAAGAGGAAAGACGAGTGCAGAAAGAAGCAAATGAGGTAACAGAGGTGAAAGGAGAAAGGGTGCTGGGCCTCCGACCAGCGCCCAGGAATTCTGGTGTGTAGGGCTTACAGGGGGTACCAGTAGGGCTTCTTGGCCGTCAAAGTCCCTCAGGAGTAAATTAGACTTTATCCCCCATCCTGTAGTCTGCCAGGAGGTGCGTTTGCAGAGTGCTGGAAAAAGGGGGACATGGCCTCCGAAGACGTCTCAGCAATCCCACTGTGCTGGACTTGCTGGAGGTAACAAGAGGGGTAGTTGGCACCCAAGGACATCCTTGGGGGCCAACTACCCCATCTATTACCTCCAGTAGGTCCCACACAGCAGCATTGCTAAGTTTGATGAGCAGGCCACGCCCCCTTTGCCCCCCACTCTACAAACACATTCCCTGGCATGCTCTTGGAGGGGGATTGAAGTCCCCTTTGCTGCTGGGGTCCTTTAGGGGCCAACTAGCCTACCTCTTACCTCCAGTAAGCCCCACACAGTAGGATTGCTGAGAGGTGGACAAAGGCCACGCCTCCTTTCTCCACCACTCTGCAAACACGCTCCCTGGCACGTTCTAACTTGGGTGATTAAGTCCCCTTGAATACTGAGGGTCCCTGGGGGCCAACTAGCCCACCAGGTACCTCCAGTAAACGCCACACAGCTGGATTGCAGAGAGGTGGTCCAAGGTCACGCTCCCTTTTTACACCACTCTACAAACACGCCCCTTGGCGCACTGCTGCTTGGGGGATGAAGTCCACTTGTGTCCTGAGGTCCTCAGGACAGAAGAGGACCTCATCGCCCCACCAGCAGTGCGCCAAAAGGCGCGTTTGCAGAGTAGTGTAAAAGGGGCCTGGCCTCAGACCACCTCTCTGCAACACAGCTCTGTGGGGTACACTGGAGGTACCTGGTGGGCTAGTAGGCCCCCAGGGACCCCCAGTATTCAAGAAGAATGAATTCCCCAACTCACAACACGCCACAGGGTGCATTTGCAGAGTGGTGCCGGGAGGGGGCGGGCCTCCGGTGAGATGCAGGTTTTTTTTTTTAGAAGGGGGCTGTGTGAGCCCCAATGCCTGCACGGTCCCGCTGGCTCTTCACCTCCTCCGGGAGCCTGCATTGCTTTTGAGCAAGGGGAGCTGATGACACTCAGCTCCCCTTGTTCAAAAGCAATTCTGCTTTGCTTCACTGAAGCGAGAGCAGGTTTCCCTGCTCTTGCTTCAATGAAGCAAAGCAGAGTTTGCTATGGCAGGCAAGGAGCCATGGCACCCCGGGACATTTCAGGAGCTGGCCCTGGGGGGTGGCGGTCTCCAGGGCCATCAAGGGCTCCTGGAGGGGGGACACGCGGCCCCCCTCCCATCATTTAACATAGCCCCGGGGAGGTGGTGGTCCCCGGAGCCTGGGGTTCTGTAACGGACCCCCAAATTTAAATATAGAGGGCCCGATTCACAGAAGTAATCTGAGACAAAATCCTAAACTTACTACTTTTGGTATTCACAGAAGGCATTTAGTAGTAGTAAAGTTAGGATTTTGTCTTAAGTCTGTCTTAAGTCTGTCCTAAGTTTGTCTTAAGTCTGTCTTAAGTCTGTCTTAAGTCTGTCTTAAGTCTGTCTTAAGTCTGTCTTAAGTCTGTCCTAAGTTTGTCTTAAGTTTGTCTTAAGTCTGTCTTAAGTCTGTCTTAAATCAAACTTAAGACAAAATCCTAACTTTACTACTACAAAATGTTTTCTATGAATACCAAAAGTAGTAAGTTTAGGATTTTGTCTCAGATTAGATCTGTGAATCGGTCCCAGAGTGCCCCGGGGAGGTGGTGGTCCCTGGGGCGTGTGGGGCGGCTCGACCCCCCCCCACACATCTTTGAAAATAAAAAACAGAGCCCCGGGTAGGTGGCGGTCCCCGGAACTGTGGGGGGGCCGTGTGCCCCCCGTGGTACGTTATCAAAGCCCCAGGTAGGGGGCAGTCCGCGGGGCAGTGTGGGGGGGATTGGGACTCCCATGCATTTTTTTTAAAGCCCTGGGGAGGTGGTGGCCCACATACAATTAAATTAGCCCCGGGGAAGTGGGGGTCCCCGGGGCTGTGGGGGCCCCCATGGGCCCCCGCAAATTAATTGTTGTGTGCCCCCGGGACCTGGCCCACCCTGGGGTTTTCAAAAACAAAGCGCGGGAGCCCGCACTTTGTTTTTTTTTATTTTCTCCGCCGGATTTGCGACCCCAGCATGAATTCGGCCTATTTAAAAAAAAAGAAAACAGTACTTTTTTTGGTCTTTGGGGTCCTTGTGGGACCCCCTGAGCAGGCCTAGGGGTTCAGGGTATTGTATCCTGCCCCTTTTCTTGTTTGTTAACCTGTATTTCACTGTTTTCTTGTGACTCGGTTCTACTGAGTCACAAGATGGCTGCCAACACTTCCTGGTTTGCAGTGTTGGCAGCCAATCAGAGTGAATTTTATGCTCGGGAGGGTTCGCAACTCCTCCTCGGTGCTCAGATATCGATATTTTTTCTTTTTCTAATTTCTCAGGAACTACTGAACGGATTTACACCATTTGACAAAAAGGGCTCTTTCTGAACCAAGACCTACCTTTTTTGCCAAATTTGGGGTAATTCTGTTCAGGAGTTCGAGCTGTAGCTTTGTCTAACGTTTCCTATGGAAATTAACATGGGGAAAACGCGTTTTAGGACCCCCCTTTTTTATCGGCCCCTACTTGACAAATCACCCCGAAACTTTCAAGACAGAAGCTGACCAGAGCGGGCCACTAGTTTTGAACATTTAGTGAAGATTCGTCAAACAACGCCAAAGCTAATGGGAAAACAAAAAAACGCTTTTTGAATAAAAACGAGGTCCTAACTATAACTACCTACTGGCGACTGCCTGTAAGTAAAAAAAAAAAATATATATATATATATATATATATATCAGCAATGAAATCAAGATCATATTTATAATAACGATTCACTGTGAAAGCATTACATATTGGTATTCTTATATTATGAATCGATATGGTCAAATTTTGTAAAATAATGAACTGGTGGTTACCTTATTGTGGTTCTGAAGAAAAAAATGCAGAACAAGTACTGTTTCTATGTTTGTGAAAATGACGATGCACGTCACGCATCGGTACCAACACTGTGCCTTTAAATATTGTTTAAGCCTCCACGTTACTTAATTGAACAAGGACACAGCCCAGTGTCCGAAACGCGTCTGAGGCAGCACCGTTTGTACACATCATGCTAAACTAAATACATTTCTGGCAACAGCTGATTGAAGCGTCCGTGTTCCTGTTTCGGTGCGACGATGCACTAGGGAAAAGCGGAGTGGATATATATATATATATATATATATATATATATATATATATATACATATATATATATGATAAGAGTACCAGGCGCATTCATCCACTTCCCACAGGAGAAAGCACACGGACACCTGATCGTGCTTCAAGGAGATTTATTCAAAAGTCAGCATCGGCATGACATGCCATTACGCGTTTCGGCCAGCAGGTGGCCTTGATCACATGCAGTAACAACCATACTGAGCATCCTTATATATACAGCACTGAGTGATCACGTGATAATTTGTGAAGAACGACATAAAAGAAATCTGGATTGATCGTATTCAGTTTTAAGACAGAAGTTCCTGCTTAAAAGTTTAAAACACTGGTTTAACTTGTCATGATGAATTATTTACGCACATGTGCAAATACATGAACATAAGTTCTTATAAAGTGCAGATGCTTATTGTACAAAATACGCAGATTGAGGTGCAAATTTGCAAAAATTTCTATGTGCAAAATACGCAATAAAGTGCACAATATAACTAGTCACATAAGGTATATACATAAAATATATACATAAAATGACCATGTCAAAATATGAGAATATATATGATATAATAAAACCCAGACCTGGTTATAGAGGCACAAATAACAATGTAAAATACCAAGATATATTAGTGCAAAAATGTGCAATTTGAGATGTCTACATCGATCTGCGAAAAAAATCTTAACCTTATTCATGATTGTTAATGAAATAAGAGTACAAAGCATCCTGCTGATCATGACATAGAAAAATTACTATATTGGTAACAAATATGTCGGTCAGATTTGTGTTTGTTTTTTTGATTTATGAATACTTTTTTTTGTTGTGATGGACAAAGTGCAAAAATGTGTGAAAACAATATGATGGGAGGAAGAAAGAAAAAACGGAAAGCAAAAAGAAGGAAGTAATAATAAAACGTGGAATATGCAAAATCTTGAAATATATTACAATGAACATCATATATAAATTCAATTATAAAGAGCTGATTTGATAAGCAAATGTTATGAACCAGAAATTTGTTGACGTGTCTTCGGTGGCGATAGTCCCAAATACATTGCGGCCTGTAGATACTGCAAAAACCAAATTGTGTGGGATATCAATTGGAAATGCCGAAGATACTAATTTCAGGAAAGATGTATCTAATGACCAAAAGAAAGAGGGATAAAAATAGAAATAAAGAGATAAGAGGACTGAAAACGGGGAACAGTTGATCATATAAATAGAGATAAAATCAACACGAGTCAAATTGAAAAAATGGTAAATGTTGGTATAGCTGTTTTCAGATACAGTTATATAGGTCTTCGGTATTATTGAGTCCCGTAGGTGCCTTGCTATCGAACTCAAGGATATACCTTGTTTCGAGTTGTCTTAGGGTTTTTTCTCTGTTGCCCCCTCTGCGTAGTGCAGGAACATTGTCAACCACAAAGTATTTAAGGCAACCTAAGTCATTATTGTGGCATCTTTTAAAATGTCGCGCTACGGGATAGCTGGAGTCATTATTAACGATGGCTCTCAAGTGTTGGAGGATTCTGACATGGGCTTGGAGTTTCGTACTGCCGATGTCATTTAAGCCACATGTACAATTGAGCACATACACCACAAATTCTGATCTACAGGTGTAGTGGCCCTTAATTTGTCTTGCATTGGGACTAAAGGGAACAAAATACTCAGTAGTATTCTGACCAAACTTACAGGCCCTACAACTTGTGCATTTAAAAAAACCATTTTTGGGTTTAAGCCATGCACTGTTAGAGGGTTTGTCCTTGTTGGATTTCATGAGATCTCCCTTCATTGTCTTAGCCCTTCTGAATGTAATTACAGATTTAGGGGGTAGCATAGGGGCCAGAACACCGTCAGTAAGCAGAATGGGCCAGTTTTTGTTTATAATGGCCCTGATTCTGTGGTGTTGTTTGTTGTAAGTCATGATTAGACGTGGGGCATCCGGAAATGGATCATCTGTCCCTGGATCTGATGTATTTGGAATAGGGATGCTAGATTTATCAATTAATAATGCATCTCTAGGCAGACTCTGCACCTTTTTATAAGCGTCCCTCAGAATCCTCTCAGTGTACCCTCTTTCCTTCATCCTCATTATAGCTTCCTCTGAGCATCTAATTCTCTCCTCAGATGTACTGCAGATACGCTTAATGCGGAGGAGTTCCCCATAGGGGATACTTTTTATGAGATGCTGGGGATGGGCACTGCTGGCATGCAAGATGGAATTGCCAGCAGTGGGTTTTCTGTAGAGTGTTGTCTCAATTTTGTTGTCAATAATCATGACTTTAGTGTCAAGAAACTCAACTAGGCTAGTGTCAATGTGCGAAGTGAATTTGAGATTAAAAGTGTTGTTATTTAAAACCTCAATAAAATTCATCACACTGTTAAAATCCCCGTTCCAGACCATAAAAACATCATCGATAAATCTGTACCAAGTGACAATTTGAGAGTTAAAAACATCCGCATATGTCCCCATGAGAACCTGCTCCTCCCACCAGCCTACATGAAGACAGGCATAACTGGGGGAGAAGCAAGCTCCCATGGCGACTCCCCTCTTTTGGGAATATAGATCATTGCCAAACATAAAATAGTTATTGCGTAAGGCCCAGTCAATTAATTCCAGAAGCATAGCATTGTGGTTGTGGAATTTGATTGGTCTGTGATCCAGATAGTGTTTGGTAGCAGCCATACCGTAACATGTTCAATGCTTGTATATAGTGACTCTATATCAAGAGTCACTAGCAGAAATCCCTCTTGCCATTTGACATTGTTCAATTTTCTAATGATTTCACTGATGCTGTCAATGGCCGAAATGATGGGTCTGCCTGGAACCGGCTTCACTCCTTTATGAATTTTAGGTATGAGACGAAGTGTAGGGATTATAGGAAATTCATTGTGTAAAAAGTTGAATTCATTATTTGAGATCAGACCCTGTCTCTTGTAAGAATGCAACATTTTCCTTAGTGATTCCTTGGCTGTGTTGTAGCTCTTTATGTTTGTCTTTTCATAGCAGCTGCCATCGGAAAGTTGCCTTTTAGCTTCAGTCTCATATTCATTCTTAGGCCATAAGACTACGTTACCTCCTTTATCGGACGTGCAAATTATTAAATTCGAGTTGTTGTTGAGTTTGGTTATTAGATTTTTATATTGTAGCTCATGTTGATTGATTTTGGCTTTTTTGTGGCTAATCGTCCTATAGAGGTTTTTTAAATCGTTGGTAACCATTTCCTGGAAGATGTCTACAGCGTCTTTTGGCATCATGGGGGTGAAGCTTGATTTCCCTTTGAATGGGCTGAGTCCGGCACAAGAATCAATATTAATAAGGGTTGAAAGCCTGTCTTGTGTGGATCGTGTGTCATTTGATTCATCTGATGAATTAGTCTCGACGTTGTTAAGTTCAGCCATAGTGAGGAGCAGATGAGTATCCGCTGCTTCTAGATTGTAATTAGTGGTAGTGGCTGTGGTGTCTAAGGAAGTATGTCGTTTGTTTCCGTCTTTGATAGTAAACATTTTTTTCAATTTCAGTTTCCTTGAGAAACTGAACATGTCCACTCTGGTTTTGCAGTAATTAAAATTATTACTTGCACAGTAGGAGAGGCCCAAGGACAAAATATTTTCTTCCGCAGTGGTAAGCGGGATTTTGGAAAGGTTGACTATGGTGTTACTGTCACTTCCTTTTCTTAGCGTCGTCGCCATTGCGCTTTTCTGCCTCTTTGCGTTGCGGGCTTTTCTCCTGGCGCTCCGCTTCTTATTGCGCTCAACCCTGTGGATGTTTGTGGATTCCGCGGCCTCAGGGTCTGGCGGCGGTCCTCGGCCAAAAAATTCAACTCCTCTCCTGGTTGAAGAACGGTTGGCATCATATTGGAACTTGTGCGATCCATTTCTTCCCCCTCACTTCCGCTAGTCAAGGAAACAGAGTCGGGTGTATCCGATCCGACCGTCATGGGATGTCCACTTGTAGTTGGTATATTTTGAGTGGTTGCCGTCAATATATCGGAACGTTTTTTTCTGGCGTTATCGTAACGACGGGCAAATGTAAAAATCTGTCCCAGTTCGTAGTCCTCTTTGTCTCTGGTGAATTTGCGTACTTTTCTCAGTTTGATTTTGTCCTCCTGTTTTTTGATTCTGTCATCAATTTCCTTTCTTGCCTTCAGAATTTCTTCTGTTTCTGATCGTTGATTAAGTTGTTCATTCAATTTGTTTGAGGAGCGCATTGCGATCAATTCGAGCGTATTTAATTAGGATCCTGACCGCATTCATGGAAGCATTAAGGTTATTGTCCGCCCACTCTACAAGCATTTCAGGATGAATATTTTCGAAATTGGGCGCTAACATAATTCTTAGGCCTCGTGGGACTCGACCTGCTTCTTCGTATTTAGTTAGTGAGATTTCTTCCCACCACTTCATCATTTCACTTCTCTGATGTTTTTCGAGTGTTTTTAGAAGGGTTTTCATGTCAGGGTTGGGGTTCGTGGTTGTGTTCTTACCCTCCTCCGCTCGTTTTGTAGTCGTTGCACCCAAATTTTTGAACAGCTCTTCAGCTTCCGTCTCACGCTCCCGTTGGGCGTTACTCGACATGTCTGCGCCGTGCTGACAGTAATTTCTTTTGTAGTCCAGAACTTGCTTGGACTGTGAAAAATTGATAAGGAAGCACTACCTCGGCACCCGTGATCTTCCGTAATTTTAGTTTGTCTTGAAAGAGTTGTCGGGAAATGCCGTACGAGGCAACATCCGGCAGTGCACCATCAAGGTTCTTCTGGGATTCGTAGTTCCACGGGGGGCCGCCACGGATTTCCGTACATGAAAGTAAGTACTAAAGTGGCTGAAAGTGGTGGCCAGCTGACACCGAGGGGGTCCGTGATTGGTAGCAGTCCCACTACCAACAAAATGATAAGAGTAATATGTATATATATATATGTGTGTATATATATATGTGTGTGTGTGTATATATATATATATATATATATATATATATATATGAATTTATAAATATATATACGGAGCCTATATGATCAGAATTGGGTTTTGGTTGGAATGTGTGTTCCATCTGTTGGCATCGGAATCAGATGTGCCCCCTCGGTCAGGAGCACTGTGGCTGCCAACGCTGGATGGACGATTGTACGCAAGTACACCGCAGAGCCCCCATGCTGTTTTAACTAATACAGGACTCCTGCGGCTGGTGCGTTGGAAGGCGTTTGTGGCTGCAGGTGCATGTTATCACTGCAAATGGGAGGGGAGCTAGCAGCATAGCATTTAAGCTGCATAGACAGGATCACTAACACCATTATTTTGTTTCCGTTTTTCTTGGAAGCCAGTTCGCATGAACGGATTGAACTGCTAAATTGATGACTTTGTGTGCATTTAGCACTGCCATAGGAGGAACACTACGCACTGCCAATAAAGATTAGCGCAAATGGTGGGGAACAGTCAACCACAGTGTACATGTGATATGAGGTACAATTATTTGTGGACACTCGAATATTTAACTGATATTTTGATTTATGTAAAAAGCATTGAAGAGTGGCTGCAGTAAACAGCAAGTGACTAAATTCATGGAGGATAAGGCTGGTGCTACGGCTATAAAGGTTATTTGCCTTCCAAGACTTGGGTGATAGCGATCTGTGATAATTAGTAACACAGAGTTCAAAAACTTCCTTCTCAATTAGTCTGGTTGGCATTTTAGAGGGGTAATGATGTTCTCTTCTCTCCTCAAGTGTATTTTGAAATTGTATATTTTTTCTGCACACAATAGTCGATTTAACATTTTAATGTTTTTTCTGTTTGGTGAGCTATGTGTGAGAGCGCATTACTATAGCAATAGTGATAACTCTACAGACATTATTTTAAATCTGCTTGGTGATTTGCAATTTTTGCATTATGTATATGCACAGCCGAGTTGCTTTGCAGATATTGGTGTTTCTGAATATGAGGATCTGACACTTGTCACTGGTATTTAACCGGAGGTTGCCATAGTGAGTAATCATCAGGCTGGCAGTCACTGGACTTGTTGCACTTGCATGATGTAATGGCTGCCAATTACTAAATAAGGATGCTGACTCTAACATACGTAATTTCAAATATTGTAAGTAAAAAGTAGAAATCAGCTGCAATTGCACTGTTTTCAATGTCCATGCATCACGTGTTCTGTAGTAGTATTTAAATTGTGAAACCAACAGGCGATCAACATGTGTGAGAAAGGCCAGTGCCTCGGCTGAAATGCGTCACAATGGCTGCTTTTACCGGATTAAACTAGGTTGTTTAAAGTTGTATCCTGTGCTGCATCTGAGCCTATTTTATCTGAAATGGGTTTTGGTTTGAATATATATATATATATTCACTAAAAAAAGCATAGGTTTCAGGCACATTATAGTTAGAAATTAGCATTTAAAAACCATAGAAATTCACTACAAAAACATAGGTTTCAGGCACGTTATATCTAGAAATTAGCATTTAAAAAAACCATAGGTTTCAGGAACGTTATAGTTAGTTGGACATTTCACTTGTACAAAACCATAGAAATTCCGGTGTTATAGTTAGTTCAGCTAACTATAACTCGTGCCCCCGCAATGCACTGCTGATGACATCACATATTACATCATTCATGACATGGTCAGTGACATCACTGATGACATCAGTGATGACATCTCAAATGACATCACTGATGACATCATCCACGTGAAAATCTGATACACCTCCTCACACCTGAATATAACCTTTGATACACCCACTCTAAAATACAGACTACCATTTTCGAAAAAATAGACACATCAATACCAGTTACTAAATACGCGCTGACTGATTCCTAGGTCTACACATGCATCCACTCATTCACCCATACAGTCACTCATACATGCAGTCACTCATCAATACAACACTATCATATGCACTCATATTGAGACTTAGTTAAACTTACCTTCACAGTAATAGGAATAAAAAATGGTACACATTTTTTTCACATTTTCATTCCAATCGAAATTCTTAAAAATTGCTTATTTTAAAATTTGGATCTGTGAAAGAAAAGAAAAAAAATATATAACATGTAATAATACATTTTTTATAACACAGCATAATTTCCACAAAGTAATTTTTTGCCTTTTTCGCTGTTCTTAGAATATATTGAATTTCACTAGAAATAGTGATTTCAATAGTACTCATCACTTAACAGCGGTCAAAAAAAAAAAACAATCAGAAAGATTGTTAAAAAAAAACCAACATACTATTCTCAGTAAAATTCCAGAAAATACAAATCATGCATATATGAAATGCTTACAGATTACAAAATGTTATAACTTTAACTGTAAATGTTGCCGCATTAAAATAATCACCGAATAAATGACCACCAAAAAGTCCATAATTCAAAAATATACCTTTCCTTGAGGCCAAATGGTATTTTTGCACTTCTTCTTTATGTAAATTGTCCAATGGTAGTCCTATTAAATTATAATAATAAATTCCTCAGAGAGTGAATTATCTTCCTAAAAGTTTGGCTTTAAAAATATTAGGTAGGAATTTGGTAATTCACTAGGCAAACGTTGTTTGAAAACCAACTGGGCATCATTACAAAGTGTCCAGCCTTTGTCACATTTTAGATATGCAGTGTAATGTCCAAATGTGGTGGAAGGTCCATCATGGAAAATTATTGCAATTGCTACAAAAGTCCTTCCTGATATTGATAGTCGTGCTGCTACAAATTGTTTTATTAATGTATCCAATTTTCTTCCGGCAGCTGTACAACGTTGCATCATTAAAATTATGTATTTTCCATATTTTGTTAAGAATAATGTGGATAACATTTCTGATTTACATTGGCTACACTCCATGTTTTGAATTGCACCTTTCACTAAATTATTGAAAGACACTGATTTACAGTCTGGTAATGTTAAATACAACAATCTCTCAGTGTCTACATTGGTGCTACATGTATACATGCAATTTTCACAATAATGTTCCCATTTGTAAGAAAGGCCAAAAATATTTTCTATTTCTACACCTTTATTTTCAAAAATGGCAAGTATTTACATTAAAAATTCTTGAGCATCTTGTTGGATATTTTGTGTAAATTGTGTAGAACCAGAACACACATCCAAAAGACTACGAACATCTGTAACAGATTGTATTTTACTTCTATCTGTTGTCAATTTTTCATAAACAGAATGCAACAGAGAACAAAATCTTTTTTGCCGATTCTCCATAATTTGTTCTTGCAAACCTTCAAGATAAAAAACAACATTGACCACTACATTAGCATAGCAATTGACACCAGAACTATTTTCAAACTGATAACCAACAATCTCTCCAACAGTGTCCAATTTCTTTTTACCTGCAATCACAACATTATCTTGTTCTTTTCTTTTCTTGACACCTTCAGAACAGATATTCTCTAACCTTCTTTTTCGACCAACCACACGCTTTTCAAATACAGGATATTGACCTAAATTTGGAGCATACACCCTTCTTAACCTATTATACTCTTTTACACAGTTTGCATCTACAGTAACCTTTGTCTCATCAAAATCAATCAAAAACAAACCAGATAATGTTCTGACTCGCGACAAAGCAACATATGCCATACCCTCTTTAAATACGGTAGATCCAATGTTCACCAATGCACTGTCTACACTTAATCCTTGAGATTTATGAATAGTCACTGCATATGCCAGAGAAAATGGAAATTGTTTCCTACGGACATATAAATCTTTAACAAGCAAAAAACGAACTGAACAACGACCAATTTCTTTAACTTCATCAATCTGATCAAATTTAATTTTTAAAAATGTAATTCCTTCTTTTTTCTGATAATTCACAAAATCCACCACTTTGCCCATTGCACCATTAACTAAACCTTTCTCTACATCCAAATTACGCCTTAAAATTACCTGACAGTTTACACACACATACAGTGTCTTTTCCAAACCAGCAGTTTTAGATATTTCTTTTTCTAAACAATCCAGTTTTGATCTCAACTTACCCGTCAAAATAATAGTGATTCCTTCATGCAGTATTTTATCGATGGCTTCCATTTTTACAATTTCTTCATTTTCCAATTTTAATAATTCTTCGTTGAATATTGAACACTCACGCAGTGTTGGCATTAAGCAAATCACTGACTTATTTTTAGCAATTTCCACATACACTTTTGCAGGAACTACATTTTCATTTGGAAAGACATTGCAAAGTAATCGACTCTCCAAAGCTTCTTTCCCTTGTTTTGAAAGAATTCCAATTCTTATATCTTGAAGAATACTTCCATATTCAGCATCATTTGCCTGTCGCATATTTGTTGTCAGTTCTTTGTATTCAAAATTACTCCAAATGTTCACATTACCAACACTGCCAAGAGACTTTCTGGTATCTTTATGGGCAAGTGTTTTAAATACCGGTTGTCCTTTTACCGGTGTCAGTTGCAGTAGATCTCCAAAAACTATGACGAGTTTTCCTCCAAATAACACGTCATACTCTGTTTTAAGAATTTGCTGCATTCTTAAATGCACAAAGGAAAGCATCAAGTTTGAAACCATGCTCACCTCATCAATAATGAGAAGCTTAATTTTCTTCAGGACTCTTGAAACTTCACAACAAGCTTCTCCAGATAGCTTGTGGTATTCCAATTTGTTCTCATGCTCTACTGGCAGCATTAGTAAACGATGTAAAGTAATTCCTTTAATGTTATGTGCTGCCAACCCAGTTGGAGCAGTGACAACACAAGACAAATGCGACTCAGTTGTTTTTTGCAGATAACTTGTAATTACTTTAATTAAGAAACTTTTTCCTGTTCCAGCTTGACCACTCACATACATTCGGATAGGTTGAAATGATGTACATGAGCACCCTCTCTTTTCATGAAGTAATCCATGGTCAATCTGCTCTTTCACTTGCTGATATATTTGTTTCTGTTCAACATTTAGTTGCTCTTCCAAGTTTCCTAACTGTATTGCATCTTCTTGTGCTTGATACATTGCTGTTTCCACCTCAGTCATTGCAATCGCTGCTTCATTTTCAACAATTGGTTGTCCTAGTGGATCTTGACTCAGTGCAGCAGAACTTTGACTGTCTTGAGAACTGTCTCTAGCAATCTCAGCTGCAATTATAGCTTCTTGATCAATTTCATCATTCAACATTTTGACATAATTTGCGAAAGCACTGCATTATATGCTATCTTTACAAGCATTAAATGAATCTTCATAGCTGGGAAAATCTCCAAGTAATTCCAGTTCAGAACGCCATGGTTTGAATATTTGCAAAAGGGCTAAATAGTAAAATTCCCTTTTTTATCAGCAGTGTCGCAACTCAGTTTTCTGTGATTAATTAAATTTCCTTTCCTTTGTTTCACCAGACATCCTTCAGAACCAATCACTCCATATTTTCCATCGTTGATGTTCTCTGTAATATTCCGTTTAAAAGTGTAGTTTTGCAGCACTTCATAGAGACACATGTTCTCAAGATGATGACTTCTATTTGGATAGTATGTGTCCAACATATTGGTTTTCAAAATATCTGTACTTTCAGGGTAATTTTCTGCTAAATATTCCATTTCTTGAACAGATTTCAGTACCCTATTTCGCATTCCTGCAAGACCTAGACTCACCCAAATGATTCTTCTACTTTTGGAATATAGACTTGCAGATGATAACCGATCTGAACATTCATATGCTCCAATTTCTTGATGCAATAACATCTTCAAACTGAAACTGTATAATTTCTTACTTAGAGTCTTCTCATGAGAAATCTCTTCCCACATATCTTTCAATTCAGTCTTTTCTGATTTAGTAATGTAAGACGTTACATATCGAGCAACAGCAATGGAATTGTCCGCAACATACTGAATATCCATGTTAGCGTTCCACATGGATAAAATAACTGGATTGTAGTCACTTATGTATTTTGATTCTTCGCTTCTTCTTAAGTTGCAGGTGTTTTTCGGAGACTTTCTTGTAATGGTATGTCGTACAGCTGACATAAAACTGTTTACTCTTCCTTTGGATAATACAGGACGTGGAAATCCAAAACGACATTTGGTATAGAACTTATCCTTTGACTTGTACTTTCGTCAACAGTATTTTCCACACATGTGGCTTTGAAATCGTAAGACTTGTTGTTTTAAGTTTTTCTCTTCTCTGCTATTTGGGAGAGCACATGTAGCATAATCTTCAATGAAAGACAAAACAGTTTCATCTGAATCTCATCTGAATCTGTTCCAAATTTGGGGCGTCCTTGTATGTGAGGAGCACCTCTTGCTTGATACTCCTTTCTCCAAAAGAAATCCGCAACTTCTCCAAGAGGAGGATTCTTTTTATTGCAGACGAAAGACATCATAGCTTCAAATCTATGATTGAAATATCTGCATACATTGACTGGATCCAAAGAGCACAATTCTCCAGGTGTCTTGTATTCAATATTTTTTATATTGGAATTTGTCTCTCGAAGAAATTCAAGTAAATCATCCCAAGCATACTCAGCACAGCTTAGTGTAACGAACTATTTAGGAGTTCCCAAGTTCTGTTGCATACATTTCAGTTCTCCATGTCGACGGTACCAATATTCATTAGTCCCACGCTGACATGCCATCAGATTAATCAACTGAGATTCTAAATGATCATCTCTCTGATGCACTTTATCTATAAAATCCTTTGCAGTTACATTTTGAAGATGCATTCCAGTTTTTAAAATGTGATTTACTGCATATGAAAGTCCAGACAAGTCACTTTCAAACAGAAGATGAAACATAGAAGGGATACATTGTCGAAATCTTAGATCTTCTGCATATAATCTTGTTGTCCGATATTCAGATGCAGGAATCTGCACAGGACGTTCATCATATCGTCCACCTTTTCCTGTTGGAAACAACTGCGGGAAAACAACGAGTTTCCAAGCTCTCTTCCCATACACTCATGGGACTTCCTGTTGCTTTTTTCATTTGAAACAACTCAATCATATTCCCCATCACCTCTTTGGAATGAAGTGGATGTACACTGTAATGTTCATAGATCTCTTCACATCTGGACATGTCCACTTTTTCAATTTGTCCACTTAATGTTTCACTATCTTCTGCTAAATCTACTTCTTCTTCTCCAACAAACACATTTCTATACTACTCATTATTTTTTAACAGATACAATGATGCCTTTTGCACTTTTCTAACATCCACTAACTCTTACCAGATTTTCTTATTCTTAGTAGGAACACCATTAACTAGAATGACTAGTGGCTCATTTCATTTTCTGCATTATCTACACCAATAGTTTCAATATTTTTCCTTACATCTAATGGTAAATACACAACTCTTCCTTTCAATCCTCTTTGCAACTCTGATGGAGGTAATTTACTTGTTTTGGGCTCCATACGAACAATAGCCTGAAACGGGTGAACACATTGTATGAGAATAGACTCATACGTATTTAAATCTATCAGCTCTGGAGGAATAGCAACCAACTCTAGATTATTATGAACAGCTCTAGCAGGCATTTTATTCTCATCTAATTTGTTATAACAATATTTGCAAATACGCTGCTCACATCCCAAATCAAAACAATCCTCTACCAACAAATAAGTTGCAAATTCCATCCACTTATCATTATCTTCTATTTCACTTTTTAAATACAGATTGACACCCCTAATCTGATTTTTATAGTGACTTCGCCGACAACAAATACAAGAAACATTTGGTCTTTCACCTGAAATTACCTTAAACTTTGTGATTTCATCCTCAAATTTTTCTGTTATTACGGGTTCTACATTGTCTTCAAAATTTTGTTCTACTAATGTGTCAGTTTGTTCACTCTCTTGCTGAGGCCCAAAGTAACAAAACTCAATATCCTCACAGACCTGCTTCACATCTGAAACTGACCCACGTAAAAGAGCACTGTTCAACTCACTTAACTTAAGTGCTGGACTTTTTGCATAATACAACCTTCTCACAACTTCCGCATTTGAGTATGATGTACTGCCAGCATTCTGAAATGGTGAAAAACACTTTCACAAACTTTCCTAGAAAGACAAGCCAGAGAATGACCTTGCAAACCAGTATGTTTTCTCACTCTGCAGGGGTCTAGTCCTTGCAACAGCTTTATCTTTTGTTTTACACTTTTTTTAGTATAGGCTCGTAAAAAACGACATAATTTTTCAATAGATTCCTGTCGTACACAGCAAACACTATTACAATCCCAAGTATACACAGGGTTTTTAGCACGTCTCCCTAAAACGTCCTCAGCTATCACTTCTTCTGCATTTCTTTCAACCATTTTCTCTTTCTCCATTGGACAACCATCACTAACCTCATAACCTCTACAACTGGTGTCAACTGCATACAATAATTTTTCACTCAGTGAATAACTCTCTTCATTAAAAAAAGGCTCTAAACTAGAACTGTGTTTCCATTCTCCCCAAAAAACATCACAACATTTTTTTTTATTGATAACTCTTTTCCTCCTACTTTTGGCCTTCATTACATATATTGGTTTATCTAGTGATCGAATTCTGTTTAACACTAAAATAAACAGTTTCCTTTTTACTTCAAAAGCCTTTTCCACAATGCTTTCAATATGCTTCTTCTTTTTATAAAATAAAGCTCTCTTTTTATATTTCTTCACATCTTTCAGCAAATTATGCACTACTCTCTTGTAAAATATTTTTTTGCGTAATTCCTTATACTGATTTTGTCTTCTTTTACCATACTTTATCTCCTTTGACTGAACATTTGCTTTTTTACTTTTCCTCTTATTTTGAATTTTTTTCTTACTTGAAAAATTCTCAGAAGTTGCAGCATTATCTACATTCTGTTTGCTCCTAAAAACATTTTTAATAAATTGCTTCGTGATCTTACCAGAAGATTTTTTCCTTTTAGCCACATTATCTTGTTCATTCAATACTTGTGGTTGATGTTTCTTCAAATAATCCTCCTGTCCCTGTTCTTTTTCTTTTTTTTTCTGGCATAATTTCTCTATTTTAACGTTGAAAAACAGTATCTGTAAAAAAGAATCACAAATAAATGTATATTAATAACTTTCAAATTTACACTATTCCATTACTGTACAAACACATGTTACATAAAAACTGACTAAGAAACTATAGCCCTGAACCACAAGTGTGACGATGGTTAAAACACTACATGCATAGTGCATACTACTTTGAAGCAGTTCATGCCCTAAAACCTACCTCACTAAAAGACTACATGCTAACTGACTGAATGATTACAGTACTATAAGGAGACACACTGGGTGAGTAACAGGGTGTTTTCTAGAAGTGTATGAATACTAACTGGGGAATTGAAGGTGTGAAAGACAACTGTGTAGCTGATTAGAGGACTGAATGCATACTGGATAGGCATTTAAAGCAATCCATGTGCTAAGGCCTGGCTCACTGCATGAGTACTTGGGTACTGACTGAATGATTAGACTACAGCAAGGAGAGTGCCTGGGTGAATTTATAAGTGGTAGGCTTTTGGCGCAGGGAATGGATTAGTACTTGGTACTGAATGGGTCACTAGAGGAGTGCAAAGGGAGTCACAGGAAGTTTGCTGGACGGTATGGATACTGACTAGGGAATTGAAAGTCTGAAAGACAAGTGTCTAGGTGGTTAGAAGAGTGCATGCATAGTGGATAGGGGTTTGAAACAGTCCATGTGCTAAGGCCTGGCTCAGTGCATGAATACTTAGGCACTGACTGAATGATTAGAGTACTGCAAAGAGAGTGTCTTGGTGAATTTATAAGTGTTTGGGTTTTGGCACAGTGAATGGATTAGTACATGGTGCTGAATGGGTCACTAGAGGACTGCAAAGGGAGTGACAGGGTGTTTCCTGGAAGTGTGTGGATATTGACTAGGGAATTGAAGGTGTAAAAGACAAGTGTATAGTATGTTAGAACACTACATGCATACTGCATAGACATTTGAAGCAGCCTATTTGGTAATGAATGGTTCACAACATAAGTACTTAGAAACTGACTAAATCATCAGACTACTTCTAGGACAGTGCCTGGGTAAAACTTAAAACTTTTCAGTTCTGCCACAGTGAAGAGAATAGTACATGGTACTGCACCTTAGTGTCAAACCCTGACTCATTTTATCAACGCATAAGCAAAGACTAGCTTCTAATGCTACTAAAACTTGACAACATGACCGGTTTTAAAAGAGTTATCTGTCAGAAAATACACGATGTTACCCAATCCTTCTCTCACAGTGGTTCCCAAATGCACACAGACTCACTGTGTGATTCTAGACAACAACCCCTATCCCTAGAAGTTTACCAAAACACATTTACTACTGTGGAAGTGGTACGGGAACTGCACACAATCTACATATTTCAGGACTGCACTTTTTTGTCAAAGCCTGACTCATTTAATCAAAGCATAAGCAAAGACTGCCTTCTAATGCTACTAAAACTTGACAACTGACAGGTTTTAAAACAGTTATCTGCCACCAAATACACAATGTTACCAAATGCTTCTCTCACAGTGGTTCCCAAATGCACACAGACTCACTGTGTGATTCTAGACAACAGCCACTATCCCTAGACGTTTATCGAAACTCATTCACTACTGTGGAAGAGGTAAGGGAACTGCACACAATCTACATATTTCAGGACTGCACTTTTGTGTCAAATACGGACTCATTTAATCAAAGCATAAGCAAAGACTGGCTTCTAATGCTACTAAAACTTGACAACATAATAGGTTTTAAAACAGTTATCTGCCACCAAATACATGATGTTACCAAATGCTTCTCTCACAGTGGTTCCCAAATGCACACAGACTCACAGTGTGATTCTAGACAACAACCACTATCCCTAGGAGTTTACCAAAACTGATTCACTACTATGGAAGTGTTAACGAAACTGCACACAATGTACATATTTCAAGACTGCACTTTAGTGTCAATGCCTGACTCATTTAATCAACGCATAAGCAAAGACTGGCTTCTAATGCTACTAAAACTTGACAACATGACAGGTTTTAAAACAGTTATCTGTCAGCAAATACACGATGTTACCAAATGCTTCTCTCACAGTGGTTCCCAAATGCACACAGACTCACAGTGTGATTCTAGACAAGCAAAACTATCCCTAGAAGTTTACCAAAACTCATGCACTACAGTGGAAGTGGTAAGAGAACTGCACACAATCTACACATTTCAGGACGGCACTTTTGTGTCAAAGCCTGACTCATTTAATCAAACCATAAGCAACGACTGGCTTCTAATGCTACTAAAACTTGACAACATGACAGGTTTTAAAATAGTTATCTGTCAGCAAATACACGATGTTACCAATCACTTCTCTCACAGTGGTTCCCAAATGCACACTGACTCAGTGTGATTCTAGACAAACAACACTATCCCTAGGAGTTTACCAAAACTCATTCACTACTATGGAAGTGGTAAGGGAACTGCACACAATGTATATATTTCAAGACTGCACTTTTGTGTCAAAGCCTGACTCATTTAATCAACGCATAAGCAAAGACTGGTTTCTAATACTACTGAAACTTGACAACATGACACGTTTTTAAGAGTGATCTGTCAGAAAATACACAATCTTACCAAATGCTTCTCTCACAGTGGTTTCAAAATGCACACAGACTCACAGTGTGATTCTAGACAAGCAGCACTATCCCTAGGAGTTTACCAAAACTAATTCACTACAGTAGAAGTGGTAAGGGAACTGCACACAATCTACATATTTCAGGACTGCACTGTTGTGTCAAAGCCTCACTCATTTAATCAACGCATAAGTAAAGACTGGATTCTAATGCTACTAAAACTTCACAACATGACAGGTTTTAAAACAGTTATCTGTCACCAAATACACAATGTTACCAAATGCTTCTCTCACAGTGGTTCCCAAATGCACACAAACTTACAGTGTGATTCTAGACAACAACCACTATCCCTAGGAGTTTACCAAAACGTATTTACTACTATGGAAGTGGTAAGGGAACTGCACACAATGTGCATATTTCAAGAGTGCACTTTTATGTCAAAGCCAGTGGTTCCCAAATGCACACAGACTCTCTGTGTGATTCTAGACAAACAACACTATCCCTTGCACTATACCAAAACACATTTCTTCATCTACAAGGAGTACTACATTTTAGTGCAGAAACATAACTCATTTCACAAATTCATAAATAATGACTGGTTTCTAATTCTACCAAAATATAAAAACTGAATAGTTATCTGTCTACAAACACATGAAAAAAACAAATGCTTATCACAAAATGGTTTCTACATGCACATACACTGTCAATAAGATTGTAGAGAAAAAAAAGTACTCCCTACACTTTAGCAGAAGAAATACATTAGTCTGATTAAAAAAAAAATAGTCTACATACATCCCCTCACAATTAAATAACTCACCTTTCAATAGGTTTTGTAGATTAAGAAGTATATCAGTCACACACCAGATATCAGTCACACACCAGATTTTCTTATACAGAATCTCTGCACTGTGCACCTGTCAGCAGAACCAAAGAATGGCAAAGTTTCCCTCTCATTTTCCACACATATACATGTAAACATCAAATCACATTCCTTCCCACATAAATTCAAAAGCAAACACACATTTCTATTGGTTAAACATTTCAACCCTTTCCAAATGACATAAACTTCAACCCTTCCCCCAATCTGCCTTCTGCCCGTTACCATAGAAACATGTCATGGAACACTGTACTGAGCACACAGGTCACAAGTTCAGCACACACAATGTTGCTAATCAAGACAGCAAGTGTGCTTGACTTCTCAACATATCAGCTTATCATATATAATGTTCCTTACAATCCGTTTTTGTTAACCAATAAGAATCATGCGTTTAAAAAACAGAAATATACACCCTACCTTTCAGTGTAGAAGTTTGTCAAACAACCAATGATTTCTTGTCTTTTTTCAAAATTGCATCTTAGCCACCATTTTAGAAACATCTTACTTTCCAAACTGCCATTTCATTTACAGAGACCATCTGAGTGCATCCAGACCTCCTTACAAGATGCTTACAGTGTGGATTGTGGGACACAGCTACATTTTCTGGAGCCAAAGGTATGCAGAAAACAAAGGCATTCACAAAGACCTAGGTTTGCCAAATGTAGACATTAAATGGCTTGGACAGAGAGGGTTAAAGTGGCACCAATTGATGCCATTGGTGAAATCCTTCATGCAAATCCAACACCCTGACCTCATAATAGTGCACTGTGGTGGCAATGACCTAGGCACTTTGACTGGGGTAGGTCTGGAAATGCTTATGAAGGACACCTTTGCAGAACTGATTTCACTTTTCCCTAAAACTGCCTTTGTGTATTCTAACATATGCCAAAGGCAGAAATGGAACTGGTCCAATAATTTTTGTCCACAGATTGAGAAAGCTAGGAAACATGTGAATAAATCTGTTTCTGCTTTTCTCCGAGACTACAGAATGGGGTCCATTTACAATAACAATCTGCACTTTCATATGCAAGAGATGTATAGGAGAGATGGAGTAAACTTTACTGATGAAGGAAACAGAGTCTTCCTCAACAACTTTAGACTCTGTATAGGTACTTACTTATAAGTATCAAAAACTCTCAATGAACACAACTGCTCTTTTTAGAGCCACTCAAGAACAAAACACTTAAGCTTAATCTTTATCTCCCAACAATTTCAGTTTTTTTCCCCTTGGATCAGCGAACCCGCCGCAAGAGAATCCGTGCATCCAACGCGATAGAATGCGCGCACCGTGCGCGCATTCACCGTTTTTTTTTTCAAAAAAGGGAGGCCCCAGGGGGTCCTTCTGGGACCCCCTAAGCACCTCTAGAGGGTCAGAGTATTTCCACTCTGCCCCCTTTATATATTTTACACACTTATTCCCCTTGCTTCTTCAGACTCGCTTCTACCGAGGCAGAAAATGGCCGCCAACAGTTCCTGGTTTCGAATGTAGACAGACACTCGACAGCCAATTAGCATTCAGCGCGCGATCACGAGGGTGCGCGCTCGGTTCGGGGAGGGTGCGCTCACGGTGCGGGTAGGGTCCGCGGATCCTCCCCGGCCATAGATATTTATGTACTTTTAACTCTAATTTTCTCAGGAACTACTGAACGGATTCACACCATTTATGCAAAAGGCACGAGTCTGAACTGAGGACTACCTCTTTGCCAAATTTGGTGTCATTCCGTTCAGCGGTTCGGGCTGTAGCTGCGACAACAGATCCTATGGGAAATTGCATGGTGAAAACATGTTTTTGGGACCTCACTTTTTTCTCGGCCCCCGCTTGACGAATCACCACGAAACTTTCAGGGTAGGAGCGGAGCGGAGCTGGCCAAAAGTTTTGGAAAATTTCGCGAGGATTCATCAACCGTCGCCAGACTTATTGGAAATAGAATGTCACAGATTTCCTATGGAAAATAGGTCCTAACTATAACTATCCACTGGCGACCACCAGTAGATAATATATATATATATATATATATATATATATATATATATATATATTTTTTTTTTTTTTAAAGAATGTCCGCTGAACGCCGCACGCCTGCACACAATGCCGGTGCCTGCCGTGGTAGCGGTATCCACAAATTTGAAAGTGAATCAATCCTATCGGATTGATTCACTTTCATATATATATATATATATATATATGTATATATATATATATATATATATATATATATATATATATATATATATATATGAAGAAGTCTCGCTCTTCAACGCTCTCATCCACGGGAGACAAAACGAGATATATATATATAACGTTTTTGGTTGTTCTCTTCACTGCTGTGTGACTCTTTCTTGTTCTTATTACTGTGTTTCGATGGATTCCACCATGGTGTTAAATGTTGGGGCACTTATCATGGGAATACTGGGGATGTCTGCAGTTTACACCAACTTCTGAATAGTGTGTTAGATTTATCTCAACTTTACTTCCATTAAAGTGCTGATAATGAAATGCAGACTAGCCGTTCCTGTACAAAAAGACACGAGGTGCACCTTTGCGATTTATTCTAAATACTAAAATCCTGTATTGAATTGCACTGAGGTAGTGGCTGCACTTACAGTGCACACACAAAATCAATTAAGAACTCTCATTGTATTCATATTGATTGGGAATAGTGCGTCAAGTGCTGGATCTTGACGAGATACACTGCTCAGTTCGTATGTTGTTCTGCACACACAAAACAAAATCACATCACAACTTTCACACCAACTGCAATGCGAAACAAATTCCGGCGATAAGCACGTTAGCACAAGGTATTTTACACCTGCTTTCTGCTGGTGTTAAGCAGGACGACTACCTGCACCATTTATTTACGTGATTTATAGAGCGCACGATTACCAAATTTGGTGTCCTGGCGCTAACTACTAATCCCAAGAAAGAATAGGTCAGAAAGAAATTAATTAACAAAGAGCCAGGTCTTCAGCGCCTTTCTGAAGCCTAAAAAATTATTACTGTTTCTTAGGTATAGAGGTAACTTGTTCCACAACTTAGCGGCGCCAAAAGAAAAACTGCGTCCGCCCCATCGAGCCTTTTTTATCAAGGGGACAGTGATCAGTTTAGCTTCAGATGATCGTAACAGGCGTGATGGGGAATACCATTGAAATTGTTGTTTTAGAAATTCGGGGCCCTCATCATGTAACGCTTTAAAAACCAGGCACAGTGCTTTAAACTGGACCCTGTTCTTAACCGGAAGCCAGTGCAGGCCTTGAATAATGTTAGAGATCGGATCAAATTTGGGGGTACCTGTCAGAAGTCTCGCCGCGGCGTTTTGGAGCATCTGCAGTTTGTGCAACAGATTTTGCTGTAGGTTTAAGTAAAGGCTGTTGCAGTAATCTAATCTGGATAAAACCAGGGCTGTAACCACCGTTTTACGGCAGTTGAGTGGTAACAGAAACAAGATTTTTCTCAACATTTTTAACATGTACGCCATTTCGGAGGCTACCGCCCTAACCTGGGCGGCCATCGAGAGTTTGGCGTCGACCAAAATCCCTAGGTTTTTTACCTTCTCAACCGGGGTGGGGAGAACCCCTAAGGACGGCGGCCACCAGGAGGACGTCCAAAAGTTGGGGTTATTTCCAAACAGCATAACCTTGGTTTTGTCCGAGTTCAGCCTGAGGCAATTACTAGCCATCCAGGTTCCTACTTCCGTCATGCATGACTGGAAATTAAGATCCAATCCCTTCTCCAAACCTGGGAGAAGTGACACCACGATTTGTGTGTCATCCGCGTATGAGGTAATCCCAAACCCGTAACGCCTGATGATCGGAGCGAGGGAAGTAACATAGACATTAAAAAGGGTCGGACTTAATGAAGACTCTTGTGGAACGCCGCAAGGCAAGGAAAAGGGTTGTGAGTGAAAATTGTCCATTGCGACAATTTGACTTCGGTCCGTAAGAAAAGAATTGAGTAAATCGCATGAAACGGAACACAGCCAAGAGCCACACCAGAACACCCACAGGTGCCATAGAATCAATGAGCATGATGCAGGGATACCCATGAGGGCCACAAGACTCATCGCAACAACTCCAGGACCGCCAACGCACCCCAAACCCGCATCTGAGCAAGTGTGTCCCTGTGGTCATTGTCTTAGCATTATAGGCACGAGCCCTGCAACATCACAGTGTGCTGTCACCTCAGCGTTGGCAGTGAGCCTGGACATATAGCTACGCACGCATCCTCCTGAATGCACAACCGGCATGTGCTGGTCCAGAGTACACAGGTCTGCGCAAGGGTGTGCCTATCTGGCAAGGAGAACAGGGTGTCTCGGACATGTCCGTGTACAAGAAGTGCGGTAAGTGTGTCTCTGTGTTCTGGTGTGGCCTGCCACAAAGGCCACAGCACTCGATGTTGTAAAGTGCCATGCACCACCTCCAAACAGCACTGTGATGGTATAGTTTGAATGTAGCAGGACATGCACGAATAAGCATTACAATGGTGTGCCGTACAAGTGCACGAGATACAACAGCACACCGTAGAAAAGTGTGGGGGCTCATGGGAGAGAGAAACAGCTGTTTGGCAATGTAACACACAGTGAACTCACCCATGTGCCACGTGCTGGGCATCTCATCCATGATAACCACGGTGGCAGACATCCCACAACACCAACGACCGGCCTTTGTACAAATCCTGTATGAATGCAGCGTGGTTTTCACTTCTATGCTCGTTCAGTGGTGTGATGTTGGTGGGTTGTGTGACTTGTGCTCCTTGTTGGTGTGTTTCATTTTGGCCATTGTTTGTCTATACTTCTGCTGTACTTGTGCTGTACTTAATTGTGCATGTGTGCCAATATGCCCATCTCCCCCAGTCCCTCCACTCCCTGCTTCTTCCTCTTCCTAGTGCTGTTGTGTCTATAATTTTGTTGCTCCACACATATACACATGTTAAGAACAAATTAGAATAGTTCCTTGATTCTTTTAGGGTTCAAAACTTCTCTCTATTGGTTTCTTTTGAATTTTCCATATAAACCGTTGTTTAAATATTCAACAACACATGGAAGTCAGAAGTGCAACGTATTCTATCAACACACTTTCTAGAACATTCTACAACACGTGCAGGTTAAAAGTTCATAATTGTTTTTAAACTTAACGATATTTTTTTGCAACATTTTCTCGAACATTTAACGGCACGTGCAGGTTAAAAGTTCACAATTGTTTTACGTTTGAACAGTGCCTTCCAAATGCAAGTAGCAGCTGTGGTTCAGTTGAGCACATTTTATCCTATGATATGTACTCCATGTTGAAACTGCTTTTTCTTAACCAATCACAAAGATGCTTTTCCACAAAACGAATGTGCACCCTGCTTTTAAAAAATAATGCTTTTCAACTCCCAATCACGTTTTTGTTTGTTTGTATGGCAAAAAAAGTACTTCCCCATCTTTAAACATATCTCTTATTCTACCAAGGAACTGCATGAGCTACAGACATCTTTCAATACCTTCCAACCATACCTTCAAAATGCTAGTGTGGATCGTAGGATATAGCTATATTTTCAGGTGCAAGAGGTATGCAGAACACAGACATATTGACACAGACCTAGGTTTACAAAATGTGGACATTAAATGGTTTACACAGAGAAGATTGAAGTTGCACCAATTGCTACCTTTGGTTAAAACCTCTTTGCATCTTCCACACCTTGACCTCATGATTGTGCATTGTGGTGGAAATGACCTAGGCACATTGACTGGGGTAGGTTTGGAAATGCTTATGAAGGACACCTTTGGACACCTCAGCTCAGCACCATGTGACTCTGGGCAATAGCTAACTTAATAGCTAACATAATTTCCACGCCGGCCTCGAGGGCCTTCAGACCCATAGGGGTGAGTAGTTTGCGCTTTACAAATACCGTATTGATTTGATACTCGCAAATTTAACTGCGCACTCCCTGTATAACACCCCCTAAGCACCATACACAAGTTACAATGTTCAAAACAAAAGTTCCACCGAGTAGGTATAACTACATGCTGACACTACTTGACAGATGTGGCACAGTGGCCAGAGCACATGACTTCACAGCATATGACACACAGTTTGGACTCACGCTTTCATCCCCGACCCCGGCAGCACCTCAGCTTAGCACCATGAGACTCTAGACAATACCTCACATATTTTCCGTACCCCAGGTCTTTCAAACCAGTAGGAGTCAGTAGTTTGTCCTAGTAGGTATAAACACATGCTGACACTACTTCCACAGGTGTGCTGCAGCAGCCAGGGCACATGACTTCACAGCATAAGACACACAGTTTAGGCTCACGCTTTCATCCCCGACTCCCGCAGCAGCTCACCTTAGCAGCATCAGACTACGCAATACCTCACTTAATTTCCGTACTCAGCACTTTCAGACCAGTAGGTATGAGTAGTTCGCTTCACACCCCCTCTATACCACACCCTAAACACCCCACAGAGGTCACAGTGCTCCTACCCTCATCTTACCCACACTTTTTGCCCTTTTTCCCACTTACTCGCTTCAACGGAATCACAAAATGGCGGCCAATCCTTCCTAGTTGCAAATGCTAGCAGCGCTCGCAGCCAATCAGCAGCAAGCTCGTGCTCGTAACGCCTCAGCCAATCAGATGGCAGAAGTCCCAAATATCGATATCTGTAAATTTCGATATTTCTCTAAAACTACTGAACGGATTTACACCAAATAAACAAAAGTGTGCTTTCTAGACCAAGACCGTTTGCCCTGCCAAATTTGGGGTAATTCCGTTCACCCGTTCGACCTGTAGCCTTGTCTAAAGTTTCCTATGGAAATTAACATTGAAAAAACATGTTTTGGGATCCCCCTTTTTTCTCCTCCCCCCCTTGACAAATCACCCCCAAACTTTCAACATAGGAGCTGATCTCAACAACGAATTAGTTTTGAAAATTGTACGAAGATTAATCAATCGGCGCCAAAGTTATTGCGAATAGAATGTTGCCATTTTCCTATAGTAACTAGGTCCTAACTATAACTACCTACTGGCGACCACCAGTAGGTAATATACACACACACACACATATATATATAAATATATATACACATACACACACACACATATGTGTGTGTGTGTATAAATATATATAAAAATATCTATAAATATATAATTATATATATATATATACAGATCACTCTTGCGTTCGCTTCCTCAACCTACTCGCAGTCACCGGTAGATAGTTATAGGTTAGAACCTAGTTTCCAAAGGAAAAACGTTTAATGTTTTGCCAACAACTTTGGCACCGTTAGATGAATCGCCACAAAATGTTCTAAACTAGTTTGCCTCTCACCTCAGCTGCTTTCTTGTAAGTGCCGGGTGGTTTGTCAAGTGGGGGCCGAGAAAATGGGGGTCCCAAAATGCATTTTCCCCTTGCAATTTCCCCCACTGATTTTGAACACGATTACAGCTGCAACCGCTTAATGGAATTACACCAAATTTGGCAGAAAGGTAGCTCTTGGTCCAAAAAGAAATCTTATTGTTATTTGGTGTAAATCGGTTCAGTAGTTTTGGAGTTATTGAAAGAAATTCAAATTTGTATATCTAGAGGTGCCGACTCTCTGTGAATCCTTCTGATCACGTGCAGAGATTTGATTGGCTGCCAACACTTCAACCAGGAAGTGCTGGCAGACAATTTGGGACTAGGTCTCAGCCAAGTCCCAAACAAAAAGCTAACAAATAGAGAAGGGGGCAGGCTAGGAATACCCTTACTACCTTGCTCTGGTGCTGGGGTTTCCCAGAGGTCTCACCAGGGCATGGGCCAGGCCAGGGGGGGATTTAATAAATGAGCTAACCACTCGATCTTTTCTCTACCAAAAAATGACGCATCCACTCACTCTGGGCACACCATGTCTCAGCTACAGTAGCAGCAGCTGGAGCTGGGAGTCGGAGTCATCAAAGAATGTACTCTTAATCCTTCCCTGAAAGTGAGCAGCGAAGGAGAGAACTTGGCAAAAGTTGGCACCTTGGATCCTCGATGCACCTCATCGACAGGTGGGCAGAGAGGCTCTTGATGCACTGGGTCACTTATGGGAATCCTGTGGTAGGTGAGGCTAGTCCACTCTGGGGATCCCCCAGTTAAAATGTTAGGGCCCCTTTACTGTCTTCTAGGCGCACATGGATAACTCCTGCCATCACAGCTGCCTGCTTCACCTGCGTCTCTCTGAGAGTAGCCCTTGCCACAGCTGGAAGTGTGGAAGTGCCAGGGGAGCTCGCCTTTCTGAGAGTAACCATGCTGATGCTAATTTTTGCACAGGCAACTTGCCAGGGATGTTAGCTCAATAGCTGTTGGGAGGCTGCCAGTAGTAGACAAGAGAGGGGAGGGAGGCTGCTACACCTCAGCATCAGCTCTGGTGATGATCATCGCAGGTAAGGAAAAAGTCTGTATTTGACCCAAAGCGTTAGCCTAAGGCAAATAGGCAAGCAAGGTGGGCGACGATGTACCAAGGACATGGCAAGCGCAGTAATCACAAGGAAGAATTGCTAACCAGATCCCATTCCAGTTAGAGACAGTGTGACTCTGGGCACCACTCTGTGCAGCCTGCGTTGCCTGGTGGAACAGAATAAGAAAGTAGCCAGGACAGGCAGCAGCTGATGCACAGGCACCCCTTCTCCACGGTGAGATCATCGCATTGCTTACCACAAACCCTACCTACTACTGCTGACACAAGAGAAGCGCCATTTAGTTGCAAAGAGGCAAAACTGGAAACGATGCGCTCCTGTCTGGAATCTAAAATCCCCCCACCAGCTCTCTCTGCACGGCAGAACTTTTATAGCCCCACTTGTCAGTTATTATGCAAGACACAAGTTGCCAGGGCTCACAGGTAAATATGGTTGTGGGTGGTTGGAGCGAGGGTTATTAACAACTATTCAAACTAGATCACACTGGTATTGGTTGAGGAAAGGCTGTCAGTGGTGCCAGGACAATTTTCAGAGTTGGAGTGCTGGCCATCGCCATCACTTGACTTGGGTGCCTTCCTGTGCAGCTGATAGATGTATATTGAGATGTGTGCACTTTACTTCATACCGCACCCTCTTTATTTACCTATGTGTTCGAAAACCTGTGGAATGCCATGGCATTCGCCCTCACCTGCACTCCAGAAGCGTGCCACTAGTTCAAAATATAAAATACCCTGGAATAGTATATTACAATGATTAGCAGCTCTTTTCCAGGAAAAGTCTGTCAGCAGACCGTTTGTCTTTCTCCATCTGAACTCCAAAAAGGAGTTATGGGGTGCTGCAGCACTTTCTGGCTCCTACTTTCAGAGCTATTGGGGGCTGCCTTGCTCACATAACTATGTTTTGCTCCTCAATGGAATTGAAGACAGACATGTCACATGTTTATTGTGAAAACTAGTCTCAGAGGAGAAGTGTGTGGTATGCTTGAAGTTGTCGCGTGTGCACAAAGGAGTAGATGTCAATGATGCAATAAGTGCAGTAGCATTGGGGTCCAGGTTATGCGGGGACCACATCCCCAAATTAGTGACTGGTATACTTACTACCAAACCAGGGAGTGTGTTTGCTGGAGAGGGCAATTTCCTGGCTATGCTACTGTGCATGCTGGTCGCCAGCGTCTGCTTATATATAACAGGAGTATTTGAAAATGAAAAAAGTGAAGTGTGCCTGTGTGTGCACTGTACTATGGATGTGAATATTCCAGCACACAAAAGTGTACTCACAAACACTGCTCTTTCAGTTAATTTTCCCTGATAATATTGATTTCGCTCACATACCATGCCATTGCCACCTCATTAATCAGGACATAATGGCACTTTTAGCAGTGATGTTTACTGTGAAAAAGATTTTTACTCAATGTGAATTGAATCTTTTGTTATGTATTTGGATTAACCTACATTTGATTTTTTTTTTATGTATAATGTGATTTTGTGTGAAATGACTTGATAAGATTTATATATCAAGTATAAAAGTCAAATCATGTAGATAAGTCATTTGAATTACCATGGGTTTACAGCAATTATGTATTCTGTTGTCATTTTCTTTCCCATACAAGCAGCCACGAAAAGTTGTCAGTCTTTTATGTTCTTTATGTTGGTACTCACTTCATAAGGGGCTTGGCTACACACACAAATTGGCTTTTGGCCAAGGTCGAAACGCATTGCCATTTGTACTGATGAATTTCAATAGTGTGATCGTGGAGTGTGAGTCCTTTCTGTTCATGATAATGAAGTACCACGTTTCTTTTCAGATATGCATATATATAAGGGTTTATGGGTGCTAAACATATATAGTACCAACTACAAAAGTTAAATTAGTATACTAGGTGCACTACTACTAAGTGATTCTACTTTTAAAATATATTATGTGAGTGGCTGTGTGAATGTATACTTGTCTGTATAGGTTTGTAAGTGGCTGTATGGGTGTACACGTGGATGTGTGAGTAGCTGTGAAGGTGAGTGAGATGCTGTGTTAGTGGCTGTATTGGTTAGTGAGTGGGTGTATCAGTGGCTGTGTGGATGAGTAAGTAGGTGTCTGAATGGTTGTATGAATGTGTGACTCTGTGTAAGTGGCTGTATGGGTGAGTGAGTGGAGGTTTTAGTAGTTATTTGGTTAAGCGAGTTGGTGTGTGTGTGGTTGTATTGGAGAGTAAGTGTCTGTGTGAATGGCTGTATGGGTGAGTGAGCAGATGTGTAAATGCTTGTTTAAGTGTGTGAATGGGTATGTAAGTGGTGCTGTGAGTTAGTGTGTGAGTGCCTGTATGGGTGATTGGCTGTGTTGAAAGGCTGTATGGGTGAGTGAGTGGGTATGTGGGTGACTGTAGGTAAATAAGTAGGTGTATGTGTAGCTGTAAGGGTGAGTGTGTGGCTACACGAGTGGCTGCATGGGTGAGTGATTGTATGAGTGGCTGTATGGGTGAGTGAATGGTTGTGTGAGTGGCTGTACGAGGGAGTGGGAGTGAGTGGCTCTGTGGAGGAGTGTGGGGGTATGAGAGTACTAGTAAGGGTCTTTAAATGGGTATGTGAGTGGTTGTATGGGTGTGTGAGTGGGCATACGAGAGGTTGTATGGGTCTGTGAGTGGTTCTGTAGATGATGTTATCAGTGATGTCATTTGAGATGTCATCAGTGATGTCACTGCCCATGTCATGAGTGATGTAATATGTGAGGTCATGAGCAGTGCATTGTGGGGGCGTAAATTATAGCACAGTTATCTATAACTACTGAATTTCACTGGCTTTGTACGAGGGAAATCTGAGCCTAACTATAATGTCCCTGCGACCTTTGTTTTTTCAGTACATTGCTAATGTTTTTTTAAATTCTATTTAATAACTATAATGTCCTTGTAATCTTTTTTTCATTGAATTTCTAAGGTTGTTCAAAATCTATTTCCTAACTATAATGTCCCTGTAACCTTTGTTTTTAAGTGAATTTCTACGGTTTATTAACTGGTAGTCACGTTTGCAGAGTGTTTGAGAAATGGGGCGAGGCCTCCGGCCAGCTCTCAGGAAACTCAGTGTAAGGGACTTACAGAAGGTAACAGGAGGGCTTCTTGGCCCCCAAGGTCCCTCAGCATCCAAGAGGACTTCATCCCCCAACCAGTATTGCCCCAGGAGGCGCGTTTGCATAGTGGTAGAGAAAGGGGGCGTGATCTCTGAAGACCTCTCAGCAACCTCGCTGTGTGGGACTTACTAGAGGTAACAGGAGGGCTTATTGGCCCCCAAGGACTCTCTGCAACCAAGGGAACTTCATTCCCCCCATCAGCAGTGCCCCAGAAGGCACGTTTGCAGCGTGGTGGAGAAAGGAGTTGGGGGCCTCTGGCAACTTGCCGGTCTTTTTTCTTTGGAAAGGGTGCTGCATGGCCCCCCTTCCCTGGGCTGTTTTTTTCCCCAGTGACCCCATCCCCTAGGGCCAGCCATTTTTTTTAAAGGGGATGCCGGCATTGCTTTCCACCCCCTCCCAGGCTGATTTTGGCCCAATGGACCCCATCCCCTGGGCCGCAACCTCTTTCTTTCAGTAACAAAAAATAATAATGATGAGATTGGGGTAATGCAGCATAGCAAATAGCTATTTCCCAGGGTTGAGCACCCAGGGACATATCAGCAGTCGGCCCTGGGGGGTGGCGGTTGCCAGGGCCATCTATGGCTCCAGGAGGGGGTGAATGGCCCCCTTCCTTTCTTTGAATTTACCCCAGGAAGGTAGTGGTCCACAGGAATGTTGGGTGGGGGGCTGTGCGGCCCCCACCTTCAATTTGTCAAAAGCCCCAGGTAGGTGTTGGCCCCTGAGGGTTCGTATGGCCCCTTGCATTCTTTAAACCAAAAGCAATGGAGAGGTGGTGGTCCTCAGGACTGAGGGGAGTCGAAACGGCCCCCCATTCATAAAAGTTAAAGCCTAGGGGAGGTGCCTGCCCACAGGGCTGCGGGGGGTCCATGTGGCCCCTCTCATTTGTACCTGTAAAGCCCTGGGGAGGTGGCAGTCCCCAGGGCTGGGAGGCCCCAAGAGGCCCCCATTTAATAATTGAAGAAGCCCTGGGGAGGTGGTAGTCCCTGGGGCACCAAGCAGGCACCCCGCATAATTTAAATTAAAAAGCCCCAGAGAGGTGTTGGTCCCTGGGGTTTGATTGAGCCCTAGGGGGGCCAATGTGCCACCTCCTTTATTTTTTTCATGCCCCCGGGATTTGACCCACCCAGGGGCTTCCTTGAAAAGAAGCGTGGGAGCTTGCAAATTCACTGCAAAATTGAAAATACTGGGTGAGAGGGGTCAGGGTATTCCTACCCTGCCCCCTTTTCTTTATTTTGTACTTTTTTTGTCAGACTTAGCTTCAAGCCGAATCTCAAGATGGCTGCCAACAGGTCCTGGTTCAAGTGTTCACAGCCAATCAAATGATTGGATGGTTTAGTGAGGTCCTCGGATCTGTCTCGCAGGGGGTCAGCAACGGCCCTGGTGGAGCGCCGAGAAGACGATCAAACTTGACTATCTAGAGGAAGTAAAAGTCACTTGCGCCTCCCCCCCCAAAAAAAACGCTGCGCCACATGTGTGGCTGGGCCTAGTGCCACCTACATGAATGGATCAAACCAATATCAACCCAATTGACCTCTGTTTGATCTGTTCCTGTTCTGGGTAATGTTCCTGTTGTGGGCACTAGACCCAATCTCATAATCTGCACAAGTGGGGCTATGCTTGTTGGTAGGAATTTTTTGGATTCCTGTGGATGTCAGAAATTTCCATCACAGAAATGCGAGGAAAATGCATGATTTCAGGCAAAGTGTGAGTTTTGCAGGGCATTGTGGGTTAAAAAACCTTGTGGGATCCATACAAGGCACACCACTCTTGAGTCCCCCTGGTTGTCTAGTTTTAACAAATGTCTGTGGTTAGTTGGTATCCATGGCTGGCAGCCAAGCAAGGCCCCAAATCCCTCAGCTACACCTACTGCTGATCTCTCCACGTAGCTCTTTAGGGTCATTTGTCATCGTTTTTCATCAGGAGACTTGGGGGAATGCAGTGTGGTAGGAAATTTGTGGCTCTCTGCAGTTTCTAGAAAATGTCCTCACAGAAATTCAAGGAAAATGTATGTTTTTAGTCAACGTTTGAGTTTGCAGGCCATCGTGGGTTAGAAAATGGCATAGAATCCAGGTGAAGCACACCACCCTGGACTACCCTGGATGTCTTGTTTTTAGAACTGTCCGAGTCTGGTAGGTTGAATACCCTATTCATCCCTCAAGAGGGGCAGCATGTCTTTTGGCCCCTGGGGTAGGTGGGAGCATTGGTCCATAGTGTCTAGTGGGCTTTCTGATCAACTTTTTGCCAGGCCCAAACCTTCCTTTTTAGTACAGATAAGTCACCGCTAGGGTAGGCCCTGGACAGCCCAGTGGGCAGGGAGCAATATATTTAAAAATTAGGACACTGCGAGTCAACACAAAGCTCTGGCAGCCACCTCTTTGCGCTAAATAATCGACCGCTAGCAGGGGGCTACCCAAGCGAAGCTCCAGTAATGCCTGCAATGCCTAGTCTGCTCTTCTCGCATTGCCAGCAACCTCTCATGGCGCTCTCCTTGCTCCTCGCAGCCCCCTTTATCATGAACAGGACTTTTGGCATGGATTTGAGACTGTAAACTTCAGCCGGCCTAACCTGGTAACTTTAGCTGACCTGCACGCCATCATGGTTGGCCTGAAAGTGTGACTTTGATCCGGGCCAGCGCAGCCTGATTGCCCAACGTCATACTTAGTGCTTTTTGACACTGTTTTCATCAAACTCTTTAAAAATTCAAAACTCCAGTGCTATAGATTGGATTTTTGTCATTTTGATCTTGCTTTATTTTTTACATTTTATCCTATTTTTCTAACTTGGTGTAGGATCCTTTTTGGGTGGTGTTTTTCACTTTGCAACTGTTTCAAGTGTTGCACAAATACTTTGCACATTGTCTCTAAGTTAAGCCTGACTGCTCTGTGCTAAGCTACAGAGGGTTGAGAACAGGTTAATTTGGGGTTGGTTTGTGCCTCGCCCTGTCAAGGACTGTGGTTGCTGCTTGACCAGGGCTCACACCTCAGTCAACCAACAACCCAATTTCTTACAGCTCGTGCACTGATCCAGTGGAAGTAAAATGAGCACATCTCAATTTACTTTCAATTTACAGTAATGCAGTCAGCATCCCCTGCGTTCTAATCATCATTACAGTAAACAAGAAGAAACAATCGGGCTGCTTTGCAAGCTCTTCCTAAGGAACCTGATTTAAAAAAAGTAAAGGACTCCCTCTGGTGCATAGCACCAGAGGGGCCTTTATATACCTTCCAGTGTGAGCCAATGGGCGAGACATGAACTGGGGTAGGTAGTTTGGGTGTCGGCCATTGGCTGACACCCACACTTAAAAGTGTAATATATTCCAGCTGAATTAGGTGGACCATTAAAAAGATTTTTATCCTCTTCTGCAGGTAAAACAGAGTATATATACATATATTTTAAAATACATTTTACCTCTGCACCCCTAATCTTCGCCCCAGTCCTTGTTTACACATGCTTCTGCATTGGGTGCACAAGTAGGTAAAGAAGTCTTTCTTTTACACACCGCCATGGCCCTGCACACATACAACAGATAACCCTTGGCCTAAATCACTTGCAGCACAGCAATCTGGGCCCCCTTCACACTAGTGTACAGTGATTGAGGGTGCTGCATCTACAACAGTGATCACAAGTATGTGTTCTCTCAACTGCATTTTTCAAGGAAGTCATTCAGCTAGCTGGAGTGCTGCTGCTTCAACAGCGGGATTGTGCTTGATCCATTAGTTTAAATTGTGTACACTGCATGATTTATGATTGTAGTCATGCATATTCCATGATGCATGAAACACAAAGAGCAGTCTAGTTGTCTTCTGTCTGCTTGAAATGCTAAGGAGTGCAGATAGAATTAAGTCGTTGTATTTTGTATTACTACTGCATTAGTACTGCTGTAACATTTAGGACCTGATTTATATGTTGGCTTTTTTGGTGGTCTTCCCGCACACCTACCTGGCAGTCCGCCCACCCAATTTAGATATTGGCTAGCAATAGGCGAGAAGAAGGCTGGGGTCCTGTTGACTCCGCCAGGACTTTGCTCCCAGCCCATGCAGCGGGTTGGGCTGTAGCATGTGGCGTGGGACTCCAGCCAGGATTCCCGCTCTCCAGATTTGGTTCTGACTTGTTTCAAAGGGAATTCCAAAGGAAATAACTCCTTTTTCGAGTCAGCAGAAAGGGACGAAAAGGGGTGAAAACTCAAATTTTTTCGGGGTACATGCTGCTGTTTCCTCCTCTTCTCTTTTGTCAGGGTCTCCCGGTCCTGGCGCACCTTGCTTGATGAACTCAAAGGTAAGTGTTTGTGATCTGTACCGGTATACATTGCACTGTGTGTGTAGGTTGGTGGGATACAGTGCAGAATGTACAAAATAGGGTTACTACACATAATCTACCAGTTGCAGCTCCTGCTGGTAAGCGGGGTGGGGCAAGTGGTAAGTTGACAGATGACAGAATTGGATTTATTTATTTATTTTATTTTCCCTACTCCGTCGTCTATCGACTTTCCCCCCCACCCGCCCCACCGCGCTTAACTGTAGGAGCTACTACTGTAACCGACATGCACATATGGACACATATACAAAATATATGTGGATTACACAAAGCAAAAATGTCTCTTGCCTGTCTCCTCACCACCATGGTCATCCCGCCATCTGACTCTTCCCCCAGGACACAACCAACCCAACAGGAACATCAAAATCAGCGATAGCCCGCTGTTAGGATGGCAGGAGTTTTGCCAGAGGAGAAGATGCAGTGGTCTTCTGTGTATCGCAAATGCATCTCAATACAGTGGGCAGAAGACCGTCAACTCGACAGAGTACTTGGGACCTGCACAGCGGCGGGACGGCAGCAAGACCACCAAGATTTAAATCATGCCCTGAGTCTTCAGCTTTTCACTGTGCACTTATATTGTGCATTCTGGCCCAGATTTACTAAGCCTTTGCACGATGCAAGGACAATGCAAAGGCTTCATCGGGATTTACAAAGCCATGCAAGAGGCAATTTGCGCTGCCTTGCTTGGCTTTGGGAAGAAACATAACACAAGACAGCTTGTGGTGTGTTACATTACATTTCAAGCTGGTTCGCATTCCATGGGCGTTCCCATGCATCCAACCATAGATTTTGATCAATTTCTAGTTTATAAATGTTTGTAACCCTGGGATTGCGTCAAATTGGTATGCCTCCCAGAGGATGGCGGAAAAAGGAGAAAAATCTCCTAGTAATTAACTCCTTCTATGTGTGATGCATTCTGCATCAGCCATTGGACAAGGAATATTCCTCTCTGTATGGTTGTTGTGCAGGAGGGTATTCCTTCCTGCACAAAAACAATCATGTCTATTATAATACAGGCACCCTCCACTATAGTGGAGTGTGCCTGCGTTGGTGCTAGGCAGCACACGGTGCACCAGCACAGGGATAGAGCACAAATACTCCATATCTTTGTAAATATGTAGCATCTGTGGTCTTTCCTTTCATGCAACGCAGCACGAGTCTTAGACCTAATGAATTCTTCCATGAGGCAGTAAGACACACTCCAGGAATTTTAGGACTAATAGAGTCGCTTAAGTATGACAGGTAGCCTGTTTGCCCTTCAGGTCAGTTAAATACATGGGCTCTGCTGCTCTGATGGAATTCTGCCTGCCATATTTAGGGATCCTCACTTCTGTGGCACGGATCTCTTTGATAATATTCCATCTACTACATTGGTAGACGCATCTCATCACACTTGAATGTCAAGCAGGCTATTATGTTTTTTCAAGAATTCGCCAAAAATGAGGAGAAATGAAAATCAAAAGACAAACGCTTGTGACTGGCAGGGACGTGTTTTCTGGCATGAAGGTGACAGAAAGGAAACATTAGAAATAGTCTCCCCGCCCAAACCATTGTTACCATCACAAATGGGACCTAACAGTCCGTTGGAGAATGGACAACTGGGTCAAGGATTTCCAATACTAGAACTATCTGAGGCTGCTCCTTCAGAAACAATGCAGTTCTACCAATTTAGGAAAGTGCTCGCTTTCAGCCAAGCTCTACCATGTGTATGTATGTGTATAAAAATGTATGTGTAGAGCAACAATGCTCATTAACTACCCCTCCACAGCCTCACTTTGCAAGCATGCACTTTGTAAGCAAGAGATTTATGAATGTAAATGGCAGAGTTTATCTATGTATTTCGTTACTAAGGATGGAACATTTTATTAATGACTCTTTACAGTCTAACTTCACATTATCTATGATAGGAGTTATAGACCAAATTCAGTTTTTTCTCAATTTACAGTTAATTCACTTGGAAATACAAATAATTCAGCAACTCAAATATCAAAAGATGCAAAATATAACAATCTGATTCTGGGTTTAGTGCTTGGCATTGGGATTCCTCTTCTGCTGCTGCTGTTACTCATGTTCATCCTTTGCTTCTGCTGTGGAAGAACCAGAAGTGGCACTGCAGACTAAGTTTCACCCATAATTATATTTTGTTCCATTTACTCACCCTGAAAAATAGTGTCATATTTCCAGTGCATTTTGATTTAAAAACAAAGGTAGTTCACAATGGCAGTCCATCTTTATTAATATCAAGTGCAAAGCATTGCAAATGTCCATAACCTGCCAAGATAATGACTACACTGCAGAAAGATATTGCATGCAATTGCCTGATTACTGGCTGAAATGTTGAACTACGTTTACGTACAAGGCATTGTCTGAAAGAAGAAAACATAAAAATGCATTATACAACAAAGCAATTACCCAGTATTGGTGAATCTTTCATCTTCTTTTGCCACACTACTAAGACACATATGGCCCAATTGATAAAGACAAGCTCTGAACCAAATGTTATGAGCTCGTAGGATTGGGTGTGAAGCAGTACCCTGCACCCCCTGCGTAGCAGGTGAGCCCCCAACTGTTTAGGAACCCCTTTGCCCTTCAGTAGGGCCCCATTCAGCCCAAGGCCAATGAATATCTGTGCTATATGTTAAACTCAGGTGCCCCTCTTTACATTTTGCAAGAGGGGGGCATTATTTTGTGTTATTCCACTGGTTGTCTCACTATTTCAATTTACTGGTCAAGACCAAAAATAAACGCATATTAATCCATGTGGCTAGACATAGTACGACCCATCCCTTTTTCATATGGAAATCAGGGCCTGAGATCGAGATATATATATATATATATATATATATATATATTACCTACTGGCAGTTGCCAGTAGGTAGTTATAGTTAGGACCTATTTTCCATAGGAAATCCGCAACATTCTATTTGGGATAACGTTGGCGCCGATTGACGAATCTTCGCGAAATTTTCCAAACTTTTGGCCAGCTCCGGTCCGCTCCTATCCTGAAAATTTCACGGTGGTTCATCAAGCGGGGGCCAAGAAAAAAGGGGGGTCCCAAAACACATTTTCCCCATGCATTTTCCTATAGGACCTGGTGATGCAGCTACAGCCCGAACTGCTGAACGGAATTACACCCAATTTGGCAAAGAGGTAGTCCTCAGTTCAGACTCGTGCCTTTTGCTTAAATGGTGTAAATCCGTTCAGTAGTTCCTGAGAAAATTAGAGTTAAAAAGATAGATATATCTGGGCGGAGCCTAACCACACATCTCATCGTGAGATCTGATTGGCTGTCAGTACTTCATCCAAGAAGTGTTGGCAGCCATCTTGGGACCAATATACATGATAGCACCTCATTAAAAAGCATTGCAGTTAATAGAAGGTTTTACGACTTTAGTTACATTACATTTGTTGATGGTACCATACTCATTTTAGGAATTGTGGTGTGTTCTAAGGTGATTTTACCATGTGAAAAAGCCTTCTGCTGTGATATCATGAATCATGTTTGAGAGAACACTATTTTCTAAGCTAAACTGAGAGCATATTTTCTGTAAATTCACATTATCTTTCTCAGTCATGTGAGAATGAAGTCTGACATTCTCAGTAAAACATGTACATCCAACAAGGGCAGAGACTGTCAGTTGATTCCTTTGTGTTCTACTGCAGCTTCCCAGAGTGTTCTAAAGAACAACTAGAGCGCTAACAGTCCTACTTATGACAAACGTATTGCACACCTGAAGCCATCTTGATTGGAATAAAGTGGTAACTCTTAAAACATTTCATTTAAAAAGGAACAAAATGAGGGGGTTCATTTTGCCATAGAAACTATGATTAGTGCTGCAGAAAGAAAAATTAGGGCACATTTTGAGTGACTTCTCAAATCCTCTTCTATTTCAATAAATAATTCCGACATACAGACTGAAATATGCACTTTCAATACCAGCAGCAGACTTCCCTGATGAGCAGTAGCTTTACTACAGTGATCTAATGAGCAACTAGAGTGCTAACATTCAGAATTGATGGCAAATGTGTGACACATCTGAATGCCTTCTTGATGGAACCAAAGTAAAAAACTGAAAGTATTTCCTACTGAGGAGACTGAAGTAAATGAGGAAATTAGGAAACTTCATAACAAATAAATCTCCCAAGATGGCCACCAGAGACAAAAGAGCCCAAATGTAGCCCAAATATTACCCAGATGTAGCCCAAGCATAGCCCAATGACAGAATGTACCAGAGTGTTCTAACGAACAACTAGAGCGCTAACAGTCTTACTTATGACAAAAGTATGGCACACCTGAAGCCATCTTGATTGTAATAAAGTGGTAACACTTAAAACATTTAATTTACAAAGGAACAAAATGAGGGTGTTCATTTTGCCATAGAAATTATGATTAGTGCTGAAGAAAGAAAAATTAGGGCACATTTTGAGTGACTTCTCAAATCCTCTTCCATTTCATTAAAAAATTCTGATATGCAGACTGAAACATGCACTTTTAATACCAGCAGCAGACTTCCGTGGTGAGCAGTAGCTTTACTACAGTGACCTAATGAGCAACTAGAGTGCTAACATTCAGAATTTATGGCAAATGTGTGACATATCTGAATACCTTCTTGATGGAATCAAAGTAAAAAACTGAAAGCATTTCCTACTGAGGAGACTGCAGTGAATGAGGAAATTAGGAAACTTCATAACAAATAAATCTCCCAAGATGGCCACCAGAGACAAAAGAGCCCAAATGCAGCACAAATATCACCCAGATGTATCCCACATGTAGCCCAATGACAGAAGTGTGCAAAACACTTATTTTTTGTGTATTTGCAGTTTTATATAGTGCAGACTTGTCAGGTATTGGAGTGCTTTACATGAGCATTGGTTACATCACACAAGATCAAATTCATTTTGGTTGTAGACATGGAGAGATTAAGTGATTTGACCAGAATCACAGAATGTTGAGCTGAAGCAGAAACTCCAACCTGGTTCCCCAGTTGCAAAGTCTGCAGCTCTGGAAGTAACACCACATCCTCTCCCCTAGGTGCAACATTTAATCAAGTGGTCAACTGGATAAAAAACATAAAGATTACAAGTAATGTAAAAGTTCTTTGTCGCTATTTGAAAACTCTGAAAATATGTCCTTGTTTTAGTTTTTTAGAGCACTAACCATAATTTTGATGCAAATACAACCCTCTCATATATGTTATTTCTAAAGGAAATGCTCTAGGTATTACAGTTTTGATTACATCAAGATGATGTCAGGCGTTCCACACTTTTGTAATAAATATAGAATGTTAGCAATCTAGTTGTTCATTGGGATACTGTTGAGAGGCAGAGGCCAGGGGCACGGACTCGGAAAATTGAAGGCAGGTAGGAGAGTGCAGAGGCAACAATTTGATCACACTGGGCAGGCAGGAAGGGCAGTGGCAGCACAACAGACTATGGAGGGCAGTGGAAAGTGGGGCAGGAGCAACAAACCAACAATACAGGACTGGCAAGAGAGGCTGTGGCAATATAATAGACCATTGTGGGCAGAAGGAAGAGGCAGTGGTAGTACAACCATACATGCCAACAGGCCCGTTTCAGCCAGGAAACGTCCAATGTTTTTAAGCTCAAATGAGCTTTATTTAATCTGTCTCCTGTCTACAATCTCCTCTTTTTCAATGTAACTCAAAGGGGAAAATCAATACCCCAGTTATTTTTCAAAATCTCCCTCTTACCAAGTTCAAAATGTTTGCAAGTATGGTACATTGGATCATTGGTCAATGATTGATTGATTGATTGGTAGGCAGGAGGAATTGGGGTAGGGACATGGACTCGGATAACAGAGGACAGGTGGGACATGGAGAGGTGCACCAAACTGACCTTACAGGGCAGGCATCAGGGTTTGCAGCAGCACAATACACCACACAGGGCATGCGGGACGGTAGTGCAGCACAACAATCCATAGAAAGCAATAGAGAGGGGACAGGACCATGCACATGGACAACAGAGAACACAGGGGAAAGAGGCAATGGTAGCTAGCTGACCATAAAGGACAGACAGGAGAGAAAGCTGCAGCATAACAGACCATAAAGGGCAGGAGGGACGGATCAGGGGCATTACAATGGAACAGACAAGCCAGAAGGGAGGGAATAGGGGTCTGCACATGGAAACAGAGGGCTGGGGGCAAGGGGGCAGGGCAGGAGCAGCAAAATGGCCATGGAGGTCAGGCAGGATGGGCACTAGAAACAAGACACACCATGGAGAGCAACAATGAGACTATGATGGCATACACACAGACATGGAGGGAAGGTGGGAGGGGGTCAGGGGCAGCTAGCTGACCACACAGGGAAGGTGGGAGGGGCCATGGCAACACAGAAGACCATGCATGGCAAGCGGGAGGGTTAGTGGCAGCACAATGGCTATGATGGGCAAGAAGGAGGGTGCAGGGGCATGCACAAAGGACCATGGAGTATAGAAGGGAGGGTCAGGACCTGGGCACAGACAAGAGAGTTCAGGGGAAGGGGCCTCACAACAGACCGCGTGGGGCAGGCAGGAGGAGCAGTTGCAGCACAACAGACCAGGGAGGGCAGAAGGGTGTGGCAGTAAAATGGACCATGGAGGACAGGAGGAAGGGGATAGGGGCATGGCATGTGGACAGGCAGGGTGGAGGTGGCAGGAACAGGTTACAGTCATCTGACAATGCTAGGCAGGTGGGAGGGGAGTGGCAGCTCAACAGAACACTCAGAGTAGATAGGAGAGGCAGGTCCATGGAACATGGTGGGCAAAAAGGATGGAGCAGGGGCATGCACAAAGACATCGGAGGGCAGGGGGAAGGAGAATAGGGGCAGCAAGCTAAGCACAGAGGCTAAGCAGGAGGTCAATGATGGGCCATAGAATTGGGCAATGGAGGGCAGGAGGAGTGGACTGGTACATCATGCTAAATAGAGGGCAGTGGCAGCACATCAGACCATGCATGGCAGGAGGGAGGAGGCTAGTCCATGGATTCAGACAACAGAGGATAGGTAGGAGGTGGATGGGGCAGCAAGCTAACTGTTCAGAGAAGGTGGGTATTAGGAACTTTATTGTTTTTAAAATGTGTGTCTGTGCAAACTACTTAAAATATGAACAAGTATACAGCATAATCTCACTTTTATTCAGGAAGAAGAGGACGTTTGTGACTGTGACTCCGGGCTCACTTGGCAGAAACACCCCCTGACCCTCCACCCCCATCGCAAAATGTAATGCCCGTGAAAAGGGTAGGTGGACGCAGTGTTATATAGAACATAGTCCTGAGAGCACGATTGAAAATGAAAACTAGATATAGTATATGGTATAAACTATGCACCAAAAAGTGTGATATAAGATGAACCGCGGTGTGAAATATAATATGCAATACATTGTGCGCAATGACAGATTCATTGGAGAGCGCGAGATAGCACAGGAACTAGCGCGTGCTATGCGATATGCGCCTTGGAGAGTAATATGTACAGGGCATTGTTGTGTAACCTAACTAGTCTCTAAAGTTGTAATATAAAATATCTGCTGGGGAGTGTAACGTTGCATATGCACTGTGACAAAGATATGGATCCCAGATTGTAATATGTATGGCATAGCGCTGTGCGTTATAACATAGGCATCGAGGAAGGCACGTTAGATGGGGCAATATAACCCGTGCGAAGGCAAGTGTGGCATGACATATTCACGGGGTGGTGTTACAGTGCACATGGGCTAGAGAGTGTCATAGCATACGCACTAGCTGGTGGAATACAACACAGAGGTGTGTGGCACTCGGGGCACTGGTGGGTGTAACACAGCATTGGGCTCAGCCAGGAGCATGCTGTGACTCTCAGGTGAGGTTCGTCTCCTTTCCAGAGAGTAAAATAAAAAGTATTACACATCCGGCGGTGGATGTGTGTTTTATTAACCGTGAGGGGGGTTTCTTGCATAGTTTGGTCGAATTTTTGTCGAATCCCCTTTGAATGGCTTGGTGTGCTTGTTTATTAAATGTGCCCGTCAATAGCTACCCATGTTTGTAAAATAAACGACAAGGGTGTCTACTTGGAGAGTACCCACCGGCGGGGGTGCCGGGATTAGGTACGGTAGGGCGTCAGACACGTCAGAGCTTCCTAGCGGTGTAAATACATTCCACGTGGATTCATTGTATGCATAGTCGCCTTTTAATGAATATCACGCAAATCGTCATGGTGATAGGTACATACGGTTTGTCCAGCATGTCCTAGGTGTTTCTATAAATATATATTTTTTTAAAATAATAAAAAACAAAGGCCGGCCCGAGGGATGGGGTCCCCGGGGCCATAAGTGGCCTGAGGAGGGGGGCAACGCAGCCCCCCTCCTAAAGAAATTTTTTTTTAAAAGGCCATGATCTGGATGTTGGGGTCCCCAGGGCTGATTAAGGCCTTGGGAGGGCCAAATTTATTTTTTTCACCAAAAAAAATTAGGGTGCAGGCCCTGGGGGATGGGGTCCCCAGGGACAATAAATTAGAAAAAGAAGTGGGGCCACACAGCCCTCCTTCTTAAAAAAATAAAATAAATAAAATACCGGCATCGCGCCGGAGGCCACACTCCCTCCTTGCAGCCCCCTGGCCAGTTGTAAGTTGGGGAATGAATTCCCCTTCAATACTGAGGGTCCCTGAGGGCCAACTAGCCCAACAGGTATCTCCAGTATGCGCCAGTGAGCTGCGTTGCAGACAGGTGTTCTGAGGCCACGCCCCTTTTTACACCTCTATGCAACGCAGCTCTGTGGTGCTTACTGGAGGTACCTAGTGGGCTAGTTTGACCCTAGGGACCCTTAGGATTCAAGGGGACTTAATCTCTCAACTTAGAACGGCCACAGGGCGCGTTTACACAGTTGTGAAGGGAGGCGACAGGGCCTGAGGTGACGTGTGCAAACACGCCCTGTGGTGCATTTTAAGTTGGGTAAATAATTCTCTTTCAATCCTGAGGGACCCTGGGGGCCAACTAGCCCACCAGGTGCTTCCAGTAAGCGCCACTGCTCTGCATTGCAGAGAGGTGGTGCAGGCCGTGCCCCTTTTTACACCTCTCTGCAATGGCGCTTACTGGATGTACCTAGTGGGCTATTTTGCCCCTAGGGACCCTCAGGATTCAAGGGGACTTAATCTCCCAACTCAAAAAACGGCCACAGGGCGTGTTTACACAGTGGGGAAGGGAGGGGACAGGGCCTGAGGTCACGTGTGCAAACACGCCCTATGGCGCGTTTTAAGTTGAGGAAATAATTCCCCTTCCATCCTGAGGGCCCCTGGGGGCTAACTAGCTCACCAGGTGCTTCCAGTAAGCGCCACTAAGCTGCGTTGCAGAGAGGTGGTCCAGGCCGTGCCACTTTTTACACCTCTCTGCAAAGCAGCTCTGTGGCGCTTACTGGAGGTACCTAGTGGGCTAGTTGGACCCTAGGGACCCTCAGGATTCAAATGAACTTAATCTCCCAACTAAAAACGGCCACAGGGCGTGTTTACACAGTGGTGAAGGGAGGGGACGGGGCCTGAGTTAACGTGTGCAAACAAGCCCTGTGGCGCGTTTTAAGTTGGCCAAATAATTCCCCGTCAATCCTGAGGGACCCTGGGGGCCAACTAGCCCACCAGGTGCTTCCAGTAAGCGCCACTGCGCTGTGTTGCAGAGAGGTGGTCTAGGCCAGTGGTTCCCAAACTGGGGTCCGCGGACCCCCAGCGGTCCGTGACACATTCCTAGGGGGTCCGCAGGCAGCAGTTTTAAAAGCACTGCATAGTTCCTTGTATAATCATCAGTTTTTGGGCAGCAATAAAAGTGTCAAGATAACTCAGGTGATTAATGTACCTGCTGGAGAGAGATGGGGGTTTTGTCCAGTGGCAGCTTTGACTCATCTAAGGAAGTGCAGATGGTTAATATGCCTGCTGCAAAGAATGTCTACCATGCATTTTTTTAAAGCAGTATTTTGTTTTGTTCATAGCTCAGTGGGTTTCTGCTTTTGCCATAGAGATTCTTTTGTTATTGTGCAGTTCACAAGATTCAATCATAATCTAGCACAATGAGCTATGAACTGCCATTAAAGAGCTGCATTCAAACTGCATAGTACAAGTTTAGCAAGTTATGCTTTTTCCCAGTCTTTCATTATTCCGATGCTGCTAAAAAGGTTTGTTTGGGTAGAAATAAATCATTGTTATTATAGTCAATGCTAACCCCTGTGTTATGTTCTGAATCCTGACTTTGTGCTTCTCTAGACCAAGCACTCTTAAAAAATGCCTACCAGTATGGATGACATGTGAATCCTACACCTTGTAGTCCTCTTTGCCTTATGTCACATTTTCTATTCACTGATTTATACACGTATGATTCATTGTCACTGTATGTGTGTGATGTAAAGTGCTCTGAAACCCTACAGTGGTATGAAAGGTTCTATAAAATAAATTAAATATATGTGACAGTGGAGCTATGGAGAGATGAGAGGCACTGTTGGAGGGTAGAAGTGAGGGAATTATTGAAGATTGTCATTCATTGAAGATTGCCAAAAGATTGTTGTATGCTGATGCATAGTAAGGTCGTTATACTATGCTTTAAAAGCAAATACAATTTAATATACAATGACAAATGTGTTGTAAAATGCACAATTTCCCTCCTAAATTTTCTTGGGGGAGAGCCCCTCCCCCTCAAAGTCCCCTTTGTAGTGGTCAGGCTCACTTGCTGTGGCAGGAGCAGGAGTCTCAGGCAGAAAGGGAAACCAAACAATGAAAAGTTAGTTGCGAGATGCAGCACCAAGCTTCCCGTTAAGATTTTTTGATTTTTGCCAATATTGTTAATATGAAAATGCTTAAATCTTTAGTAATTCAAGTCTAGTCTTTGTTTGGTGTGCACACGTGTGTGTTTATTTTTTTGGAATTACAGTTTTAATGTTTGACATTTAAATCATACAAACTGCTTTGGGGTCCCTGGCTTCCAGTAGTGACTCAATGGGGGTCCTCAGGAGTGAAAAGTTTGGGAACCACTGGTCTAGGCCGTGCCCCTTTTTACATCTCTCTGCAACGCAGCTCTGTGGTGCTTACTGGAGGTACCTAGTGGTCTAGTTGGACCCTCAGGATTCAAATGAACTTAATCTCCCAACTAAAAACGGCCACAGGGCGCGTTTACACAGTGGTGAAGGGAGGGGACGGGGCCTGAGTTAACGTGTGCAAACAAGCCCTGTGGCGTGTTTTAAGTTGGCCAAATAATTCCCTGTCAATCCTGAGGGACCCTGGGGGCCAACTAGCCCACCAGGTGCTTCCAGTAAGCGCCACTGCGCTGCGTTGCAGAGAGGTGGTCTAGGCCGTGCCCCTTTTTACATCTCTCTGCAACGCAGCTCTGTGGTGCTTACTGGAGGTACCTAGTGGTCTAGTTGGACCCTAGGGACCCTCAGGATTCAAGGGCACTTAATCTCCCAACTTAAAACGGCCACAGGGCGCGTTTACACAGTGGTGAAGGGAGGGGACGGGGCCTGAGGTTATGTGTGCAAACACGCCCTGTGGCGCGTTTTAAGAGGTAGTTTTAATCCCCTGCCCTATTATATACTAGGGGCTTACAGAGGAGGTCATGCTAATCACAGGGGGACCCCAACGCATAGTGTTCCCCAGTGTATGTAGGTGTTTTCACTGTACTCTGAGTGTCTTTTAACATAGCACTGGCTCTAGGACTGGTTAGTCAGACTCAGTTACCACCAGTATCCGTCTGAAAAAGTTGAGGGTACAGGATGATTTTGCAACAAGGCTTCTTTCTACTCTTCTGTTTGTTCTTTCTGCACGTTATCCTTCTTCCTACACTTTTCTTCGTCTTTGAGGACTTCTGTTGCTTCTTTCTGCATTTCTTTTTTTTCTTTCTGAGCATTTTTTCTTCTTTCTTCACATGTCCTATCTCTGTAAGCATAGTTAGAAATTAGCATTTAAAAAACCTTTGAAATTCACTGAAAAAACCACAGGTTTCAGGCACGTTATAGTTAGGAATTAGCATTTAAAAAAACCTTAGAAAGTCACTGAAAAAACCCATAGGTTTCAGGGGTGTTATAGTTAGCTGGACTTTTCACTTGTACAAAACTATTGAAATTCCCCCATTATAGTTAGTTCGGCTAACTATAACTCGCGCGCCCGCAATGCACTGCTGATGACGTCACATATTACATCACTCATGACATGGCAGTGACATCACTCATGACATCACTGATGACATCTCAAATGACATCACTGATGACATCACTGATTACATCATCCTTGTGATAGAGTGGCAGACCTCCTCTCCCCCTAATATAACATTTGATACACACATTCAAAAATAGAAACTAAAATTTTCAAAACAATGAACATACCAATACCAGTTACAACAACCTATTCAGTAATTCTAAGATCCACATACATATCCACTCATTCACCAACAGTCCTATACAGTCTTTCATACATGTACTCACTCTTCATATGTACTCATACACCTATTGTGAGAAGTTGGCCTGGCATATGCTGGTAACTAGTTATAGTGGCCACCTTGCACCAGTCCAATTCGACTCTTATGGTAGATAGGTTTAAGACAACCTTTTAAAGAAAGCTATCCTAGTGGTAGCTGTGGAGAGCAGCCTTCAGGTTAAGTCTCTGAGGAATGTAAAGCAGCTTGTTTTACCTTATAATCTCTTGAATTACCAAATGAAAAGGACACCACACAGGTATATATATCAAATATATATGTATTTATTTCTAGATACACTCTACTAATCTCTTTATGAGATTAGAGCCCAGATACACATTCAAATGTCAACACTTCTCAATAAATTAAGCACAAATATGGCTGGAGCCCTAGGGGCGTACCAGACCATATACTAAAAAAATGGTTTAACAAACTCCACTTGCAAAATGAAAAGGCCTAGGGCCTTGGGAATCTCTGGGGCTTCACTTCTGCAGTGTTAGCAGGTAAGTAATCAGCCCACGGGAGACGCATGCAGTGTCTAAACACAGCCGCGGGTTTCCTATAGGTTTCAATGCCAAAAGTCGCTGTTTGTATTTTAAAGTTTTAGGGCACTTCAGAGAAGTCAACAAGCAAGCCACTTACAGGGTAAGTATTTCGAGGGCCAACACACACTTGGGCACCAGAGTGCACGAGTTACCTCACCCAGGGAAACCGGGTGCATAGGTGTCTTTTGGTGTCGGGTCGCGATGCTGTTTTCAATGGAGATCACTGAAGACTTGCTGCTTGTGACGACTGGAGAGGTGTCCGCTGGAATCCGAAGATGGATTGAAGTTGAAGAGGACCTGAAAATTGAGAGAACAGAGTTCAAAGTCACTTGCCAGTGACCGGTGGCCAGCAGGATGGATGACCACTGATGCTGCGTCGCTTCAGGTCATCGATGGTGATTTGTCTCTTCGCTCACAAGGTCCAGGAGAGATCGACGATGACCATCAGCTGGATTCTGAGGGTCCCAGAACGTCTGCAGCTGATGACGGTGTCTGCAACCGGATTGAAGGCAACAAGCCTTGGCAACTGCAAGTCTTGTGTAGAGTAAAGATTGAAGATGGTGCAGACCAGCAAGGTTTGATGGACTTACCCAGCAAGGGTAAGTGAGGGCAGGCCCGGAGCAACCAGGAGAGCCCTTGAAGTTGATGAGAAAGTCTTCGGGTGAGTCACTAGCCAACAGGCAAGCAACTGCGAAGACGATTTGCAGGAAAAGTTCCACAGGAGCCCACGGTCACACGGGACAAGGTAGGCCACTGATTTTCGGTACCAGACCTGCTAGGGCCTTGGACTACAGATGATCTAAAGCACAAGTAGTTCGTACAACGTTGTTTAGGGTTTGCACTCGAAATCAGTGCATGGTTCCCTGGTATTGCTGTTCCTCGTCACTCGTGGGGTCCAGACGCCACAGCTTCGATGGGGACTCAAAATGGCCAACGAGAGGTCAGGAAATCTACTTCAGGGGACGCAGGGACTTCGGACTCTGGCGGGAGCGGTGAAGTTTGCAACTGTCGATGAAGAGTTGTGGTGCCTGCCAAGCAGGGGAGTCACTTCTTGACTCCAAGGGAGATTCTTCAGTCTTCCAGAGATAGTGGAACATCGAAGGGCCAGGATTCTTCTTTGTAGAGCGTCGTCCAGGTTAATCTGAATTGCATTGGCAATGCTTGGTATCTTATAGTGAAGATAGGGGAGGGACTAGCTCTATGACCACTCCTCTAGGAGGGTCGGGGTAATGGGTGGTTACACCCACTTCCCTTTGTCCTGTTTCACGCCAGAGCAGGGGCAGGTAGCCCCTGAACCGGTTTGAGCTGGCATATGCACAGAGGAGCCTACTGCTCCCCCAGTGCAGGACTTCAAAGCACTCTAAGAGTGCACCCACCCAGCTCCAATACACTAAATCCTGTCTGGGAGGTGGTGACACCTCCCTGTGACAGGATGACTTTTGTTGGGCTTCTTCTACTGCGAGTTTCGGTCAGCAGCAGGAGGGCAGCCCAGTGTTTGTGCTGGTGGCATCCATTTTGTGATGCCAAGGCTCTATGAGATTTCTACCGTTTAGAACAGTGGGTACATGTCGTCCCCTCCAGAAGGGTGGGATCATACTCCCACACCAGTTACTGGTGTGGGGTATGATTCCAAGTTGTTTGACACCAAACACGACATGTTTTGATGCAGTCATTCCAAAGTTAGCATTTACCGCAAGGTTATAATGCACTTAAGAGTATATGGTTTAACCACATCCACAAACAGCAGCAGAGAATAGACTCTGCCAGCTGCAGAGGGGTCCTGCTCATGCAGAAGCACCCCCTCACATAGTAAACCAAGCACCCTGCCCTCAGGATTGTTAGGGCCTGCAATAGGGGTGACTGATAGGTTTATATGTGTGTGTATGGTGAGATATAGGAACCTATACCTCAGTGAGGAGTGCTAACACTACCTCACACAGGCTGCAGTAGCAGGCCTGTGGTATCAGATTGTGAATGCTTCCCAGGGGTGGCATAATACATGCTGCAGCCCCTGGTAGGCCTGTGGAGTACCAATGCCCTAGGTACCTAAGGTACCATATACTAGGGGCTCATAAGGTACCACAGTATCCAATCACTAGTGCATCTAATATGCACACCAAGTTTGTTTAGAGAGATCAGTGAGACTGGGGCCCTGATTAGCAGGGACCCATCCAGACTATAGTCAGAAACCAGTGTATACATCAGAAAAAAAGTGGGGGAAACATAAGTGCAGATCCTACTCTCCTACACAACCCCCCCCTCCAAACGCAGGGACATTAAACTAACCTTGACCAGTTGAGTCTTCATGTTCTAAGTGGAAATACCTTGAGAGTCCATCTGCATTGGCATGTTGGGTCCCAGGTCTATGTTCCACTGTATAGTCGATCCCCTGTAGGGAAATGGACCACCTGAGCAGTTTAGGATTTTCACCTTTCATCTGTTTGAGCTATACGAGGGGCTTATGGTCAGTCTGAACTATGAAGTGAGTGCCAAACAAGTATGGCCTCAGCTTCTTCAGGGCCCACACCACAGCAAAGGCCTCCCTCTCAATAGCTGACCAACGTTTCTCTCTAGGGGTCAGCCTTCTGCTTATGAAAGCTACTGGCTGGTCTTGACCGTCATCATTAAGCTGAGACAGTACAGCTCCCACGCCCAGCTCTGAAGCATCTGTTTGAACAATGAACTTCTTTTTGTAATCTGGACTCTCTAAGATGGGGGCAGTGCACATTGCCTGCTTGAGGTCATCAAATGCCTTTTGACAGCTAGCTGTCCACTTTTTGGCATTTTCTTGGAGGTTAGATCATTTAAGGGGGTCACTAGAGATCCTTAACCCTTAACAAACCTCCTGTAGTACCCAGTCAGGCCCAAGAAGGCTCTCACCTGTGTCTGGGTGGTTGGAGCTACCCATTCCATTATGGTCTGGATCTTGCTCTGCAATGGTTGAACCTGGCCTCCACCTACAAGGTGGCCCAGGTACACAACCTGACTCTGCCCTATTTGGCACTTAGTGGCCTTGATAGTGAGGCCTGCTTTTTGCAGGGCCTCCAGTACATTCCTGAGGTGGACTAGGTGATCCTGCCAGGTGGAACTAAAGACAGCAATATCATCAAGATAAGCTGAGCAATAGGTTTCCATATCAGTCAGAACTTTATTCACCAACCTCTGAAATGTGGCAGGTGCATTCTTCAAGCCAAAGGGCATTACCACAAAGTGAAAGTGCCCACCAGGGGTTGAAAATGCTATTTTAGCCTTGGCATCATCAGCTAACTTGATTTGCCAATAGCCAGCTGTAAGGTCAAATGTACTGAGATACTTGGCTGAGGCCAAAGTGTCTATTAGTTCATCTGCCCTTGGTATTGGGTAGGCATCAGTCCTGGTGACTGCATTGAGGCCCCTGTAGTCAACACAAAACCTCATCTCTTTCTTACCACCCTGGGTGTGAGGTTTTGGGACAAGGACTACTGGGCTAGCCCAAGGGCTATCTGAGGGCTCAATAACTCCTAGCTCCAACATTTTCTGGACTTCAGTCCTGATACAATCCCTGACATGGTCAGGTTGCCTGTAGATTTTACTCTTTACAGGCAGACTGTCTCCAGTGTCCACCTCATGGGTGCACCAGGAAGTCTGACTTGGGGTCAGGCTAAACATATGTCTAAACTGATGTAGCACTTGTCTACATTCAGCTTGTTGATGTTCAGTGAGGCTGCTTGCCAAAGCAACACCATCAACTGACCCATCATCAGGGTTCTGTGAGAGGAGGTCAGTCCTGGTCCTCATCAGTTGCCATGAGCAAGCTCATGTCAGCCCTGTCCACATATGCCTTAAGTCTGTTGACATGGAGCACCCTAAGGGGGCTCCTGGGAGTGCCAAGATCTACCAAGTAGGTGACCTCTCCCTTCTTTTTAACAATTGTATGGGGGCCACTCCTTTTGTCCTGGAGAGCTGCTGGGGCCACAGGCTCCAACACCCACACTTTCTGGCCTGGCTGGTAAACAGTCAGGACAGCCTTTTGGTCATGCCAAGCTTTTTGTAGTTCTTGGCTTGCCTCTAGGTTTTTAGTGGCCTTCTTCATATTCTCTGCCATCCTGGAGCGGAGACCAAGTACATAGTCCACTACATCCTGTTTGGGAGGTTTGAGAGGTAACTCCCATTCCTCCTTCACCAGACATAATGGTCCTCTAACAGGGTGCCCAAACAGAAGTTCAAAAGGGCTGTAGCCAACCCCCTTCTGTGGAACCTCCCTGTATGCAAACAGAAGGCAGGGAAGTAAAAGGTCCCATTTTCGCCTAAGCTTTTCTGGGAGGCCTTTAATCATTCCCTTTAGGGTTTTGTTGAATCTCTCAACTAACCCATTGCATTGTGGGTGATAGGGAGTAGTACATTTGTAGTTTACACCACACTCCTTCCACATTGCAGTTAGATATCCTGACATAAAGTTAGAACCTCTGTCAGAGATGACCTCCTTTGGGAAACCCACTCTGGAGAAAACTCCAATGAGGGCTCTTGCTACCACAGGAGCTGTGGTAGTCCTTAGGGGTATAGCTTCTGGATACCTGGTGGCATGATCCACTACCACCAGTATAAATCTGTGCCCAGATGCAGTTGGTGGGTCAAGGGGACCAACAATGTCAATCCCTACCCTTTCAAAGGGAACCCCCACCACAGGTAGTGGTATCAGGGGGGCCTTTGTGGTGCCACCTGTCTTGCCACTGGCTTGACAAGTGACACAGGAGCGACAAAACTCCTTGGTGTCCTCAGACATGTGTGGCCAATGAAAATGTGGTACAAGCCTGTCCCAGGTCTTGTTTTGGCCCAAGTGTCCTGCCAATGGGATGTCATGTGCTAGGGTCAAGAGGAACCCCCTAAACTTCTGAGGAATTACCAACCTCCTGGTGGTTCCAGGGGTAGGATCTCTAGCCTCAGAATATAGGAGCCCCTCAGCCTGCTGTCTGAGGGGTTCAATAGTGGGGCAGCACTGTTGCTCTTTGCTCAGATCTTCCCTGGAAGGCCCCCCTGCCCCCAAGAACTCAACCTGACCAGGCTCAAGTTCATCTGGGGCAGTTCCTTCTTCAGGCTCTGCTTCTCCTCCCCCAGGAGGGGAATCTGAGATCTGAGACAGAGGGGAAGGCCCAGCCTTAACCCTACTGCTCCTCCTCTTGGGTAGCATCTGGTCCATAGTTTCAGGATCCAGAGCTGGTTCAGCTTTATGCATTTTGGCTTGTGACCTGGTCACAGCAAATACCTCTGCAGGTATGCCCAACATCTCAGCATGAGTCCATAATTCTACTTCAGACCAGGCTGAAGTCTCCAGATCATTGCCCAACAAACATTCGACAGGGAGGTCTCCACTGACTACTACCTTTTTGAGGCCAGTTACCCCTCCCCAGGAGAAATTCACAACTGCCAGGCTATGGTTGGTCCTGGTGTTGCTTGCATTGGTTACCTGGTACATTTCACCCAGGATGATCTGTGCAGGGTCCACTAGATCCTCTGCCACCATGGTGACACTAGCACCTGTGTCCCTGAATGCCAAAGCCTGTTTGCTATTTATGATAGGCTGCTGTTTGTACTTGCCCAGATTACTGGGGCTCACTAGGAAGGACATATCAAGGTCTCCCTCACAAACTAGCAATGCCTGTGTTGGTACTCTGACTAGGCCAGAGTCCACATCAGAACCCGGGGTCAACCCTACTACACCCTTATTCTGAGTATTACCTCCACCAATGACTGCACTAGGGTGAACAGTTGCCTTAGGGGCTGGAGTGGTGGTGGTTTGGTCTTTGGACTTTGTACAGTCAGAAGTCCAGTGCCCTTTCTGTTTACAGAATTTGCACCAGGGCTTCTTTTGGCCTTTTCCCTTTGCAGATTGTGACTCCCCACCAGATGCAGATTTTTGGGGCACTTGTGAAGACTTCTGGTCTTTAGATTTATCCCCACCTTTCTCTGAGCCTTTAGGATCTTGCTTCTTATTGTCACCACCTTGGTTCTGGTTTTTCTGCCTCATCCTGGTTCTGACCCATTTGTTTGCCTTCTTTCCCAATTCTTGGGGAGAGGTCAGATCAGAGTCCACCAGGTACTGATGCAACAACTGGTTCTGGCAATTATTAAGGATCTGTTCTCTCATTATAAGATTATACAATCTCTTAAAGTCAGTCACTCTACTACCAACCAGCCAACCTTCTAGAGCCTTGGTTGCACAATCAACAAAGTCAGTCCAATCCTGAGTCTGTGCTTTCTGGGTGTCTCTGAACTTCAACCTGTACTGTTCAGTGGTTAAGCCAAACCCATCTATCAAAGCACTCTTCAGGGCTTCATAATCATTAGCATCCTCTTCTCCAACAGTGAGGAGCTTGTCTCTACCTTTATCTGAAAAAGAGAGCCACAAGATTGCTGCCCACTGTGTCTGGGGGACCTGCTGAACTTTACAGGCCCTCTCCATAGCAGTTATTCATTTGTGGATATCATCCCCACTCTGGTAGGGAGGAACAACCTTGGACAGGTTCCTATGGTCTGGAATGTAATCTCTGCCTCTAGGGACACTGTTGCTGCCACCAGGGGTATCTAACCCCTCCTTCTTAGAAGCTGTTTGGAGCTCGAAGGCTTCCCTATCTAAGGCCAACTGCTTGGTTCTGAGGGCAAGCCTAGCTTCCTCACACTGGAGTATCTTGAACCTTCTTTCAGAGGAGGACTCCCTGGGAAAGTTGGAGTTCCTCTGTGGAACAAAGTCTCTTCCAGAGTGATATGAATGGTCAGATTCCCTTGAAGGGGACCTAGGCCTTTCTCCCACTTTGTCAGTTCTCTTAAGGAGAATTCCTCTGTTCCTTTCAGACCCTTCTGGGTCTGGCCCTTCAATCACAGACTCCAGGTCATCTTGATTTTCATCATCAGACCCAGAGACTATGGTTGACCCACTCCCTGATGCAGACCCACTAGCTCCTAGAGCTTGTTTCAGGTCATCTGCTACTAACAGATCTATCAGGTGTTGTGATGAGGGACTCCTGCCCACCCTCAGTTGTCTTTCAAAGCATAAGGCCTTCAGGTCAGTGTAGGCCATGTCTTTGTACTGAGATGGGGTGGACCCACTGGCTCCACCCTGGTGAGACATACTAGTGTTGTGCAGTGTTGTACTACCTACACTAGTTGAGGCCTACTGAACCTAACTTGAGCTGTAGCAAGGGTGTGCTTAGCCCTTCACAAACAGCTCTAAGTTCAGTAGAAATTATTGATACTAGCTTGACTTTATATGTACCTTGAGTACCTTTAGTGGTTTTCAGTTAGTAATTCAAATAGAGATTTTCTGGTAAAACAATGGCAAGCTGGAATCCCACACGCTGCCCACCAATGTGAGAAGTTGGCCTGGCATATGCTGGTCACTAGTTATAGTGGCCACCTTGCACCAGTCCAATTCGACTCTTATGGTAGATAGGTTCAAGACAACCTTTTAAAGAAAGCTATCCTAGTGGTAGCTGTGGAGAGCAGCTTTCAGGCTAAGTCTCTGAGGAATGTTAAGCAGCTTGTTTTACCTTATAATCTCTTGAATTACCAAATGAAAAGGACACCACACAGGTATATATATCAAATATATATGTATTTATTTCTAGATACACTCTACTAATCTCTTTATGAGATTAGAGCCCAGATACACATTCAAATGTCAACACTTCTCAATAAATTAAGCACAAATATGGCTGGAGCCCTAGGGGCATACCAGACCATATACTAAAAAAATGGTTTAACAAACTCGACTTGCAAAATGAAAAGGCCTAGGGCCTTGGGAATCGCTGGGGCTTCACTTCTGCAGTGTTAGCAGGTAAGTAATCAGCCCACGGGAGACGTGTGCAGTGTCTAAACACAGCCGCGGGTTTCCTATAGGTTTCAATGCCGAAAGTCGCGGTTTGTATTTTAAAGTTTTAGGGCACTTCGGAGAAGTCAACAAGCAAGCCACTTACAGGGTAAGTATTTCGAGGGCCAACACACACTTGGGCACTGGAGTGCACGAGTTACCTCACCCATGGAAGTCAGGTGCATAGGTGTCTTTTGGTGTCGGGTCTCGATGCTGTTTTCAATGGAGATCACTGAAGGCTTGCTGCTTGTGACGACTGGAGAGGTGTCCGCTGGAATCCGAAGATGGATTGAAGTTGAAGAGGACATGAAAATTGAGGGGACAGAGTTCAAAGTCACTTGCCAGTGACCGGTGGCCAGCAGGATGGATGACCACTGATGCCGTGTCGCTTCAGGTCATCGATGGTGATGTGTCTCTTCGCTCACGAGGTCCAGGAGAGATCGATGATGACCAGCAGCTGGATTTGGAGGGTCCCATAACGTCTGCCGCGGATGACGTTGTCGGCAACTGGATTGGAGCCAACAAGCCTTGGCAACTGCAAGTCTTGTGTAGAGTAAACATTGAAGATGGTGCAGACCAGCAAGGTCTGATGGACTTACCCAGCGAGGGTAAGTGAAGGCCAGCCTGGAGCAACCAGGAGAGCCCTTGAAGTTGATGAGAAAGTCTTCGGGTGGGTCACTAGCCTACGGGCAAGCAACTGCAAAGACGCCATTGCAGGAAAAGTTCCACAGGAGCCCACGGTCACTCGGGACGAGGTAGGCCGCTGATTTTCAGTACCAGATCTGCTAGGGACTTGGACTACAGATGATCTAAAGCACAATTCGTTGAACGTTGTTTAGGGTTTGCACTTGAAATCAGTGCACGGTTCCCTGGTATTGCTGTTCCTCGTCACTCGTGGAGTCCAGACGCCACAGCTTCACTGGGGACTCAAAATGGCCAACGAGAGGTCAGGAAATCTGCTTCAGGGGACACAGGGACTTTGGACTCCGGCGGGAGTGGTGAAGTTTGCAACCGTCGATGAAGAGTTTTGGTGCCTGCCAAGCAGGGGAGTCACTCCTTGACTCCAAGGGAGATTCTTCAGTCTTCCAGAGACAGTGGAACGTCGAAGGGCCAGGATTCTTCTTTGTAGAGCGTCATCCAGGTTAATCTGAATTGCATTGGCAATGCTTGGTATCTTATAGTGAAGATAGGGGAGGGACTAGCTCTATGACCACTCCTCTAGGAGGGTCAGGGTACTGGGTGGTTACACCCACTTCCCTTTGTCCAGTTTCATGCCAGAGCAGGGGCAGGTAGCCCCTGAACCGGTTTGAGCTGGCATATGCACAGAGGAGCCTACTGCTCCCCCAGTGCAGGACTTCAAAGCACTCTAAGAGTGCACCCACCCAGCACCAATACACTAAATCATGTCTGGGAGGTGGTGACACCTCCCTGTGACAGGATACCCTTTGTTGGGCTTCCTCCACTGCGAGTTTCGGTCAGCAGCAGGAGGGCAGGCCAGTGTCTGTGCTGGTGGCATCCATTTTGTGATGCCAGGGCTCTATGAGATTTCTGCCGTTTAGTAAAGTGGGTACATGTCGTCCCCTCTGTCGTACTTTAGAATTTGGGACCGCGTAGGAGGCAAGGCCCTACCCCTGTCAATCCCGGTAATAGTGAACCGCGAATGGTTAATATGGTATGTACAAGTGCTTTGTGTAACGTTTTAGCTATGAATGCACTGTATATACGCTATTTCACATCACTACGTGGGTTCCATTTTGTATCGGTGTCCATCTTGTGGTTGCCCTCACATAGACAATATATAGTTTGAAGCGAATACGGGCCTTTTAGAGCACATGTGCCTTTCCTTGACTTTTCTGTGACCTGGGCAGCTTGGCTCCGCTGCCCCAGGTCAAACTGGTCTCACGAGTTCCCCGTCCTCTGGCCACCTGTGATTAGCATCAGGGCTTGACACACCATAAAGTCCTTTCATCCTACACAAGCCTCTAGCTAATCTCTTTCACATCTGACTGTTCCTGCTTTATGGCTTGTTTCCCAAAACAGGAGATGCTCATGTTTATTGGGGCCTATCGATATCTGATGTGGGATCTGAGCTTTGCTGTGTAAATAATTGCGGGCTGGCTTGACTGGAATGTGGGATGGTCATCATGACTCTGCTTTTTCATTTGTAATGTATACGTTATATGACCATGCCATAAAACCTAGGAATGTATGCTTGAGGCAGGAAAATCTGTATTTAAGATGAAGCTCGTTTCAGTGATTTTCAGCAGTCTCCTGAGAACATACACGCTGTTGTACTTCTAGGACGCCTGTAATTGGTCTGCAGCCAATAAACTGATCTTTGACTTCACCCAGAAGACTCTGTGTTTCTGTAGGTCTGAAACAGGAAGAACCCAGAAGTCATAGGGTGTGTCCCCTGCACCACTGGGCTTAAAATACCCAGTACTTCAGTTGGCGCCCAACGTTGGGCGATTTCAGCGGTACCGGTCCAAGCCAGAGGTTCGTGAGGAGCTTCGTGTGGAAATTCTGGAGGAAGGCCGCCACTTCATCGACCCCTGCATGTCGACGTGGTCCGAAGGTCTTTTCTGCGAGGTTCTCCGCGTCCCGACGGCTACGAAGGACTGCTGCCCTGATTAATCGCCCTGTTTTGGACCCTTGACAATTTTCATAGAGCGAAACAATCGAGAGAGTCTTCTGGTGACGCCATCGATCATCAATATTCAGTTAAGTATAAGTGGAGCGTCTCCTAGTTTGAATTTGGTATCCTTCGGGATCATTTTGATTTGGTGCTTGCAAGTCCCAAAGCCAGAGGACTCGTGTATTCACGAGACTATCGTATTCGATAATCCTTTGACGTTTGAAACTAGACTAGTGAGCAAAGATGCCTGGTTCTAGTGTATTTGGTAATTGGTTTTGTTTGAGTTGTAGAAGGGATTTTCAGTTAGAGGATTCATGTCCGGTTCCTCCGATTGGAACTCCAACTTATGAGCTTTTTGTAAAACATGGCGTGGGCCCCATTGCATATAATGAAGTATGGATCCGATACACCAGAAAGGACGGTGTTTTAAAATGGCCCCAGAATGGTAGTTTTGATACAGATATCTTAGATAATTTGGAAGTAAAATTGTTTAACCCCTTCCATGCGGGGCGGATTCCCCCGCTGTGCTGACTGCTGCTTGCGCGGGCGTGGTCATGACGGAACGGTTCCGTCATGAGCACAGCTCAACCGACGCTCATGACGGAACCGTTCCGTCATGAGCGTCGAAGGGGTTAAAAAGAAAGCCCGGCCGGCGATGTTTGATTCTTTCCGCCTATGGCGAAAGGAAGCCAAACAGAGGGAAATTAAGCTAGCGAAAAGAGATAAGAGAGAGAGAGGTATGTCAGTGATGCAAGCAGCTGTGCAATTTAAAGATAATGAGGAAGAACAGAGGAATGAGCAATTGCACAGACAGCGCAAACTAGGGATTGATAAATGTTACCCTGTTTTGTCACCTCTTGTGCAAGATGAGACAAAAGAGAATGAGAAAGATTCCCTGATGTCCCATTTGCTAAGTTCGCCACCCCCATATGCGCAAAATGCCACCGCACCACCACAACTTGTAAATGTGCAACCTCCAGTAAATATGCCGCAAGTCTTCCCGCAGCCACCAGCTCCTCCTCAGCTGGCTCCTATCCCTGTAGTGCAGCCCTCTCAAGGGCCGCCGGTTTTGCTACCTGTTACCCCCGCGCTTCCTGCGACTTTGCCTGGCACGCCAGAGGTTTCCCCTGGTGCTCCTTCTTGCACTACCCCGGTACCTGTATCTGAACCTGTTTTTCTTCCCTCTGTCTATCCCCCTGTTTTCGCCTCAACTTCTCCTTCAGCACGACAACGACTAGCGAATGTAGTTACTAGTCTAATGTCGCCTTTCTTTGGGTCATCTAGTGCGACTCCTGGCTTACAGCGTAAGCAATTGCACAGTCAGCTGCCTGATCCTGAAGAGAAAAAGACATTAGATCATATGGCGCGTAGGTGGATTATTTTTTCATCACTTTATGATGTGGAATCAGTTGTTGACGTTTTTCATCAATGGGATGCCCCAAAACAGAGGTATGTCTTTGATAAAATGTGTGAAATCCTTTGTGAGGAATTGGATGATAATGGTAGAGATCCAAACCCGCAGGAGTTATGTCGAGTGAGATTCGATTTTGGAAAAGGCATGATTGTGGGCCCCGATGTTGATAGAGCAGTTGCGATCTTATTAGCCTTGAGGAATGATGATTGTCAACAGTCGTTGGTTGAACCAGATTTCCCTGGGGGGGGAAAAGGAAAAGCGCGACAATACCCCATGAGAGAAGTCCCTCCGGTATGGAAGGAAGCTGTTGCGGCTGATGCCGCAAATGGTATTGCTGCTGCTCCAGCACATTTTCAACGTGTTTGGGTACATGTCCCATGGAAGCGATCTGAGGTGTTAGCACTTAAACAGACATTACCTGATCCCCGTAAAAACCCTGCAGGATATTATAAGGAGTTATCACAAACTGCAGAATCATGTGTAATGAATTTGGCTGACATAGATATGCTGTTTGGGAATGTGGTTCCACAGCCTTTATGGGGATCCATTCGTAATGTAGATCACGCTGCAGAATTGGGTGATACATGGGCTAATATCGTTGCTGCAGACGCTAGACAAGTTGGTGGTGCAAAACCTGAGCCCCTCATAGCAGCGCTCCCTGGTAGAATTATTACCTACATGAAAACTATAATGCCTGCAATGCGCGTAAATTGGGATAAACTATCCGCATGTAAACAGAAGAAAGATGAGACGGTGTCTGATTTTTTCACCAGGTTTGAAGAAACGTTTATCGACCACAGTGGTCAAGACATGAGCACTGAAGGTGGCCAACGGTTATTTGTCGATAAATTTGTGCAGAATCTGCTACCCGAGTTGTGTAAGAAATTAAAAGATTCAGAAAGTTCTTGGGCTGTTTCCTCTTCAGCGCAAATACTGGCTACTGCACAGTATTATGAGAATAGAGACAAACAGCCTCATGCATCAAGCCAAAATCCAGTCGGTAAAATACCGATTCGCTAATAGCTCCCGGTATTGAGTCAAAAATACCCAATCCCAATGCATCAACCCAAAAGCAAAAATCGCTATTTAAGGAATCCTTAAATAGCGATTCCTTAAATAGCGATAGCATTTAAGGAATCCCAAATTGAGATTCCTTAATTTAAGGAATCTCAATTTGGGATTCCTTAAATGCAATGCATGAAAGTTAAAAAATTAGCGAATTCGCTAATAGGGGGAGCAAATTACCATGAAGATGAACTGCATGGTAATTTGCTAAAAGTTTGAAAAATGCACTTTTGTGCATTTTTCAAAGTTTCATGTTGCGCACACACATGCCCTTAGAGCATGTGTGTGTGCAACATATGTGCACATATCAATTTCAGGGGTGCAATAGGGTGTCATTTTGACACCCTTGCACCCTTGCACCCTTGAAATTGCATGAGCAATTTGCGAGAACCTACTGGTACTCGCTATTTGCTCATGCAATCTCCGATTCATTCCTATGGGCCTGGAGGCCCATAGGAATTATTGGGATGGCATTCCTTAATTGCTACTCGCAATTTGCTAGTAGCAATTAAGGAAAGTTAAGGAATCGCTATTTGAATAGCGATTCCTACATGCATAGCCTTTTGCTATTCCTTATTAGCGAATCCTTATTTTTCGCTAATAAGGAATCGCAAATGCCAATGTTGATGCATATGCCCCAAAGACGAAAAAGATAGAACAGATAAGAAAACGAAGGAACTAAAGACAAAGGTCCTTTTGCAGCAGGCTTATCCACCACGTGGAGGACAGAGTAATTATAGGCAAACACAAGGTATCTATCAGCAACCCCAGCAGTTTCAGAACAGTCAGCAAATGAATGGGTATTATCAACCACGAATCCCTGTAGGTCCCAACCAATGTTCATATTGCAAAGAGGAAGGTCATTTTAAATATAGTTGACCTAGATTGAGGCAGCGTAACGGTAATGCGTATAGCGCAAGAGGTAGAGGTGGTCAGCAAGCTCCTAGAGGCAGAGGGCGTGGAAATCTTCCCCAGAACGGGCATCCTCTTCCGCCTCAAAATACCATGAATAGCTTTGATCAGCAAGCCAATGCGACTGGCAATACAGCTCAGTACTACAATAATGATTATTATGCGGAAGACGACAATGCAGAAGATAATGATTACTAGGACTGCCGTAGACAGAGAGAGGGAGTTGTTTAAGTGCCAGTGGATCAGAGCGGACCTTATGTTAAAGTAACTCCAGCAAATGTAACGGAGCCCTTTCTGCTGGATACTGGTGCTGCAAAGAGTTCAATCATGCATTCAAAACTCCCTGGTGCGCCTTTGTCTGGCGAAATGAATGTTTCAGTAGGTTTTTCTGGCGCCCCAGTTAGGAACCCGATTTCTAGTCCTATGTCACTTTCTGTTGGACCTTGTGAGCTAAAAGCACCCCTCATTCTCACAACGGGTTGTGGTGAAAATTTACTAGGATTAGATTTGCTGAAAAGATTACATGCGACGCTATATTGTTCTCCCTCAGGAGTACAACTTACATTGGGTAAGAAAGTGATTTCCCCAATGTATTTGTCTAAAAATGCAATGCCACCTGAATTGTCATCCCTTCCGGATGCCCTTTGGGCTACTGGTCCCAATGATGTGGGTCTTTTGGAAATACCGCCATATGTGGTCACTTTAAAAGCCAACGTCAGATTGCCACGTATCCCCCAGTATAAGATCTCCAATGAAGGTCAGACAGCATTGTTAGCGATTGTCAGTGATCTGATTAAAAAGGGTGTAATTGAAGAGACAAGAGGCAACGTTTGCAATAGTCCTGTTTTACCTGTCTTAAAACGAACGGACCCTTCACAGCCACCTGTTTACAGATTTGTGATTGATCTTAGAGAGGTTAATAAGATGGTTGTACCACAGTTTCCAGTTGTCCCTGATATAACTGCCTTGTTAACCATGATTCCAGCCTCGGCTGCATGGTTCTCAGTGATCGATCTAAAGAATGCTTTCTTTAGCATCCCAATTGCAGAGGAGAGCAGAGACATTTTTGGCTTTAGTTTAGGAGGTCGCAGTTTCCGCTTTAAACGCGCTCCCCAGGGCTACTGTGAAAGTCCATCGATATACAGTCAGGCTTTAAAAGCGCAGCTTGATGCACTGGCTTTACCCAGTGGCGCTATCCTTATTCAGTATGTTGACGATTTACTAATCGCCACGGATACTGAAAAGATTTGCAAAAACGCTACTTTGTCATTGTTGCGTCATTTGTCTGCCTTCCATCACAAAGTGTCTCTCTCAAAGTTGCAATATTGTCGACAAGAGGTGACCTACTTAGGTCATCTCTTATCGAAGGAGGGAAGGAGACTGACCCCAGAAAGAATTCAAGCCATTGCACAGTTGAGTGTGCCAAGAACACAGAGAGAAGTGCGTGCTTTCTTGGGCATTACTTCATACTGTAGGCATTGGATTCCTAATTTTTCTTTGTTGGCAAAACCGCTGTTAGCATTAACATGCAAAGACACACCGAATCCTATTCCATGGACTGAGGAGTGTCAGAAAAGTTTTGGGGAATTGCGTAATGCATTGTGTTCAGCTCCTGTGTTGGGTACCCCTGACTACAGCAAGCCTTTTACATTGTATGTTCACGAGAAAGATGGTTGTGCATTGTCAGTGTTAACACAGCCTTTTGGTGACAGACCGCGTCCATGCGCGTATTTTTCGTCAACCTTGAACCCGGTAGCGAGGGCATTGCCAAGTTGTCTGAGAGCCACTGCCGCCGCAGCTATGTCTATTCGACAGTCTGCTGGCCTAGTGATGGATAACACATTGATTGTTATGGTTCCACATGCTGTAGACACATTGTTAAACAGAACCAAGACACAACACTTAACTAGTGCACGATTATCTGGTTATGAGCTGACACTGTTAGCAAATCACATACACATAAAGAGATGCAACACGTTGAATCCAGCTACACTATTACCGATTCCAGCAGACCTAGACGAGATTGAGCAACATGATTGTCTGTTCAGAACAGAAGAAGAGACGAAAGGAAGAGTAGATCTTAAAGATACTCCCCTGACTGAGTGTGATGGTACTCTATGGGTGGATGGTTCGTGCTTCAAGCTTCCGAATGGTGATACGACTGCTGCATATGCCATCACGACTTTGCACACGATTGTGGAAACTGCACGTGTGCCACAAAATTCGGCTCAAGCAGCAGAATTGATTGCCCTTACGAGAGCATGCGTGTTGTCTGAAGGAATGAGAGTGAATATATACACTGATAGCCAGTACGCCTTTGGCGTGGCTCATAGTTTTGGACGATTGTGGAAGGAACGTGGGTTCCTGACTTCGCATGGAGCTAAGATTCAGAATGGCAAGTTGGTGAATGATCTCCTTGAGTCACTGACCCTACCGTTGCAAGTTGCGATCATGAAATGCATTGCACACAGGAAAATCACTGATGATGTTGGTCGTGGTAATGCGTTTGCTGATGAAGTCGCGAAATAAACAGCAAAAGATGTAAAGACTCGAATGTATGTTGCAGGCCCTGCCAGATGGGTTGGTGATGTTGGAATGTGTGAAAACACAATAGAGAGTGTAAAGTCCCTTCAAGCTGAAGCCACAGAGAAAGAGTTGAGCAAGTGGAGAGAAAGTATGGGTAAGTTGGATGAGAATGGTTGTTGGATTGATTTGTCAGAACATAGGCGATGGTTGTTACCTGATGCATATGTGCTTCCAGTGGTTACTATGGCACATGGAATGGCACACATCAGTACGAAAGGAATTTGTAAGTTGTTGGCTCCAGTATGGCAGAATGCCGGAATTCCTAAGTGTGCAGAGAATGTGGTCAAGAATTGTATGGTATGCTTGAAGTACAACCCTGGTAGGGGAACCCCAACTCCAGCTGGTCATTTTGCGCCTCCATCATATCCATTTGAAGTTTTACAGTTGGATTTTATCCACATGGAAAGGTGCAACAACCTGAAATATGTATTGGTGGTTGTTTGCGCTTTCTCAAAATGGATAGAGGCCTATCCTTTAAAGGATAACACTGCTCTATCCACAGCCAAAGCCCTTGTGAAGGAGTTTTTCCCTAGGTTTGGAATGCCAAGAATGGTGTGGAGTGATAATGGGAGTGAGTTTGTGGGCCAAGTGATGAAGAATGTGTGCGAGGGACTAGGTATAAGGCAGAAGTTTCACGCTGCAAATCACCCCCAATCAGCTGGATTAGTAGAGCGCTACAATGGCGCACTAAAACTTAAACTGGCCAAAATCCAAGCGAGCTCAGGTCTTAAATGGCCTGACGCTCTGCCACTAGCACTCCTGTCCACCAGAATGACCGTACACTCACAAGTGGGACTTAGTCCTTACGAGGTAGTTTTTGGCCGCCCGGCCAATGTATGGGGTGTGCCAAGACCGATGAAATTCAGTGAAATCGAGCATCCAGTACTGTTTGATTACTTGCACGAATTGACAGCTAAACTGCGTGTTTTACACCAACAGGTGCATGATACTCTTCCCCCGGCTTCTGAAGCTCCTGGACACCCTATCGAACCAGGCACGTGGATCCTCGTGAAAAATTTTCAGCGGAAAGCCAATGATGAGCCCCGCTGGATCGGCCCTCACCTCGTACTATTGTCCACAAGATCAGCTGTTCGAGTGAAGGGGAAGAAGAAAAACTGGATCCACGGCGCCCACATCAAAAGGATCCCTTTGCCTCTGCCGGACGACCAGTGGGTCCAGGAAGGTATCGCGGACTCTGAAACAGACACTGTACCTCGTTTTGTGCCGTTCAGTGATGCACGCATAAAAGGCACAACTTCGGCGCAGGAAAGTGACGATATTTTGCAGGAAGCTGTGCCACCGTCACTTCGATTGGACACTACAGAGCCTGAACTTTTGTTCCAAGATCAAACAGTACCTGGCCGTTCTCGTTACGATCTAAGGCCAAGGCCCATGGACAAATAAATATTCTTTTCCCATTTACCTTTCTATTTTTTGATAACCAGAGCTCTCCCATCTGAAGGACTTTCTTGATTTTTGTTTTTCGAACCACCATCCGGCTTCAGCCGCAGGGTCGCGGTGCCAAGACTTTGGGGTACAGGCCGAAGACGTTAGGTCGACGGTTCTGGTTGGTCTAGGGCGTTCCCTGGACTGACAGGCGTACTCCTTAGCAGAAGAAACTCACCCGCCGCGAGCGGCACGATTAGAGGATGGAGTTTTGTAAGATGGAGAGACTTACTGAGGAACTGAACTTTAAAGCAAGAATGTGTCAAATTATGAAAAACAAACGTTTTGTGTTTTTATGCCTGTTTATGTTATGTAGTATGATAATGTTTACTGTAGGATTTGTATTCTTCTCCTCTCAAGAGCCCTTTGCACCCACTGTACAGCCTATACCTCCTCCTACTGTCTCCTCACACTCTTTTCACCCTTTGCCTGAACATGAACAAGCCAGACGGTCCGAATTTGTAAACAATTCGTTTATTCAGCTCTTGCACCAGCACCAACTAGTCATGAATACGACCAATTGTTGGGTGTGTGGTTTAATGCCACATACCATTAATAAGGGTATTCCCTATCTAGTGCTGCCGTATAGTTACAATGGATCGTCATGGGCATTCCAGACCATGTTTCTCTATGCACTAGAAGTCTACTCCCCGCGACAACCGCGTTCCATCAGACCTAGCACCAATAATAAAGCTCTAATGAAAGGAGTTGCCGATATGAGCAGAGATATCGATGCATACACATCCATTCCGAAAGAAGAGTTGAGAGCTTATGTAGGGTGGAACGCGACGGGGTATAGCATTAGTCTAGGTGAAAGACAGCGGAAAATCTCATCCCCAATCTGGGTCGTACCCCACATAGGTCGGTTTTGTTTGCAAGGTAATGGTCAGAATCCTAGAGCTCAACTGGGGAGAAGTGACTGTACTGAAACGTACACTTTTCCGTCACAGTTTTCCCCTGCGTTTTTGGCTGCCAAGGGTACATATTTTATCTGCAATGATCGAGCATATACATGGTTGCCCCCTGACTTCTCGGGCACATGTTATATTGCAAATCTGCTACCGCCAACATTTACTGCCGCCTCTGACTATCACAAGACCAGAGTTGTGAGAGGCGTGATTAGTAAGGAAGATACTGCCGGTCAGGAAGCGGGAGACTTCTTTTTGGGTTTCCTGCCGTTTTGGGGACCTATGGTTAATAGTAGGAACCTGAGACAGCTGACTCGTGTGGTTGAATCCACTGTTAATGTTACGGCTGGTGCCCTTGGTAATTTGACAGCTGAGCTCCAAGCGGATCGCCTCATGACTTTTGCAGAACCGCATGGTTCTGGACATCATACTTGCAGACCGAGGTGGGGTATGTAAGGTTATCCAATCCAGTTGTTGCATTTTCATACCAGATAACGCTCCAACAGTTTATCAAGCCATCTCCAAACTGCATAAAATATCTGAGTCCATACACGTGGATAAAGGAGATTGGTCACTGATGGGGTATTTCTGGGAACTGATATCTGCCTGGGGTTGGAAAGTTCTGATGGTCATTGGAGTGGTCTTAGCCATCCTTTTCCTGTTCTGTTTGTGCATACAGTGTGCTCCTGCGATATGTGGCCTCTGTGCTACATTATGTGTAAGGAAACCTGTATCGAGGGACGAGCTAAGGAATAGGATGATGCTACAGCAACATCTCCATGACTTCGTGAATATTGACCTAGACTCGGATTGAAGTGAGCATAGTTATTGCCTATGTAAGGGCAAAAGGAGGGTCTGTCGTACTTTAGAATTTGGGACCGCGTAGGAGGCAAGGCCCTACCCCTGTCAATCCCGGTAATAGTGAACCGCGAATGGTTAATATGGTATGTACAAGTGCTTTGTGTAACGTTTTAGCTATGAATGCACTGTATATACGCTATTTCACATCACTACGTGGGTTCCATTTTGTATCGGTGTCCATCTTGTGGTTGCCCTCACATAGACAATATATAGCTTGAAGCGAATACGGGCCTTTTAGAGCACATGTGCCTTTCCTTGACTTTTCTGTGACCTGGGCAGCTTGGCTCCGCTGCCCCAGGTCAAACTGGTCTCACGAGTTCCCCGTCCTCTGGCCACCTGTGATTAGCATCAGGGCTTGACACACCATAAAGTCCTTTCATCCTACACAAGCCTCTAGCTAATCTCTTTCACATCTGACTGTTCCTGCTCTATGGCTTGTTTCCCAAAACAGGAGATGCTCATGTTTATTGGGGCCTATCGATATCTGATGTGGGATCTGAGCTTTGCTGTGTAAATAATTGCGGGCTGGCTTGACTGGAATGTGGGATGGTCATCATGACTCTGCTTTTTCATTTGTAATGTATACGTTATATGACCATGCCATAAAACCTAGGAATGTATGCTTGAGGCAGGAAAATCTGTATTTAAGATGAAGCTCGTTTCTGTGATTTTCAGCAGTCTCCTGAGAACATACACGCTGTTGTACTTCTAGGACGCCTGTAATTGGTCTGCAGCCAATAAACTGATCTTTGACTTCACCCAGAAGACTCTGTGTTTCTGTAGGTCTGAAACAGGAAGAACCCAGAAGTCATAGGGTGTGTCCCCTGCACCGCTGGGCTTAAAATACCCAGTACTTCACCTCTAGAAGGGTGGGATCATACTTCCACACCAGTTACTGGTGTGGGGGTATGATTCCAAGTTGTTTGACACCATGTTTTGATGCAGTCATTCCAAAGTTAGCATTTACCGCAAGGTTATAATGCACTTAAGAGTATATGGTTTAACCGCATCCACAAACAGCAGCAGAGAATAGACTCTGCCAGCTGCAGAGGGGTCCTGCTCATGCAGAAGCCCCCCCTCACATAGTAAACCAAGCACCCTGCCCTCAGGATTGTTAGGGCCTGCAATAGGGGTGACTGATAGGTTTATATGTGTGTGTATGGTGAGATATATGAACCTATACCTCAGTGAGGAGTGCTAACACTACCTCACACAGGCTGCAGTAGCAGGCCTGTGGTGTCAGATTGTGAATGCTTCCCAGGGGTGGCATAATACATGCTGCAGCCCCTGGTAGACCTGTGGAGTACCAATGCCCTAGGTACCTAAGGTACCATATACTAGGGGCTCATAAAGTACCACAGTACTCAATCACTAGTGCATCTAATATGCACACCAAGTTTGTTTAGAGAGATCAGTGAGACTGGGGCCCTGATTAGCAGGGACCCAGCAAGACTATAGTCAGAAACCAGTGTATACATCAGAAAAAAAGTGGGGGCAACATAAGTGCAGATCCTACTCTCCTACACCTATACATCCTGTTACACAACGCCACTCATCCATAGAGTTACTCACAAACATAGTCACTCATGCTAATAAAGAATCAAACATCCATTTACTTGCATATACAGTTATACACACATCACCACACTTACTTCTACAGAAACCTACACATACTTAGTCTTTTAAACAATCACTTATAGAAACATATACTTATTCATACAGGAACTCTTTCAATCTCTCACTCTCACATATACTCACTTACATACACCAATAGTCACATATACTAGTTTAAAACATATGTAGTTACTCATAAAGACAATATTGAGACAGTCATTCACTCACTAACACACCCATGCACACACTGATCCACCCATACAGTCCTGCACACATGCTGTCTGCAACACATACAAACAGTGAGTCACTCATTCATGCACCTATGCACTACGTAATACCCCCCACCGAACCATGCAGACACTCAGACACTCATACTGATACTCAAAAAAACAACTAATAACCTATATAGACACTCATGTAGCTACTCACCAACCCATCCAGCCACTTATACACAAAGTGAGAGACTGATACAGATATTTACATATTTGAACATTACTCACTAAGCCATGTATTCACTAAGATACACTTAATCAGTCAGTTATACAATCAATTTTTCAAAAACAAATCATACATTTAGACACTTATATACCCATTTACTCTTCTACCGACCTTGAGATATATATATATAGAACATATGTAATTTTCAGAAAAACACACATTTACTGGATGATGTCATCAGTGATGTCATCAGTGATGTCATTTGAGATGTCATCAGTAATGTCATGAGTGATGTCACTGACCATGTCATGAGTGATGTAATTTGTGACGTCATCAGCAGTGCATTGCGGGCGCGCGAGTTATAGTTAGCTGAACTAACTATAACGGGGGAATTTCAATGGTTTTGTACGAATGAAAAGTCCAGCTAACTATAATGCCCCTGAAACCTATGTTTTTTTTCAGTGAATATATATATATATAATTTACCCAGTATCTTAACAACGGGGGAAAGCACACAGCTTAATATCGAGAATGCCGGTAACAATTCTAACGCCAGGGAGCTCTTAAAAAATTGGAGAAATGCAAAAGGTCAGAAGTCACAAAATGGTGGGAAAATAAATCCCTCATTAAATATGAGGAAGTGGGGCGAGTGCCAAGAGGACTGCGTATTTTTCTGGCGCCTAGTTTTGAAAAACCCAATCCTGCCATGTTAAAAGAATGGGGACAAAGCAATTTGGATGCATCTATGAACTTGGTACGCATTTTAATTAAATATGCTGAAATAGATCGAATAGAGCTCGTAAAGGAGATCGATAAAATCAATGAAGAATTAAGTTCATTAGAACCAAATGAATTCATAGCCAAAACCAAAAAAGAGATCCTTGCACGCCTCAAAAAACAAGAAGACAAAATAAAAACACGTAAAGCATATAAATTCGCTCGTGACTTAGTAGATTATGAACATGGCAGAATCTACACGTTTGCCAGAAAATTCGGCAGTGCTAAAAAAGTCAAAACTAACACAGCCTCAAGCAAAGACAACACTATTACCTGACCACAAATTGCGGGCACATCTAAAGATTCGCTCACACCATCTGACGGCAATTCCTTAAGCAGTGATATAGGTTCAGAAGACAGCGACAGCACTGCAATGAATACAGAAATAAGAAGATTAAGTTTGGGGGAAGAAGTGGATTGTTTAGCTGTAGACCGACGCAATATACTAAGACCGCGGAAGCAAGAATTAGCCACAGAAAAAAATGTAACATCAACAGAAGAGAGCGGCGCAAAAAAACAAAAAGTAAAATCAAAAAGAAATTATTGGCGCAAGTAACAAATTTGGAAGAAAAAACCATTGTAAATTTATCAACGGCAGTTTTAACAACAGCAGAAAAAAAAGTGCTCAATCTGGGTCTGTCGTACTGTCCACCGAATGATTTCAACTACGTACAAACCAGGATAGATTTATTTGGCTACATTCGGAAACTAAAGCTTAAAAAGTTTTTCATTATAAAAAATGGCTTGCAAGAACAATAACAACATAATCCCAAAAAAGGATTAGGATTGCAAGTTAGAGACATTCCATTGCTGTGAACTGTGCATGATCTTAAAGTTGGAATATCACCTCAAATAGGGAGCACTTCATCACAAATGTCCACACAGCAACAGCTAGCAACTATGGATGTTCGACAGCAAGGAGCTGGGAGCAGCCCCTTCAAACCTTAATCAACATTCATACCTAATATGCCAAAAGATGTGATAGACATTTTCCATGAAACTGTGACAGAAGAGATGAAAAAACTTAATCTCCAATTAAATAAGAGCAAACATATTAAGAAGCACAACGAAGTGAAATATCAAGAATTAATTAATAAATTGCGGAAAAACCATGAAGTGGTAATCACAAAAAGCGATAAAGGTGGCAATATCATCATTTGGCCAAAGATTCAATACATAGATGAAGCGAAACGACAACTACAAGATGAAACTTGCTATGCAAAAACAAACTGGAAAGAGTATAATCAAGCAAAAGACTCTTTAAACAAAATGCTACACCAGTTTAAAAGAGAAGAGATGATTTCACTGGAGGAATTTAATTTTTTGCAAGCATTAAATCCAGTGATTCCGATAATCTATTTTATTCCCAAAATACATAAAAAGACTGTACCAATCCCAGGGCGTCCAATAATATCGGCCATCAACAGTATGAGCGAACACGTATCTCAATATATTGATTTCTTTTTACAAGATTTAGTCAAGAATTTACCTACCTACGTGAGAGATACGGGAGACTTCCTGAACAAAATTAAGAATATTAAATGGGAAAAAGATATGATTTTGATGACATTAGATATCGAATCCCTATACACGTGCATAGACCATGAGATAGGACTTCAAGCCATCAAATATTTTTGGGACTTAAGACCGATTGAATCCTACAAGCATAACAACATGCTATTACAATGTATTGATTGGTGCCTCAACAATAATTTTTTTCTATTTGGTACAGATGTGTACAAACAACTGCGCGGTGTGGCTATGGGATCCTGCTTCTCCCCCAGCTATGCCTGTTTGATGGTAGGCTGGTGGGAGGAGCAGGTCCTCAGAGGGACCCACGCGACAATGTACAATCAATATGTGAAGTATTGGTACAGATATATTGATGATGTTTTTGTGGTATGGCAAGGAAATGTAAACAATGCACAAATATTTGTCAATACCATCAATGACAACAAGGTTAATCTTAAATTTACATCTAGCATTGATACAGAAAAAATTGAATTCTTAGATGTTGAAGTCATCATTAAAAATGAGCAGATGACCACGACATTACACAGAAAAGCAACGGCAGGTAATTCTACTTTACATGCCTCTAGCAAGCACCCTAAAGCTCTCATAAAAAGTATTCCGTTTGGAGAGTTACTCCGCATTAAGAGAACCTGTAGCCAAGAACAAGATTTAGAAAAATGCACAAATGAAGCTATTGCAAGATTCAGAGAAAGAGGCTATGATGAAATTGTCCTCAAAGAAGCACAGGCTAAAGTAAAACTAAGAAACAGAGAAGGACTCCTTGAGCCTTTACATGATAACGTTCAAACAATACAAAATGATGACTCTGAGCCCAGACTGATTATTACCTATAATCAGCAAGAGAGATAAATTAGATCGATTCTCAAGCGTAACTGGCCCATAATCCTCACAGATGCGGTATTGGCACCGTGTTTGTCGGATAATCCTACAATCACATTTAGGAAAGGCAAATCTATGAGAACACAGCTAGTTAAAAACAGTCCAGAGATTTGCCATAATAAAATGTGGTTGCAACCACAACAAGGTTTTTTCAAATGCTCGAGTTGCAGAGCCTGCAAGTTTGGGATAAACACAACTAGTTATGTTACCCCATTCAACGACAGGCCCAAGCAAATCATAGGCAACCACAATTGTAAAACCGAGTTTGCGATATATGTCCTGACATGCACCTGTGGGTTAAGATATGTGGACAGCACGAAACTGCAGGTGCATGTCAGGATCCTGCAGCACATTAGAGCAATTGTCAATAATGACGATGCTTACCCAGTTGCCAGGCATTTTAAACAAGTTCATAATAACAATCTTAGTTGCTTAAGCTATTTTGTTATTAGTTCAATAGCAAAGCCGCGCAGGCGAGGCAACAGAGAACGGTCGTTACGACAATCTGAGTCACGTTTCATTATCGAATTAGACAGCAAACATCCGAACGGTCTAAATAACACAGAAGACCTTCACAATTTCTTATAACTTCTTGTAATATGCTCAATTGATTTTACATGAAGTTTCCATATAAAGCCTACACCATGATATTTTAATCGCCCGAGTAATGATTACCACGTAGCATAGCTAGCTTCCCCCAGGTTAAGATGTAGTGTGTACACTACAAGATTCAATACTATTAAAAATAAAAAACATGATTTAACAATGTTTTTTTACAGTTCATTACCAGCTGCTATTCCCCTTATTTTCTTTTGTTTTCTTTTTAGTCTTTGACATTTTAGCACCTGAATTTTATGCACTTTAGCACTAGCACTTTTAATTAATTTAGGCAGCATTAGGCACTTTAACCTCTTCTGTGCCCATGACGAGATAGTCTCGTCATGGAGCACGGTTGCGCTGTGCCCATGACGAGACTATCTCGTCATGAACCCCGCCCGCTAGTGTAACGGCCGGCACAGGAGGGGGAAAGGGCGGGGCACTGAAGGGGTTAATAAAACATGCTATCATATCAATAGAGTTCTGATAGTCAGAAAAGATAAGCAATGATTCTTCTATGCACCTCATATTAAATATAAAGGTAGTAACTAGCTGTATAACTAACAAATCACAGGATTTCTGTGCACTCATCTATAAGTTTTTAAGCATTCATGCAATAAGATACAGGCACATGTTATAATATATGTTTTAACCAATACAAACAAATTATGTATTGATAAATCTGTTTATATATATTTATATGTATTTATATTTATTTATTATTTTGGTTTTAAATCAAACCATGATTTTATTAAACAGTATGTTGCTGAAAAAACTACTGCACTTATGCAAATTAGAGATATTTGAGCAGCATAGTGACTGTGGCAGCAAATCACGTTTCGTGTATGTATATTCAACTATGTTTACCTTGATCAATAACAATGGTAAAAAGAACTACTACTAAGATATCAATGGCGCAAAATCTATATTGCTGACTCAAGGAGCATTGTCAATGATAGTATTTTGTTTATGTTTATCACGGGTGTAGTTCATGAAAAGATATAAAAACAGAAAGCGGACTGCGTTTCCGCATGTGATCAAGGGCACTTTGTATGCCCGAACTGCGTCATAAGGCTTACTGAAGAAAACAGTTTCAGCCACCAAGCTTGGGTCCGTGACTCCTTGTGCGTGCAAACAGACAACATGCAGGAGTCGTCCTGTATATATATATATATATATATATATATATATATATATATATATATATATATATATATATATATATATATATATATATATATATGTATATATATATATATTCCAATATTTTGCTTCTTCTATTATTTCATCACCAGATCTTATTTAATTTGGTTACGCGTTTCGCCTGTCACAGCAAGCTTGTTCACACAACAAACTGTGGGTCAATGTTACGTATATACAGTTGAGAGCATGGAAACTGAGAAAGGTCTTCCTTATTCAGATCTACATCTCTGTTCAGTCTTTTTGTCGGCCATCTTAGGTTAGTAAAATACAAGTCTTGTACACTTCGTTTTACCTGTAAAAAAGATATGTCCTTTACATTCTTCTGACATAGTGTCTGAATAATGATTCAAAACGATCAACTTTTCTAATTATTGTTGATATAGTGTATGGTATATTTGGCCAATTTCAAATATATAGTATCCATTCACTTCAATTGCCTTTTACTCTAGAACACAATAGATCATATATGTCATACTATCTGATAAATATATGACCTTTTCATTTTCTTGACATAGTGCCTTCTTAAAACAATAACTCAAATCAATAAATCCATTCTTAATTATTGTTTACATAGGGCCCGATTCACAGAACTAACTTAAGACAAAATCCTAAACTTACTACCATTTTAGTATTCACAGAAGGCACTTACTCATTTTGGTATTCACAGAAGACACTTACTCACTTCGGTATTCACAGAAGTTAGGAGTCCTAAGTTTAGGACTCCTAAATGCCTTCTGTGAATACCGAAAGTCTTAAAATTAGGATTTTTCTCAGTTTAGGAGTCGTAAAGTTAGGACTCCTAACTTTATTACTACTAAACTGAGAAAAATCCTACTTTTAAGGCTTTCGGTATTCACAGAAGGCATTTAGGAGTCCTAAAGTTAGGAGTCCTAACCTTACTACTACTAAATTGAGAAAAATCCTAATTTTAAGACTTTCGGTATTCACAGAAGGCATTTAGGAGTCCTAAAGTTAGGACTCCTAACTATACTACTACTAAACTGAGAAAAATCCTAATTTTAAGACTTTCGGTATTCACAGAAGGCATTTAGGAGTCCTAAAGTTAGGACTCCTAACTTCTGTGAATACCGAAATGAGTAAGTGCCTTCTGTAAATACCAAAATGGTAGTAAGTTTAGGATTTTGTCTTAAGTTAGTTCTGTGAATCGGGCCCTCTGTGTCTAGTATATTTGGCCAATTTTGAACACAATATTCATATACATTAATTGCCTTTACTCTGAACCATAGTAAATCATCAAATTTGTAATATTCTGACATAATGTCGGACCTATGAGACTTTGTCCCTATACTTCTCTAATTTTCTTGTGTGTAACAAATTATTCCCACAGAGTTCAATTAAAGATCAACACCTCAAACAAAAAATATATACATCCATTTATAGTGCTACCTATTTCCCTTTTTAGCATATCCAGAATAGAACATACACATATACATATTATTAGGAACATGTAACCAACTGTAACGTACAGTGCAGTGTGTAAATGTTATCTGGAATGTTTTGTACCTGTATTATTAGATACTAATAGTTCTTTATATTTTGTTTTAATTATAGGAGGAAAGGAAGGGGCCGACTCCAGAAAGGGAATCGAGACTTACCCCTACCCTTTTCTTCAAGAACATCAGGAAATCATTATATCACAGATAAGAGAACTTTCATGTTCCTAATAATATGTGTATATGTTCTATTCTGGATATGTTAAAAAGGGAAATAATAACCAAATTAAATAAGATCTGGTGATGAAATATTAGTCCCTACGAGTGAAATGTCCAGCTAACTATAACATGTGTGAAACCTATGGTTTTTAAGTGAATTTGCAAGGTTTTTTAAATGCTAATTCCGAACTATAACGTGTGTGAAACCTATGGTTTTTTAAGTGAATTTGTAAGGTTTTTTAAATGCTAATTTATGTATGTATTATTATATTTTTTATATATTTATTTTACAATAAACTACCTATGTATATAGTTATAGATTGACTGTATCCTGTAATATGGAATGGCTCGTTTAAAATGTTTTTTTTTTTTAAGGGTTTTTGAAAAAAAAAAAAATGTATTTTTCACCCTTCGGGGTCCTTCAGGGACCCTTTTCACGTTCTCCACCTTTCTTTTTCACTGTCACACACAAAATGGCGGTCGACACTTCCTGATTTCGACCGATTCGAATGTTGACTGACATGTAACCACCAATCAGAATTACGCTCGCGCACGTTAAGGTGCGCGCACCGTGCGCGCACGGTGCGCACCTATAGATATTTATGTACTGTTAACTGCAATTTTCTCAGGAACTACTGAACAGATTGACACCATATATGCAAAAGGCACATGCCTGACCTGAGGACTACCTCTTTGCCAAATTTCAAGTAATTCTGTTCAACCGTTCGGGCTGTACCTTCGACTAAAGGTCCTATGGGAAAATGCATGGGGAAAACGTGTTTTGGGACCCCCCTTTTTTCTCAGCCCCTGCTTGACGAATCACCCCGAGACTTTCAGGGTAGGAGCTCAGCGGAGCGCCCCATTAGTTTTGAAAATTTCGCGAGCATTCGTCAACCGGCACCAAAGTTATTCAAAATAGAATTTTCAGATTTCCTATGGGAACTCGGTCCTAACTATAACTATCTACTGGCGACCGCCAGTAGATAATATATATATATATATATTCACTGAAAAAACCATAGGTTTCAGGGACGTTATAGTTAGTTGGACATTTCACTCGTACAAAACCATAGAAATTCCCCCGTTATAGTTAGTTCAGCTAACTATAACTTGCGCGCCCGCAATACACTGCTGATGACGTCACATATTACATCACTCATGACATGGTCAGTGACATCACTCATGACATCACTCATGACATCTCAAATGACATCACTGATGACATCACTGATGACATCATCCTTGTGCTAGAGTGGCAGACCTCCTCTCACCCTAATATAACCTTTGATACACACACTCAAAAATACAAACTAACATTTTCAAAACAATGGACATACCAATACCAGTTACAACACACCTATTCAGTAATTCCAAGATCTACACACACATCCACTCATTCACAAACAGTCCCTATACAGTTACTCATACATGTACTCACTCATCATTTGTACTCATACACCTATACATCCTGTTACACACCGCCACTCATCCATAGATTTACTCACACACATAGTCACACATGCAAACAAAGTATCAAACATCCATTTACTTGCATATACAGTTATACACAGACTACCACACTTACTTCTACAGAAACGTACACATACTTACTACTTATTTGTACAGGAACTCTTCCAATCTCTCACTCTCACATATACTCACTTATATACACCAATACTCACATATACTAGTTTAAAACATATGTAGTTACTCATAAAGGCACTATTGAGACAGTCATTCACTTACTAACACACCCATACACACATTCATCCACCTATACAGTCCTGCACACATGCTGTCTTCAACACATACAAACAGTGAGTCACTCCTTCATGCATCTATGCACTAAGTAATACCCCCCACCGAACCATACAGACACTCAGACACTCCTACTGATACTCAAAAACCAACTAATAACCCATATAGACACTCATGTAGCTACTCACCAACCCATGCAGCCACTTATACACAAAGTGAGAGACTGATACTGATATTTACATATTTAAACATTACTCACTAACCCATGTATTCACTAAGATACACGTAATCAGTCAGTTATACAATCAATTTTACAAAAACAAATCATCCATTTAGACACTTATATACCCATTTATTCTTCCATCGACCTTGAGATATACATATATAAAACATATTTAATTTTCAGCTAAACACACATTCAATGGATGATGTAATCAGTCATGTCATTTGAGATGTCTTCAGTGATGTCATGAGTGATGTCACTGACCATGTCATTAGTGATGTAATATGTAACGTAATCAGCAGTGCATTGCGGGCGCGCGAGTTATAGTTAGCTGAACTAACTATAATGGGGGAATTTCTATGGTTTTGTACGAGTGAAATGTCCAACTAACTATAACGCCCCTGAAACCTATGTTTTTTTCAGTGAATTTCTAAGGTTTTTTCAAATGCTAATTTCTAACTATAACGTGCCTGAAACCTATGTTTTTTTCAGTGAATATATATATATATTTATTATACTATGTATTCATGTGAAAATGTCTCGGTCCGCCTGTTTGCCTCGGCGGCACAGAAAAAATGGGTGGAACTGACGTCAGCACGCCGACGAGGTCCTCTATGGGTCCGATGACATCATACGGTGTCGCGAGTGGAGATGTGCTATTATGACGTCCTCGTGGGAGAGCTAGGAAAGAATTTCTGTGGAATGCTGGTGCAGGGGCTATTCACCTAAGTGTTCAGGCTAGTCCTTTGGGAGCAACTGTTTATGTTGCCACTCCAGAAACCGAAACCAGTGATCCGAGGGCAGAGGCCCTGTGGATGGTACACGAGGTGGGGTGCCCAGTCGTGTGCACCGGCGGGGCAGCGAAGTGACAAGCACCACAACCCACAACAAAGGTAACGAGGGCACTGAATAACACAGGATCTTCTCTTTGTATCTGGCAGGAACAACAAAGTTAAAATGCCCTAGTACCAAAATGTAGAATTAGTGCTACAACGGTCTTCAAGAGGACCTGCGATGCCGCTTCTGCCTCCCGTACCCTGGTGGCGGCACATGGGTCACGCGTTACGGTCATACTGTGGTGGGACGCACACTCGTTGACCTCTCATGGCACTGCTCCACACTTCAGGGAGGACGCTTTCCATTAGCTATGTTTTCTGATGACGTGTCGCGCCGGCCCCGTCCAACAACAGAGCTCCTTTAGATCCAAACAGACTCTTCCACTTTCTCACCGGAAGTGAACCGAGGCCACGCGGACACTTTCACAATACAACAGCTGGGAATGCACTTTTTGGTAAAAAAAACCACATTCCTTCCTCCTAATTAATCAAATAAACGTCTCACTGAAGAACAGGGGCCAGCTTCAATCGTTTTTACTTCGCGATACCATTACAACGCTTGCATTACTACGCATGCGTTGTACATCGCGAAGTCATTACTACACATTTTTTTAGAACGCATGGTCATTTACCACGCATGCCTTTAGAACAAATTTTGTTGTATAGGTATGTATGGTAAATGACCATGTGTTCTAAAAAAACATGTAGACGATCCACGTTGTTCTAAGGAAACAGAGGCTGTTCCGTTTCCTCACAATGACGTGCACTGCCCCTCAGAGACGACGTGAAGCAGGAACCACGAGGAGAGAGGAACCACGAGGAGTGAGAGGTAAGGGGGATTGGGCATGGGGTGTTTTTTTTCTTCTAGGGTTTAGGGTAGTGCAGTGGCATTTGGGTAGTGTAGGGGGTCGTGCTGGGGGTAGTGTTTTAGGGTTTCGGGTAGTGCAGTGGTGTTTGGGTAGTGTAGAGGGTCGTGCTGGGGTAGTGTTTTAGGGTTTAGGGTAGGGCAGTAGTGTAAGGGGTAGTGTTTTAGGGTTTAGGGTAGTGCAGTGGTGTATGGGTAGTGTAGGGGGTCGTGCTGGGGTAGTGTTTTAGGGTTTAGGGTAGTGCAGTGGTGTTTGAGTAGTATAGGGGGTCATGCAGGTGGTAGTGTTTTAGGGTTTAGGGTAGTGCAGTGGTGTTTGTGTAGTGTAGGGGGTCATGCTGGGGGTAGTGTTTTATGGTTTAGGGTAGTGAAGTGGTGTTTGGGTAGTGTAGGGGGTCGTGCTGGGGGTAGATTTAGGGTTTAGGGTAGTGCAGTGGTGTTTGGGTAGTGTAGGGAGTCGTGCTGGTGGTAGTGTTTTAGGGTTTAGGGTAGTGCAGTGGTGTTTGTGTAGTGTAGGGGTCATGCTGGGGGTAGTGTTTTATGGTTTAGGGTAGTGAAGTGGTGTTTGGGTAGTGTAGGGGTCGTGCTGGGGGTAGATTTAGGGTTTAGGGTAGTGCAGTGGTGTTTGGGTAGTGTAGGGAGTCGTGCTGGTGGTAGTGTTTTAGGGTTTAGGGTAGTGCAGTGGTGTTTGTGTAGTGTAGGGGGTTGTGTTGGGGTAGTGTTTTAGGGTTTATGGTAGTGCAGTGGTGTTTGGGTGGTGTTTGTGTAGTGTAGGGGGTAGTGTTTCAGGGTTTAGGGTAGTGCAGTGGTGTTTGTGTATTGTAGGGGGTCATGCTGGGTTCTAGTATTTTAGGGTTTAGGTTAGTGCAGTGGTGCTTGTGTAGTGTAGGGGGTCGTGTTTTAGGGTTTAGGGTTGTGCAGTGGTGTTTGGGTAGTGAAGGGGGTCGTGCTGGGGGTAGTGTTTTAAGGTGTAGGGTAGTGCAGTTGTGTATAGGTAGTGAAGAGGTCGTGCTGGGGGTAGTGTTTTAGGGTTATGGTAGTGCAGTGGTATTTGTGTAGTGTAGGGGTCATGCTGGGGTAGATTTAGTGTTTAGGGTAGTGCAGTGGTGTTTGTGTAGTGTAGGGGGTCATGCTGGGGTAGTGTTTTAGGGTTTAAGGCAGTGCAGTGGTGTTTGTGTAGTGAAGGGGTCGTGCTGGGGGTAGTGTTTTAGGGTGTAGGGTAGTGCAGTGGTTTTTGTGTAGTGTAGGGGCTTGTGCTGGGGGTAGATTTAGGCTTTAGGGTAATGCAGTGGTGTTTGGGTAATGTAGGGAGTCGTGCTGGTGGTAGTGTTTTAGGGTTTAGGGTAGTGCAGTTATGTTTGGGTAGTGTAGGGTGTCGTGCTGGGGGTAGTGTTTTAGGGTTTAGGGTAGTGCAGTGGTGTTTGGGTAGTGGAGGGGGTAGTGTGTTAGGGTTTAGGGTAGTGCGGCCAACCAGCCACAATATCCGTGGACAGAGGGGATCCTGACTCTTTTGAACGCTCCGTCAAATGAATAATTTGGGTCAAGGGCCCTACCACGTCCAAGACCTATCAATTCCTTTCTTGGTATCCCTAATATACTTGGAGAAAAAGGTACATAGTTTCTCATCAATTTCAGGTGTGTGTGCCACCTTCCCCTTCAGTGAGGGCCTGGGGCATTATCCCCTCATCCTATTCTTGACCTCCCTTTCAAGGGATTGATGGATTTTCCCCACCACATACTCTGCCACTTTGGTGTCAGGTGTCCACTCCGCCGACCTAGGATGGTAAATTTGGGTAGTCTTGAACATGTCCGAGTGGACCCCGTCCCCAACCCGGGACTGAGAGGAGTGGGACTCTGGATGCCAGGGATGCCCCGAGTCCTTATCCTTCTCGGAGGAGAAATCGTCCTCCGATACACCCTCTCCCTCTAAGGGAAACCCGCCGTCGGGGTCTACAATGGTGGTGACAGAGAGGGCTTGGTCCACTGCTGGAGGGAGAAGTTGTGGGGTCATTCCTCCTCCACTTCCTGGTAGGAGGAGTAAAAATGGTCTTCTGGAGAAGACATGATAGCAGAGGGTGTGAGCACAGAACAAATGCCCTTAAAATCCTTAAGGCAGCTCCCTCGCCGGTGCTCCAACAGCTGGGCTTTCCCCGAAGCTGTTATAAGAATAGACTGAGGCGCAATACCAATTACCACCACCAGGTGGCGCTGATCACGAACGTGGCCGTGTGGGGAAATCACTGCGCAGCGGTGTCAAAATTAGGCGAGGGTTGGTCAGGAATCAAGCAGACACTGCAGGAGTGACCGGATTCCCATATGCGCGTAAAGACCAGCGGGAGCGCTCGAAGGAGCTGCCTCGTTCGGATCAGACGTGCCTGACAGGATCTCACTGCGCGCAGAGCGCACAGCGGGAGAAACTGCGAGGGGGAGAACGCTCTCAGGCAAGAGATTGCTGCGCAGGGAATATGAAACAATACCAAGGCAATAATTCTAATAACGTGCACAAGAAACCGCTATACAAACAGCAACAAAGTCAGATTAAGCCAAGAATGTAAGGAATGCACTTACCGGCCGAGCAGTGAAGAAAGAGGAAGCGGAAGGGACGTCACGATATTATATACGATGGACTGTGATGTGATTGGACTATAGTTGCCTTGGAGACTACCCCCCTAATGGTTCATGGGCTGTGTATTCTTTTGTTTAATGATTGTTGTGTTACGTTTTCTTTGGACTGCTATGCAAATAAAGGGAGAAAAGATATGCATAATCCTCGCCTCCATCCTGCCGTAGAATTCATTAAACTTTATTCGATCTCAATTAGAAACATAGATCATAAAAGTGTACATAAAAACAGTAAATCCTCTTTCCTAATACAATACAGTGAGAATTAATGAAAACCAGTAGGTAAAAACGAGTGCTACAAAGCTCGGTTCAGAGCAACTTCAGGTTAACAGAATCATAAAGTTCAATGTTTCGCAAGATCAATCTCGTGTACTTCATGCAAAATACGCAATAAGCGGTCCAAGTAAGATGTAACGCTCCAATACCTGACCAGTCTGCACTATATAAAACTGCAGAAAAAATTCAAATAAAAAGTGATTTGCACACTTCTGTCATTGGGCTATATGTGGGCTACATCTGGGTGATATTTGTGTTACATTTGGGCTCTTTTTTTCTCTGGTGGCCATCTTGGGTGACTTATTTGTTATGAAGTTTCCCAATTTCCTCATTTACTGCTGTCTCCTCAGTAGGAAATGCTTTCAGTTTTTTACTTTGATTCCATCATGAAGGCATTCAGATGTGTCACACATTTGCCATAAATTCAGAATGTTAGCACTCTAGTTGTTCATTAGATCACTGTAGTAAAGCTACTGCTCACCAGGGAGTTAACTGGAAGTCTACTGCTGGTATTGAAAGTGATTGTTTCAGTCTGCATGTCAGAATTTTCTAATGAAATAGAAGAGGATATGAGATCTCACTTAAAACATGCCCTAAATTTACTTCTGCAGCACTAACCATAATTTCTATGGCAAAATGAACCCCCTCATTTTGTTCCTTTTTAAATTAAATGTTTTAAGTGTTACCAGTCTATTCCAATCAAGATGGCTTCAGGTTTGCCATAATTTTGTCATAAGTAAGACTGTTAGCTCTCTAGTTGTTCTTTAGAGCACTCTGGGAAGCTGCAGTAGAACACAAAGGCATCAACTGACAGGCTGCTCCTGTTGAAATATAACAGGAAGATATTTGAGATCTCACTTAAAACATGTCCTAATTTTTCTTTCTACAGCACTAACCATACTTTCTATGACAAAATGAACCCCCTCATTTTGTTCCTTCTTAAATTAAATGTTTTAAGTGTTACCAGTTTATTCCAATCAAGATGGCTTCAGGTGTGCCATAATTTTGTCATAAGTAAGACTGCTAGCGCTCTAGTTGTTCTTTAGAACACTCTGGGAAGCTGCAGAAGAACACAAAGGCATGAATTGACAGGCTGCTCCTGTTGAAATATAACAGGAAGATATTTGAGATCACACTTGACACATGTCCTCATTTTTCTTTCTACAGCACTAACCATACTTTCTATGACAAAATGAACCCCCTCATTTTGTTCCTTCTTAAATAAATGTTTTAAGTGTTACCAGTTTATTCCAATCAAGATGGCTTCAGGTGTGCCATACTTGTGTCATAAGAAAGGCTGTTAGCGCTCTAGTTGTTCTTTAGAACACTCTGGGAAGCTGCTGTAGAACACAAAGGCATCAACTGACAGGTTGCTCCTGTTGAATTATAACAGGAAGATATTTGAGATCTCTAATTTTTCTTTCTACAGCACCAACCATAATTTGTATGATAAAATGAACCCCATCATTTTGTTCCTTTTTAAATTAAATGTTTTAAGAGTTGCCAGTTTATTCCAATTAAGATGGCTTCAGGTGTGCCATACTTTTGTCATAAGTAAGACTGTTAGCGTTCTAGTTGTTCTTTAGAACACTCTGGGAAGCTGCGGTAGAACACAAAGGCATCAACTGACAGGCTGCTCCTGTTAAAATATAACAGGAAGATATTTGAGATCTCACTTGAAACATGTCCTAATTTTTCTTTCTACAGCACTAACCATCATTTCTATGACAAAATGAACCACCTCATTTTGTTCCCTTTTAAATTAAATGTTTTAAGAGTTACATGTTTATTCCAATCAAGATGGCTTCAGGTGTGCCATAATTTTGTCATAAGTAAGACTGTTAGCGCTCTAGTTGTTCTTTAGAATACACTGGGAATCTGCAGTAGAACACAAAGGCATCAACTGACAGGCTGCTCCGGTTGAAATATACCAGGAAGATATTTGAGATCACACTTGAAACATGTTCTAATTTTTCTTCCTACAGCACTAACCATAATTTCTATGGCAAAATGAACCCACTCATTTTGTTCCTTTTTAAGTAAAATGTTTTGAGTGTTACCAGTTTATTCCAATGAAGATGGCTTCAGGTGTGCCATAATTTTGTCATAAGTAAGACTGCTAGCGCTCTAGTTGTTCTTTAGAATACACTGGGAATCTGCAGTAGAACACAAAGGCATCAACTGACAGGCTGCTCCTGTTGAAATATAACAGGAAGATATTTGAGATCACACTTGACACATGTCCTAATTGTTCTTTCTACAGCACTAACCATACTTTCAATGACAAAATGAACCCCCTCATTTTGTTCCTTTTTATATAAAATGTTTTAAGTGTTACCAGTTTATTCCAGTCAAGATGGCTTCAGGTGTGCCATACTTTTGTCACAAGTAAGGCTGTTAGTGCTCTAGTTGTTCTTTAGAACACTCTTCTGGGAAGCTGCAGTAGAACACAAAGGCATCAATTGACAGCTTGCTCCTGTTGAAATATAACAGTAAGATATTTGAGATCTCACTTGAAACATGTCCTAATTTTTCTTTCTACAGCACTAACCATAATTTCTATGACAAAATGAACCCCCTCATTTTGTTCCTTTTTAAATGAAATGTTTTAAGAGTTACAAGTTTATTCCAATCAAGATGGCTTCAGGTGTGCCATAATTTTGTCATAAGTAAGACTGTTAGCGCTCTAGTTGTTCTTTAGAATACACTGGGAATCTGCAGTAGAACACAAAGGCATCAACTGACAGGCTGCTCCTGTTGAAATATAACAGGAAGATATTTGAGATCACACTTGACGCATGTCCTAATTTTTCTTTCTACAGCACTAACCATACTTTCTATGACAAAATGAACCCCCTCATTTTGTTCCTTCTTAAATTAAATGTTTTAAGTGTTACCAGTTTATTCCAATCAAGATGGTTTCAGGTGTGCCATACTTGTATCATAAGAAAGGCTGTTAGTGCTCTAGTTGTTCTTTAGAACACTCTGGGAAGCTGCAGTAGAACACAAAGGCATCAACTGGCAGGTTGCTCCTGTTGAATTATAACAGGAAGATATTTGAGATCTCTAATTTTTCTTTCTACGGCACCAACCATAATTTGTATGACAAAATGAACCCAATCATTTTGTTCCTTTTTAAATTAAATGTTTAAAGACTTACCAGTTTATTCCAATCAAGATGGCTTCAGGTGTCCCATACTTTTGTCATAAGTATGGCTGTTAGCGCTCTAGTTGTTCTTTAGAAGACTCTGGGAGGCTGCAGTAGAACACAAAGGCATCAACTGACAGGCTGCTCCTGTTGAAATATAACAGGAAGATATTTGAGATCACACTTGAAACATGTCCTAGTTTTTCTTTCTACAGCACTAACCATACTTTCTATGACAAAATGAACCCCCTCATTTTGTCCTTCTTAAATTAAATGTTTTAAGTGTTACCAGTTTATTCCAATGAAGATGGCTTCAGGTGTGCCATACGTTTGTCATAAGAAAGGCTGTTAGCGCTCTAGTTGTTCTTTAGAACACTCTGGGAAGCTGCAGTAGAATACAAAGGCATCAACTGACAGGTTGCTCCTGTTGAAATATAACAGGAAGATATTTGAGATCTCAAATATTTCTTTCTACAGCACTAACCATAATCTGTATGACAAAATTAACCCCATCATTTGTTCCTTTTAAAATTAAATGCTTTAAGAGTTACCAGTTTATTCCAATCAAGATGGCTTCAGGTGTGCCATACTTTTGTCACAAGTAAGGCTGTTAGCGCTCTAGTTGTTCTTTAGAACACTCTAGGAAGCTGCAGTAGAACACAAAGGCATCAACAGACAGGCTGCTCCTGTTGAAATTTAACATGATGATATTTTAGATCACACTTGGAACATGTTCTAATTTTTCTTTCTACAGCACCAACCATAATTTCAATGACAAAATGAACCCCCTCATTTTGTTCCTTTTTAAATTAAATGTTTTAAGAGTTACCAGTTTATTCCAATCAAGATGCCTTCAGGTGTGCCATACTTTTGTCATAAGTAAGGCTGTTAGCTCTGTAGTTGTTCTTTACAACACTCTGGGAAGCTGAAGTCGAACACAAAGGCATCAACTGACAGGCTGCTCCTGTTGAAATATAATAGGAAGATATTTGAGATCACACTTGAAACATGTTCTAATTTTTCTTTCTACAGCACCAACCATAATTTCTATGACAAAATGAACCCCCTCATTTTGTTCCTTTTTAAATTAAATATTTTAAGAGTTACCAGTTTATTCCAATCAAGATGCCTTCAGGTGTGCCATACTTTTGTCATAAGTAAGGCTGTTAGCTCTGTAGTTGTTCTTTACAACACTCTGGGAAGCTGCAGTAGAACACAAAGGCATCAACTGACAGGCTGTTCCTGTTTAAATATAACACGAAGATATTTGAGATCACACTTGAAACATGTCCTAGTTTTTCTTTCTACAGCACTAACCATACTTTCTATGTCAAAATGAACCCCCTCATTTTGTTCCTTCTTAAATTAAATGTTTTAAGTGTTACCAGTTTATTCCAATGAAGATGGCTTCAGGTGTGCCATACGTTTGTCATAAGAAAGGCTGTTAGCGCTCTAGTTGTTCTTTAGAACATTCTGGGAAGCTGCAGTAGAAAACAAAGGCATCAACTGACAGGTTGCTCCTGTTGAAATATAACAGGAAGATATTTGAGATCTCAAATATTTCTTTCTACAGCACTAACCATAATTTGTATGACAAAAGTAACCCCATCATTTTGTCCCTTTTAAAATTAAATGTTTTAAGAGTCACCAGTTTATTCCAATCAAGATGGCTTCAGGTGTGCCATACTTTTGTCACAAGTAAGGCTGTTAGTGCTCTAGTTGTTCTTTAGAAGACTCTGGGAAGCTGCAGTAGAACAAAAAGGCATCAACTGACAGGCTGCTCCTGTTGAAATATAACAGGAAGATATTTGAGATCTCACTTGAAACATGTCCTGATTTTTCTTTCTACAGCACTAGCCAACATTTCTATGACAAAATGAACCCACTCATTTTGTTACTTTTTAAATTAATTGTTTTAAGTGTTATCAGTTCATTCCAATCAAGGCTTCAGGTGTGCCATACTTTTGTCATAAGTAAGGCTGTTAGCGCTCTAGTTGTTCTTTAGAACACTCTGGGAAGCTGCAGTAGAACACAAAGGAATCAATTGACAGTCACTGCCCTTGTTGGATGTACATGATTTACTGAGAATGACAGACTTCATTCTCACATGAGTGAGAAAGATAATGCGAATTTACAGAAAATATGCTCTCATTTTAGCTTCAGTTTTCTCTCATGCATGATTCATGATATCCCAGCAGAAGGTTTGTCACAGGGTAAAATCACCTTAGAACACACCACAATTCCTGAAATTAGTATGGTACCATCAACAAATGAATTTGATTCACTACAAGGGGACCTCATCTGCCCACTACCAGTAAGCCAAGAAGTGCGTTTGCAGAGTGGTGTAAAAAGGGACGTGGCCTACGACCCCCTCTCAGCAATCCCACTGTGTGGGGCTTACTGGAGGCAACAGGTAGGCTAATTGGTCTCTAAGGACCCACAGCAGTGAAGGGGACTTCATTCCCCAACGAAGAGCACGCCAGGAAGTGTGTTTGCACAGTGGTTGGCCAAGGGGACGTGGCCTGCAATCAGAACTTGGCAATCCTGCTGTGTGTGACGTACTGGAGGTGATAGGAGGGGTAGTTGGCACCCAAGGTTTTCCTTGGGGTCCAACTACCCCAGTAAGTCCCACACAGTGGGATTGCTAGGAGGTCTTCGGAGGCCATGCCTCCCCTTGATCCACCACTCTGCAAACGTGCCTCCTGTCACAGTAGTGGTTGGGGGATGAAATGCACTTTACTCCTGAGGGGCTTTGGGGGCCAAGAAGCTCTCCTGGTGCCTTCTGTAAGTCCTACACAGAGGAATTCCTGAGTGCTAGTTGGAGACCCAGCCCTCTTTCTACACCAATCTGCAAATGTGACTAATAGTTAAAGAAGCATTTGCAATCAATAGGTCTCACATTTGCGAGAGTTAGAGCTATTGGTGTTGTAAATGTAAACGTTTTAACTAATGTTTTTGGAGTGGAGTGCATGTAAGTTGTGTGTAGTGGTGATATTTAGTGTATAGGAATTATGTGGAGTGGGATTATGTGTTATGGAGAATAATTATGTGGTATGGTAGTCTGTGTTGTGGAGTGTTAACCTCAGGTTTAGTCTTCCTCGTTTCCATGGAAGCTAAAGTATAAACTCAATGAGACTCAAAAAAAGAAGCAATCACAGAGGTGCACTTCTGGACCTAGTCAGAAGTATGAGGAGGGCCACTGGAATTATGCAACTGTTCAGCCGTGCCAATTTCTGCATAATGAAACATTTCCCACATTTGCCACAAAATTCATAATCTGCTGCATAATCTGCAGACTTGAACACCTTGGGGCAGATGTAGAAGCCCCTTGCGACACTTCTGTACCACTGTTGCATCTCTTTTTGTGACACAGCGGCAGCATAAACCATGCACCAAGTTGCGGCCACTAAACAACATGACGCATCTAGGGAGATGCGTCACCTTGTAAAGCCCTGCGCCACATTATACCTGCGTCAGGTATAATGTATGCAGGGTGGGCGTTCCCATGCAAAAAGCCATGTAGAGCTGACGGAGTAAAATTTACAATATTTTACTGCATCACTCTACGCTTTCACTGTGTCAAAATCCCTATGCCTGCTCAGACCAGGCATAAGGAATGACACAGGGCTTTTTGAATGAGACTCACGGATTGCTGGATTTGCGTCACTTTCATGAGCAACTTCAGCAATGCATGACTTTTGTGCCAAAAGATGAGTCAGAATTTCTGATGCATTGGTCAATCCATGCGCCATGGTGTCCCGTATTGTAAATACGGCGCATCCATGGTGGTGCAAGGGTTTTGTATGGAGGCAGAGGGAAGCTGATGCATCTGTGCAGATGCATCAGTTTCTTGTAAATCTGCCCCTTATTACTAGCTCAAACGGCTCAAAGGTTACTAAAATGGAGCAACCCGTGTTACAGCGTGGTGCAAGGCTCTTTGCAAAGCTGAAATGGTCACGTGTTACGTGTTACTTTTTTGTTGTGGATGTTAAATTGGTACTAATGGTGTGCAAACCTCTCTTGCTTCTTTTGGTGCCTCTCTTGCCTCTTTCTGCATTTCTCTTGCTTCTTTCTGCACCCTTCTTCCTCTTTCTGCACCTCACTCTCTTCTTTCTGCACCTCACTAGCCTCTTTCTGCACTTCTCTTGCCTCTTTCTGTACCTCTCTTGCCTCTTTCTGCACCTCACTCTCTTCTTTCTGCACTGATCTTTCATCTTTCTGTACCTCACTTGCCTCTTTCTGCACCTCACTCTCTTCTTTCTGCACCTCTCTTGCCTCTTTGTGTACCTCTCTTGCCTCTTTCTGCACTTCTCTTTCCTCTTTCTGTGCTTCTCTTTTCACTTTCTGTACCTTTCTTGCCTCTTTCTGCACCTCACTCTCTTCTTTCTGCACTGCTCTTGCCTCTTTCTGCACTTCTATTGCCTCTTTCTGTACTTCTCCTGCTTCTTTCTGCACCTTTCTTCCTCTTTCTGCACCTCTCTTGCCTCTTTCTGCACTTCTTTTGCCTGTTTCTGCACTTCTTTTGTCTCTTTCTGTACCTCTCTTGCTTCTTTCTGTACTTCTCTTGCCTCTGTGTGTACTTCTCTTGCCTCTTTTTGTACCTCTCGCCTCTTTCTGCACCTTACTTGCCCTTTTTGCACATCTCTTGCCTCTTTCTGCACTTCTCTTGCCTCTTTTTGCACTTCTCTTGCTTCCTTCTGCACCTCACTTGCCTCTTTCTGCACTTCTCTTGCCTCTTTCTGTACCTCTCTTGCCTCTTTCTGCATCTCACTTGACTCTTGCTGCACCTCACTCCCTTCTTTCTGCACCACTCTTGCCTCCTTCTGTACCTAACTCTCTCCTTTCTGCACCTCTCTTGCCTCTTTCTGTACCTCTCATGCCTCTTTATGCACCCCACTCTCTTCTTTCTGCACCTCTCTTGCCTCTTTCTGCTTCTCACTTCCCTCTTTCTGCACTTCTCTTGCCTCTTTCTGCATTTCTCTTGCCTCTTACTGTACCTCTCTTGACTGTTTCTGCACCTCACTTGCCTCTTTCTGCACTTCTGTTGCCACTTTCTGCACTTCTCCTGCCTCTTTATGTACCTTTCTTGCTTCTATCTGTACCTCATATGCCTTGTTCTGCACCTCATGTGCCTCTTTCTGCAGTTTTCTTACCTCTTTCTGTACCTCTATTGCCTCTTTCTGCATCTTACTTGCCTCATTCTACACTTCGCTTGCCCCTTTCTGCACCTCAATCTCTTCTTTCAGTACCCCTCTTGCCTCTTTCTGCATATCTCTTGCCTGTTTCTGCACCTCTCTTGCCTCTTTCCGCACTTCTCTTGCCTCTTTCTGCACTTCTCTTGCTTCTTTCTGTACTTCTGCTTCTCTCTGCACCGTTCTTCTTCTTTCTACACCCCTTGCCTCCTTCTTCCTCTTTCTGTACCTCTCTTACTTCTTTCTACACCTCTCTTCCCTCTTTTTGCACGTCTTACTCTTTCTGCACCTCTCTTGTCAAGGGGAGCTGCTTATCAGCAGCTCCCCTTGTGGAAAAGCAATGCCGGCTCCCATAGGAGGCAGGGAGCCGGCAGAACCGTGGGGGAATTGGGGATCCCCCACGGTCCCCAGCAGAGAGGCCAGTCCCCTGGGGATTGAGTCCCCAGGGCCAGAAGTGGCCCGGGAGGGTGGCCATGTGGCCCCGCTCCTCTGTGAAAATGGGAAAAAAAGGAAAGACCGGCCCCGGGGGATGGGGTCCCCGGGGCGATAATTGGCCTGAGGAGGGGGGCCACTCAATAATTGGCCTGAGGAGGGGGGGCCCCCTCCAAATGAATAAATATAAAAATAAAAAAATCTGGCCATGTCATAGGGGATGGGTCCCCAGGCCGAAATGGGCCTCGAGAGGGGGGCCAAGCTCCCATTTACTCACCTATACAGTTATACAAACACCACCGCACTTTTTCATACAGATACTAATACATACTTACTCTCTTATACAATCACTGAGACAAGTACACACTCATCCATACAGCCACTCTCACAATCACTGACTCTCATGTATAGTCATTTATATACTCCAACTCTCACATACACTGCCTTTACATATGTAGTTACTGGGACATGTACCACTGAGACATCCATTCACTCACCAACACACACATATACACACTCACCCACCCATACAGCTGTTTACACATGCACTTTTTAACCCATACACCCAGTGAATCAACCACTCACACATCTATGCACAGAGTCACACACCTCCCATCCACCCACACACACACTCAGTCTCCCATACAAGTACTCAGGCAACCAATGAATAACCCATATAGACACTCATGTAGCTACTGACCAACCCATGCAGCAGCTTACACAACAACAGATAGACTGATACAGACATCCACACAGTTTAGTCACTAACCCATGCATTCAGTAAGACACATTTAATCACTCACTTATACAGTCAGTCACACACCTACTAAATCCTCCATCCAGACACTTATACACCTACTCATTCTTCAATACACCTTGGCATATATATAAAATATATTTAAACTTTACAGAAACACACGGTCACTGGATGATGTAATCAGTGATGTCATTTGAGATGTCATTAGTGATGTCACTGACCATGTCATGAATTATGTAATATGTGACGTCATCAGCAGTGCATTGCGGGGACACAAGTTATAGTTAGCTGAACTAACTATAACAGCGGAATTTCTATGGTTTTGTACGAGTGAAATGTCCAACTAACTATAACGTGCCTGAAACCTATGGTTTTTTCAGTGAATTTCAATGGTTTTTCAAATGTTAATTTCTAGCTATAACGTCCTTGAAACCTATGGTTTTTTCAGTAAATATATATATATATATATATATATATATATATATATATATATATATATATATATATATATATATATATATATATATATATATATATATATATATATATATATATATATATATATATATATATATATATATATATATATATAACGAATCTCTTCCTTGCGAAGGAGCAGGACCCAAAAGGGAAGTTCAAAGAAGCCTTTATTGAACACGAATGACATGGCGAATGCATTTCGGCAATGACTGCCTTCCTCAGCGCCCCAGTTCACAGGTGGCTTCCATCAATGTCGGAAAAATGTTCCTGCCACTTTTATTGGTCCTCATGAAGGCTCCGCCCTGTGGAACGAAGCTCCCCCTGCCAGTAGCTCCCACGATGGACGAGAACTCCAACACCCAGAATGCAGTGCTCCGCTTCAGGTAAGTGGTGGGTGGGGGGCATGTTGCACCAAGTGGTAAAGTGGAATGCAGGATTCCGATGGGGATGTTGACCAGGATGTCCTGCTTGTGGTGTCCAAGAAACGCTTCCCCGAGCTCCCTCACCGCTTCAGCCCCAAGTCTCAGGATATACATCAACAGGGGCAGCTGTGCAGATGCACGCCGCCCAAAGTGCAATGAAATCACCGCACCACTGCTCCGGAGCTCCCAGTCATCGAGGCGGACACGACCCAATTCACTACCGTGAAAAAAACAGATTAGCCGAAGCTGCGCCAGTTTAGGTACAGTCCTTAGTGAAGCGGGGGTCGCAGTAATGTGTCTCTGGCTGACACAGACAAATAGAACGAATCTCTTCCTTGCGAAGGAGCAGGACCCAAAAGGGAAGTTCAAAGAAGCCTTTATTGAACACGAATGACATGGCGAATGCATTTCGGCAATGACTGCCTTCCTCAGCGCCCCAGTTCACAGGTGGCTTCCATCAATGTCGGAAAAATGTTCCTGCCACTTTTATTGGTCCTCATGAAGGCTCCGCCCTGTGGAACGAAGCTCCCCCTGCCAGTAGCTCCCATGATGGACGAGAACTCCAACACCCAGAATGCAGTGCTCCGCTTCAGGTAAGTGGTGGGTGGGGGGCATGTTGCACCAAGTGGTAAAGTGGAATGCAGGATTCCGATGGGGATGTTGACCAGGATGTCCTGCTTGTGGTGTCCAAGAAACGCTTCCCCGAGCTCCCTCACCGCTTCAGCCCCAAGTCTCAGGATATACATCAGCAGGGGCAGCTGTGCAGATGCACGCCGCCCAAAGTGCAATGAAATCACCGCACCACTGCTCCGGAGCTCCCAGTCATCGAGGCGGACACGACCCAATTCACTACCGTGAAAAAAACAGATTAGCCGAAGCTGCGCCAGTTTAGGTACAGTCCTTAGTGAAGCGGGGGTCGCAGTAATGTGTCTCTGGCTGACACAGACAAATAGAACGAATCTCTTCCTTGCGAAGGAGCAGGACCCAAAAGGGAAGTTCAAAGAAGCCTTTATTGAACACGAATGACATGGCGAATGCATTTCGGCAATGACTGCCTTCCTCAGCGCCCCAGTTCACAGGTGGCTTCCATCAATGTCGGAAAAATGTTCCTGCCACTTTTATTGGTCCTCATGAAGGCTCCGCCCTGTGGAACGAAGCTCCCCCTGCCAGTAGCTCCCACGATGGACGAGAACTCCAACACCCAGAATGCAGTGCTCCGCTTCAGGTAAGTGGTGGGTGGGGGGCATGTTGCACCAAGTGGTAAAGTGGAATGCAGGATTCCGATGGGGATGTTGACCAGGATGTCCTGCTTGTGGTGTCCAAGAAACGCTTCCCCGAGCTCCCTCACCGCTTCAGCCCCAAGTCTCAGGATATACATCAGCAGGGGCAGCTGTGCAGATGCACGCCGCCCAAAGTGCAATGAAATCACCGCACCACTGCTCCGGAGCTCCCAGTCATCGAGGCGGACACGACCCAATTCACTACCGTGAAAAAAACAGATTAGCCGAAGCTGCGCCAGTTTAGGTACAGTCCTTAGTGAAGCGGGGGTCGCAGTAATGTGTCTCTGGCTGACACAGACAAATAGAACGAATCTCTTCCTTGCGAAGGAGCAGGACCCAAAAGGGAAGTTCAAAGAAGCCTTTATTGAACACGAATGACATGGCGAATGCATTTCGGCAATGACTGCCTTCCTCAGCGCCCCAGTTCACAGGTGGCTTCCATCAATGTCGGAAAAATGTTCCTGCCACTTTTATTGGTCCTCATGAAGGCTCCGCCCTGTGGAACGAAGCTCCCCCTGCCAGTAGCTCCCACGATGGACGAGAACTCCAACACCCAGAATGCAGTGCTCCGCTTCAGGTAAGTGGTGGGTGGGGGGCATGTTGCACCAAGTGGTAAAGTGGAATGCAGGATTCCGATGGGGATGTTGACCAGGATGTCCTGCTTGTATAACATTCTTAAACTTTTTACAAACACTCTGTCACTGGATAATGTCATCAGCGATGTCAATTGAGATGCAATCAGTGATGTCACTGACCATGTCATGAGTGATGTAATATATGACGTCATCAGCAGTGCATTGCGGGGCGCAAGTTATAGTTAGCTCAGATAACTATAACAGCTGAATTTCTTTGGTTTTGTATGAGTGAAATGTCAGCCTAACTATAACGTCCCTGAAACCTGTGTTTATTTTCAGTGAATAGCTGTTTTTTAAATGCTAATTCCTAACTATAACGTCCCTGAAATCTGTGTTGTTTTCAGTGAATTTCTAAGGTTTTTTTAAATGCTAATTACTAAATATAACGTCCCAGAAACCTCTGATTTTTTCAGTGAATTATATATAGCTATTGGAAAGACTTGAATTTCTTACCTTTCCTTACTTTAATTTCATGACCTAGGGCGCAAAAGCACATAAGTTTAGACATTATGATACCATCTATCATGGTGATGATTTGTGGAAAAAACTAATCAATGACACAGCACATGTGATAGGGTGGTAATGAAAATCACATGTGCAGCTTTGTGACAGTCAACATACATGCTAGGGTGTCTTTGCTTACCTTATTTAGGGCTACTCTTTACTTCATTCTCTAGCAAGGATGGGTCACTCCTGTAGTCACACACTTATATTTGGAATATTATAGGTTACCATCTATTACTGAACATTGTGATACTGTGTGCAATCTCTATATGAAAGAATTTTTTTTAACTAGATCTACAGTCACAAATTGAGCCATATTCACTAATCCATATGCTAAATTTTATGATAACATAGGTATGAGTTATCATGAATGCCAGTATACACCCAGCTGATCTAGTGCAGCAATCCAGATGATCTCAGGATCCGTTTAGAAGTCAAATACCTACTTTGTCAAGAAGAATGGGCTTGTGTAAATACCTATTATCTCCCCGCATACTAGCTGAGCTCTCTTGTGCTCGAGATGAGGTGCTACTGGCAATTTTATGCTGGCGGGTGCTATTTTTAGTCGGGGCTCTGTCAGTTGCATGGTTACCAATGTGTAGTGCCCGGATGCGCTGAAGGCCCTGCTACAGTATGATTATTTACCATATGTCACATGATTACTGATTTGTAGTGCCTCATTTGCTGAAGGCCCTGCTCCAGAATGATTGGTTTAAGTGTCTGCCATGTGAGTCACAATAGTCACGGGAAAGGTAATTCCCAAATCTAAGGGCTCAGCTAGAGAGTGATTGGTCTGGTGTCCATCACTTGAGTCTTTGTAGTCATGGGAAAGCTACTTCCTAAGTTTATTTTTTGTGCATGCCGTCAGTGTTATCACCAATGAGGACCTTACGCATTGAACATGTCATTATAGTTTTAAGGTTGGCTGACAGTTATTTCCGAGGAGTACATCTCCCAGTACTATATATATTCTTATCCTGGTGTTCAGAGAAATATATTTTTTAATAATACCGGGATAATTCTCCTGATAGTTTGTGTACTATGGGGTATGTCCCTGCTTTAGCACCAACTATTTCCTGGCTTGGCAGTTGGGGCTGGACTATTTCCATGAGGCACAGGGTCAAGACTGATTTGCATATAGCTGGGTCTGCACTGAGGTGGTGAAGTGAGCTAAAGAATGATGATGGATTCAACCCAGATCTTTGACTGGGGGTGAGTGTCTGAAAAGTTTTAGCCCTCTGTCCATCATCTCCTTGTGTTTGCTTTGTTCACCCTAAGTTTGCAGGGTAGGCCCAGACGTGGGTCCCTCGCTCACTTTGCCACTGGACTCAAGCTAGCCTGGCTGATGAAGGGTGTTACCCAGAAACTAGTGCCAGGATGCTTGTTTCCGGTTCATGGAAGACTTGGCTTGGCATTTCGGGCAGGACTGTTCCCATGAGGCAAAGTGTTAAGACTGATTTGCATATAGCTGGGTCTGAACTGAGGTGGCGAAGTGAGCTAAAGAATGATAATGGATTCAACCCAGATCTGTGACTGGGGGTGAGTGTCTGAAAAGTTTCAGCGCTCTGTCCATCATCTCCTTGTGTTCGCTACCGAGGTGTAGTGCCCGGATGTGCTGAAGGCCCCGAAACAGTATAAATATTTACCATCTGTCACATGGTTTCTGATTTGTACTGCCTTATTTGCAAAAGACCCTGTTCCAGAATGATTGGTTTAAGTGTCGGCCATGTGAGTCACAATAGTCATGTTAAAGGTAATTCCAAAGTCTGAGGGCTCAGATAGAGAGTGATTGGTCTGGTGTCCATCACTTGAGTCTTTGTAGTCATGGGAAAGCTACTTCCAAAGTTTATTTTTCATGCATGCCGTCAGTGTTATCACCAATGAGGACTTTACGCATTGAACATGTCATCATGGTTTTAAGGTTGGCTGACAGTTTTTTCCGAGGAGTACATCTCCCAGTATTATCACCAAAGGAGAGGCAGAGTAGTTTAAAGATATATATCCTTATCCCGGTGTTCAAAGGGATATATTTTTTAATAATACCAGGATGATTCTCCTGATAGTTTTGTGTACTTTGGGGTACGTCCCTGTTTTAGACCCAACTATTTCTCAAAAAGGGTGAAGAAAAAGGCTTAAATGTTCCTCAACCGATATCTTGTGTTGCTTTCTCTACAAGCATTTTGATCATCGCTGTCATTTGAACATTCCTTTGGTACACAGGAGATTGGCTCACTTTGATTGGGGTTACTTAGTGTATGTATTCTTTATGTCTTCCTATTCAGCTGGCTACAAGGAATCTCATCATTCAGACCTTATATTTGTTTGTAGTCTATAAACCCACTGTATATTAATAATGATAGCTTGTACCTGTGCTGACATGAAATTTAGCATATGGATTAATTACTATGGCTATCTCAATTCGTGATTACAGATCTAGTAACAAATAATGTTTATTCATATAAAGATGGCACACGGTATTGCAATGTTTCCAGTAATGAGGGTAACACATAATATACCATCAATAAGCGGGCCCCCCCACCTGACCATGAAGTAAAGAGTAGCCTGAAATATGGTAAGCAAAGACACACTAGCATGCATGTTGACTGTCACAAAGCTGCATGTATGATAAGCAGTGCTTGAAATGGAAAAATAGAAGTGCAGGTATTCAGTAGCAGAGTACCTGCTTGTTTCTGAGAAGTGCCGGTACTCTCCAACTAAAAGTATTACATTTCTCTTGAGAAGTGCCGGTACTCTCCCCCTCAAAATAAAAAAGGGCCGGTACTCAGTACCGGACAGTACCAGCCCATTTAAAGCACTGATGATAAGTATATTGTGTTAATGCATGTGATTTATGGTACCGCTCTATTGCGTATGCTGTGTCATTAATTGCTTTTTCATGAATCATTACCATCCCAGCATGATGGATGGTATTGAATTGTTTAAACTTATGTGCTTTTGTACCCTAGGTCTCGAAATTCCAAATTAGGAGAGGTAGGAAATCCTGGTATATCAAATGTAGACATATATATATTAACAGACACTAGTAGAATTAAAGTGAGGGGTCCTTTTTGCTCCGAGGATTGCCCCTGACCAGTTATTTGGCAGTGTTTTGGCAGAAACATGTTGGCACTTTAAAAGGATGATGAGGCCATGGTACCCCTGGACATCCACTAATCTGTTTATTTACATTTTAATCATACCTGAGGTACCACATAATAAAATATATTCCTATGGTATATCTTAAGGTATTTTTTAATACAAACTGGATCTTTGCACTATTCAGGAAAAGAATATATCTTAAGAAATCCGCCCTGGTGGTGCCATCTTGCCAGGGTGGGATGATGTGGCCAGTGATCAACAATGCCACATTACATGGGTAAGACCATCTCATCCAAAATATTTTTCTTGACCAAAAAGGGGTGCAATAACCTGGGGACAAGGAGTTAGGAATAGGAATGACCTGTTTTGTCAATAGAGTTGCCGCACTTGTTGTGATTTATGATGTGTCTCGGGAGGAAGTGTGTGTGTCTAAATCCTCCCTTTCTCTCAATGTGATATGATGATTCCTTTCCTCACCTAACAGATACAACATGTACAGCAGTAGTACAAACTTCTGTCCTTCACTGAAGAAGTACAGCTTGGCAGATATGATGAAGGCATCCACCCTACACCTAAGAGGTACAACATTTGCTGCAGCACTACAAGGTTCCCTCCCTCATGAAACTGGTACAACACAGCAATAGCAGTGCAAACTTCCCTCTCTAACCACACAGTAACAGCACTAGAGTGGCAGTGCAGGCTCCATACTCTCACAGTGCAGATAAAGCTGAGGAAGCAGCAGTGAAGCCTCTCCCTCACATTACAGATGCAGCAGCAGTGCAAACTTCCCTCTCTGGCCATACAGTAACAGCACTAGAGTGGCAGTGCAGGCTCCATACTCTCATAGTGCAGATAAAGCTGAGGAAACAGCAGTGAAGCCTCTCCCTCACATTACAGGTGCATCAGCAGTGCAATCTTCCCTCTCTGGCCACACAGTAACAGCACTAGAGTGGCAGTGCAGGCTCCATACTCTCACAGTGCAGATAAAGCTGTGGTAGCAGCAGTGAAGCCTCCCCCTCACATTACATGTGCAGCAGCAGTGCAAACTTCCCTCTCTGACCACACAGTAACAGCACTAGAGTGGCAGTGCAGGCTCCATACTCTCACAGTGCAGATAAAGCTGAGGGAGCCACAGTGAAGCCTCTCCCTCATGTTACAGGTGCAGCAGCAGTGCATACTTCCCTCTCTGACCACACAGTGACAGCACTAGAGTGGCAGTGCAGGCTCCATACTCTCACAGTGCAGATAAACCTGAGGCAGCAGCAGTGAAGCCTCTCCCTCACGTTACAGGTGCAGCAGCAGTGCAAACGTCCCTCTCTGACCACACAGTAACAGCACTAGAGTGGCAGTGCACGCTCCATACTCTCACAGTGCAGATGAAGCTGAGGAAGCAGCAGTGAAGCCGCTCCCTCCCATTACAGGTGCAGCAGCAGTGCAAACTTCCCTCTCTGGCCACACAGTGACAGCACTAGAGTGGCAGTGCAGGCTCCATGCTCTCACAGTGCAGATAAAGCTGAGCAAGCAGCAGTGAAGCCTCTCCCTCACATTACAGATGCAGCAGCAGTGCAAACTTCCCTCTCTGGCCACACAGTAACAGCACTAGAGTGGCAGTGCAGGCTCCATACTCTCACAGTGCAGATAAAGCTGAGGAAGCAGCAGTGAAGCCTCTCCCTCACATTACAGGTGCAGCAGCAGTGCAAACGTCCCTCTCTGGCCACACAGTAACAGCACTAGAGTGGCAGTGCAGGCTCCATACTCTCACAGTGCAGATAAAGCTAAGGAAGCAGCAGTGAAGCCTCTCCCTCACATTACAGGTGCAGCAGCAGTGCAAACTTCCCTCTCTGGCCACACAGTAACATCACTAGAGTGGCAGTGCAGGCTCCATACTCTCACAGTGCAGATAAAGCTGTGGTAGCAGCAGTGAAGCCTCCACCTCACATTACAGGTGCAGCAGCAGTGCAAACTTCCCTCTCTGGCCACACAGTAACAGCACTAGAGTGGCAGTGCAGGCTCCATACTCTCACAGTGCAGATAAATCTGAGGGAGCAGCAGTGAAGCCTTTCTCTCACGTTACAGGTGCAGCAGCAGTGCAAACTTCCCTCTCTGACCACACAGTGACAGCACTAGAGTGGCAGTGCAGGCTCCATACTCTCACAGTGCAGATAAACCTGAGGCAGCAGCAGTGAAGCCTCTCCCTCACGTTACAGGTGCAGCAGCAGTGCAAACGTCCCTCTCTGACCACACAGTAACAGCACTAGATTGGCAGTGCACGCTCCATACTCTCACAGTGCAGATAAAGCTGAGGCAGCAGCAGTGAACCCTCTCCCTCACATTACAGGTGCAGCGGCAGTGCAAACTTCCCTCTCTGGCCACACAGTGACAGCACTAGAGTGGCAGTGCACGCTCCATACTCTCACAGTGCAGATAAAGCTGTGGTAGCAGCAGTGAAGCCTCCCCCTCCCATTACAGGTGCAGCAGCAGTGCAAACTTCCCTCTCTGGCCACACAGTGACAGCACTAGAGTGGAAGTGCAGGCTCCATGCTCTCACAGTGCAGATAAAGCTGAGCAAGCAGCAGTGAAGCCTCTCCCTCACATTACAGATGCAGCAGCAGTGCAAACTTCCCTCTCTGGCCACACAGTAACAGCACTAGAGTGGCAGTGCAGGCTCCATACTCTCACAGTGCAGATAAAGCTGAGGAAGCAGCAGTGAAGCCTCTCCCTCACATTACAGGTGCAGCAGCAGTGCAAACTTCCCTCTCTGACCACACAGTAACAGCACTAGAGTGGCAGTGCAGGCTCCATACTCTCATAGTGCAGATGAAGCTGAGGAAGCAGCAGTGAAGCCTCTCCCTCCCATTACAGGTGCAGCAGCAGTGCAAACTTCCCTCTCTGGCCACACAGTGACAGCACTAGAGTGGCAGTGCAGGCTCCATGCTCTCACAGTGCAGATAAAGCTGAGGCAGCAGCAGTGAATCCTCTCCCTCACATTACAGGTGCAGCAGCAGTGCAAACTTCCCTCTCTGACCAAACAGTAACAGCCCTAGAGTGGCAGTGCAGGCTCCATGCTCTCACAGTGCAGATAAAGCTGAGGAAGCAGCAGTGAAGCCTCTCCCTCCCATTACAGGTGCAGCAGCAGTGCAAACTTCCCTCTCTGGCCACACAGTGACAGCACTAGAGTGGCAGTGCAGGCTCCATGCTCTCACAGTGCAGATAAAGCTGAGGCAGCAGCAGTGAAGCCTCTACCTCGCATTACAGGTGCAGCAGCAGTGCAAACTTCCCTCTCTGACCACACAGTGACAGCACTAGAGTGGCAGTGCAAGCTCCATACTCTCACAATGCAGATAAAGCTGAGGCAGTAGCAGTGAAGCCTCTCCCTCGCATTACAGTTGCAGCAGCAGCGCAAACTTCCCTCTCTGACCACACAGTGACAGCACTAGAGTGGCAGTGCAGGCTCCATACTCTCACAGTGCAGATAAAGCTGAGGCAGCAGCAGTGAAGCCTCTCCCTCGCATTACAGGTGCAGCAGCATTGCAAACTTCTCTCTCTGGCTACACAGTGACAGCACTAGAGTGGCAGTGCAGGCTCCATACTCTCACAGTGCAGATAAAGCTGAGGCAGCCGCAGTGAACCCTCTCCCTCACATTACAGGTGCAGCAGCAGTGCAAACTTCCCTCTCTGACCACACAGTAACAGCACTAGAGGGCAGTGCAGGCTCCACACTCTCACAGTGCAGATAAAGATGAGGAAGCAGCAGTGAAGCCTCTCCCTCACATTACAGGTGCAGCAGCAGTGCATACTTCGCTCTCTGGTCAAACAGTGACAGCACTAGAGTGGCAGTGCAGGCTCCATACTCTCACAGTGCAGATAAAGCTTAGGCAGCAGCAGTAAAGCCTCTCCCTCGCATTACAGGTGTAGCAGCAGTGCAAACTTCCCTCTCTGACCACACAGTAACAGCACTAGAGTGGCAGTGCAGGCTCCATACTCTCACAGTGCAGATAAACCTGAGGCAGCAGCAGTGAAGCCTCTCCCTCACGTTACAGGTGCAGCAGCAGTGCAAACTTCCCTCTCTGGCCACACAGTGACAGCACTAGAGTGGCAGTGCAGGCTCCATGCTCTCACAGTGCAGATAAAGCTGAGCAAGCAGCAGTGAAGCCTCTCCCTCACATTACAGATGCAGCAGCAGTGCAAACTTCCCTCTCTGGCCACACAGTAACAGCACTAGAGTGGCAGTGCAGGCTCCATACTCTCACAGTGCAGATGAAGCTGAGGAAGCAGCAGTGAAGCCTCTCCCTCCCATTACAGGTGCAGCAGCAGTGCAAACTTCCCTCTCTGACCACACAGTAACAGCACTAGAGGCCACTGCAGGCTCCATACTCTCACAGTGCCGATAAAGCTGAGGCAGCCGCAGTGAACCCTCTCCCTCACATTACAGGTGCAGCGGCAGTGCAAACTTCCCTCTCTGACCACACAGTAACAGCACTAGAGGCCACTGCAGGCTCCATACTCTCACAGTGCCAATAAAGCTGAGGCAGCCGCAGTGAACCCTCTCCCTCACATTACAGGTGCAGCAGCAGTGCAAACTTCCCTCTCTGACCACACAGTAACAGCACTAGAGTGGCAGTGCAGGCTCCATACTCTCACAGTGCAGATAAACCTGAGGCAGCAGCAGTGAAGCCTCTCCCTCACGTTACAGGTGCAGCAGCAGTGCAAACTTCCCTCTCTGGCCACACAGTGACAGCACTAGAGTGGCAGTGCAGGCTCCATACTCTCACAGTGCAGATAAAGCTGAGCAAGCAGCAGTGAAGCCTCTCCCTCACATTACAGATGCAGCAGCAGTGCAAACTTCCCTCTCTGGCCACACAGTAACAGCACTAGAGTGGCAGTGCAGGCTCCATACTCTCACAGTGCAGATGAAGCTGAGGAAGCAGCAGTGAAGCCTCTCCCTCCCATTACAGGTGCAGCAGCAGTGCAAACTTCCCTCTCTGACCACACAGTAACAGCACTAGAGGCCACTGCAGGCTCCATACTCTCACAGTGCCGATAAAGCTGAGGCAGCCGCAGTGAACCCTCTCCCTCACATTACAGGTGCAGCAGCAGTGCAAACTTCCCTCTCTGACCACACAGTAACAGCACTAGAGGCCACTGCAGGCTCCATACTCTCACAGTGCCGATAAAGCTGAGGCAGCAGCAGTGATGCCTCCCCCTCACATTACAGGTACAGCAGCAGTGCAAACTTCCCTCTCTGGCCACACAGTGACAGCACTAGAGTGGCAGTGCAGGCTCCATACTCTCACAGTGCAGATAAAGCTGAGGCAGCCGCAGTGAACCCTCTCCCTCACATTACAGGTGCAGCAGCAGTGCAAACTTCCCTCTCTGGCCACACAGTGACAGCACTAGAGTGGCAGTGCAGGCTCCATACTCTCACAGTGCAGATAAAGCTGAGGCAGCAGCAGTGAAGCCTCTCCCTCACATTACAGGTGCAGCAGCAGCGCAAACACCCCTACTTAAGGTTGCCTAGTTTTCTGTTGCTTGAGTGAATTGATAAGTGCATGGACAGTGGAGCAGGCGAATCGTTGAATGTGAATAGGTGAGTGGAAGGGTGAATGACTGTATGAATATGTGAGTAAGTGAAAGGAATATTGAGTTATATGTCCATAGTCCGCATTATGAGTGGCAGTGCAGGCTCCATACTCTCACAGTGCAGATAAAGCTGAGGCAGCAGCAGTGAAGCCTCTCCCTCACATTACAGGTGCAGCAGCAGCGCAAACACCCCTACTTAAGGTTGCCTAGTTTTCTGTTGCTTGAGTGAATTGATAAGTGCATGGACAGTGGAGCAGGCGAATCGTTGAATGTGAATAGGTGTGTGGAAGGGTGAATGACTGTATGAATATGTGAGTACGTGAAAAGAATATTGAGTGATATGCTCCTAGTCCTCAATATGAGTGGCAGTATTCTACACAGAGCAATGACGTGGGTGGAATTCTGACGCCCACAAAAACAAATGTCGACAGCCTTTGAATTATTGGTTCTGCAAACCATGGACCATGCAATACTGGGCCTGGAGGCTCTGGAGGTGTTTTCACTGCTACTCGGGCAGGTAAAAGCAAGGGGCGGCCGCAGCCCCCAAACTCGTGGCTGGGACACCTCGACATTCATGATCATACCTACCAACTACTTATCTTTTAGCATTTAGGAAGGTTAGACCATTCAGGAAAAAGGAGAATGAACACTATTTTGGGAGGGCAATATAGGTTTGAAAAGCGGGTGACCCCATTAATGTCTGCAGGGCTTTTTGTTTCTAAATCTTGTAAATAATAGCAAAAAGAGAGCGACTCCTGGAAAATGCATGTGAGGTGGCAGGTGTGATTATTTATTATGTAAAGCACTTTAGAATGACACAGTAAGAAGCGCTGTAAGAAGTAAAAATTTGTAAGTTGATGACATATGAGGAGGGTTGCCGCCTACTCGTATCTTTCACCTGACTTGCCTATATTTTTATGTCCCTACCAGTAAAAAATTTGAAAAATCAGTGTTAGCCAGTATTCTTTACTTCATGAAATCCATACCTAAAACTATGTGAAGAAATCACTTAAAAAGTGATACATAACGACAGCCTGAAGTACCATATTTACTGGGTGTGATAAACAGCATCTATTTATGCAGGGATAGGAATACACTGCCCCACTCATAAATGGGGTTTTAGAGTTTTACACAATTTTTGTTTCAAATGCCAACAGTTGGCCATTTCAGTATAGCACATATAAACAAATTGTCGCTATTTTTCCCCCAGAGAATGGCTTCAACCCTAATGCGAATAAAGTGCACCTCTTCAGCTGTGAGCCTCAGATTTGGAGCATCACAGATACAGTCCTCGAGGGAGACCGCCGTCCCACTGCGGAGCAGGTCGGTGTTGATCTGCGCAGAGGCCCAGAAGAGCGGGATGCGATGCTGCAGCTGACCCGGACATGAACCTGCGGAGAATTCCACAGCGGGGTCACATCAGTGGCCTGCTGACTGCCTTGAGAAACCCGGCGTCAGCGGCTTGATCCCTGGGTACCAAGTGCGGCGCCACACCTATAGCCTGACAAAGGCGTGAAGGGATGTGTTAGTCACGTCACTGAAGGGTCACCCCAGCCGCACCCGGAAGTGGAGTGAGTGACAGTCAGAGACCCACTGCACCCGTGTCAGTTTTGTTTCAGATGTGTGCTTTGAGTCCAGGCCTGTGCCCTCGCGCGCTCCTTCCCCCGGGGGCCGGGGCCAATAATCTAATAATAATGCATCAAGGTGGCTATACTCAGGGAGTTGGACAGCTTCAGTCAGTCCTGGCTTTGCAGCACGTTTCAAGGTGGGGCTTGAAAACCCATGCTTACAACTGTAGAAGTAGAACTACAAGGACCAGAATGCAAAGCGACGCTGGCTAACAGACAGGACGGGCTGAAGAGTTCATACATGGGATGGTGCCATGCGTGCTGGCCGCCAGCAGAACCTGATTATACTGCCGTGAGGTGACCCGACAGAGCAGGTATAGGGGGGGGTCACCTAACCTACCCCAAGCTGCATGCTCTTATAGGTTTAAGCAAAATGTGGATGGCATGAACAGACCTACATATTTATCTATGTATTTTTATAGTTTTATGTAGCGCGAACATGACCCTAGCGGGGATCACAACGCTTTACAATAGAAAGCTGACTCCATCTACTTATGTATATATGCATGCATTATTATGATTACATGAGGCTGGTGAGGTAGTTAAAGCTGCCTCAAGGCTAGACCTAAACACATGCATGGGTTCTGTCCCTCGACAGCCACTGTGTAAATCATTGCACACTGCCTGAGTCCACCCATCCTCTGCTCTAGAGGGGAACTTTAGATGTATATATTCTATTACATATGCCTTGTATTCCCTTTCAAAGAGCACCGCTATTAAACTTGTATGGCTTGCGTGTTCTTTGTTAACACACACTCCTATCCATGTAAAGTAATCTCTAGAGCTGTTCTGCTTATTAATTATATACACTCTGCTGGCTATCTCCGTCCTCACTTTGATTATCACGTTGTGCGCTCTGATGTCCCCTTGGCGTTAAGACGCTCAATATCAAAAATGAAATAAGTAAGTAGATACAATGGTGTTCACACAGCCATAGATTGGGGGGGGGGGGGGCTGTTTAGCTATACAGAACCGCTAGAGTTTCTAACTTCAGTCTGCTTTAGACCCAAACTACACTTCACAGCAGCCAGGTGGCCCCATTCAAGTATGACATCTTCAGCTTTGCATTCTGGGCCTTGTAGTTCTGCTTCTACGGTTGTAAGTAAAGGTTTACAAGCCCCAGCTTGAAAGGTCCTGGAAAGCCAGGACTGACTGAAGGTGTAACCCAGGACATGGGGGCACTACGCTGCAATCTGCATACAGGAGAGGTTTCCTTGACGCGAGGAAAGCTCCCTGTCAGCAGCTTTACAGACTCAGAGTTCAAATAATAAAACTCCTATGAAACGGAAACAATGGACAACTAATTTCCTTACACTGGATACATTTTCACCCACCAGTGTTGACAGTGGGATAAAGAAATGTATTTGTGTATCTATAAAAAAGTATGCAAATTGCAAGTATTGGATGGCCTAGATGGCACATTCTTAGTGTAACCATCCAGGGACTTCTTTTTACTCATGCACATCTGTCCATATAATGAGACAGGACTATGGTCAAGGACTTGCCATCCTGTGCATGGAACACTCACTTACAATGCGTCGATGATAGACATGCTTCCCCACAAAGCGCAGCCCTCTCAACTTTCCCAGGTCGGTGCGTGATGGGCTGCTCCATTCCAGGATTTTCTTTGAATTTTGGGACAGGTAGTCGTGTTTATTCTATTATAAAAAAGCAATATAAGTCCCAGAAATAAATTTTTTTTTAAAAACCTGGACTGGAGTAGCACATCTCTCATGGACCCGAGAACCTTGGCGGCTGTAAAAGGTTACTGAGCACGGTCTCCGCAATCATCTGTGGCCCCTTCTGCAATATTAATTGATCTGAACACCTGTTGCCTCCAAAGGCAATTTCTATAATACAGCACTTTAGCATCCATTTACAATGCACTGTGTTCTTGCACTTTAGTGCAAGTGCTTTGATTAAGGTGAACAAAGACTGCAACTCCCAGAATGCCATAGCATGTTACTTTGATTTTACTAGTTAGTCTAATGGGAATGAACCAAGACTGCACTGAGCTGTTAAATCAGAATACAAGACTGGAAACCATGGTGCCATGGTGCCATTTGTTAACCCTTCTCGTACATGCATACTTTAAATAATATTATAATAATCGCTGAAGATGAAAATAAAAGCTTGGACACATTGTGTGATCTTGTGCTAATCAGTGAATGTATTTTCTTTGATCTGCCATCATTGAGAGGATGCAGAAAGAGTACTAGCCACAGAACTCCATGGCATACATAAAACTGAACATTGACATACATGTTCACAACACGAACATAGGAAGACGCTGCAGTTGAGGTGGTAAACATGACTTTTCCTCCTCCTTCCCGCTCTCTGCCTCTAGTACAGTGTGTTCGTGTACTCTCAGCAAGGAAGTGTTGGCACAGCTCTTCAACTCCTGTGGGGCACACAGCATGGCACTTTAAAGGTTACCCCGCCACTCCAGAGGTTAATACGGCCTTCTAAATGTTAATACAGCCCTCTGGACATGGCACTGTACTATCGGAGAGCCTGATGTTTGACTTTCAAATGTTAATAGAAGCCTGGAGAAAAAGAAGTGCAGCCCTCAAAATGGCTGCTTGGAGGTCAGAAGGCTATTGCAGAGGGTGTTACTGTCTCGAAAAAGCAAATAGGTCAAGTTACGGTTGCTGGAGTTTTTTTCATTTGATAGTTTTGGCCATTATTAACAACGTTCAAACCGTGGATTTACTTTCAAAATTGAGTGTGTGCACTGACATGAGGGTATTGAACTTCAAACAAATGTCCCATGACATATAGAAGTGTGTTTTTCTGCCTCTTGTTAAGAAGGCCTTAACTTAGGTCTTGCTGCCATTTTGCTCAAAATGGCTGCCTCTTTCTGCATATACACTGGTCATTATTTCTGCAGCTCACAGCCTAGCAGGGTCATGTTTGCTCATTTCCATTGACTTGCTCTTGCTGTTTTCGATGAAAACTTTCCATCAGGTACACAGAAGTGTTGTATCTTTCAAGGAGTATCTGCTAGCTCACTGCACCCTATTCATTCATAACTGTTTGCTGCTGTTCCGGCATCCCGGGTGACAGTAGGAAAGAGTGGGCAGAATAAATATTCATGACGTGGGATAGTGCTTAGGTGCTAAGCCAAATTTATGTTTAGTAAAAGAGTGCTCTGATTTGCTGAAAATGTGATTCTTTTGCGCGCGTCATGATGAATCTGCACTTTCTACTCTGTTCTTTGAAAAGATTTCCTATGTTAACCCCTGAGTTTGGGCATGAGCAGGGGGCTTTCCGATGCTACTAGGTTTGTTGTCAGTTTCTCTATTGATTTTGCTGCTCACGGTGGGACTTAAAATGATTTTGATTTGCACATTATTCTGTAATGCCCTACCCTGGGAGCCTTCATGGAATTGGCTTCATTTTTTAATGATCTCGGAGCCACAGTTTTTGGATTGTTGTAATAAATCTTCTAAAATGTATTACTGATCTTGAACTCAATCACTGAGTGGGCCCTCACTTAAGTGACTGTACTTTGATATGTTTAGAGGTGCCTTATCTCGGGATACGTTGCCTCATGTAAATGAGGTTTAACACCTTTACCAATTCATCGGAACACTGGGCGACTTTTTGAGGTAATATTTGTGGGGTGTAGAAATGTATCCTTAAATGATTATATACCCATGCTGTTGTCGCTGTATCAAGGCCACGACATATTGTGCAACAATTAAGTTGATTCCTGCTGAATAAGGAAAACTGATTTTTAATCACAGAAAACCATCATGATCAAAGTGTGATATTTGGCAATGTACTTTTACATTTTGCTTCCAATTTTTTATATAAAAATTGGACGATGTTCAGACACCTGATTCCGTTCTTCAATCTGGCTATGGCTCCCGCACCATGCTGATTTTGGTGGATGGTTTGTAGGGGGAGGGATATACAATGGGCGTGTTTCATTGAAGGGGGAGGAGAGGGGGAGGAGAGGGCGCTTGAGACCTTCTAGCCTAGCCCATATGAATTTCGAGTGTGGAGTGGTTTTTTTTTTTTTTTTTTTTTTGCATCTTTTATATAGCGCGAACTCGACCCGAAGGTATTGGAGCGCTGTACATGAGCACTGTATTTACATAGTGACCACACCGTCATCCGCTTCAATCAACACGCATGCACAGACATCACCCAAGGATTACACTGACACTTTCTTTGTGGGTGAAGAACTGATGCAGGTTTATTTCATACAACATAAGTATGACGATAAATGGGTTATCTTACGGGCGATCCAGGGCAAGCAGCCCCTAGCTGCTCCGCCCGCCTGGTGAGCCCGCACACACGGTGGGTCGATGCCCGGCAGTGTGGCACATATTTATTTTCAGATCATCCACTGGGTCACGTGATCTGTCTCCTACTCCCGCCCCTTCTGACAGGGGCGGAGCGTGTTGTGGCACACCCCCGGTTGGTCAGGCCCCCCAACCGCCCGAAGGACTAACGGGGCGCCGTCGCGGTCTTCCCAGAACCCCCTTTGGCTCCTGGACCTTGGCTCGGGTACCCTTACTGTGCCGGACAGGGGTACCCTTACTGTACCGCCTGTCGCAGAGGTACCCTTACTGTACCCGTCTGCCTCCAGATCGCCCTGTAACTCCGCCACAGCTCCGGGGAGGCTACCGTCGCTGCCAGAGCCCCCCCTACCCTCCATAGGTGTTACTGATGTCCTTTGCTAGCTAGCGCCTCTTGTACGTCGAGCAGGAACATGTCCATCCCTACCCTGGACAGGTGCACCCCATCCTTCTCGTAGTACCCCTCAACCTTCTCTTGGATCAACGCATGTCTGATGAAGCCCATGCCCCTGCACGCCATACATTTTTGCATGGACCTATTGACCCTTCTACGTGACCGCTCTACTGCTGCCGGGGACCTGGCCCCCCTCCAAATCCTGCGGGGTACAATTTCCGACCACCAGACTTCGCATGACCCCCCAGCCTGGCTAATGGCTGGCAAGTCATTTTGCATGGACATGAGCAGGGCCCTCCTTCCCCTGGAAACCAGGTCATTACCCCCCAGGTGTAAGATAATAATGGAGGGCAGAACCCCCACAACAGCCAGGCGCTGTTCAATCATGCCCCGGGCTTCACTCCATTTCATCCCCGGGGAGCCCAACCACACGAACTGTGTGTTAGCAAAATTCTGCGACCAGTTCCTGTGTGTTGCCCAGCGTTCCAGCCGCGTGATGTAGGAGTGTCCCATCAACCAAACCTGGTGACCTGTCAATGAAACGATGAAGCAGCTTTTAGGTAGTCGTATCTTTATTACACACAAAATTAGATTCGTTCATCCAAAAAGGAACAAAATACCCAGGGCGGGAAGATTCGGATCTGCACATACAGCATCAAGGGCGAACATACCTCTTAAAACAATCAGACTCCCAACGCCCCACCCCTTTTACCCCCTCTGGGCCCAGGCCGGCTTTCGCCGCTGAAGTGGCAGCACCAATTCTGAAGGAGTGCGAGGAGAATCTGCGCCCACTCCCCAATAGGCCAGCCTTGGACAGGGTGGCCCCCAGAATACGGTCGAACTGAAACTTGGTGAGGGGGGATCCATCTGCATGAATCAGGAAGGGACCCGGGGACGCTGGACGCAAGGCCAGGTATTCCCTGACCATGTGAACCGGGCAGTACCTGTTGTCCCCTAGGGTCTGTAGCACAACTGTCTTCCCCCTCCCCGCCTGTTTTGTCTTGGATCTGCGAATCCGTAGCTCCAGCGATGCATTGAGGGCCACATCCGCAATCCCCAGCGCTGCATCAGACAGGTCAGCCTTAGATTTTGCCACTAGCTCGCTGACCCTAAATGCGCCAAAGAATGCCAGGCAGAATGCCGTTGAAAACAGCCTAGCTTCGAACGGGGAGAAAGTAATCAGAGGTACCGTGTCCAGGAGGAGCTGAAGGTCTATGAATTCAATGGGTGCCCTGGTGTCAGGTTGTCTAACCTCCTCCCTGGCCCAGCCCTTCAGGGCCGCCCTAATCTTGGATGACCCCGTTGGGTCGACACTCCCATCTAACCTGGCGTCATGGCGCACGGCTGCCAGGTGACCACAAATCCATGAGTGCGATCTGCCATTCTCCTTGGCCCACACCACAAAAGCCTCTACCTGATCCTCTGCCCCCAAGGCTAAGCAACCCAGCGCCTCCACTACTGCTCTGAACGTTGCTAACTGTGAGTCGTACTTCCTCCGCGTCGCTGGCACCAGGGACCTCTCCCCCATCTTCTTCAGTCTCTCCCCCACTGAAGCAAGTGCCAGAGGTGGTCCGGGAATGGTGTCATCTCCGCCCTTGCCCGCGGCCAGGCCTCTCGAAACCGGAGCCACTGAAAGCGAGAAAGAGCGTCAGCTGCCACATTCCGTACACCCGCGATGTGCCGCGCCCTAAACTCAACGTTGCTGCGCAGACCCTCTTTGACTAATTCCCTCAGCAGACTCAGGACTAGCGGGCACGAGGCAGTAAGGCCGTTGATGGCGTGCACCACCGCCATGTTGTCTGACCAGAAGACCACCTTCATGTTGCTCAGTGTGGCCCGCCAGAGATGCATCGCTACTAGAATTGGGAAGAGTTCCAACACTGCAATGTTCTGTGTCACCTTCTTTCTACGCCACGCATTGGGCCACCTCATAGCGCACCACTCTTCCCCCAGGATCACACCAAAACCTTCCCTTCCAGATGCATCCGAAAACAAGCAAAGCTCCTGGCTGGCTATCCATGGGGCCCTCCAATGAGGAATTCTGCCCACATTGCGAGATCAGCCTTCAAACCGGCGGTCAGTCGTACAAAATGGTGCTTCTGAGTTACATTTGCCGTGGCCCCTGCCAGCCTCCTTGAGAACACCCTGCCCGCTGGAATCACTCTCGCTGCAAAGTTCAATTTGCCAATCAAGCTCTGGACCGCCCCTAGGGTCGCTTTGTCCTTGCCCAACAGTGCCTGGATGTCCTGCGACAAGCCCAGTACCTTATCCGCGGGGAGCCTCGACTCGCCTTTTACCGTATCTAGCTCCACGCCAAGAAAGGTCAAGACCTGCGCCGGCCCCTCGGTCTTACCCGGGGCAAGGGGAACTCCTAGAAACTCTGCCAGCTCCTCAAACCGACTCAAGCCTACCGCACACTCATCCGTCCCACCCGGACCGAAGAATAGGAAGTCATCCAGATAGTGGGTCACCTGCGTGATCCCGTGAAGGTCCCCCAAGGCCCACTGAAGGAATGAGCTGAAGGCTTCGAAGGAGGCGCAGGAGACAGCACAACCCATCGGCATGCAGCGATCATAAAAGAACTGTCCCGCCCACTTGAAGCCTAGCAGATGCTGACTAGCTGGATGCACCGGCAGCAGGCGGAACGCGGATTCAATGTCCGCCTTCGCCAACCACGCCCCCTTCCCTACTCTCCTGACCATGTCAATGGCCATGTCCAGGGAGCAGTATGCCACGGAACAAATCCCCTCGTCCAGCCAGTGGTTCACAGAATTTCCTTCAGGGTACGACAGGTGGTGAATTAAGCAGTATGCGCCCTGTTGTTTTTTCGGTACCACTCCCAGTGGTGACACCAAGAAATGGTCCATGGGCGGGTTGCTAAAAGGCCCAGCGACCCTTCCTGCTGACAACTCCTTTCGTACCTTTTGGTCCACCACCCCGGGCATGTCCCTAGCTGACTTCAGGTTCTGTGCATCCCTGGACTCCAGCGGCCCCTTGTAGGGAATCCTAAAGCCATCAATGAACCCACCCGCCAGAAGGGGCCTGTCCTGAAGCAGTGGATAACGCCTAATTAGCGGGAGGATATTTTCCAGGATGATGGGTGAAGGACCCTTCGCGGGGCCGGGGCGCTCTGTGGTGAACCCAGAAATGCAGGGGGCGGTACAGTTGGTGGGGAGGACTGACGGGGGGGTGGAACCTGTGTGGTCTCATAGGCGTTGGGAGTCTGTCCTGTTGGGTGCAGCAGGCTGTGGTGCGCCCTGGCTGGGGGGGCAAGAAGTGGCAGGGTGTTGTGCGCCGCACTTGCTGCAGCTGTGTGCGAATTTACATGACCTCCCCCAGGTGCAGTTTCCCCCGTTGTAAAGGCGGCATGTCCCTGAATTGAAGCGCTTGCCCTGCCGCTGCCCCCGCCCCCTGCCACCCCGAAAAGGCTGCTTAAAGGGGCGCCTGGGAAACTGATCCCTCTTTCTGTCGACTGCCTCCCCTTGCCCTTTATATGCCTGATCCTTCTTATCCCTGGTGGGTCGGCACATGTGTTCTACCCAAAGCTGAATCTCCTTCTGATCCCACCCCAGGTCCGGGCATATGGCCATTCTTTTCCTGAAATCCTGGTCGTAATAGAACCAACCCAACCCCCCAGAGAGCCTAGCCTCTTCTTGGATCGTGCTGGCATACTGCATTAGGGCCTCACTCTGTTCCGGAAATTTCTGTACTACTGCAGCTGCCAATATATTAAATGCAGATGTCCAATTTTCGATCGTCTTGTCCGGCCATCGCTGATATCTGACCCTTTCCTCTTCCTTACGCCCCATCTTTCTCGTGTCCACCCCTGCCGACCCATGCATAAGTAATGTCAGGATGTCTATATACTCTCGCCTCCATATCACTTCTTTAGCGGCCTGTGGTACCAACCATGCCAGGGAACAGCGGCCTGATGCCAATGGCGCTTGGGTGACAAGGGGCTTAGGAACCTGACCCAAGCCCTCCCCTCCTGACACAGCACCACCCGATGCCACGGCGGGCGTAGACTCAGCAGCGACCGGGGTGGGGGGCGTAGCAACCGCCGGTGTGGGTGGCGGGGACGCCAACGCGCTGGCCGTGGATGTACTCGCTGCATTACTAGCGGAGGGACTTGTGTCCCCTGGAGGTGACAACCCCGGGGCTCCCCCAGGCTCACCATTATGCTGTTCCACGGCCGTACTCTGCCCGGCCCAGACTTGGAGCACGGGTGCCTGGGCTGGTGCGGGCCCCGACGCTGTGGGCAACTGAGGCGGTGCAGCTAATGCGTCCAAGCGGCTCTGAAAGACAGACATGAGGCTAAGCATGTGGTCCATGGCTTTGCCCATCTGGGCCATGTCAGTGATACCTGTGGCAGAGTCGTGCACCGGCGGTGTTGCAACTGCCGGGAGGACGGTACGTGGTGCGGTCGCTTGTCGTTTCCTGGCCGGCGGGGCCTCGGGCATGTCTTTAGATGTGGGCTTACGCACCCTGGTGGACCTCCAGGGCTCTGACCCCGAAAGTCCTGGGGCGCCCTCGGATGGGGGGGGGTTACGACCACGCCCGAATCCTCCACCTTGCGACCCTCAAGGAAACCTTGGGCCCACGCCGTGCCCTTCTCAGGGGCGAACGCCATAAAGTCCGCCCAAACCCCTTCCTGTGGTGCGCTCGACTGCGTCTCCTCGACCGACGTCTCTTGGGAGAACAGTGGACCCGGTGTCCCGATATTCTCCATTGCGGGTGGGCTACTCCGAAATCACAGCTAGCGTGCGTCCCCTTTGCGCCTTCTCCTTGGATCCTGGCCCTACGTTCGCGGGCTGTCCCTCACCGAATCTGTAATTGGGGAAAGGAGCGGAGTTAGAACGGGCAGAGAAGCAATGCACTAAATATACCCATAACCACATCGCTGGTAACCCGACACACTCATGCGCCGCGTTGCCTGTGTTGACCTGTGTCGCAAACTGCCCTCTCAAGGTACAAAGATAAGAACATCTGAGAACACCCTTATGCGCAGCCTGGCCTTTGTCCGACCGGGTTTGTTGGCCGTACTCATGGAATTAAGACAATAAATGACCTCCCCCAACGGCCCATCCCCCAGCCCTGGCTACCCCACGCTCTGCCCGAGCAGGGGCCACGTGACTGCAGGCTACCCGCACGTGGCGGTCCGGGCCCGTGACCCTCAGGTCCATGAGCGCGCCACATCGTTCGGCGCCCAGGGTAGCTATAGCGGGAAGCGAACCGTCTTATTCGGATGCGTATTGATCTGTAGCGCGACTCAGCCCGCGGGTAACGGAGCCCTATACTCGATCACCGTACTTAAATTACACATTCAGGAATGGGAAGGGTCGCGTTTACTGGCCAGAATCACAGGATGTGGACGCGACGTCTAAACCCACCCCAACCCCACCGGGGTCTAATTAATGCGCCAAATCGTTGATGGCCCATGTAGATGTAACAGAAGAAAGGCGCCTTCTTATTATTGTTGCGTGTTAATATAACGCGTGAAACCAACCCGCCGGTCTTGGCGCGCTTTACACGATCACCGTATTTACATTACACATTCAGGCACTCGGAGGGACCACGTAATGTCCCGCAACACAGGGTGTGGACGCGCCGTTAAAACCAACGCACAACCCCCGAGGTCTATTTAAACGCGCCACATCGTTGATGGCCCGTGCAACCTCCACGGGAAAAAAAAAAAAAAAAAGTAGCATTCCCACCACTGTTGCGTGTCAATACATATATCGCGCGGACCCAACTCGCCGGCATTGGCGCGCTGAAAACGATCACCGCACCACCTCAACACATTCCGTTACCGGAAGGGGTCACGCACCGTCCCGCGACACGGGGTGTGGACGCAACGTGCAAACCAACACACCACCCCCCGAGGTCTATCAAGACGCGCCACAACGTTGATGGGCCGTGCAGCTTCAACGTGAAACAGGAGCACTTCCATTGCCGTTGCATAGCAACAACACGCGTGAGGCCAACCCGCCGGTACCAGCGCGCTTTACCCGATAAACCTATCCACGCCACACATACAGGTACGGGAAGGGGTCACGTCATTGGCCCGGAACACAAGGTGTGGACGCAACATCGAAACCAACACACAACCCCCCCATTGTCTATTCAAACACGCCACATCGTTGATGGCCCATGTAGCCCAACGTGAACGAGCATTCTATTGTATTCGCGCACTGACAGACACTGCACGAGCCTAAACCGCCGAGACCTGCACGCTTCCGGCGACCACCGCACTTGCATATACACTCAGGTGCTGGAAGGGAGGCACGCCATTGGCTAGAAATCCCTCGACGTGGACGCGACGGCCAAACAGACCCCCCACTCTCGAGGTCCGTCCACGCGCCACAACGTCCGCTGGCCTGTGCAGTCTTCGCCGCGCCCGGGAGCATGCATCACCAATGCACGGCGTTTCGCCATCTAGCGCGACTCAACCCGGGATATTGGAGCGGCTCACACGATCCCCGTAATTATATTACAAATTCAGGCTACAGGAACGGGTCAAGTTATTTGCCCAAAATCACCGGATGGGACACGACGTCCTACAGCCTCAAAAACCTCCGCGCCCTGTAAACGCGCCACATCATTCGATGACCCGCGTTCATTTCGCGGGATAAGAGAGCATTCTTAATTATGTTGCGTAATGTATATAACGCAATTCAAACCCCTGTATCGGATCGATTGCACTACCGCGCCTTCACGTACATACTGCCACACTGTGTAAAGCATGCTGATGCAATGCGAACATCGCCTCTCGATGCGCCAAATCAATCAGTGGACCGACGCCTACACCGATACCCGACACCCCCGAGGCCAGCCATGTTGCGGAGATGCCCCCACACTCTACCCTCGATGCTTCCTGTTGCCCGGAATCAGCCCGGCTTGCGCCGTGTCCCGCTTACCCTCCAGGGCCTCGTACCTTTCGAACGCGATGGACCCCAGGAAAGATGGCCGCGCATCGTGTGGGGGGGAGAGGGGGCGGTGCCTACAAACACGCGTACAATTGGACGTGAAACGCGCCTGCGACTCGCAACCATCCGCCCAGTCCAATACTGGACCTCCCGTTACCCTGCCACCCCGCAATCGCGCCACGAAAATGCCCCCCCAGCAACACCCGTATTGCCCCGCAGGGACACGGGCCACTGCTTGCGCCCCCCACACCCATGGCCATCCGGGCCACAGGGCCCCGTTCACCTGGTCATGCCCAGGGACAGGGCCGGGGTGGGAGAGGTTAGCAAGACTCACCGAAAGTTGATGATATCCCGAAAAGCACGACGACGCTGAAGGGGGGGCCCGATCGAAGTACCGTGGTGCAGACGGCAGGCAATACGCGTGTCCGGGCAGGAGCGGCACGCAGGAAGCAGAGGAGGAACTGGGCGAGAGGGACGCCTAAGTAGGGAGGCTAGCCTCGCCCCCCCAACGGCCCGCCTCCACCTACACACTTATTGGGAGATCTCCTCCCTGGGCGTGGCCTCGTGCGCGAGGCAGAAGAAGGGGGAGGGGGAAGGCTGCGACGGGCGGCCACTAGAGAGCTGCCCTGCTGATGTCCCGCTGCGTGGGACGCGGGCAGCGGCATTACATATTCAGGCACGGGGAGATGAAGTGATTTGCCCAGAATCACAGGATGTGAACGCGACCTCGAGGCTCGAACCCTGGTTTCCTGCACCAAAGTCGCCAGTTTAAGCCAACGGACCACATCCTCTCCCCATGGCAGCCTGGGTCTGGTCGTTCCTCCTAACCATGTCAGCAATGGCGCTGTTGCCACACGAGGCAGTCCGACAATAGAGAAGGAAAATAAGTAACAACAAAGCTTTCCAAACGGCATAACAAATACTGTGTGCTGGACGGGTGACATCAGAATCAGGAAGCCTCAAGTTCATGGCCTGCATCCACTGGTGATGCTGCAGGCGAACGATGGCCAGGAGGTCAGTTTTGGCAATGAAGCCATATGGAAGTGGTCTTCCTTTCTGTGGCCGTCCATGGCAGCTGTAGACGTCAAACTCTTCTGCCACTTTAGCACCCTCCCTCCACTCCAGGGAATTAGAGATAGCTTAGTGCAGCAGCTGCTAAACCTTGCTTGCCTGACGCTATGAAAGCCTGGAGGCATTCCAACAGTGGGACCGCATTGGCATTACACACCTTGGAGACCTGTTTAAAGGCAATATACTCAAGCCCTTCCTACAAGAGCATTACTCCGTAGTGAACACACAATTCTTACGCTTCCTCCAGGTGCGGCATGCACTGGGGACACACCTCACCCCGATGGCCAACTCCCTGAGTATAGCCCCCTTGAGGCAAAAATATTAATGGGGCGACTGGGAAAAGGGCCAATAATCCCGATTTATCTCTCCCTGATTATTCATGCTCCGGACGGACTTGACTCTCTTCAACAGTGATGGACTGGATGGGTGGGTGACCTCGATGACACTGACTGGAGGGAGTTGTGCTTGGCCCCCAGGAAGCTAGCGATATCTGCACGGCTGCAGATGATACAAATAAGTTACCGCCACCTGGCCTACCTGTTCCCATCCCGAATACAGCAGATGCTCCCTGACGCCCGTCCTATATGTGCACGCTGTTGATTACCCGTCGCTGACTTCTTCCATATAACTTAGAACTGCCCCAAATGAAGGCCCTTCTGGAACAGGATGGAGCGGGAGGTCTTGGAGGTCCTGGGACGCCCTATCGAGCTGAGCCCCAAGATAACCAGGCTGGGACTGGTTGAAGAGTTGGGAGGTCCACATGCTGAACGCCTTTTCCTGGGTATGGCTTGTTTAGTGGCCAAGCACGACATTGCCCGTCTCTGGAAGCAGTCAGCACCCCCTTTGTTTTCGATATGGCATGCTGGAGTTGACTGGTGTGCACAACATGTAAAACCCATATATGAGGCCAGTGGTTGCCCTCACAAACACAAGAAGGTGAGGGGGAAGTGGTGTACCTGTCATGGTCTCTCCTTTTTGAGCGGGTGGGGACTTACATGGGTATTCAAACTTGCTGTCGCAGATCTGAACTGCCACACTCCTTTTTTTAGGTCTCGCCTAGCGACGCAGCGCTAAGCTCTGCTCGCTCGGCGAGATCTGATGTTGTCGACTTGAAGTCGGAAGCAGGACAGGACCTGTGCACGCGCGTACTGCAAGACATGAGCTGTGCACGCCTACGGCTCGCGGCGTTATTACAACTCCTGCTGGCACCATACGCGTGCACATCTCCTGTCTGTGCACGCCGCACTTACGTGAACACGTGTGGCCAGTATGTAATTAAATCTACAATCCCCAGCTGTCCTTGCACCCCCTCCAGTGTCAGTCAGCCATGCGCCATCTGCCAACCCCCACCATATTCCTCCATGACTACACACTGACGCCCTCTCCATACAGCTACTCTCTCCCCGCATTCCTTACCGTCGTTCCGCCATGCTTCAGCGCGATGCCCTGCAGTGTGTCCCCAGAGCTTACAGGGTGCTCAGTGTACCTCTCAGCCCAGGCGGCCGCCGTCACGCTGGCCGTGCTGCGAGCGTGCCAAGCTCAAGGACAGTTCAGCCTCCGATTCAGACTCAGAGCCTCAGCGCAGAGAAACAGCGTGTCTTCTATGGTGAGCCTCAGCTTACGCCGGGACAGCCGATGTGCACGCTCACGGCGTCTCGTGCTTTCAGTTTCGCGCGCTGAGACAATGCCCCCGCTGCACTCCTGACGGCTCCTTGGGCTGAATATTTTCCAGTCCCAGGAGGAAAGGGCTGCGAAAGGAGGCACCAGCGGATCCAGACTTAGATGTACATTAGCCAAGCAGTGTTAAGGTTTGATCCCTGGGTTTTCTTTTGCTAACTTTACTCTAAGCGCCCTTTCTGTTGCTGTCCTGTTCCCGCCCCCCTCCCATGTCCGCGTTCCTTTTGTATTGAGCGCAAGCAGTATTAGGGCTTGATCCTTCTGTGGTTTTTTTTTTTTTGCTTTACAACTTTAATCTAAGCGCCGCACTGCTTGCTGCAGAGGGACACTGAAGGACAGGTGCTGTTGAGGCGGCTTTATAAATATTTGGGAATCAGTGGCGTAACGAGCTCCGGGGGTCCCCACTGGCACGCTGAGAATTCGTAACTGGAGGGTGCGGGCCTTTGCAGGGAGGGAGGGGGCCTCCAGGTTTTGGAATGCGACTGATTGAAATTGTGCTGCCGCGCCCCAGCCCCGACAGTGGAGGTACCTTTAGTTCGTCCTGTGAAATGATGCTTCTGAATAACCTCCCACTGGCCTCTTTCCGCAATGTAGAATACATTTTGGGGGACCGACTGTTGTACATATACAATATTTTGCATTGCCAAAGTTTGTTCATTAGTTTGACTCCAGTGTCCAATTAGTTAAGTCCACATTATGATGTATTAACATCATAGAATCTGCGTTTTTGTATTTACATGATATAATGGAACGTAGATTAATTATTCATATGCACTTCTGTCTGGACCAGCATGACTGGCTTTCACCCGCCGGGGGGCCTTCTGGTATTTATTACTTGAAATACATATCTTTGTTTCTACATATCAGCTTCCTGTCTTAATAATTTGGCTACGATCTTAGTAATAAGGAAGGCCCAACGCTGTTTTACAACCCTACCTAAAGACAATTTTGCATAGATGTCAAAACTTCAAAAAGGATTCAAGAATATTTTCAGAACACAACGGATTCACATAAAACGCCAGTACTGTCTGCAACTGGTTACGAGATCGGAATTAATTAAATTAGCTTACGAGTTATCGAAAAAAGCTTTGAAATAGTACAGTTACTTTGTTTCTCCGCATATTTTCTCGTGGCATGTTCGGAGATGGGCTCCTGAGAAACTTCAGCCCAGGAGCCCTTCTACTCGTGGGAATCGGCACAGTAAACCAGGTTTCCACATATTTTCCGCAAAACCTTCTAATACCTAATAATTCTTCATTTGTTGAGTTAGCGGCGCGCTCAGAAATAGTAAATCTGTGGGAGGGACACTACTGGCAGCATTTCACACCAAAGATGGCCCTAGGGACGTAATCTGCAGGGCTACAAGATTCAGTGGCGTAATGCACTAGTTGGCTACCAAGACGCATAAAACAATGTTCACTTGAAACTAGGTTGCTTATACTGCAGTTTGTAGTGGACTTTACTTTAGTTTCGACTCTAGATTCTCCCCTTTCTGTATTCTCTGTGGTCTTCGCTGTAGACATGTTCCCTTTCTGTGGTCAACCTGATGATGCCACTTCCACTTGACTTGACTGTAAACAACTGCCTGATTTTTCTCCCACTTGCTGAGGCTGCATGCCCTAAGTTGCAGATCTTTGTGTTTTTTTAAATTCAAAAGACCTTTTTTTAAAAATTAGGATTTACCATGTTTCGCAGTCTAATACACAGGGGCATTACTTAATTGGTCAGAATCAAAGGGGTGTGAATCTCGAAGCTTCCTTAGAAGAACCGGTGGAACTTGAGCAGCGATGGAAAGTCATGTAGAACTTCCGCATCGTGCAGTCTGGCCCGATCATTCTAGTGGCGGGGACATAGATAGCCTTCCTGTTGCACCCCCTAGTGGACCACTTGAAAAGGGCTGGTTTGCACGGCCGGAGGTTCTAGCCATATGGTAAGAAAATCATCTGCTTCAACTATGAGATCAGCTGCCTTCTGTTTGTAGAAACAAGCATTGGCATAACCAGTTGATCTGCCTTTACTGTGGTGAACACGGTGCATGTAAACACGGTGATGTTCAATCTGCACTGCTTATGTCTCGTGTCTGTTCAGTCTCCCTGTTTTGCTGACCGCTATGTCTGTGACCGTTTTTAATTCCCCCAAGCTTGCAGTGCTGCACAGAACCAGTTCTGTAAGGGCAAGTCTTAAACGAAGATGGAGCCTCGGGCATGACCATTTGAGCTCTAGAGAGAATGTACTATAGTACAAATGCAATGCAATAGATTTTGCAATTACAACAAAGTGAGCTATTGCCATTTTGCATTGCACCATTTGATTAATGCATTTGATTAATGCTTCACGAAGGGGAAAAAACCCAATAACATTTACAATGCCAATAGCTCGAAACAATGTCATTGCGAGACCTATTGCATTGTAAATGCTTGTCTGCATTTGCTGTAACAATTGTACTGTATGAATGATGTTTGCTGGCTTTCTAAAAGAAATAAACTTGGTTATAAAAAAACATGCTTGGCCTTTGCTTTCCTGGCACCACTAATGCAGGAAGAGAAAGTAAACAAAGTTCTCCATTTACTCTGTGTGTTTCTTCGACTTTTCCTAGTCCCTGTACAGCAACTAGGAGGCTGTTGCAAGGCTAAGGATGAGGCAGAGGCCAACCTAGTTGTGTCACCCGGGGCAAGGTTTGTGCAACAGAGCTTTTACTACAGTTGGCATTTACCGGGGTTTGTTTAGTTTAGCATCCAGATCTCAGAGGTTGGTGCAATGCGTGCGGCAGAGTCAGGGACCAGTGAAGCGATACTTTGAGTTATGGGAGGGTCTGTGGTGCACAGGTTTTTTCCAAATGTCTAGCAGGGCAGCATTCCTCTGGGTCCAGCGCCTGGACGATCTGATGCTTATTTTTCTCTGCGGAATCTTCTTTGGAGTGATGTCAGGTGCTTTTTTACTAAAATAAAAAATAAAATGAAATACATGGGTTTCACTATAGCCAGTACAGTTTTTCACAAATACCTGGGCCGATAAATATGCAAAAAGCCATTTTCGCACTGATCAGCAGCTGCAGGTTTTTCTTTCGTCAGGGACCCAAAATATCAATGTACAATTGCACTGGCACCACTGAAATCTCTGTATGATATAAATGTTACTGTCAAATTGTTTTGATATAATCTGTTCAACCTAGCCCAGGGTCTCCCCTTGACCAATGGAACTGTGGTCATGACCTTTTAGCATTCAGAGTCAAGGCGCTAAAGCCTTCAAGGCGCTTCAGATGAAGGGGCTCTGTTTCGGTAAGAAGACTGTCCCTGCACATCATCCCACAGGAAGATTCTCCCACCAGAGAGTAGTTTAAAAGTATTTCAAAGCATCTTTCTCAGACTTTTAAGCCCTCATACTCTTGCATCTGGATGATGGCAATGCAGGGAGATCTTAAGGATTCTGGAGGCCCTGGGCCAAACAAGCAGCCTAGAATTTATGATCCAGATTCAGCTCTTTCATGCCCTCTTTGGCCAGGTCACTGAAAGTGCACAAGCGCACTGGTTCAAATTCTAAATGTGTTTGCATCTAATGTTTAGAGATAGTGAGATGTGTTTTCAATATTGTAACAGCAGCAGCAAATAATCTCTGTGACATATAAATATGTGAGATCCTGTTTTTTTATAGATGTTGCATGAAACATAAACACAACGTTTCTCTGCAAAATGTCTGCAAAAGACTCTCACACGCAACCCGCATTAAAAATAAATAAAAGGAAAACGGTATTTGAAACAATCTGTTAAAGAATCATCAGGGTAAGACTCTGCAGTACAGAGCTCGCTCTATCTGGGAGCGCCCAGAAAGCCTACGGCCATGGGCCACAGCCCACTTTGCCCATGCCTTCCAGACTCTACATTGGCCGCCATCAGGGCATTCTACACACTGCAGCATGCCTCATCCAGGGCCTGAAGAATTATGACTGCATCACCCCAGCCATAATTGAACTCCACTGACTCCCCTTGTTGGCCCGCACCATCCTCAAAACCAGCTGCATCATCTTCTAATACCACATGTGTTGTATGGTAAATTATCTGCCAGGAGCAACAAACACATTTATTGAGCACTGCCATTTGGTGGAACTTTCAGTGTGATTTCATCCTGATTGGCAATGAGAAGGAAATGGTGTTAATATATTCTAGGGTCATTGAGAGAAGCTGACTCTGTGATCCTTCTTGATGTATTCACTGTCACGTATACTTCCACCGGCTATAGTGAGCTGCACTGGGTGTTTCTCAAAGAGATGCTCATGCGTCTTGGAGGCATGACCCATACTGGATGCAGTATTATTCAATGTGATGCCTCTGCGTCTTGGAAGCATGACCCACACTCGATGCAGTATTACTCAATGTGATGCTTGTGCGTCTTGGAGGCATGACCCACACTGGATGCAGCATTACACAATGTGATGCTTGTGCATCTTGGAGGCATGACCCACACTGGATGCAGTATTACACAATGTGATGCTCGTGCGTCTTGGAGGCATGACCCACACTGGATGCAGTATTACACAATGTGATGCTCATGTGTCTTAGAAGCATGACCCACACTGGATGCAGTATTACACAATGGGATGCTTGTGCGTCTTGGAGGCATGACCCACGCTAAATGCAGTATTCACAATGAGATGCTCATGCGCCTTGGAGGCATGATCCACACTAGATGCAGTATTACTCAATGTGATGCTCATGCGTCTTGGAGGCATGACCCACACTAGATGCAGTATTACTCAATGTGATGCTCATGCGTCTTGGAGTCATGACCCACACTAGATGCAGTATTACTCAAAGTGATGCTCATGCGTCTTGGAGGCATGACCCACACTAGATGCAGTATTACTCAATGTGATGCTCATGCGTCTTGGAGGCATGACCCATACTAGATGCAGTATTACGCATTATGATGCTCATGCATCTCAACTAGTGCCTGACCAGTGTTACTCAGGGTGATACGGATGTGTCTTGGAAACAGGAACCATATCTAACAGTGTTACTCAGTGTGATACTCATGCATCTTTGAAGTATGATTCATATCTGAGTAGTGTTGCTCAGCTTGATAATTATGTGTCTTCAAGATATGAGCCAGACTTGAGCAGTGTTACTCACCTTGACACTCATGTGTTTTTGAGATGTGAGCCATATCTGAGCAGTGTTACTCAACCTGGTATTTGTTCTTTATATGTCTTCCAAATGTGAGACATACCTAAGCAGTTTTACTGAACTTGATATTCATGTGTCTTTGAGACATGAGCCATACTCAAACACTTCCACTCAGCTTGGTACTCATGTGTCTTCAAATGGTAAGGCACACCCAAGCAGTGTTTCTCAACTTAATACTCCTGTGTCTTCAAGAGGTGAAGCGTACAGAATCAATTTGTTACTCAGTTTGATCCTCATGCGTCTGTGAGATGTGAGTCACACCTGAGCACCTTCTTTGATGACACAGATATGGGCAAACAACTTTGAGCCAGCAATAGTGGAAGAGGAGTGCTTGGACCCACATGGTGTTAAGGAACAGTAGTGGGGCTGAAGATCCAAAATGACAGATTTACCGATCTGCAAGTATGTAGTTTGATGGTATAGGCACAAAATCAGTGTACGGCAGAGCAGCAAAGGGAGATACAACAACAAACCAGCACCTCACTAAGAACAGACATCTAGTGTGATTTCCAAGACATCATTGACTGCAGCACGGCCTTACTTTACTGGCAGTAGACAGAAATCCTTCTCCTTGGGCGATTTCCAGTGGTGGAGCATGCAGAGTCAACCCACTGTAGAGATTATTTGGCATTTGTTCAGTACTTTTGCTAGTCAATAGAGCAAGAGTGGTTGTTGGGGTTTTTCCTATACATGGTCTGTGTTTGGATACCCTTAAAGTTCTAGGTTGCCCAGGGGGAGAGCACACAAGGTTAGATATATCGCTAAAGGCAACTATGTCTGCTTACCTCCCAAGTTTCTGAAAACTAAGAAGTGACAAATTCTTGTCTGGAAGTCAAGCAAACTGTTGGCATGGGGTAGTATCTACGCTGTAGGACTCCAGTTCTTATAAAAGGACACGTGCTGGTCTCTCTTATCCACAAATTCTTCAACTCTGCCAATCCAGAACGAGCCAAAACCAAGGTAGAACTTGTATGGGAAGTGGATCTGGGTTGTGAATGGAGCACTCATTTTTGGAACAAGATCTGGATCAGATCGTTAAAAATCTCCAGATCTGCATCCACCACTCAATCTATGTTTTTTCTGTACCATAGATTGTTTTTTACTCCTATCTCCATTGCTACTTTTACACACTCTGATAACAAAACCAGATGGTCCTCCTCTTTTCTTGTCCTCACGTAGCCTCATTTTGGTCACAAATTTGGTCTAGGGTCTCGACTATTTTTAATCTCCATACTCCAATATCAAATACCATTCTCTTCATAGGCAGTCTAATAGAGTCACTTGGGTTACTTTTTCATGAGCGGGGACTCTTCGACCTCATGGTAGCCTTAGCCTTTCAACAGATTACACTTAATTGGAAATGCTCAAACAAACTCTCAGTCAAAGCCTGGTGGAACACTCTTTGCCACTACCATAGGTTGAATATTGCTTTCACATCCTGTCATAATCCACAGAGAAATAGATATATATTTTGGTTACCACTAACTGTTTATTTGAATAAAATCTCAGTTGTTCAGATATCCCGTAATTTTTCTGAAAATTTCCAACCTCCATGATTTTTCTGTTGTACTTCTTTGCCTTTTTTCTCTTCTCTTTTTAAAATATTTATTATTATAATTCTATTTGCACTTATCAACCTACATTCCATTTGTTCTGATATATATTTATTGTTATTTGATTCGTAGTTGTAGAGTATATCTTAGTTCTCCCCTCTTTTTCCCTTCCGGACCCTATTTCTGATTTCCTTTTAAATCCAAAAGAATTTGTAAACCGCTTTCTACTATGTTTCACGGCATATTTCATTCCGTACAATCTAATTATCCTTGAATATTGTTGTGATTTTTGCCCAATGTTGTATGATGAATTTTATCTTAATGAAGCTTTTTAAACAAAAAAAAGGACACGTGCTGCCCTTGATCTGAAATTACTCATGTAACGCAAGCAGCTCCAGTCTGGTCACTCCTCCAGTGCAGGCCTAAGTTTATATTTCCATACACTGGGTCCTGACTTTTCCAAAAAAAGAAAAAAAGAGACATGATAAAACATTTTTTTGTAAATAATGGATTTAGGTCCAGATCCCTGTAGTGGGGTGAGTGTCTAACATTGTTCAGCATTCTGTTAATCAATTGTTCTTTTTGCATTTGTCACCCTGAGTGGGACGGGTATTCCCAGCCGCATGTCCCGTGCTCTCCATGCCACTGGAGTCAAGCTAGTCTAGCTGATGAGGGGTGATACCCCATAACCAGTCCCAGGATGCTTCATTCCGGTCCAGGGAGGACCTGGCCTGGCTGTTCGGGTTGCACTGTCCCCATGGGGAACAGGGTCAAGACTGATTTGCATATGGCTGCCTTAAACTGGAATGGCATGGGGAGCAAAAAAAGATGGATTTAGGCCCAGATCTCTGTACTGGAAGGCATGGCTTGGCAGTTCGGGCTGGACTGTTCCCATGAGGCACAGGGTCAGACTGATTTGCATATGGCCATGTCTGAACTGGGGTGGCAGAGTGGGCTAAAGAACGGTGATGGATCAAACCCAGATCTGTTGACTGGGTGTGAGTGTTTGATTGGTTCTGATGCTCCGTCCATCACCACCCCCTTTTGTACCGCTTTGTTCGACATAAGTTGGCAGGGTATGCTCAGACGTGAGTCCCTTGCTCACTTTGCCACTGGATTCAAGCAAGCCTGGTTGAAGACGGCTGAAATGCCAGAAACCGGTCCTAGGAAGCTTGTTTCCGGTCCAGGGAAGGCATGGCTTGGCAGTTCGGGCTGGACTGTTCCCATGAGGCACAGGGTCAGACTGATTTGCATATGGCCATGTCTGAACTGGGGTGGCAGAGTGGGCTAAAGAACGGTGATGGATCAAACCCAGATCTGTTGACTGGGTGTGAGTGTTTGATTGGTTCTGATGCTCCGTCCATCACCACCCCCTTTTGTACCGCTTTGTTCGCCATAAGTTGGCAGGGTATGCTCAGACGTGAGTCCCTTGCTCACTTTGCCACTGGATTCAAGCAAGCCTGGCTGAAGATGGCTGAAATGCCAGAAACCGGTCCTAGGAAGCTTGTTTCCGGTCCAGTGAAGGCATGGCTTGGCAGTTCGGGCTGGACTGTTCCCATGAGGCACAGGGTCAGACTGATTTGCATATGGCCATGTCTGAACTGGGGTGGCAGAGTGGGTTAAAGAACGGTGATAGATCAAACCCAGATCTGTTGACTGGGTGTGAGTGTTTGATTGGTTCTGATGCTCCGTCCATCACCACCCCCTTTTGTACCGCTTTGTTCGCCATAAGTTGGCAGGGTATGCTCAGACGTGAGTCCCTTGCTCACTTTGCCACTGGATTCAAGCAAGCCTGGCTGAAGACGGCTGAAATGCCAGAAACAGGTCCTAGGAAGCTTGTTTCCGGTCCAGGGAAGGCATGGCTTGGCAGTTCGGGCTGGACTGTTCCCATGAGGCACCGGGTCTGACTGATTTGGATATGGCCATGTCTGAACTGGGGTGGCAGCGTGGGCTAAAGAACGGTGATGGATCAAACCCAGATCTGTTGACTGGGTGTGAGTGTTTGATTGGTTCTGATGCTCCGTCCATCACCACCCCCTTTTGTACCGCTTTGTTCGCCATAAGTTGGCAGGGTATGCTCAGACGTGAGTCCCTTGCTCACTTTGCCACTGGATTCAAGCAAGCCTGGCTGAAGACGGCTGAAATGCCAGAAACCAGTCCTAGGAAGCTTGTTTCCGGTCCAGGGAAGGCATGGCTTGGCAGTTCGGGCTGGGCTGTTCTCATGAGGCACAGGGTCAGACTGATTTGCTTATGGCCATGTCTGAACTGGGGTGGCAGAGTGGGCTAAAGAACGGTGATGGATCAAACCAGATCTGTTGACTGGGTGTGAGTGTTTGATTGGTTCTGATGCTCCGTCCATCACCACCCCCTTTTGTACCGCTTTGTTCGCTATAAGTTGGCAGGGTATGCTCAGACGTGAGTCCCTTGCTCACTTTGCCACTGGATTCAAGCAAGCCTGGCTAAAGAGGGCTGAAATGCCAGAAACCGGTCCTAGGAAGCTTGTTTCCGGTCCAGGGAAGGCATGGCTTGGCAGTTCGGGCTGGACTGTTCCCATGAGGCACAGGGTCAGACTGATTTGCATATGGCCATGTCTGAACTGGGGTGGCAGAGTGGGCTAAGGAACGGTGATGGATCAAACCCAGATCTGTTGACTGGGTGTGAGTGTTTGATTGGTTCTGATGCTCCGTCCATCACCACCCCCTTTTGTACCGCTTTGTTCGCCATAAGTTGGCAGGGTATGCTCAGACGTGAGTCCCTTGCTCACTTTGCCACTTGCTCACTTTGCCACTGGATTCAAGCAAGCCTGGCTAAAGAGGGCTGAAATGCCAGAAACCGGTCCTAGGAAGCTTGTTTCCGGTCCAGGGATGGCATGGCTTGGCAGTTCGGGCTGGACTGTTCCCATGAGGCACAGGGTCAGACTGATTTGCATATGGCCATGTCTGAACTGGGGTGGCAGAGTGGGCTAAGGAACGGTGATGGATCAAACCGAGATCTGTTGACTGGGTGTGAGTGTTTGATTGGTTCTGATGCTCCGTCCATTACCACCCCCTTTTGTACCGCTTTGTTCGCCATAAGTTGGCAGGGTATGCTCAGACGTGAGTCCCTTGCTCACTTTGCCACTGGATTCAAGCAAGCTTGGCTGAAGACGGCTGAAATGCCAGAAACCGGTCCTAGGAAGCTTGTTTCCGGTCCAGGGAAGGCATGGCTTGGCAGTTCGGGCTGGACTGTTCCCATGAGGCACAGGGTCAGACTGATTTGCATATGGCCATGTCTGAACTGGGGTGGCAGAGTGGGTTAAAGAACGGTGATAGATCAAACCCAGATCTGTTGACTGGGTGTGAGTGTTTGATTGGTTCTGATGCTCCGTCCATCACCACCCCCTTTTGTACCGCTTTGTTCGCCATAAGTTGGCAGGGTATGCTCAGACGTGAGTCCCTTGCTCACTTTGCCACTGGATTCAAGCAAGCCTGGCTGAAGACGGCTGAAATGCCAGAAACAGGTCCTAGGAAGCTTGTTTCCGGTCCAGGGAAGGCATGGCTTGGCAGTTCGGGCTGGACTGTTCCCATGAGGCACCGGGTCTGACTGATTTGGATATGGCCATGTCTGAACTGGGGTGGCAGCGTGGGCTAAAGAACGGTGATGGATCAAACCCAGATCTGTTGACTGGGTGTGAGTGTTTGATTGGTTCTGATGCTCCGTCCATCACCACCCCCTTTTGTACCGCTTTGTTCGCCATAAGTTGGCAGGGTATGCTCAGACGTGAGTCCCTTGCTCACTTTGCCACTGGATTCAAGCAAGCCTGGCTGAAGACGGCTGAAATGCCAGAAACCAGTCCTAGGAAGCTTGTTTCCGGTCCAGGGAAGGCATGGCTTGGCAGTTCGGGCTGGGCTGTTCTCATGAGGCACAGGGTCAGACTGATTTGCTTATGGCCATGTCTGAACTGGGGTGGCAGAGTGGGCTAAAGAACGGTGATGGATCAAACCAGATCTGTTGACTGGGTGTGAGTGTTTGATTGGTTCTGATGCTCCGTCCATCACCACCCCCTTTTGTACCGCTTTGTTCGCTATAAGTTGGCAGGGTATGCTCAGACGTGAGTCCCTTGCTCACTTTGCCACTGGATTCAAGCAAGCCTGGCTAAAGAGGGCTGAAATGCCAGAAACCGGTCCTAGGAAGCTTGTTTCCGGTCCAGGGAAGGCATGGCTTGGCAGTTCGGGCTGGACTGTTCCCATGAGGCACAGGGTCAGACTGATTTGCATATGGCCATGTCTGAACTGGGGTGGCAGAGTGGGCTAAGGAACGGTGATGGATCAAACCCAGATCTGTTGACTGGGTGTGAGTGTTTGATTGGTTCTGATGCTCCGTCCATCACCACCCCCTTTTGTACCGCTTTGTTCGCCATAAGTTGGCAGGGTATGCTCAGACGTGAGTCCCTTGCTCACTTTGCCACTTGCTCACTTTGCCACTGGATTCAAGCAAGCCTGGCTAAAGAGGGCTGAAATGCCAGAAACCGGTCCTAGGAAGCTTGTTTCCGGTCCAGGGATGGCATGGCTTGGCAGTTCGGGCTGGACTGTTCCCATGAGGCACAGGGTCAGACTGATTTGCATATGGCCATGTCTGAACTGGGGTGGCAGAGTGGGCTAAGGAACGGTGATGGATCAAACCGAGATCTGTTGACTGGGTGTGAGTGTTTGATTGGTTCTGATGCTCCGTCCATTACCACCCCCTTTTGTACCGCTTTGTTCGCCATAAGTTGGCAGGGTATGCTCAGACGTGAGTCCCTTGCTCACTTTGCCACTGGATTCAAGCAAGCTTGGCTGAAGACGGCTGAAATGCCAGAAACCGGTCCTAGGAAGCTTGTTTCCGGTCCAGGGAAGGCATGGCTTGGCAGTTCGGGCTGGACTGTTCCCATGAGGCACAGGGTCAGACTGATTTGCATATGGCCATGTCTGAACTGGGGTGGCAGAGTGGGTTAAAGAACGGTGATAGATCAAACCCAGATCTGTTGACTGGGTGTGAGTGTTTGATTGGTTCTGATGCTCCGTCCATCACCACCCCCTTTTGTACTGCTTTGTTCGCCATAAGTTGGCAGGGTATGCTCAGACGTAAGTCCCTTGCTCACTTTGCCACTGGATTCAAGCAAGCCTGGCTGAAGACGGCTGAAATGCCAGAAACAGGTCCTAGGAAGCTTGTTTCCGGTCCAGGGAAGGCATGGCTTGGCAGTTCGGGCTGGACTGTTCCCATGAGGCACCGGGTCTGACTGATTTGGATATGGCCATGTCTGAACTGGGGTGGCAGCGTGGGCTAAAGAACGGTGATGGATCAAACCCAGATCTGTTGACTGGGTGTGAGTGTTTGATTGGTTCTGATGCTCCGTCCATCACCACCCCCTTTTGTACCGCTTTGTTCGCCATAAGTTGGCAGGGTATGCTCAGACGTGAGTCCCTTGCTCACTTTGCCACTGGATTCAAGCAAGCCTGGCTGAAGACGGCTGAAATGCCAGAAACCAGTCCTAGGAAGCTTGTTTCCGGTCCAGGGAAGGCATGGCTTGGCAGTTCGGGCTGGACTGTTCCCATGAGGCACAGGGTCAGACTGATTTGCATATGGCCATGTCTGAACTGGGGTGGCAGAGTGGGCTAAGGAACGGTGATGGATCAAACCCAGATCTGTTGACTGGGTGTGAGTGTTTGATTGGTTCTGATGCTCCGTCCATCACCACCCCCTTTTGTACCGCTTTGTTCGCCATAAGTTGGCAGGGTATGCTCAGACGTGAGTCCCTTGCTCACTTTGCCACTGGATTCAAGCAAGCCTGGCTAAAGAGGGCTGAAATGCCAGAAACCGGTCCTAGGAAGCTTGTTTCCGGTCCAGGGATGGCATGGCTTGGCAGTTCGGGCTGGACTGTTCCCATGAGGCACAGGGTCAGACTGATTTGCATATGGCCATGTCTGAACTGGGGTGGCAGAGTGGGCTAAGGAACGGTGATGGATCAAACCCAGATCTGTTGACTGGGTGTGAGTGTTTGATTGGTTCTGATGCTCCGTCCATTACCACCCCCTTTTGTACCGCTTTGTTCGCCATAAGTTGGCAGGGTATGCTCAGACGTGAGTCCCTTGCTCACTTTGCCACTGCATTCAAGCAAGCTTGGCTGAAGACGGCTGAAATGCCAGAAACCGGTCCTAGGAAGCTTGTTTCCGGTCCAGGGAAGGCATGGCTTGGCAGTTCGGGCTTGACTGTTCCCATGAGGCACAGGGTCAGACTGATTTGCATATGGCCATGTCTGAACTGGGGTGGCAGAGTGGGCTAAAGAACGGTGATGGATCAAACCCAGATCTGTTGACTGGGTGTGAGTGTTTGATTGGTTCTGATGCTCCGTCCATCACCACCCCCTTTTGTACCGCTTTGTTCGCCATAAGTTGGCAGGGTATGATCAGACGTGAGTCCCTTGCTCAATTTGCCACTGGATTCAAGCAAGCCTGGCTGAAGACGGCTGAAATGCCAGAAACCGGTCCTAGGAAGCTTGTTTCCGGTCCAGGGAAGGCATGGCTTGGCAGTTCGGGCTGGACTGTTCCCATGAGGCACAGGGTCAGACTGATTTGCATATGGCCATGTCTGAACTGGGGTGGCAGAGTGGGCTAAAGAACGGTGATGGATCAAACCCAGATCTGTTGACTGGGTGTGAGTGTTTGATTGGTTCTGATGCTCCATCCATCACCACCCCCTTTTGTACCGCTTTGTTCGCCATAAGTTGGCAGGGTATGCTCAGACGTGAGTCCCTTGCTCACTTTGCCACTGGATTCAAGCAAGCCTGGCTGAAGATGGCTGAAATGCCAGAAACCGGTCCTAGAAAGCTTGTTTCCGGTCCAGGGAAGGCATGGCTTGGCAGTTCGGGCTGGACTGTTCCCATGAGGCACAGGGTCAGACTGATTTGCATATGGCCATGTCTGAACTGGGGTGGCAGAGTGGGCTAAAGAACGGTGATGGATCAAACTCAGATCTGTTGACTGGGTGTGAGTGTTTGATTGGTTCTGATGCTCCGTCCATCACCACCCCCTTTTGTACCGCTTTGTTCGCCATAAGTTGGCAGGGTATGCTCAGACGTGAGTCCCTTGCTCACTTTGCCACTGGATTCAAGCAAGCCTGGCTGAAGACAGCTGAAATGCCAGAAACCGGTCCTAGGAAGCTTGTTTCCGATCCAGGGAAGGCATGGCTTGGCAGTTCGGGCTGGACTGTTCCCATGAGGCACAGGGTCAGACTGATTTGCATATGGCCATGTCTGAACTGGGGTGGCAGAATGGGCTAAAGAACGGTGATGGATCAAACCCAGATCTGTTGACTGGGTGTGAGTGTTTGATTGGTTCTGATGCTCCGTCCATCACCACCCCTTTTTGTACCGCTTTGTTCGCCATAAGTTGGCAGGGTATGCTCAGACGTGAGTCCCTTGCTCACTTTGCCACTGGATTCAAGCAAGCCTGGCTGAAGACGGCTGAAATGCCAGAAACCGTTCCTAGGAAGCTTGTTTCCGTTCCAGGGAAGGCATGGCTTGGCAGTTCGGGCTGGACTGTTCCCATGAAGCACAGAGTCAGACTGATTTGCATATGGCCATGTCTGAACTGGGGTGGCAGAGTGGGCTGAAGAACGGTGATGGATCAAACCCAGATCTGTTGACTGGGTGTGAGTGTTTGATTGGTTTTGATGCTCCGTCCATCACCACCCCCTTTTGTACCGCTGTGGTGAATGTTTGACATTATTTAGCACTCTGCCCATCAATTATTATTTTTGCAATTTTCAATAAGATAAGCAACAAATTAACTTACACAAGCAAGGAACTCACGCCCTTGACTTGGAAAAATGTTCATCAGAGAGGGTGAAAGTTGCTAGGAAAATCTGCAATAGGTAAAGTCTGAAGCTGAAACAACACAATAAGAGACGGGTGGCATGTTTGAATCAATCTCAGCCACTAATTATTACTGTGGGCCGTATTCCATTCCTTTGTTTTGATCATCTGTGCCATTACAGACTGGGACCAACCCAATACAAATCACTCTTGGTCTCATCACTAAAAGGGACATTCAATCTCAAAGTCCTACACCATGCCCCTCTGAGAGGAACACAAGCAGTGTCAGATCAGTTCTGGGGATACTGAAGGTGAGCCATTGCCTCACACACAGATGTTTTGAATCCTCAGTTGTGGCATCAGAATGAAGCAGGTCCGCTTGAGAAAAATAAAAGATCAGAAGTAGAAAACAGCAAATGTTTTAGAAAATGTTATGGATAAAGTTAAGCAGGAAACAATTTTGTGTTTTCCCTACCAAAATTCTAGCACTTCTCATACTGACATTCCTTAATGCAAAGTTGCATGGCTTTTTGATTTGTTTTCATTGTTGTTCTTTTCCGGCAAATATCGCACATTTATTATGATTGGTGTGTATTTTTCAAAAAAGCCTTGAGATGAGTTTTTAATGTATTCTTATTGAAACTTTGAGATATTATTACAGAATATGTGGTTTTCGATGAGTAGCATTGCATAACGCTGATTAAAAGCTTTTTTTAAACAAACTTTATTTATAAGGTTTTAAACAATACAGACAATTGCAGCGTAGTCAGGAGCATTGAAACAGTACAGTGTTCTCACCAGTATTCGGCACATCTGTCTGTCAGTTATGATCATACAGGCACGTCCTGCTAGCACATCCATCCGGGCCCAGCCTATCTCCCCTCGGAACATCTCAGCAGCAACCGCCCCCGTAATCTATCCACATCAGTAATGCAGTGGGCTCTGTACAGTTGCAAATGGTGCATTCCCTTCTCGCCCCCCCCTTCCTCCCCACCCTCCCCAATCTCAGTCTCCTCTCTGCGTTTCTCAGCAGTGATACCCTGCGGGTGTGCAAGTAAATAGCCTGTCAGGGGCCCCCAAATCTCGCCAGGTCTAGAGGCCGCCGGCAACAAGTCCGCGTAGGCACCTAGCTGTTCCTGACAATAGATCAAGTCGTCAAGCCACACTTTGAATTTCGGCGCCCTCCCTCTACTCCAGCGACATGCCACTCGCCGCTTCGCCAGCAGTAGCGCTAGTGCCACATACCTGCGATAGGCAGCCTTCAATAGTTTGACATATCACAGTAGTGCCAATAGAGGCGTGGGTTCAATCCGCTCATTTATCATCATAGCCAGGGCATCAAACACCTCTCCCCAGTACGCATGTATCTCCGGGCACTCCCAAGCCAAGTGCAGGAAGTCAGCATTCGGCGCTTTGCACCTTTCGCAGTGATCCGTCTCTCTCAACTTATATCTGCACAGCCTGGCCGGCGTATAATACACTCTATGCAAGAACTTATAATGCACAATGCGCAGTCTACTGCTAGCCGATACCTGCTTTGTCTGGAGCGCACAGTACTCCCACTGCTCATCCGTGAGATCGACTCCCAACTCTGCATCCCAGCCCGCGCGGGCCGGGGCAGCCGAAACTTGCTGCTGTGTGTGTGCAGTAGTGTATATCAAAGAGACCAAGCGTTTCGCCGTTGCGCTTTTAAGAATTAAATCTAGTGGCGTCAGTTCAGGGGGTTCGTCCGGAAAGTCGGGGGTAAGAGAGCGTACGCCCTGCCGAAGACGGATATATAGGAACGCGTCGAGAGGAGTACTCGGGGAGTCCTGAAGCATGTGTTCCAGCGTGCGGAATCGACTACTGTGGTATAGATCCCCCCAGGTACGGATGCGCACTCGTTCCGCAAATTTGCGGAACACCGTTTCCTGCAACAGTGGCATATTGGGGTGGTAGACGAGGGGCAGCAACGGGGAATAGAGCATAGGCGCCTCTAGTATGGTACAGATGCGTTGCCACGCCGCTGCAGTGCAGGTAATTGTCATTCCCGGTGTCTCCCTGCCAGTAGGCACCTCCCAAAGCGCCCCGTCAAGTGGGGTGGGGTGAGCGAGCCAGTGCTCCGCCGCGACTTGCGGCATATATCGCGGCTGGCATACCCAGAAGTACACATAATGTGTATGTGCGCTTAGGTAGTACAATTCAAGGTCAGGTACTCCGAAGCCCCCCTGTGAATACGGCCGTATGAGGACTGCCCATTGTATCCGCGAATGCTTGCCCCCCCACACCAGGCGTATCAACTCAGACCGCAGTGTTTTAAAAAAATAATTGCCGGGGTAAAACGGTATATTGAGGAATAAGTACAACAGCTGGGGTAATACCACCATTTTTATCGGGGAAGCACGTCCCGCCATTGAAAGCGGGAGGGAGATCCAGCGGGTCACGCAATCCGTAATATGCATCAGAGTCGTGCCGTAATTTAGACGCATGAGCGCATCCCTGTCTCTCGAGATTGTAATGCCCAGGTAACGCCAGTGGCGTAACGAAACTTGAAGGGGCCCCCCTGCAAAGTACATGCAGGGGGCCCCCACACTCCTGATCGAGTCGGAAGCTCTCAGGCCACGGACCTGCCAGTGCTGGAGGGTCCCCCGCGGAGCTCGGGGTCCTCCCACACCGTGGAGGCTGCAGGGGCCTTTGTTATGCCACTGCTTTTCACCATTGTCATATTATAGATGTGGGTGCAGCAGAAAAAGGAAACTGGTAGCCACATTGAATATGTGCCACAAATGAAAAGGCGCACTCCAAATTTACACCCCCTGACATCCTATGAAAGGGAAACGGTGGTCCCAGGAACTCCTCAGGCATTTTACTAGAGTCAGAGATGGAATCAGGCAGTCTGGTCTGCAAAAGAAGAGTTTAGTTTGTACCTGCACTGAGAGGCAACTTTTTAGGCTTTACTTAGAAAGGACATGCATTGTCTCTGAACGACATATTGTTTCACACAGTAGGCTTACAGCGCCCCATCCCCATAGCTTACCATTTGTTAGCCTCAGCGTCGCTCTCATTTCCTTTGAACATGTGTGTCACATCATGCAGGCATTATGTCTTCTTCTTGTGTTTGGCCCTCCCCTGGAGCACAGTCCAAGTAGTTGTGTCCATCCACTACTTACGTTTATGGGGCTACTTTTTTATTTGTGCTCAGGCACTCTGTATGAGTGCTTGTGTTTTCAGTCCGTCTCCTATATCACCATCCATGTAGTTTTTATTCCCTGCCATCAGTTCCCCTTCCATGTTGCTTCTTGTCCCTCCTACCCCCTACCAACTACTTTACTCCACTGCACTCTATGCCACTTTGCTCTTCTCCACACCATTCTACTCTACGCCACTGTACTTGACGTCCCATGCCACTCTACTCTGCCACTTCACTTTATGCCACTGTACTCTACATCACTATACTCTACGCTTTGCACTCTATGCCACAGCACTCTACTCTTCAATGCTCTATGCCACTGCACTCTACACCACTGCACTTTATACCACTGCATTCTGAGACTCTACTCTGCACCACTTTACTTTATTCTACTGCACTCTACGCCACTCTTCTCTGCACCACTCTACTCTATGCCACTGAAATCTACGCCGCTACACTCTAAACAACTGCACTCTATGCCACTGCAGTCTACTCAGTGCCACTGCACTCTACACCACTGCTCTGTTCACCACTCTATTCTATGCCTCTGACCTCCATGTCACTCTACTGTACTCTGCACCACTCCATACCACTGCACTCTACACCACTGCACTCTACTCTGCACTACTCCACTCTACGACACTCTAGTCTACCCACTCCACTGTGTGCCACTCTACTGAATGCCTCTCTACTCCTGTCCACTCCATTCCACTTTACTCTATGGCACTCCACTCTACACCACTCCACTCTATTCCACTGCACTCTATGCCACTCCACTCTGCTCTACACCACTCCATTCTACTCCATTTCACTCTATGCCACTCCAAGCCAATCTATTCCACTCCAATTTATGCCAATCCACTCTATGCCACTCTGCATCTCGCTATGCCACTCCACTCCACTCTACTCCACTTCATACTGCTGTAGAAGATGGCTAAAACACTAGCTCTTGCATAGGCGAAACCTATTAGCTTTGCCAACGTTTGTTTTTGTTATGTGGTGAATTTTCCTGGTCTACACCAGACACACCGGAAGAACGTCTGGTGCTCACTGGGTCCATTAGCCATTTTATATGTCATGGCCCCTGTCGTCGTACGTAGGGTGGCAGGTACATTAATTTCAGCTGTCTACATTTCTAGAGATGGCCTTTTGTCTCCGGGTGTAACAAAATGCTGTACTTTGTATTTTGAGTTGGATTTTTCACCAATTAGAAAATGGAATTATCCAGATCCCACATTTTCCCTGGGGCCTTTCATCTGGATGCTTATGGAAAACTGTTCCCCGGTACTATTCACACCGAAACCTCCATTCTGCTGGTCTCTATGCTACTGAAATCTTAAAATTAAAAATGATTCAGCTTTGAAAGAAAATATTAGGTTACGCAGTTCCATTCTGTGGAAGAATTTGCAATATAAACTTCATTTGATTGAGTTGGTGGATATTTATATTCAGAAGCTGGAAATCTTTCAGTACCTGTGCCAACAGTGGAGCCTGTCCTTATTTCAGAGGGATGCAGCACTATAGAAATATTGAATCAGGTAAATTTTCTATGGTTTCCAGTATAAGTGAGGGTCTGCTCTGAATGAACCTACCATCAACCACTTGTCTGTTAAACATAGTAGAGGTTTCTAATTGATGGCTAGATGGACTGGCCTGATACTGGCCTATTCAGTGCATTCCTGCACTCATACGCTTTACTGGGAAGTCCTATTATGAATACTCACAGCCCTATGCAGTGAGCATATTAAAATGCTAGCGTCTTTCCTTCTTGGCCCCTAGTAAAAGAAAGGACTATGGGTAGTTGACTGAAGAGGGGGTGGAGGGAGGAAGCAATACCCAGCATACGTGTGGTGTATATTTAAACTAATAAGAGCTTACGCTTTTGTGAGGCTAATTGTTGATTGATTATTTCATGCTACAGAAAACTGCATTACTTTACAGAACAGTGTGTTTTCCATTTACACTGCCTCTTGATGGTACAGTTGTGTCTGATGTATACAAAAATGATGAGTGGAATGCTTGAATTAATCTCAGCCAATGGTAATTACTTGAGGCCGAATCCCAGGACCATTTCCATCCTTATTAGAAATCATTTTAGCTAGTTCTAGTAGCCCATTTTTCACTGGACCATTGTCTGAGCATACCTGTCCTACATATGGCATCACATGGAAGCCTACAAAAACACTGATAAATAGAATGGTTGAATTAATCTCTGCCACTGCTAATTGCTTGGGATTGTATCTCAGTCCATCGTCCATCATTTTTTTGTACACCATGCCACCTCAGTTTGGACCCAGCCATATGCGAATCAGTCTTGACCCTACTCCAGTGGTAACAGTCCAGCCTGAACTGCCAGGCTTGGTCCTCCCTGAACTGGAATACAAGCAATCCAGGACTGGTTTTGCCCATATTGGGGTTGTCTCTGGTGCCAGAGTGTTGTTTGATAATTGTGGATTTTCCTACGGATTCTGAACTTTCTCTGATTTACCTTCCTTCAATGTGATATAAAAGCTGAATATGTCATATTCGATATCACCAGAGATACAGACCAGTCACTGGACAGCAGATGGATTCGATATAGTGAATTATCTGATGATTGGGAAATACTTCTATCCAATCATGGTCAATCTCTGCAATTAACTTTTGTGGACAAAGATGACACCCTAGGATTACTCCAAGAGCAGCTATATACCCATTCCTGGACTCAGAGTGGAGCTAAAGTGGTTCCAACTATTTGTGGGTGGTGCTTCTGCCTGATTGGTGTCAAGCATCCACCTTTCTGAACAAACCACTATCCAACGTCTGCTAAAAGTAAACAATCGCAAGTTTGACAGATTCCTCAGATGTCTTTCATTTACTAAGACCTAAAACACTTCACATAATTGATTATCCCTTAATTTTGATCTCATTTGCAGTACCTTTCCAGTCACATTATGGGAGAATGAGGTCGCTTATTCCATTTAAAGGGAGAAAATAGGATCAGCATTTGGATGGGACCACCACTTACATATAATGAGAGTATTTTTCTGTTGGGCTTCTTTGTCTGCATTAGAGATGACAAATGGGTTATTGATTGTGTTGTAGAAGAAGCATCATACAGGTGGCAGGTGACTGATGTAGTGCTATAGATGTAAGGGGTCTGCAGAGGGGTCAGCTGGGTGCCTTGAGGTAGAATGTCCAGCTTTAAATTCAGTGTGGTGAGATAAAGTAAAAGAGACACACAGTAGGTATTGCAGAAACTCTAGTAAACACCACATCTGCAAACTACATGTACATGTGGCAGCCTCATGCTACGGCATTCTCAGAAAACTTCGGAAAATACTGCCCCTACTCCCAGACACAGAACGCAGAATATTGGTTCAATCCCTGGTGCTGACACACTTAGACTACTGTAACTTCCTATATCTGGGGGCCCATAAGTCTACCGTCAGCAAGCTGCAGGTGGTTCAGAACTGTGCCGCAAGGCTCCTACACAATGCTCCTAGAAATGTATCAGCCAAACCGGCGCTGATGAAACTGCATTGGCTACTCATTACAGAACGAATAAAATTCAAATTACTGTGTATAGCACATAAATCTCTGTGGGGCACTGGTCCCAAAATACTAAAAAACCTGATATCGTTCTACTGTCCCTCTCGGACATTGAGATCTTCAAATAAACTCCAAGCTAAAGTCCCCAAGATTAGGAGGACCAGAATGGCGGCCGCCTGTTCTCTTTCAACGCATCCACTCTATGGCACTCGCTTCCCACCAAAATACGGGAAGTGACTAATCCCCTCGAATTTAGTAAGAAACTGAAAACTTGGTTCTTTCAGCACTTGTAGTAAGATTGGATAACATCAGTGGTGACTCCGAGCGCTGGGATGCTTACGGGTAGCCATGCGCTATATCAAGAAATAAATAATAAAAATAAATAATAATACTCGCCTTTGTGAGATAGACAACAGCCATGAAGTTTCAACTTACATTTATATCACAGCTCTACACATCCTGAGAAAGCCATGTCTGAAGGATTAATAAAGAGGAAAAATATCTGTGCTGGTACAGATTACCCTATGCAATCCATATGTCTACAGCACTTCCCTATGTTCGAATAGGAGGGTGGAGATTCATCTATCAATGGAACACCTCATTCACATAGTGTTCAACACTTGTCTCAATGCAATCAACGAGCATTGAGCCTTAAAAAGGGCAGTTCCATCAAGGAAACGGCACCTCCTTCTCCAAGGGAGAGCTTGGTCCTGCAGCAGATTGTTGATGCTTGTTCAACAGACTTTCGGGCCTGGGTACACACAATAAAGCATCTAGAACAGCGATTACAAAGGATCTAATTTCATACAAATACCTTAAAATTAAAATTGGAGTTTTAGCAAAACCAGACGGTTTTTGTTCCTAGCAATGTTTCTTGACTCTATTTTCCTTTATTTTTTTTGCTTGTTGGATGCGTTCCTTGCTTGTGTTTGTTGTAATCTACTCCCACCAAGGCCTGGATCCCCTCAAGGCCTTATTATGTGGGAGGGCTCCGACCAGAGTGTATGGTGTTCTGAATCTAGTGTTCATGACCTTGCCCATCCTCAAGTTGCCTCTCATGAAAAACCTCTCTGTCCAGCATAGCGCCACCGTTCTACTTTAAGGCACATGCCTTATTTGAAACACCTCATTATTCCATTCACCCAGCATCTTTCCGTTATATCACATCCTCTCTTCCAAGCAGAGACCTATCTTACATCACCTCTTTTTTAAGTGCCACTCGTCTTTAATCCGAATTTCTATTAAATACCCCTTTTCAGTAGCGCCTCTCTTATTTAAAGCGCACCCCCCTTTTCATTTCTTCCGTGAAATGTCTTTCACTTAAACTGCCTTCCTTCCTTAAACCTTCTGTCTTTCCCTTAAATATCCTCTCCCACTTCAGTAAAGTGCCTCTGCCCTGTAAAGCGCCTCAGTCCTTGCCATGCGCGCACGCAGTTTGCATACACTGAACGCCTCTGGGCTACGCTGGCCCTACGAGGTTGTACTGAATGGAGTATCAAGCATCAAGGGGCCCACTTTGGACACTGCCTGTGGCTAAATGAGTCCCGTAGCTTTAATAACTCGGGGAATAAACCAGGCCAGCCCAGCCCCTCCCTCCTCGGTGGCTGCCATCAAAACCTAATCTGGGCCACACTCAAGTGAGCCAAGGAGGCGCGTGCAGAAGGTTTGAGCTGCCAGTGCCTTGAAGGCCATAGTTTGTTCTGCGGCCCATCTCCAAAGCCCACCGCCTCCCAGACCAAGCAAGCGTAGGACTGGCCTCTGAACAAATCTGAATCTCCTCCATTACTGACCTGCGGGGCTGGCAGAGGCCGTGCACATCGCTGCATGCAGGCAGGGGCCATCAGATGCCACACTTTCTTTCACAAACCTGCGCCGGCGGAGACAACTGCGCACCATCTAATTATGAAAGTGGAAGCCTCAGAGGCCCGGCCGGACCGGGTGTGCGCATGCGCACCCACCATCTAATAAATGAAGAGGCCGTGGCGTGCATGCACCATTTAATTCATGAAGATTTGAAGAGGCTTGCTTGCTGGCTCCGCTGAATGAGGGGGCCCCTGGAGCGTGGGGGCCCCCACGCACCGCGGGGGCTGCGGGGGCCTGTGTTACGCCCCTGGGTAACGCACCTCATCCTCGCACCACTCCAAGGGGTAGTCCAGCGGGAATCGGTTCGCGCCGGCCGTCAAGGGGAAGACACACGACTTACTCCAATTTATTTGAATCCCAGAGAGTCACCCGAACACTATGAACTCACGAAGGATCGGGTTCAAGTTGACGTGCGGCTCTCGGACATACAAAGTAATGTCATCCGCGTAGAGGGAGATTAATATGTGTCTCATGTTGCAGCGCAGCGCCTTATCACTATGATGCTGTCGTAGCTTAGCCGCCAAGGGCTCAACCGCAAGTGCGAAGAGTAAAGGGGACAGAGGACAACCCTGTCGGGTCCCTCTTGTAACCGAGAAAGCACTTGACACGCGTCCATTAACGAGCACCTTGGCCATGGGCATAGAGTACAGCAACCGAACCCAAGAGAGGAAGAGAGGTGGGAACCCCATACGCAGCATCACCCCAAACATGTAATCCCATTCAAGGGAGTCGAAAGCCTTCGTGGCATCCAGGAATACCGCCGCCAGAGGCAACTCAGGCGCATCATTATTCAACACCGAGAAAAGGGTGCGCAGGTTATGGGAGGTTGCGTGCCCAGGCACGAATCCCGATTGGTCGGGAGCACCAAAGCCTCCATCAATAAGGTCAGCCGGTTGGCAATTAGCTTGGCCAGAATTTTGACATCGCAGTTAAGGAGTGATAACGGGCGATAGGAGTCGCATAAGTGAGGCTCCTTCCCAGGTTTCAATATGGAGATGATCAGGGCCTCCCGCATAGACGGTGGGAGGTGCCCAACCTCCAGGGCATCTTCGTAAACCTCGCGTAGTATGGGGGCCATCTGATCTATATACAGTTTATAGAACTCAACCGGTATGCCATCTGTGCCAGTGGCCTTCCCAGATTGAAGTTGCATGATGGCCTCTCGCACCTCGTCCAGTTGGAACGGGGTGCAGAGGAACTCACGCTGCCGGTCACTTAGCCACCCGAGCGTCACATCAGCCAGGTAGCCCTCCAGGTCTAGCCCCCCAGCCCTCTGTGTGGTATACAGCCGCTCATAATGTGCGGCGAAGGCATTTAGAATGGTCGTCGTATCTCTGTATACTTCCGCCCCTGGGCCTTCCAACTCCAACACAAGGGAGGAGTGCCGTGGTTTCCGTGGTTTCCGTGGTTTCCGGATAACGTCCGCCAGCGCTTTGCCCGGCCGCTCCGCCTCCCCATACCGCCTAGCCGTCCAATATTTACCCCGAAATCGTGTCTCTCGTTCGCTTCCGCCATATACTCATTGAGCTGTTCTCGGAACTTGACCCGGGTAGCTTTATCCGGGCACACAGCCAGCTGTGCTTCCAGCCCCTTCAGGTCTCCCTCTAGCCGCCACAGAGTGCCGACAATATCCTTTAGCACCCCCGCCCCCTTTGATATACAGTAGCCGCGAAGCGTGACCTTAAAGGCCTCCCAGACGGTCTCGACATGTTCAACTGTTCCTTTATTTCGAGCGAAAAAATCGCTCACTTCCTCTCCCAGGCCATCCTGGAAAACCGGGTCCAGCAATATGGACGCGCGCAGTCTCCAGCTATTGCGTGGGGGGCTGTAATCCGCCGACGCCAACGTAAGGCGGACAGGGGCATGGTCAGAGTAGGTACGCGCCAGATGCCGCACCTGCGCAATAGCGGGCCCCATGCCACGGGACACAAAAACATAATCCAAGCGAGCCCAAGACGCCGCTCGTGCTGTAAAGTGCGTACCCTCCCTCGTATGTGGGTGCAAGTGGCGCCAGGTGTCCAGCAACTGATAAGTGCAGAGTACATCATGAAGGGCTGCCCTTGCCCGGGTATAATGATGCGGGGCAGGGTGGGACCTATCCACCCCCGGGTCGCAGGTGACATTAAAATCCCCTCCCCAGATAACGTGATTGGAGCCCACCGCGAATATCTCAGCCCATAGAGAAGTGTAAAAATCGGGGGTGTCCACATTGGGACCATAACAGCAAGCCAGGGTGACGGAGTCAGAGCCCAACCTACCTCATGCTATGCAGTAACGCCCCTGCGCATTCCATGTAGCACCCGCCAGCTGGAACGGGGTCCGCTTCTTTATGAGAATAGCGGTGCCCCGGGCGTAGGTGGAATAAGAGGAAAAAATTTGGTGGTCCGCCCATCTACTGGCGAAGGTAGTGGGGCTCCGGGAGCTGAGGTGCGTCTCCTGCAGCATAGCGATATTCACCTGGTGCCGGTCGAGATAGGCCAGTATCTGTCGCTTTTTACGCCCATCTCCCAGCCCCCGAACATTCCAAGTAAGGATGTGCAGTTTGTCCCCTACCCCATCCGGCATAAGTAGGCACAGTCCATACTAGGCAACAAGAGCCATGGCCGCCAAATACAGAGCCGCAACTGAAAGCCCCCATAGTACCACAATGCAATTTGTGCTGCCCTCTTGGGCCTGCCAGCTAATACCACGCTCGAACGGCCTGATCGTAATCCGGCCACCACCAGTAAGAACAAGCAAGTCCGATAAACACCCTGCGAAAACCCTCCCCCCTCCCACTGAAGCATCCCCAACTTGCCAGAAGTATACCCCCTCCCTCTTATCCCTCCCAAACAAAAAACAAAACAACAACAACATAATACACTCAGCAATCCCAAAACAAAGTCCAATAGGGCAGGGACCAGCCCGCATGGCCCAGCCCATGCAGTCTGCCGCCGGAGGGGGCTACCCGTGGGGGATCGCTTAGGCGACTGCGCTCTCCCTCTCCGCTCCGCCAGGTCACCGAGCATGGTCAGGCTCAGACACAGGCGGAGCCGAGAGTGCCCAGCCGGGTAACAGTCATTCTTCAGAGCAACCAGATCGGTGATCATCACACAGTCTCTTCACCAACTATCCACCCCGCCAGTCAATCCTCGTTACTACCTTGCCCATATGCTAGTGCAGATCACATAGGCCCACATACAGACCGTGCATCCAGCAGGGAAGGTAAGAAGGCAATACTACATCTCCTGTGTGTCAGCGTCCGCCTCAAATGGTGAAGGGGGGCGCGCCTCCACGCCATTGTCCAGTCCGCGGCCAGTTCGTTTCAAATGTTTAAGAAAGTCCTCCACCTGCTGCGGCGACGTGAAGAACCGCTGCTGACCCTGATGAGTGACTCGAAGGTGCGCAGGATACAACAGCGCATAGTCTATCTGAGCCTGCCGCAGTTTGGCCTTCACCGCTGTGAACTTGCGTCGCTCCTCCTGGACCAGCGGAGTGAAGTCCGGGTATACTGTGAATGCGTTGCCGTCGTATGACAGTTGTTTTTTGCTTCTCGCTATCCGCAACGTAGTGTCCCGGTCCCGATAATTTAAAAGGCGCGCTATGATGGGGCGAGGCGCGCTCCCAGGAGGAGGCTGCTGGCCCAGTGCACGGTGCGCCCTCTCGACAATGAATTGCCCCGAAAGGGCATCCGCCCCCACAGTTGCTAGCAACATCGTTTCTATATAGTCCTCCATCCTCCCCGTATTGGTGGACTCCGGTATGCCCACGACGCGGATATTGTTGCGCCGGCTACGTGCCTCCAAATCCTCGTTCTTCGCAGCCACCACCCTCAGCAGTTTCTCCATGCGATTGACCTGCGTAGCAACTCGGGCAGCGGAATCTTCAGTATCCGATATGCGTCTCTCCGCTTCAGTGAGCCGATCGTCATGGCCTTCCAATTTGTGCGTAATAGCATCAATACTCGACGACATCCCGTCCATCTTGTCAGCCATGGTAGCGAACCCCTGTCGCACCTCCAGTAGTATGCTCTGGACATCGGTCGCCGCCACAGGCCCAACGCTCCGGGGTCCCTCCTCCCCGCCCAGTTCCCGATCTTCGCGCGAGGCGCGCATACCCTTCCTGGGTGCCGCAAAGTTCAGCTTGGGCTGTCGGGTATCCGTCTTCCCCATGTCGCCACCGCTATGTCACCGCCTCCTTCAGGCTGCACTGGCCCTCCACGTGGCCGCCCCCAGGTACCGCAGTGCAGCTCGCCACAGAAGAACTCGTCCAGAAATCCACGTGGGGGGGAGGGGTCCAAAGCTCCAGGGCCACTCAAAGGAGCAGGGTCGAAGGCCACAGCGCGGGGTCGGCAGCTCCGCAGGGGGGGGCACAGGACAACCGCCAGCCCAGTGCACCACAATCAGGCATCCTGGGCGCAGTCCCCCTAGACAGCACCGTCGTCAGCAGCCGTCCAGCTCTCCTGCACGTCTCTCCGCACCTCCCGCAGGAGTATCCCCCCTCTCCAGCACTCTTCTTAGGGCTCCTCACCCCACCGCCGCTGCTGCCGCCAGATTTACAACGGGGGGCAGCTGCTGCCCACACAGTCAAGGAACAGTCAGGCAATGCCCTCTCAGCCCGCACTCACCAAGGGCCAGGGGAGCCGCCGCCGCCGCACCAGGGTCTCGCCAGATGAGCCAGGGGCCTCCCAGCAGTGCACACGTCCGTCCCCTCCGATCCGTTCCCAGGCCCCAGCGGTCGGCGTCCTCAGCGCGCACCGCGCTAGCAGGCAGGGGGGGCAGGTCCTCTCGCGGCGATCCCGGCTCCCTCGCGCCGTCCACTTAGGCCCAGGCACCTCGCGTGCAGCACCGGGCTCTCGGGGTCACACAGGCCGGGAGAGGGCTCCGCAACGCTCCGCTCTTCGGCCGGGCCCAAGTTCTCCGCCAGATATCTCGGCCAATACTGCCTCAGTGACGACGCTTTTTTTTACTGGAGCCGCAGCAGCGTGGGCGCTTCCCGCTGACACCTTCACTTCATCCGTAATTCGCTCAGAGAAGGATATTTAGGCGGATATATTCGCTGGGCTGCAGGAGCCTCACAGCAGTGCGGCCATTCTGCTCGCGCGCCACCTAGCGCCCCCCAACGCTAATTAAATGCTTTCACAAAAAAAAGTTCTACTTAGTGGCATAGACTAAAACAAAGAATATGCCTCAGATACCCATAATTTGTAGCATAGTTCTCGAGTCCAGAGGATTCTTTTTGAAGTCCATAATCCTACTTGGACAGAAGACCACAGAACTCCATGAGCTGCATTACTATATAAAGAATCATGGCTAAATATAGAATTCAGAAAGGTGTGGAAACTGTTTCTGAGCTGCTATTTTAGCGAGACTGTTGCACAGGAGCCATGGTTCTTGGCCTCTAACTGATCAGTGAAAGTGCCTCAAGCAATAGTCTATTTATTGCCTGTGGCTTTCTGCCACTGAAAGGATCAATCAATCTATCAGGATTTGTATTGCACAGCTGCTTCACCTGTGCGGGTCTTGAGGCGCTGTGCGGTTCTGCTGCGGGATTCAGCTGCTCATTCCTATTGGTTGAATATCCAGGTCTTGAGGTCCTGACAGAATTGTTGGAGCGACGGAGCTGCTCTGAGGTGTAGGGGGAGGGTATTCCAGGTCTTAGCTGCCAGGTGGGAGAAGGAGCAACCTCCACTGTTCATCCAGCGGATGCACTGGGTAGCTGCTAGAGAGAGGAATCTGGAATTAAGTTCCCTGATAGGTTGGAAGAAGTTTATTAGTTTGTTGAGGTACGCCGGTACCCAGCTGCGGTCCGTGCAGGTAACAGCGGTGGGGCCGCATGGGGGGGATTTCGAGGGACGATGCAGAGGGAAAATTAAATAAATAATGAATTTCCCCTTGGAATCATCCCACGAAATCTACCCCAAGTGGCCCCACCGCCCAGGGCCGGACTGGGAACCAAAACCGGCCCTGGCAAAATGCTCGGCTGGCCCCCCAGGTGGTTGGGGCTGTGGCCGAGCTGTTTGCCAAGGTGGGTTTCAGCTGATTTTGTTACAGGGGGTGATATTGCAGCTATGCTGTAAAAACGGCCCTGTAACAAAATTGCCCCCCAGGGGCCCAAAACTGGCCCCCACCCTAGCGGCCCACCGGGGAAACGCCCGGTGCCCGCTACGGCCATTCTGGCCCTGCCACCGCCCCACCGCTTTAGCTGCATGGACTGCGGCTGCCGGTACCTCAACATACAAGGATCACATTTAAAGCACTCTGCATTGTACATTTGGCGATCTATGGGCAGGATCCATCTTTGTACAATTAAAACTTGCACTCCTCTACCATGACATGAAAGCTCTGGGAAAAAATCTCAAAGAAAATAAGGATGCAAAGTAATGACCTAGAATGAAGAAGGACAATAAAAGTCTGGCTGTTTCCTGAAATGTATTACCAACTGAACACAACTCACAAGAACTGCTGTACACATGATGCATTCTATCTCTTACCCTCTTAAAGTATTGTGCTGCAACATGCATGCTCCAACATGATTAAAGCACATTTCCAATCCTCATATATAAGGGAAAGCATGCATTGCATAAGTAACACCACAACCAACATTATTGCATCCATGGGCTACAAACTGAATACAATTTAGGCCTGACACAGGATGGGAAAGCACAATTTAATTCAACGCACTGTGATCCTGCAGACAGAACATCACCACTGCTGGGACTGGGCACATGATCCTGTAGACAGAACATCACCACTGCTTGGACTGGGGAATGCGATCCTGTAGACAGAACATCACCACTGCTTGGACTGGGCACATGATCCTGTAGACAGAGCATCACCACTGCTTGGACTGGGCACATGATCCTGTAGGCAGAACATCACCACTGCTGGGACTGGAGCACATCATCCTGTAGACAGAACATCACCACTGCTGGGACTGGGCATGTGATCCTGTAGGTAGAACATCACCACTGCTGGGACTGGGCATGTGATCCTGTAGGCAGAACATCACTGCTGGGAGGGGAGCATGTTATCCTGTAGGCAGAACATCACCACTGCTGGGACTGGGGCATGTTATCCTGTAGGCAGAACATCACCACTGCTTAGACTGGGGCACGTGATCCTATAGACAGAACATCATCGCTGCTGGGACTGGCTGCCCTTGATCATGTGGCATGGTCAGTAATGATACAACCCTTTGTAGGAGCTGTACAAAGCCATTGAAAGGTCTGAGGAAAATCTTTAGGAAATATCTTATTTTTAATGATTTTGTGTTTCATGGAAAAATGAGAAATGACACACATAGGGCACATGTCTTTTTTTCACAGAGGTACCAGGAGCATTGTGCTGGTGTTAACTGTGTACAGAAATGAAGTAAACTAAAATCTTGTTGGTATGTTACGGAATGGCAGTATTGATCACATAAATGCAATTTTTACGCAAAACTGTAATTGTGCCCAAATGGGGAAAATATGAGGCATTGGGTTCAAGCACATTTTTACTATTAGTACAAAAGTTATAATTGGCCTTCTTTGTTGTCAGAAAGTACTGTTAGAGAGGTCTGGTTTGGCCCCTTGGTCAGGTTTCAGTGCCCCAGTTTTGGATGCATCTAGACAGAGCTTGTTCTGGATCATCCATGCTTGGTCATGAGGCAAGCACTGGGCCCTTTGCTGTCAGCCTCCATATGTGTGGAAAGATTCCTTCATGTGGCTAGAATGTGGGTCCATTGGGACCAAATACAAAGTCAATAGGAACAGTTTGAGAGTCTGTCTTTGACCCCCTACAGTGTAGATAGTGGCAGAAAGCTTAATCTGGTAAGTATGGCCATCCCGGAAGGATGCGAACACCTCTAATTCATTTTGCAGGCTTCTCAGGACTCCATCATGAACAATATCAAAGCCATGGAGAAGTCAAGAATCAAGAAAGAGCAGTTCTGCTCTTCAACAGTTGTGCAGTCATTTATTATATCTGTAGGTTAAAGAGCAGGCTTCATATAGCGTCTAGGGATCCATCGCCATATGTATTGTTTCCAGCTACAAGTGGAACTGACGGTAGGCTGAGGTTCCAGAGTGATAGCCAGAATACCAAGCATTACCAAAGTTAATAAGTCAGGCCCAGACAAGCTTGCGCGATATTTCATTCTGATATTTTATTTAATTGCCAGTCCATGCCACACAGGATAAAGCATGCCGCCGCATAGGCATAGCCACCAATGAAAAACGCTGGTCCAGATCTATTAGAATATCCTAATTTACGAAACGTGCAGGGGGGTTGGGAAATGGAGCTGGGGTTTGTTGAACCTGCAACCAACTTTAACAAGGACATCTGTTTGCACGCCTGGTTCCACTCTCCTAGTTCTTTAAACGCTCTGTTTTTCAATAGTGGATTTTGCTACTGGTGTAGTAAGTACATTGACTCGTTGGTACATTGTTGGCTTTCTATCGCTCATATTCGGTTTAGTTAATAGTCTGCAAAGTTCTGAACTTCCGTTGGTCTTGGACATAAGTAAAGAAAACAATATATTGATCATCAAATTATGCTCATGCGATTAATGCAGATTTTGAGTTGATAGAAAGCAAATTATTTTTCTCAAGCTCATGTGCGTAGAACTCTACATGCATCCTTGTGTAATGTAACTGGTGCTCTTGTAAAGCGCTCCAATACCTTCGGGTCGAGTTTGCGCTATATAAAAACTGCAACAACAACAAAAATTATGTACTAATGCCGCAAGTCAGCCAAGAAATCAACGCTTCACGTTAAATACTGTTTTCAAAAAGAAGTTACTCTTCTAAGACTAAGCTATAGTTAATCTCCCATGATGATCAGAGACACTCAGGTATTGAATACATTGAATGTGATGAGAAATACAACATTTATTGTGCTGTGGAACGACTAAACTGCTGTACATCAGAGCGATGTACGCAGTCTGTCCCAGGCACCGGTATCACTGATGTGTCTTTTATGAGAAGGAATCAGGGAAACTTACAGACTTTGGCCTCACTAAATGCAAGCTACACTTGTATGGTCAGAAAAAGACAACCAGAGAAGATTGAATTTCAATTTTCCACACAACCTAAAAATAAATCACTAGCAAAGTAAAAATACACCAGCGGACAATCTAAGAATTTCCAAATTTGCATCCAAACGGTTTAATTTAAGAACTCAAATATTCACCCTTCAATGAATGCATAAATGACCTTTGCACCAACTGGTCAGTGAAAAAAATTCATTTTGCACCAGTCGCTCTTTGTAAATGTGACACGTTGTAAAACTGACACAGTGTTTGACAGAACCTCCAAAGCACGGGCATTTTACTCCAAAAACTAGATTATACAACTGTAGTAGACAGTAGCAAGTTGCTAAAACTGCGGGCAACATTGTGGCAGCATTGTGGCTTCTGGTAACTGCCTGGGGCATGAAACAGCCACCTTACTGTGTCACATCAGCACCGAACTAACAGTGCAGGGCAGTAGCCCTCAGTTTCCTCTTTAAAAAGCTACATTTTTTATTTTGCATTCCTGCTACCTTTACATATTTTATGCTAGCGCCCTGCTAATATTTGTGGAACATAAAGTAAACGACGCCTGCTCTTCTTCCGATGACTGTGGCGGATTCGAGGCACTTCAATGGAATCCGTCTCTTGCTCCTCGTGCAGAGGAGGCATGACAGCCGCGTCCTCTGTCTCGGCCCCCCTCCCTGTACATCCCTTGTACCTCATTTCGAGTCGCCTCCAACACGACGTGACTGCGCGGCTGTCTCATCATCGCTCCCTTGAAAAACACGAAGGAAACAAAGAAGTGCGCTTAGAATTGGACAGATGTCAAACGTGGCGCTAAACACCTTGGAAGCTCCATGTTTGATGTCAACAGAAAAGAGGTCTTCCTTGGAGCACCGCAGTTTGACGTCCTCTGACGTCTCACCGCGCCTTGCGATGTCTTCTATGAAATAGGAAAAATGCATTACAAAGACTGAGGCAAAACAATTACATTTAGGGCTACCGAGTTTTCTGTCATTTTGGCATCTCTGTGTAAAAAAAGTGTTGGAATTTGTTTATACACGTTTGTATTGCTGGGAATCTCCACAACAGGGAGTGTTTCATCTCTCGTGTATCTATTATATCTGCGGCTCAGTGTCTTTGTTTCATGTTTTTTGCTCACTGTTTACAAACCTTAATAAAGCCCTAGGAGAGATGGTTCGCAAACAGCGAGACATGTGATGGCTGGATCTCTCTAACAACTCTGCCTGTGATGTCATGATATTTGTGTGAATGCGTCAATGACACGATCCAAAATGCTAAAAATGTACAAGACTCTGAATCAACAAAAATATTTGCAAACGAAGTGCCTGATCAGTGGCGTAACGAAACTTGAAGGCGCCCCCCTGCAAAGCACACGGAGGGGCCCCCCCCCTGCACCCCGTCCCTCGGCGGCCCGGGCCACCACCTACCACTTTGCCCTACCACCCAGAAATCTAGTATATTTTAATTTGAAACCTCCAACATTTAAATGAAATGCCTCTATATTGTCTCTCTAAGTTCTAATGAGAAAGTGGGAAACACTTAACATACAAGCTATGCCATTTGTAACAATATTGTCAAAAGCAGATTATTTAACTGAGCAAGCAATCGGAACAATGCCAAGGAGCGATCCTATTGTCTCAGGAACGGAAGCAATCAGAACAATGCCAAGGAGCGTTCCTATTGTCTCAGGAACGGAAGCAATCAGAACAATGCCAAGGAGCGATCCTATTGTCTCAGGAACGGAAGCAATCAGAACAATGCCAAGGAGCGTTCCTATTGTCTCAGGAACGGAAGCAATCAGAATAATGCCAAGGAGCGATCCTATTGTCTCAGGAACTGCCTATGGCTGAAGAATAAAGAACAACTATGAAAGGTCTGAAACAGAATTGACATTAATGGACAATAACTTGGAACTTTGAAAGACAAACCCAAACCTGCAATTCCATAAAAAACTTGACTGACAATATACATGAGAAGTACACAAGATACAACTCAGTATCGTGCGAAAGGCCAGAGAAACAGACTGGTGAATTATTCGCATGCCACACCCTAGCGACTGTCAAGGGCTGTGCATGATATTAACGTAAACTGAGGAAGCAATTTCAATTTCTACCATCATGTCTTTATTAGTAAGCATTGCAAAACAGGCAGGCAAACAAGGCTGCGTAAAAAAAACTGTTTGAATGCTTCAGAACATTGATGCAGATGTTTGTCTGTTTTAATGTATCTTTTCTGTAGTGTAAACAATGCTAAATTCAAGATTTAAGGCACAAACATTGCAGACAACTGCAAGCAACACCATACATAACACTGCATGTAGAATAAAAATAATCCATATCAGCAAGTACCTAATGACAATCTATACAAACTGTAGTTGGTAAAGCAAAAGAAAAAGTGCAAATAATTTCAAAGTGCATAATAAAGCAATCACCAGTCCAGTAATATACAAAACCCAAGCATATTTTTGTAAAACAATCCAACTTTCTTCTTGCATCAAGGTGAAAATACTTTCAAAGTGCATGATAAAAACAAGTCCAGCAGTATGCAAAAACAAAGCTAGGTTAGTCTAACAATTCCCTTTTTGAAGCCTGAAATATTTCAAAGTGACTAGCACAACAGTAACAAGTACAGCAGGCCATAGCAAACAAAAATCAAACCACTTTAGCCAACCAATGCCCTTTTGGTTTGTGCATGAAGGTGCAAATATTTCAAAGTGACTGGTAAAACAATAACAAGTTTAGCAAGCAGCAGCATACATAAATCAAACCTATTTAGTCAGACTAATTTCCCTTTTGTTTGTGCATGAAGGCATACATATTTCAAAGTGCCTGGTAAAGTAATAACAATTTAGCAGCGTAAACACCAAACCTGTCCAATCAAACAATGCCCCTATTATTTGTGCATAAAGGTGCAAATATTTCAATGTGAGTGGTAAAAACAATAAGAGGTTTAGCAGCATGGACATTAAACCAGCCTCGACAAAGTATGCCCTTTTAGTTTGTGCATAAAGGTGCAAATATTTAACCCGTTCGACGCTTGTGACGGAGCGGTTCCGTCACGTGCGTCGGTTGCGCTGTGCGCATGACGGAACCGCTCCGTCATGGCCCCGCCCGCGCACGGAATCTTCAGCGCGGCGCGGAAATCCGCGCCGCGCTGAAGGGGTTAAGTGACCCGCAAAACAATAACAAGATCAGCAGCAAAATAAACAAAGCTGTTTACTCAAATGATGGCCCTTTTGTCTGTGCAAAAGGAAGTGTCAAGGGGGTGCATATATGTCATGTTAAACTGAATACATTTCTTCTTGCCTCTAGAAACGTATATTCAGAATATTGAGGTAGCCCATATATAAGCGAACAGTATTTAAAGTATGATATACTGGCAGAATACCATATTACTTACTGCTTCCTCATGTGATTCAAAGGACAGATACATTTAGAAAAACAGACTATGAGTAGAAACAGTACTTGCAGGAGCCTGACGAAATGAATTGCAGAGTTTGAAGGCTGCTACAGCAGTAAACACTACTTAAAGAGTGGACACAAGGCTGACACCAGGAAGAGTGACTGACAAATTAGACTGGTGGCTGAAGGCTACTACTACCTGGTTCACTTATTTGGAGCGATGTGCTTGGATGAAAGAATGTTTGCCTCTTTGCCTTTCTTCATGCAAATTCTTCTGTTAGAGTTTTCACAGTTAATTTTTTTGTCAGATCAATCTCAGTGCTTAAAGTTGCAAGCCCCGACAGCCTTTCCTGCGTCATTGTGCTTCGTAGATAGTTCTTGATTAATTTTAACTTTGAAAATGACCTTTCCGCACTGGCTACAGTAACTGGAATTGTAAGAAAAAGTTTCAGTGCTTTTGCAACATCCAAAACACTGGGCAGAATTGCATGGTTTCTCAAAAATAACAGGTCATGCAGATCCTTTTTAGTGCCACCTGAGATAAATTCTATTTGTCCTTTCAACACGGCTTTGAAAGCGACGAGTTGTTGTGGAAACTCTAGGGACAAGTCTTTTTGGTAATGAGCTGCCAGGGTCATGGCTGCTTCAACCAACTCCTCCTCACTAGCTCTGAGGATTTCTGAAGGCATCATGAAATGAAAGCATTAGATTATGGTATTGATACCAGCAAATCGAGTTTTCATCTGATGGAATAGATGCAAGAAGGTGAGTACTCAAGGGAGAGATACAAGAAGGAAATAGCAGACGGGATGGGATTGAGAGGAGGTAATCACTCAACAGTCAGATGAGGATGGTGAGACCAAGAATGCAGGAGTTGAAGGCAGATGTAAGAAGGTATGAACTAAATGGGTGGCTGCAAGGAGGCAGGAGCTTAATGACAGAGCCAAGAAGACAGGGAATGGAGCAGTCTTGAATGTACTGTATTGTTATATTTATAGAGGGCCTACTATCCCTACGTGGAGCACTGAAGCGCTTGCCTACATGAGTAGCAAGCTACAATATGTGTAGGGTGTGTGGTTGGAAGGGCGTTGCATTTGTTTTGATGCTATTTTGGAAGTGTTCCCATTCCATGTTGTGCATGAGGACCACTGGGTGGGGTGCATGCAGCTTATTGTGCAATAGGATGCAGCGCTTAGCAATGGCTTAAGAGGTGAGAGATATGCACACTATTTTGTTTTTCATCTCTCGGCAGGTCCCTTTATGGGATTTCTTTTGTTCATTATCCCACCTTGGTGAATACTGCACGGAGTCGTCCATTCTGAAAATACTGTGCCTACTGTTTAACATCAATGGTCCTAAGTAGGCATAGATTAAAGAGCGCACGGTGATTGATGCAACAGTGTGAGAGTAGGGTAAGAGGAGCGACTGCAGGGTGAGTGTGGTGATCATATGAATTTGGCTGTGGATGCAAGTGCAGAGTTGGACAAAAGAATGCATGGTTAGTGATGGGCTTATTTGAGTGAGATTGCAGATTGAGCAGTGAGGGGGACAGGTTAGTGAAGTGTGACATGAGTGCAGGGTGAGTAGTGTACTCGTATGACTGCAGGGTGAGCAGCGCAAGTGCATTGGAAGTGCAGAGTGATGACTGAGTGCAGGGTGAGCGGGTGAATGATGTGAGTGCATGGTGGTCAGTGTGAGTGCATGGTGGTCAGTGTGAGTGCATGGTGGTCAGTGTGAGTGCAGGGTGAGCGTAAAAGTGAAGGGCGAGAATGAGGAGTGAGTTGTCTGAATGCAGGGTGCATGCCCGGACACTTGAAGAAACTCAGCAAGCATCCTATTGACGGTGGCGTAGGATTTCAGGGAAAAGTTAAACTATTGTTATTTTTGCATTAATAGGGATCGATTGAGGGTGTAGGAAATAATGTGCTGATCCTGCAACAAACTTCCAGTTTTATGATTAGGGTTGCCAGCTCAATATTTTGATGCCCCATACAGGACAAAAATAAGCAGTTACCTAAAGCTGTATTTTCAGCACTTATCTGTTCATACTTCGAACAGCAAATATAAATAGAAAACACTTTTAATTGTGTTCTAGAGCTGCCTAAATGATCCATTACTGATAATTAAAGGGAACAAAGACAGAAAAATCACATTACAAATAATACATAAATTTTTATTTATAACCCTATTTAGGTGCCGATTCCGATCCGTTAAAAATAATTTGTTTACGTACGAGTCGTACAAGTACCGTACAAACGGCCAAGTACGATTCGTACGTGAAAAATAACTACGAATAGCGTCGGGAAAAGTGGACGAGAGGGCGTCGGAAAGTTTTTACGTCTGAATATCGCCGGGAAAAGTGTACGAGAGTGAGCCGGACATTTTTACGTGCAAATCGTAAAACACAAGTCCGAGTGCGGAAGTACGATCCCGACCGTCCGTCCGAATACACAATCGCACGTAAAATGGTCCGTACGGAGCCAACGCAGTAGCACACATGTACACGGGTAAACTTATGCCCGTGTACGAGCCGTGCAGCCCCCCAACCCCCAAATATGTCAGCACCGTACACCACCCTGTCCGCACTGTACCCCAGCCCCGCACCTGTATGCACCGTACCCCCCATGTACGCGCCGTACCCTGCCATGTACGCGCCTTACCCCCCTGTCCGCACTGTACACCAGCCCCGCACCTGTACGCGCCGTACCCCCCCATGTACGCACCTTTCCCCCCATGTACGCGCCGTGCCCCCGCATGTACGCGCCATACCCCCCATGTACGTGCCTTACCCCCGCATGTACGTGCCGTACCTCCGCATGTACGCGCCGTACCCCAGGCCCGCACCTGTACGCGCCGTACCCCCCATGTATGCGCCTTCCCCCCGCATGTACGCGCCATATCTCCGTATGTACGCGCCGTACCCCAGGCCCGCACCTGTACGCGCCGTACCCCCCCAAGTACACGCCTTCCCCCCATGTACGCGCCGTACCCCCGCATGTAGGCGCCGTACCCACACATGTATGCGCCTTACCCCCGCATGTACGTGCCGTACCTCCGCATGTACGTGCCGTACCCCAGGCCCGCACCTGTATGCGCCGTACCCCCCCCATGTACGCACCTTACCCCCCGCATGTACGCGCCGTACCTCCGCATGTACGTGCCATACCCCAGGCCCGCACGTGTACGCACCATACCCCCACCGCATGTACGTGCCGCACTCCAACACCATACCCCAGCACCCTCACCCAGCATCGCGTATGTACGGACCGTACCTACGCAAAAAAAAAAGACTCTTATAGAACCAGGACACTGTAAAACAGCACAAGGAGGGTCAATTCGACTCGCACAACACCACAAAACACGTCTACATGACAAAATACATCTCAATGACTGACCTGGCACATCCAAACAGGCAAACAGAGGCCCTAAATCACAACCACCTCTTATAACACACCCACCAAAATTCAAACACAGCCACACCCAAAAATGGACCAATAAAAAGGGCCCACACACACAACCCATGAGCCTTTGCAACAGACCCACTGCTGCCAGACCCCACAGAGAAACAACTCTACATTACTGATACCTTCACTACACCTTCACTCACACACCTTCACACAACCTCCTTCACAAACATCCCCCTCTTCACATTCACACACACACTGTCACATTCACACCCACAACCATCCACACCCACACCCACACCCCACACCATGCCCACAGACAAGAATCCAAAGTTCACAACGGCGGAGCTGGACCTCCTTGTCAACGAAGTCATCAGAGTCGAGCCACAGCTGTTTGGAACATTGGTCAGACAGACCAGCATAGCTGAAAAATCTGCCATGTGGCAGAGGATTGTCGATAAGGTGAATGCTGTTGCGCCCATCCGAAGGACCAGGCATGAATGCCAAGCCAGGTGGTACGATCTGCGCAGGGCGGTCAAGAGGAAAATGAACAAAGAATATGCCCAGAGTAACATCACTGGAGGTGGGCAGCCCCGCAGACCCGTACACTACCATCCCTGGGAGGAGAAGGTGATGGCCCTGCTACCGCCGGTGGGAGTACACGGAGTCGAAGGAGTCGCAGAGCCTGGTGAGTACACAAACAACTTACGTAACATGGGGGCAATGGGGTCCACACCACATATACACCAAATGCATGCAACTTCCCCCAAGCACTCACCGCATACAACCACACTCAAAAACCACGCTCATGCCACTAACGTCTCCATGCACCCTTCACAAATCAAGGCAAGGCCATGTCCAAGGCTACAACAACCACAAACACAAGACTGGATGTCCGGGAGGCTGGGAGGGTGGGCCCCACACAACACATTGTGAAAATGAGACGCAGACACCAATGCCCTCAGCCCATATGGCATAGGTACATACCCATGCACAATGCACAGGGACTGGCAAAGTACTGACAAGGTAGCTGACACTTGGCCCTGCTGTATGCAGCACAAGGCCCTCCTGGGACCACTGTACACTCAAACACCAACTCCACAAGCACAGGTATCTAGCACAGGAACTCACACTCACTGTCATGCCAGCATGCACCATGAGGGGACAGACACATCACCTGGGAGACCCAATGACAACTCACACTACCCACAACAGCAGGCCCGGTCACCTCCCCCCCCCCCCACCCAACACAAGCACACACCCCCGGGGCAGGCAACGGATTTACACACTCCCACAATGGACATGTGACACAACAAGACCAATCCATAGCCAAATAAGCAACATAGCCAACAATCTACAGGTCAAACACTCAGGAGAACATCCCAATCTGTACCCCGCAACATACCCATCCCCAAGTGGACATTGAGAGGAATGCTAGGCACATCCAACTACCTGGAGGAACTGTGTCAACTTGAATATGTATGAAACATAGATGTCACATGAAACACCATTAACATTGTCTCGCTCTCACACACAGGGCAACATCTTCGATCTCCCCCCAACACTGGGGGGAAGAATCACAGTCCCGGGCTCCGCGTGAAGATGATCCCACCGGCAGCGACGACTCTCACCACTCCGTGGATGACCCCGACTAACCTGGACCCTCTGGTGCCCAAGCCCCTGCAGCACCTGCGTCAGGTACATCTGTGCCAACCAGCACCCCATTCCTGCCACATCCCAGGACACACCCAGGAGCCCTGCTCTCACTGAACAACAGAGCCAGTCTGACCAGGAGGGAAAAGGTTCTCCAGGCACCCAGGAGGAGGCAGGCAACCCTGCAAATGCCATCCCTCAGGGGTCCCGTAGACCCGATGTGCCCACAAGGGCAGGCCAGGCTCAAGTGGGCAGGGGTGGTGGGAGTGGAGGCAGGCGGAGGCACGAACCTGACCAGCCAGCTCAGGACACCGGTATGTCACACATACGCAACATCCTGGACACATACCGGTGTGACACCAGAGGCATCAACCAGGTCGTGTCGAGACTCTCAGAGATGCAGGGGACCGTCGATGAGATAAAGAACCTGCAGGTCGAGCATCATGCCAGTCATCAACAACACCAACGACGGATGGAGGCAAGACTGGCTGAGCTCCTGGCGGTGCACAGGGACATGAGCCAATCACTCCGTCAGATCGCCCAAAGCATGGGCAACCCTCTCTGTGCCACCAGGCGTAGACCAGCACCAGACACAGGGAGGGAGGAGGAGGAGGAGGATTCGTCTGACGGAGCGTCCCAAACATCGTCAAGGCCTGCATCTGAGGGTCCCCGGAGGAAGGTGGGTCGTCCACGGAAAAGACCGTGAGAGTCAGCGGACCATCCACATCTCCCAGGTCACCTGGCCTGGCACCTGGCCCTCTGGCGCAACAGCAGCACCTCATCCAATGACATTCTCTGCCACATGGACTTGCTGGTCACAGTCTGACCAATGATGATCAACACTGTGCCCTGGAATCTGATGACTTCCAATGCCAAGGATACCATCTCCTCCTGTGAACTTTGGATTCTATTCCCCCGGTAGAGCACCTAATTTCATCTACCAAAACACGTACCCCACCGCAAATAAATATATTACTTTGGTCATGAGACGTTCCTGTCATTTTGCATTATTCAACAACATATGTGTGTGGAAATGTCAAACTATGCCTGAGTGTTGAACTAACTCCAGCCATCCATACCCTGGGATCAGAGTCTGGTACAGGACACACATGGGTCACAAGGTATCATTCAATGTAGGCATGGAGCACAACACTCACCTGTGATGGCCTCTGGCTGCTGAGGGGGGGCTTGCTAAACTGTGCGGACAGACCTATTTGGGAGATTATCATCAAGGCGTAGAGGTCATGGCTCATGTGGAGGTTCCCGGGGAGGGAGTCCCAGGTATGTGTGGCCAGGTGGGAGAACAATGTCCTGCATGCTGGAGTACGGTGTATGTGAAGAACGGTGGCCAGGGCAAGGTTGGATGCACGGAGATGGCCCAACGGGATCTAGGATGACAGACGTACAAGGTTGGTTTTGGGTCGGGGTTGTGGACTGCCTCCTGAGTGTGGGTGGGGAGTGTGGAGGTCATCCTGCAGCAGACAGTGATCCATTGCAGCTATCTATTGTGGACGGTGAGGTGGCTGGGGCGCAGGGTGTTGAAGCTGAGGTGTGCAGATGCACCCTGGATCTGGACAAGTTTCCTGGGAGTTTGGATGTACTTGCTCCGTAGAGGGCAGGGCAGTATTTGACACGGATGTTGTCATGGACCTGGGGGATGGTCTGTCTTTTCTTGGAGTGGATCTATCTGTGGATCATGTGCATAATGCAGAGGGCGTTGCAGCATGAGGTACAGATGCTGTGGACTAGCATGGCAAATGTGAGCGAGCCAAACATGATGCACACCATCTTGTGTGTGTGGCCACTGGGTGCTTGTGCAGGGCTCTTGTGGGTGGGACACAAGCACTTGACCCAGCTGGAAGGGGACAATCCTCAGATGATCACCTCAGTCCTGTACAAGTCCAGCCTCAGGTGGCTCGTGTTCAGCCATTCATCAATGGATCTCATGCATACTTGAATGATGGAACTGCCAATGTCTGTGTCTTTGTTGAGGGTGAGGAGCACCTGGCTGTCAATGGCATACGAGCTGATGATGAGGTGCTGTGCGCATGTGATGGTGGAGAGGGGGGTCCTGGACACTCTGTAGATTGACATGCTGAGAGATGATACCTGTGCCATGTCCCAGACGATGACACCATACTACATGCTGAAGCCTTGAGTCCCACTCCCATGCCCTTGCTGGGCTACAGAGCCGGTGGGGAGTATTAGGGACGTGACCTGGTTGGTGTGACAGGGCCTGGAAGGTGGGGCAGCGCAGTGTAGGCAGTTGGAGTTGCACACTCAGCATGCAAAGGTGTCGTGTGTGTGCCCAGGGTATGTCTGACAGCAGGCGTTAGATGTGCGGATGGACATAGCTCGGAGTGTGGCTGCTACATCAGACTGTAGTGTGATGTGGGTTATGCAAGGACAGGATGGTAGTGCAATGTGCACCTTGCATGTGCTGATGGTCCAGCCTTTGGCACCGCGTGGCGGCAACAGTGGCATAGACAAGCTGAGGACAGCCAAATGAATGGGTGGAGGGAGGAAGTGAGGTGCATCTTGGAGGCGTGTGTGTTGCCAAATCTGGATACTCTGTGGGCCCTTGCTGCAGGGGCCGCAGCAGCAGGCGGCATCTCCTTGCAAAATGCCAGAATTTGCACACAAAGACTAGGTTGTCAGAAGGACAACTGCAACAGGCGTGTGTGTAAAGTAAGGAGTGTCCTTTGTCACATGGCACACCCAGAGACAATGCATGCACAATCACCAAAGAAGCATGACACCGGATCAGGAAACTGAAGGCCGACCTGCGCACAGGAGACACACCCTCAGCAGGTGTTGATGGCCCATTGTGTGGACCAACATGCCAAAAAACATACACGGCCATGTACTTCATGCCCAATAGGGAGCCTAATCCATGAGCAACTGCATGTATGTTGCTAAACTACACATGGACTCCTATGCATAATCTTCCACAACTATGCCAGATATGCCGCATGCAAAGTGGCAAGAGACCTGCGTTGACAGAGATGAGGCACCTTGGAGTGTGACGAACACCTTTATTACTCAGCCTCACACTAAGGGAAATGCATCAATTGGAACAGACTCACAGGTCATTTGGCTGACCATGTGTGACCTACACTGGACACCCCCTTCAACACACAGATGTGGTAAATCCTACTGAGCTGGCACACAAGTGAAGGGGTTGAGCCTAACACCCCTTGCTGCACACGGAGAGTCTGCAATTCCCCATTGAGCCTCATATGGGGATGTCCCACACTATGTCCACCATTAGCATCCCGTATGTTCCTGAGGGACGTTATACACACATTGATGCCTACATCAGAATCCATAAACCATTACAGATGACTGTCAGGAAGGGTGACTATCAATTCATGGGAGCCATGCAACACGTCATGTGCCCCATGGTGAGTCGACATGTATGCATGGTAACACAACATGCACAGGAGCAGTCCCCACATATCACAAACACGTACCACCCACAAAATGCCTTGCTGCACTCCTTACCCAAAATGACTTTTCATCATGTCTGTGCATGTAACTCTGATCCAGCACACGTTGCAATACTCATGAGGAATAGCAGGAGGGCAATGATGACATGAGCAGACGACAGCCGCAAGAACCTGGGGAGGACAGACACACAACAAGTCAGCGAAGAGCTAGTAATCCGCAGACATGTACATGTACTCTAGAGGAATGATGTTGTCACCATGCTCTTAAAAAAGTTAATGTCCCAGCTAAAATGTGTGGAATGACATCATCACTTGAATGACACATCAGAACACACCTCCAAGTCACTTAGCACACAGTCAGCTGGGCACACACATTGCAACACATGCCACACAAGGCTCAAAGCGTGCACACTCAGACACAGGGACTCACCATTATGAGAAGAAGTTGCGGATAAGCTGACTCCGGATGTCCTCATCCTCATCCTCATCCTCATCCTCACTTGCCCCGTGCCCAAGCCCTTCATCCTCCACGGGTGGATGATCCTGCTCATCCGGATCAAGGATGAGTGGCACGGCCTTCTCCACTGCCATGTTGTGCAGCATGCAGCACACAATGAAGATTTTGCAGACCTTCGCCAGGGCATATGGGAGGGCGCCGCCGGTCTTGTGGAGGCACCAGAATCTGCTCTTCAGGAGTCCAAACGTCCTCTCAATCACATGCCTCGTCTGCCCATGGGTGTCGTTGTACCGGTGTTCTGCGGCTGTTCTCGGGTTGCGGAGAGGCGTCATCAGCCATGGCATGTTGGGATAGCCAGAGTCCCCTACATGGAAACATCATGTGAAGAAGTGGGTCAGGAGATGCCGTAAGATACAAAGATAGCGCTAAACACAGGACTAACAGAGTATACCCACCAACAAGACATGCTCGTTCCGCGTGCAGCTGCAGCATCATTTCTGGCACCCTGCTACGCCTCATGATGTAGGCATCGTGTGCGGACCCTGTAACAGGAACAGACATGGGAAATCAGCATGTTAGCAAGACACACCACAAGGGCATTGATAGAGTGATAATGTTTGCGGTTCCGAAAGGCTACCTCCTGTGCCTGTGGTGGTACCAAAGCCACATGTGTCCCATCAATGGCCCCAATTACGTGAGGCATCCCTCCCAGGGCATAGAACTCACCCTAGACACGTGTCAACTGCTCACGAGTGGGAAAATGGATGAATTCATCCAGGTGCACCAACATGGCTTCTAAAACATCATGCAGGACACGGCTGAACATTGTCTGGGACATGCCACCAACATCAGCTATGGTCAATTGAAACGTGCCGGTGGCAAAAAAATGTAGGGCTGCCATCACCTTCATCTTGGGGGTCAGAGCTGTAGGATACCTGTGTTGTGGTTGGAGGTGTGGTGCAAGCCGGCGGGTCAAATCCTCTATCAATTCTTGCGAGAAGCGGTATCTGCGCATGCAGTCATGTTCAAGCATGGCATCCAGGTCTGGCATTCGTCTGGGGAGAGGCGGTGCCCTGCAGAGATTTGGAAGGAATAACGAAAAGTGAGTACATTACCACACCAATGTCACTGAGGTGAGCACATGTTCAACAGCTAATACACATCTGCTTAATACAGAGTCTGGTCTGTGCAATACATCCAGGACACGTAGGCCAGCCAGGTGAATCTCCTACGAAGAGCCAGCCACAATAGTTGCATGGCAATGTTGACGTGACATGCCATTAAAATAGCTGTGGGCCAGTGTAAGTGACAAGCCAGACACATAACATGAGTGACAGACATCCACATATCAGCATTTGAAGGATGATATCTCATACAGACAGCTGGCGGGAGTCTAGACGCACAGGTCACATGTCATCTGAAAAAGGACAGATAACACACATTTCCATGAAGGGGTACATGTCAAAAACTGATGACACAGACATTGAGACAACGCAGATATTGCCTCATGTCAGGAAGTCATCTTCGAACCATCATGACACATGTAACGTGTGAGTCCACATGTGGCATGGTGTGCGTATATGTGTGTCATGCACATATGCACACAGACACATGTTGGATGCTGCAACAGCAGATGGAGTTGACGGAACACCAACGGCAAGCTCATGGGAACACATGACATAGTCACATCGTGGCACGCTGGTAGTCACATGTCAGGTGTAATTATCCGTGTACCTGGCATCAGGGGACAGTTGCGGGTGTTGCTGACTGTGCCATACCAGTGATGCAGTGCTTGACACGTGTGTCCTACATGCACACATGTGCAAACTGTGAAGGGGAAGTGTGCCACGTAGTGCCCCATCACACATGACATGTGTAAACAGCTCATCACACATCTATTGTGCCACAACATGATGAGACGTGTGCCACATCACTGCCTGACACACCTAGGCCCTGCACATGAAGGACTGCACTGACAATGACTTGATGTCCAGCCTTGTGCGAGTCTGACACCTCCATTCCTTTCGTGTGCGCCTCCTATCACCAGTGTAAGCTGTGAAACGCAGTACACACTCTCTGAGGGCGTGTGTACGGGCTGTACTCATGCGTGAGTACGTGCCTATCACTATAGTTGTGTTACTGTAGGTCCGAGTGATACAGCACGTACTCACGTGTGTACAGCCCGTACACGCGTGAGTATGTGCCTATCACTATAGTTGTGTTACCGTAGGCCCTAGTGATACGGCACGTACTCACGCGTGTACAACCCGTGCACGCGTAAGTACGTGCCTATCACTATAGTTGGGGGTACCGTAGGGCCTAGTGATACGGCATGTACTCACGCATGTACGGCCCGTACACGCGTGAGTACGTGCCTATCACTATAGTTATGTTACCGTAGGCCCTAGTGATACGGCACGTACTCACGCGTGTACGGCCCGTACACGCGTGAGTACGTGCCTATCACTATAGTTGGGGGTACCGTAGGGCCTAGTGATACGGCACGTACTCACGCGTGTACGGCACGTACTCATGCGTGTACGGACTGTACACCCGTGAGTAAGTGCCTATCACTATAGTTGGGGGTACCGTAGGGTCTAGTGATACGGCACGTACTCACGTGTGTACGGCACGTACTCACGCGTGTACGGGCCGTACACGCGTGAGTACATGGCTATTACTATAGTTGGGGGTACCGTAGGCCCTAGTGATACGGCACGTACTCACGCGTGTACGGCCCGTACACGCGTGAGTACGTGCCTATCACTATAGTTGGGGTACCGTAGGTCCGAGTGATACGGCATGTACTCACGCGTGTACAGGCCGTACACGCGTGAGTATGGGCCTATCACTATAGTTGGGGGTACCGTAGGCCCTAGTGATACGGCATGTACTCACACGTGTACGGCCCGTACACGCGTGAGTACGTGCCTATCACTATAGTGTGGGTACCGTAGGTCCGAGTGATACGGCACGTACTCACGCGTGTATGGGCCGTACACGCGTGAGTACGTGCCTATCACTATAGTTGGGGGTACCGTAGGCCCTAGTGATACGGCACGTACTCACGCGTGTATGGCCCGTACACGCGTGAGTACATGCCTATCACTATAGTTGGGGTACCGTAGGCCCTAGTGATACGGCACGTACTCACGCGTGTACGGCCCGTACACGCGTGAGTACGTGCCTATCACTATAGTTGGGTTACCGTAGGCCCTAGTGATACGGCACGTACTCACGCGTGTACGGCACGTACACGCGTGAGTATGGCCCGTATCACTGTAGTGATGGTGCCCTAGGGGTACGTGTGAAACTCGCCGTACCTGTGTGGGGATTTAAGAATTACAATGGGGACACATGAGGGACAAATATTAGAGCCTAAATGCATGCTGGTTGTCATGGATACCGAGCTTCAAGTTCAAAATTTAACATCATGTGGTCTGGAAAAAGCAGTTGGCCTCATTATACATTGTTGCAAAGTGGTTGTTGACTTGACATGATGCTACAAATTCAAAAGATGCTAAGGCTGTCACTGGTGTATGTTTAAAGGGATTGGAGGAAACGTAGGATGCAAATGAGTCTGACCATTCACTCTGTACTCCTGTAAATGAAATAGGCCAGCAAGTCAGATATAAGGCAGGCAGAACCCATGGGAGGGCACTTGCCTCAGCAACATGTCAGTCGATACCACTGCTGCTGTATTGTCTCCCTCTGGCACCCTGTCAAGGACTGTGGAGAGGGCCCAGCCTTTCACCCAGGAGGAAAACGAGGCCCTGCTGGATGTGATCCTCCCATGGTACCCCATGCTGTATGGTCGACCAGGGGAGCACGTGAGTGCTGACTCCACTACCTTTGCCTGTGCACCTTTTTTGTGTCTGTCACTTCTGGCATTGTGTCCAGGTGTGACAGACATGCAATGTTGGGTGGAGTGGGTCCCGGGGGTGGGGGGGGGGGTGGATGACTTATGTCTCTCATGCAGGGCTTGATGTAGTTCATGTGTGCACTCCTCACTTGCATTGTGCTTACTGTGACATTCACTGCATAGTGCACGGCACATTCAGCCAGCCTAATCCTCTTGGGCATTCTTGTTCTATTGTCTTGCAGTGATTCAGTGGTCACCCCGGTGTGACAGGTGACTGCACCCACAGATGTGTGTGAGAGTTGAGTGGAGCTGTGGTGAGAGTGGTGAGAGTGTCCAAATGATGTGTAAGCCCCCTGAACATTGATGTTTGTGAATGTTTCTTGTCATGTGGGTGAGTGTCTATGTGGAGTGTTGCACCACAGCTGCATGGAGGAGGCAACTGCTCAATCCATCTGATGTGAGAAGTAAGCCGTGCTGTGTGTCTGACTTGCTGAGCTAGCCCCACACCTGTGACCCCACCCTGGCAAGTGGCACATGTGCAGAGTGAGGTTTGCATCCGCTGTTGCCAATGGCGGGTGATTGATGTGTGCCTGTGTGTGTCTGTATACTCTGCTGAGGTTTCGTCAGTGGCCTGGGGCATGTGACTGCTTTGCGGTGCTGTCCATCAGCCTTGTGTTGCTTGGGATGCACAGTGTGTGCCATGATCAGGGATTATTTCGCACCCCTCATGCCACTTGTGTACTTACTATGCCATGTAGTGCATTGGTGCGTCCCCAGTGGAAAAAGTCCCTATGACTAAGGTGCTAATACTTGCCAGCATACAATGCCCTGTTCAACAAATCAAAGATGTTCAAATGTGTGTCTCTGTGACATGGTGCAGGTGTAGTGATGTTGTCCCACTTTGTCATCCACACAGGTAACCGCCTACCACAAGGGGAAGATCTGGAAGGATGCCGTCAAGGCCGTGCAATCGGTGGAGGGTCGCAGTCGGCGCCTGCCACAATTGTGGAAGAGATGGCAGGACATCCGGTGCTGGACCCGGAGGATCGCCCGGGTCATGCTGAAGGAGGAGGCTCCTCGCAAGCATGGCGGGCGCCGGCGCCTGACCCACCAGATAAAGCGTTTCCTGGCGGTGGTCTTCCCTGACCTGGATAGGCGGATACAGGAGTTACAGCAGCAGGAAGGGGGTAGGTACATGTGTTTTTGTTGTGTGTCGCCAGCTTTTGTAGCTGCTCAGTCGCCTGGATACACTGCCAGGCTATATATGTGCAGTGCATATCCTGTTCCCCCAAGTCAACCTGTGCTGTTCTTCCTCCCTTCCCCTCCTTGACATGTGTTACCTGGTCTGTGTGTTATCACTATTGCACATGGTCATCTAGGCTGCCAGTTTATCAAGGTGCATACTGCTTTCAGCATCATGTGTGGGGGTGGTCTGCCTGTGCCCTGTCCTGTTCAGTCATTTGGGGGTGCATAATTGTTGGCACTGATGCTGAGTCTCAACATAGAAGTGTGAGGTTTCAAATGAACAGACTTGCAGCATGCATTACCAATGTTGTGGCCTCAGACATGATGTGCATGAGTGGATTATATGCATAGTGCCGGGACGGTTGCTCCTGTTACAGTCAGCTAATTCCAGGACCATGGAGCAGTGTGCCCACTACAGTCCCCTGACACAGCCTGCCCTCCGACTCATGTGTGTCATCCAACACTGTGCACATTCACTGTGGGTTCAGCATGGCTCTGCCTCTGTGGCATTGTTCCCTGGCCTAGGTAGTATTTTTCACATGTGTGATACATTTGTCCACTGGACAGGGATACACCAGTTTGCTTGTGCATACTCACAGTGGGCAGTGCCTGTGTGGCTATTCACAACAATCTGTTGATGTTTGTTTGTGACCAATATGTTTTGCCAGCCCTACAAGGTGATGTCGTGTTAATGAAGCTAGTTTTCAAGCACAGTTATTGTAACCCTGAATAAGAGGTGTCACTTCTTGATCGGTATCAGTCACATTGATTCAGGTATGGGTGGGTGTGTGCGGGAGGGGCGTACATGTTCAACCCTGATGTTTCATTGCCAGTTCTGACTTGTGTGTGATGATTCGCAGTACAGAAAGTCATCGTGCACTGCCCCCGTGATGTTGGCCAGTGCTTAATGTTCGTGCTTCGCAGCCTGTGTCAGTTTTTGACAATCATGTATCCTGCTTGTACATTTTTGGCACCTGTGTGTGGTTCAGATGCTACACAGTTGTGACTTTGTGTGCTGACATCTGTGGGTACAATCTGGCTTGCCATGAGGGGGAACCCACAGTACAGCTAGGCTTTTTTGCTAAACAATTGCAGGCCCATTAGCTTATGCATTGTCCTGGGTGTGGACATGTGTGCCACTCCAGATGACAGTCAGTAGGTCATATGTGTAGCCAACTGTGTGATCAGGTGACGGATAGCCATGTGACAAATGACATTATTCAAGAAAATGTCCATTGGCACTCACTACACCTGTCAACATGTCTCAATGTTTCATATGCTTGACATTGTTGTTTTGTTGTGAAGGACAATGATGTGCCTGCATGACAGATGTCTCCCAAGGAAGTGCACAAGACACCACCTTTACACTTTCCAGGGACACGCTGGCACATTTTAAAGTAAGGCACAGTTTGAACAAAACTTGTTTGGAGTTCATACATATACATGTTCCCACAGTGTGGTAGCATTTGGGTTAGTCCTTGGTTGTTGCTGATACCAACTTACGAGTGTCAAGTCATCCAGACCACCGTGGTGCCATGTATATGTACTTACTGATACGCCATTTCTGCCTAACAGTGGCTGATTTGAATGAGTCTGGCAGCTCAGACAATGACTGTGTACATGTAGTTTGGTGTGCACCTCCTTGTGTGCCTTCTGCTATACAGACACATGTGTGTTGTGTTCACAGAGTGCCACATTCACACATTCTAGACATGTCCATTGTGTAAAGGGTCGTGATTCTCCGGGAGTCACAATGTATTTCTTTGGGGTTTCAAAAGTACTCACAGGTCTCTGAGTGTGGGGACACCTTCTGCATTGGCATGTGGTATTTGGCCTTGGGTGCGACAATACTGTTTGGTTCACAGTGAACAAGAGGTGGCATGCCTTCATAGTCTTGCTGTACTCAACTGATCCCAGACACTAGCTTCTCATGATCTTGTGATTTCAAGTTATTTGCTATTGTGTCCTAATTTTCATTGTTTCCAAGTGGCATGGTGGGTCAACCAACTGGGGAGTGCAGGGCTTACATATGTGGGGAGTATTCTAGATGTTACTCATGATGCCTTTCTTGATATGCACTGTTGCCTATTTTGTTTGGACTCATGTGTCAGATGTATACAGGTGACTGATTCTTTCCTTGCCCACAGCATCATCGGAGGACACCGAGGGAGACACCGGCACGGACGTGGAGGAGTGATCGAGCAGTGGTGCCACCACTGCTGAGGAGTCGGCAGACTCAAGTGGCACCGAGGGCGAGGGGAGTGAGGCGGAGCACCTGCCCAGTACCAACACTGACTACGAGGCTGACGGGTCCGAGGCTGAACTCCCTGAGGGGGCGGAGGCTTCTCCAACAGCTGGCAGCAGCACTCCATCCGTACCCGCCCCCTCAATTCCCATCACCGCCCTCCCACTTGCTCAGGTCCCTTCTGTCTGTGCTAGGCCACACCGTGTCTCCTTCGTGCCAGGCACCGCACCCCCTGCCCCTGTCCCCCCTGATACCCTCACTGCCGAGTCTGTGGACATTCAGCGGCAGTTGCAAGTTGGGCAGACATCGATCCTGACTGTCCTCCATGGCCACACCAGACTGCTGACCCAGATGGTGTCGTACATGGAGGGCATGTCATCAGCGATGTCTGACCAACGGATGTTGCTGAGGTCCCTGGACTCGTCACTGATGGCAGTAGTGAGTCACCTGCAGCGCTGCCTCCCCCCCACCCCTGCCCCATCCACAAGTCCCACACCCATGCCTGTCCCAAGCACACCAAGACATCCACACACACGCACCCCACCAGACACAAGCAGCACACCACCACGTAAGGGCAAGCGCACACCTCCTGACACGCACACTCAGGGGGAAGCAGGCACACCCACTGGGTCTGGGGCACACAGGCAGGCACGCAGCCACAGTCCTCGTCCACATGACTCACTCCCCAGTCCCTCCGATGTCACTTCCCTTGGCTCCCCTGCCCCAGATTCGGAGAAGGAGGCCTACTGTGCTGGGCTGGGCCTCAGCCCCACTAGTTCACCTGGCCGGAAACGGTCAAGGCACTCCACGGGTAGGGGAGTTAAGTCCCCCAGCCTGTCCCCCACCTCCCCCAGTAGCGCTGCAACCCATCCCTCCGACCCCCCCCCCTTCCTTGGGGCCTGTTGTTTCTCCGGGTGCAGGGGAGACGCTGGAAGAACTGGCAGAAGTGTGCAGCACCAAGCTCATCTCCACCTTTGGCGCTGCCCCACCCCCTGTGGTGGAGTCGTCCGTCCCTGCACCCATCACACCTACCCTTCCCCCTCCTGTCCCTGCGGTGCCTGGTCCTTCCCCACATGATGCCCCCCCCCCAGTCGACGACACAGAGTCTTCTGATGTGCAGACAAGCTAGGGGAGACGCATGGCCATGTGTCCCCCCCCCCCCCCCCCCCCAAGGACTGATGATATGGACTGGCCATTGGCCTTTGTGAATAGTCTCGTTTACACATTATTATTTTCATGCTGAATAAAGCATTTTCTATTTTCGTTAGAAAAGTCTTGCATTTCAGGTAATGATGTTGATGCTACAGGAGTTGGGGTTGTGGGCATGTGTTATGCTTCAGGGAAATGTTGTAGTCTGCTGCTCATGGGGTGGAACCTGGTATCTGCGTGTCATCACAAGGTCTCTGCAGAGATTCTTTGTCGTTGCTCTTTGTGTTTGGAGACATTGTCCCAAGGAGTGTTCCTTCCTCTGTGGCACCTGACATCTTCCCTGCAGAGAGTTGCACAATTGTTGTGTTGACCTGTGTCTACATTTCCTTTGTTGGTGATGGATCCCTTCAACTCTGGCCATGCCTGCTCAGCAATGTCTCCGGCTGCATCGTCTGTGCCATCCTTGGTACTCACTGTACTTGTGTATAGAGTATTTTGCCATGCCTTCATGGAGAAATTGTCCCTTTTCCGCACAATGCATGTGTGTAATACCAGCCTAGCACACATATGGTACTTGTTCTGCTGGGTATTTGAACACCTGACTCACAATTGTGGGCATTGTATCTGTGGGAACTCCACCCTATTCCTTCCATGACAGACAACATCTTGGTGGCTGGCCCAGCACCTGAACATTCCTATCAGTCCTGGGATGTGCGTGACAGTGCGTGTTCTCTTTGGCTCTCTTAGTTTAGTAGGGTGTGACATGACTATACAGTCTTGTGGCATGATCTCAGTGTGTGTATTGTGCTGCATCTGCCAAGGGTGGGTATGCATGTGTTATTTGTCCTCACACCCACACGTGGTGTGTCATGCAGTGGGGGGGAAGACATCCATCCTCCTGGGAGTGGGACACTGCTGTCAGTGATGTGTTGTTATGGCACTATCATCATTGTCCAAAGTTAGGGATGCGTACATACACCCATGGAGTTGTGGTCATCTGATAATGATGTACACCCCCCCATGTCTCTGTCCACTGCTGGGAGTCCTCTGCACCCACTCATATATGTCTGTCCACTGCTGGGAGTCCTCTGCACCCACCCCCATGTCTCTGTCCACTGCTGGGAGTCCTCTGCACTCACCCCCATGTCTCTGTCCACTGCTGGGAGTCCTCTGCGCCCACCCCCATGTCTCTGTCCACTGCTGGTGTTGATATGCACCCACCCCCATTTCTCTGCCCACTGCTGGGAGTCCTCTGCACCCACCCCCATGTCTCTATCCACTGCTGGGAGTCCTCTGCACCCACCCCCATGTCTCTGTCCACTGCTGGTGTTGATATGCACCCACCCCCATGTCTCTGCCCACTGCTGGGAGTCCTCTGCACCCACCCCCATGTCTCTGTCCACTGCTGGGAGTCCTCTGCACCCACACACATGTCTCTGGCCACTGCTAGTGTTGATATGCACCCACCTCCATGTCTCTGTCCACTGCTGGTGTTGATATGCACCCACCCCCATGTCTGTGTCCACTGCTGGTATTCCTCTGCACCCACCCCCATGTCTCTGTCCACTGCTGGGATTCCTCTGCACCCACCCCCATGTCTCTGTCCACTGCTGGGAGTCCTCTGAACCCACACACATGTCTCTGTCCACTGCTGGGAGTCCTCTGCACCCACCCCCATGTCTCTGTCCACTGCTGGTGTTGATATGCACCCACCCCCCATGTCTCTGTCCACTGTTGGGATTCCTCTGCACCCACCCCCATGTCTCTGTCCACTGCTGGGAGTCCTCTGCACCCACCCCCATGTCTCTGTCCACTGCTGGGATTCCTCTGCACCCACCCCCATGTCTCTGTCCACTGCTGGGAGTCCTCTGAACCCACACACATGTCTCTGTCCACTGCTGGGAGTCCTCTGCACCCACCCCCATGTCTCTGTCCACTGCTGGTGTTGATATGCACCCACCCCCCATGTCTCTGTCCACTGTTGGGATTCCTCTGCACCCACCCCCATGTCTCTGTCCACTGCTGGGAGTCCTCTGCACCCACCCCCATGTCTCTGTCCACTGCTGGTAGTCCTCTGCACCCACCCCCATGTCTCTGTCCACTGCTGGAGTTGATATGCACCCACCCCCATGTCTCTGTCCACTGCTGGGAGACCTCTGCACCCACCCCCATGTCTGTGTCCACTGCTGGTATTCCTCTGCACCCACCCCCATGTCTCTGTCCACTGCTGGGAGTCCTCTGCACCCACCCCCATGTCTCTGGCCACTGCTAGTGTTGATATGCACCCACCCCCATGTCTCTGTCCACTGCTGGTGTTGATATGCACCCACCCCCATGGCTCTGTCCACTGTTGGGAGTCCTCTGCACCCACCCCCATGTCTCTGTCCACTGCTGGGAGTCCTCTGCACCCACCCCTTGTCTCTGTCCACTGCTGGGTGTCCTCTGCACCCACCCCCATGTCTCTGTCCACTGCTGGGATTCCTCTGCACCCACCCCCATGTCTCTGTCCACTTCTGGGAGTCCTCTGCACCCACCCCCATGTCTCTGTCCACTGCTGGGAGTCCTCTGCACCCACCCCCATGTCTCTGTCCACTGCTGGAGTTGATATGCACCCACCCCCATGTCTCTGTCCACTGCTGGGAGTCCTCTGCACCCACCTTCATGTCTGTGTCCACTGCAGGTATTCCTCTGCACCCACCCCCATGTCTCTGTCCACTGCTGGGAGTGATGGGCACCCACCCCTCACATGTTCCTGTCCACTGCTGGTATTCCTCTGGGGGGCGTGGGTACGGGCCGTACCACCATTGCGGCGGTGACGTAGGGGTACGCGTGGTATGGCCCGTACCCACGCTCTGGGGGGCGTGGGTACGGGCTGTACCACCATTGTGGCGGTGACGTAGGGGTACGCGTGGTACAGCCCGTACCCACGCTCTGGGGGGCGTGGGTACGGGCCGTACCACCATTGTGGCGGTGACGTAGGGGTACACGTGGTACAGCCCGTACCCACGCTCTGGTGGGCATGGGTACAGGCCGTACCACCATTGTGGCAGTGACGTAGGGCTACGCGTGGTACGGCCCGTACCCATGCTCTGGGGGCGTGGGTACAGGCCATACCACCATTGTGGCGGTGACGTAGGGGTACGCGTGGTACGGCCCGTACCCACGTCCCCCAGAGCATGGGTACGGGCCGTACCACCAATGTGGCGGTGACGTAGGGGTACGCGTGGTACGGCCCGTACCCACGCTCTGGGGGGCGTGGGTACGGGCCGTACCACCATTGTGGCGGTGACGTAGGGGTACGCGTGGTACAGCCCGTACCCACGCTCTGGGGGGCGTGGGTACGGGCCGTACCACCATTGTGGCGGTGACGTTGGGGTACGCGTGGTATGGCCCGTACCCACGCCCCCCAGAGCGTGGGTACGGGCCATACCACCATTGTGGCGGTGACGTAGATGTACACGTGGTACGGCCCGTACCCATGCTCTGGGGGCGTGGGTACAGGCCGTACCACCATTGTAGTGGTGACGGGTTCAAGTCGACGTCCACTTCCGTTGTGGAGGTAGGTAGGGATTGGTGGACACGCCCCCCCCCCAGTGACCAGAGCCTGGAGGTCATTTCTGTGCAGGACATATGTATATTTGTAATTGGGTGGGGGTAATGTTTCCTGCCCCAGCCCCCCCACCTTTGCCCCTGGGTGTTGGTCTGACCTTCTGCGGCGTCTGCGTCGGTTTCTGAACATGAGGTCGTAGGGTATGAGGGCCAGGATGACGCGTAGGTTGGGGTCCATCGCTGTCCGTCGCGAAACGGTGCTCCTTCTTCGCGTCGTCCTCAATTTCCCGGGAGTTTTTGGCTGCCGTAAAAAAATAGCGGTGCGGAGTGGCGTAGGCACGGATTGTACTTGCTGGTCCGTAAAACGCTGCCTGACTCCGTCCGGACGTCGCGTATGCGCCGTCCAGATTCAGATTTGTATGTATTTTTTTGCCGGTCGGTTTTTGTACGACTCCTACAGAAATGGTATTTCTGTGCGAATCGTACTTGCGAGTTTGTAAGGTGTTTTTCCCGGGTACGAGTCGGACGGAGAAAACGCTCCTTACGACCATTTGTACCCGGGTTTTATAGGATCGGAATCGGCACCTATTTGTTTACATAATAATCTAGTGTTAAGTGTTTTTCATAATAATGCTTGTAAAATGTATGGTAAACGTTTTGTTTTTGTCAAAGTAATATATAAAAAAAAGAATGTCATACAATTTTGGGGTATCTTGTGTTTTTTTAGTAAGGAAGAAAATATTTACATTAATTTTAATATTTAAAAATGTGTATTATTTATTTCTTAATTTTATTTTAGTAGTGTATAGTATGTATTTTTATCTATAATATGATATACATTAATTAAGGTATTTGCATATTATGTACAAAACGATTTGGAGGTGGAATGTTAATCGTAGTTCCTCCAAAGTACTACATTTTCTGTACTGCTAGTTGCACTGGAGTGTGAATATTACATTTAACCCCTTCGGAGTCCAGCCCATCCCCTACTGCTGTGTAAATTTGAGTGGAAATAGTAAATCTACCCCACCCCTGGAGTATAACACTTTCTAGATTAGAGTGAGAATAGTAAATCCAACCCTTCCGAAGACCAACACTTTTCCTACTGTTGTGTAGATTGGAGAGAGAATAGTAAATCTAACTCTTCTGGAGTCCAACACTTCCTCTACTGTTGCTGAGACTAGAATCGGAATATTACATCTAACCTCTCCAGAGTTAAACCCTTTTCTGCCTTTAGCTTAGACTGGAGTTGGAATACTAAGGGTATCATTACGATGGCGGGCGGACTTTGCCCGCCATATGTGCGGTGGTGCTGTAGGGGATATTAGGATGCGCCCACCACACTGGCAGGCGCATCACGCATTTTTAACATTGCAGCGGGCGGTGCTTCCAGCAGCACCCGCCACAATGCCAAAAGTGCATGTTGTGCATATGCATGCACAACGTGGCAGGGGGGTACCATAGGTACCCCCCATGTGCCCCCGCAACATCCTGGGGGCCCACAACAGGCCCCAAACTTAAAACTCTGCATGCCTTTCTGTGGCAGCAATGCCACCACGGAAAGGCTGCCTCCCGCCTGCATCCTGATATGGAGGGTGGTATCTAGAAGACACTGTCCACCATATTAAACCCTTTTCCACCCGGTCGACTTCTCGACCGGGCGGAAAAGCGGCAGACGGTCTTCCTGTCTGCCGCGGTCCCCCCCATACTAATATGGCGGGGGGAAATGGGTGGCGGGCGGGGAAGGGTGTAGGGCGGATCACATCCGCCATGCGGGCGGTGGCAATCCGCCCTACATCCTAATGGGCCCCAGAGTCTAACCCCTCAAGAATCCAATGCTTTTCTTACTGTTGTGTGGATTTCAGGGGCTATAGAATATCTAACCCCTCTGAAGTCCAACACTTTCTCCACTGTTGCTCACACTGGATTGGGAATAGTAAATATAAACCCTCCAAAGTCTAACATTACCTTACTGTTTGATAGAATAGAGTGGGAATAGTAAAATAATTATTTGTGAGTTAAATACTTTATGTGATGTTTGTTAACTGTTTTTTAATTGTTGTTTAAAATTGTATGTTTATGAATTTAAAATAATGGCCCTCATTACGAAGGTGGTCGGACAAGCCTACGATCGTCATCGCCTAGGGCAGGTCTACTTCCAACAATGAGTCGGGGGCCCCACCTGCCTGATTAGGATAGGACCGCCAATATGGCAGATGGCATGTGCCTTTTTGTACTGAAGCTTGTGCTGCGGCCCAAGAAAGGGGCTGCAGCACAAGCAGCAGCACAAAGAGGCACTTTTCAAACATCTATGCACTGTGTGCCTGGCAACATATGTTTGGAGGGGCACCACACGTGCCCCCCTTGGCTACATAGCTGTGGCCCATGGGGAAAAGAGGCCTTGCTTGGGACCCCAAATTCCCCTTCTGACATCCTTCTCATGACGGTGGGACCACCATGAAAAGGCTGTGGGAAATGGACATCCTAATCCCTATGGCGGTGCCTGCACAGGCACCGCCTCCATTGTAGTGATTAGTGTCTAAACACATCCGCCCGACAGGCTTCTTCAGCCTGTCAGAGACAGCGGTCTGTCCCCCAGACCACTGCAGTCGGACCGTCCGCATCGTAATGTGGCAGTTGGACCGATGGCCTGGATGTCGGTGGGACCGCCACCAACGGCGTGTATGTGGCGGTCCCACTGACATCAAAATGAGACCCAATGTTTTAAGGTTTAGAATATTTTTATAAAAATGTGTTTTAACTTAGCGGCGCGGATTACCGCGCTGTGCTGAAGAGTTCATGCGTGGGCGGGGCCATGACGGAGCGGTTCCGTCATCCCGCACAGCGCAATCGATGCGCATGACGGAACCGCTCCGTCATGCGCATCGAAGGGGTTAATGAATTAATGTACTTTGTTATTTATGTTTCTATGATTGTTTTTGCTGTTAATATTATTTTGACATTTTTAAATTTGCAAATATGTTGATAATACATATATATGTATATATATATATATGTATTTATTTACATATATATTGATAGATAGACATATAGATATAGATATTACAGTTCTATGTTTAATTTTAACATTTTATTTAAAGATTAACTATTTTTATATGCTTATGTTATTATTTAAAATTAGTAATTTCTCTGGGTTGTATACCTTTTTCAAAATGTTAAAATAGATTTACTTTTACTATTTTATTTTAATGTCTTTTTTAGAAAAAACCTGAAAACCTTTGTCTTCAACTCTGCAATTTAACTCTTTTCTTGTTTGACCTAGGCCGATAGTGCCAGGAAGTCTCTTCGGAGGTAGCTATGTGCTTTAGAAATTGTTTGAATTGTATTGTATTTCAACAATATTTTTTTACTGTTATATCTATGTGTGTGTATAAGTACATACATACAAATATATATATATATTCTCATAATTGCAGATATTCAAATAACGCACGCTCAGGACATGGAGAGGAATGCTGACAGTAATCCATTTATTCAGCTTCACATTACGCGTTTCGGCTGTCACACAGCCTTGATCACACGTTAAGTTACAACCATGTACGTGCATGGAAAAAGACAGAGTCACACATACACATAGGACTACCTCTTTACAACACTTGTCAACTGTGTCATCCATCTTGAAGGTGTTAGGATAAATCCAAAGAATGAATGACTGTTCACATGTAGCAGAGTGCATGAAATACATGGCATTGCATTATGTAAAATAATGTTGTATATAGAAAGTGCAACCACTATCGTGTGTCATTTATTTGCAATCACATCAACAGTGTCCGAACATCCAAAAGGTAGCATATGAGTTTGAAATACTATTTCAAGATGGCTTGATAACAAATTGTGATCGTGTGTGGAGGCTAGCCATGAAGAGAGACCCTGAGCTAAACAATATTCTTCATAAATGTTGATTATAATCCTTTCTGCAGGACCTCTGCATAATGTTAGATGTGGCTCATGGTGGTGCTAAACTAGCAAAACAAATCATAGATCAGGTAAAATATGTGTCACAGCACATTGTCACAATAGTCACTTCCCCTGACCCGATCAGGTCATGTGAGGATACTTCCATCTAGTCCAACCACTACCATGGAATGATGTCACATACAAGCAGTGTTTCAACGAGGCCAGTTGGTACCCCAGAGAACACGCCCAAGATGTTGTTCAAATTAATAGCGGGACTAGGGCCCATGCTGGAGAAGGCTGCTGCACCCATTACACCCAGGAGGTTGCTCAAATAAATAAATGGACTAGTGCCCATGCTGGAGAGGGCTGCTGCAATAATTACGTAAAAACATATATTCTAATCTATTGACTGCTCAATGATCTCAACAATAAGAGACACTTGATCAGAAAACAAAAAGAAAAGAGAAGAGAAGTGTCCCAAAAGTGTACCAAACAGTAGTTCTTATCTGTGGATGTGCCACCAAAGAAAAGGGTAGGGGAATTAATGCAGGTGTCACCGCCGGAGCAGAGTGGGTCCCTTCCTTTCCTCCAGTAACAAGTACATTAATAACTACATGTTAAAATCACATTACAACATATGGAATCAAATGTCTAATACATTGTCTGTACTTCCCTAGAAGCTACATAGAGCGGAAGGCTAAGAGAGGAGACACTCTAGTTATCTCGTAAATGCATATTCAGTTCCTCGTCCATGTTCAATCCTCCTGGATTTTTTGTCTAGAGATCTATAATGTATTTAGATTCCATTTTCTAAGCCTGAGGACCCTTTAGCCTCCTCTGGGGGTATTTCCTATTAGCTCAATGGCAAATGTGTGAGTTGAGAACTGTCTGAAAAGTGTTTGCCCTGAAAATGACAGACAACAGGTTAATGTGAGTCATTGTTAGTTATAGCCTTCATATGTTCCAGTATTCTTTTTTTGACCATCTGAGTTGTACACCCAACATACCACAGTTTACAGGGACATTCAAGGATATAAACCACATGGGATGCAAGTAAGAAATTGGGAGATTCTCTCAGTCTACTTCCCGCAGTAGTATAGTCTTTCCGCATATAGCTGTTTGTACATGCTTCACAAGGGCCACATGGGAAGAAACCCTGTAAGATGTATTCCCTGCCTCACAGAGGTACTGTAATATCACTATGAACTAGCATATCTCTGATACTACGTCCTCTCCTGTATTTAATCCTAGGTCTGTCCAGTATAGTATGCCCAATAGTGGGATAACTGGTAAGTATATCCCAACTCCTAGTGAGAATACGATTAATTTCTTTGGAGCTCTCACTAAATGTAAGGATCATTCTAGTGTTCATTGTACTGTCCTCATCAACTGTGACCTTAGGTTCCAACAGAGTAAGGCTTCTTTTGATCCTAGCAATTTTCTTGATTGTGTTTAATTAGAACTCATTGTGGGTATCCCCTCTCTCTGAATCTCTCCACCATGACCTTCTGTTCCACAACAGTCTCCTCTGTGTTACAGTTGCGTCTTGCCCTCAGCAGCTCTCCGAATGGTACTCCATTTCAGGACATCTGGATGACTGCTGAGGGCATGTAGCCGGCTGTTCCCTGCTATCTCCCTGCAGAACAGTTTTGTCTGTATTCGCTTGTGAGAAATCTCAATCCTGGAATCTAAAAAATCCACTGTAGTGTCGCTGATCGTTCGAGTGAAGGATACTTTTCATTCAACTTATATATATATATGGCAGTTGACACTATGGGCCTGATTACAACTGTGGCGGAGTGGGGCCACCACACCGCTGCCCTGCTCCCACACGGCCAAATCGTGTGAAGACCGCCTACCTGATTACAAGTTTTCTCATGTCTGGCAGGCGGTTCTTTGGCGTTTCCATGGCGGTGCCTATGAAAAAGGCAATGCAATGGGAGCGCCAAAGGCATTTTCTGCGGGGCATGTTTCTACAGTCAATGTCATGCAGGAACTGGGGTACATGCGGATAAGGGTGCACAACAAGTGCCCCCCTGCATGCACCACCATGCACAGGGGACCTGGGGGACTCTGTAGGGCATTCTTTCTTTACCCACCACCAACATTCTCATGGCGGGCTCACCGCCATAAAATGGCTGGCGGTTGGGAAAGTCATAATATATTTGGCAGTGCCGCAATGGCACCGCCAAGCGTATTGCCTCCCCAGACCGCCGCGCCACCGCCAGGGATCGCGTATACCTGGCGGCTGCAGCAGTCCGACCGCAGAAGTTGTAATTCAGCTGTCGGACCGCAGCACCACCGCGGGTTTTCATGTTCCATGGACTGCCAAACTCATAACCTAGCCCTCTGTAGCTATAGTTAGATCAGGGTGACGTTATTAACAAAACACAACATGCCTTTTGTGTTTTGTTAATAACTTTGCGACTGTTCACAAATCTTCACAAAACTTTTTTTAAAGGTATCTTTTTTGCCTTGTTTGTGCATGGAGAGTTTTGGAGTGATCCGTCACACAATAAAAGTTGGTGGCAAAACAGAAAATCCTCATGCATTTTTCAATGACTTTTTTGGAAATCACTATTGTAAAAAATGCTGGACAGAATTACACCAAATTTGGCATGTAAATAGGTAGATCGTGGTCCAGAAAGTGTGCTTGTTGCGATTTGCTGTAAATCCTTGCAGTAGTATTTGCGATATTAAGGTACAAAAATGCTTGAATCCAATTTAAAAAAAATAAAGCCTTCTGATTGGCTCAGGGGGCTTCTTTGCCCTGGGCCAATTTACTCCCATGGGAGACACACTCCCGCGTGAGCGAGCCCTCTGATTGGTTACCTCCAACATGGACAACAATGTTGCAGGCAGCCATTACAGGACTCAGGAGCTTAGTCCACTGTCCTGAGTTAAAAAAACAAAACATAAGGGGGCAGGGTAAGAATACCCTGCCGCACTAAACCTTGGGGTGGGGGAGGGATCCTACTGGGGCCAAGGTACTTTTTTACTTTTTTTTTTTTTAAATCTGCAATCTCATGGGACTCCCATTTAAAAAAAAAAGAAAAAAAAAGAAAGAAGCGTCTTGTGAAGCTAGGGCCCGAGTGTCTTTACTTATTTAAATTAAGGGGAGGGAGGCATCATTGGGGCCCTCTTCCTGAGGCAGTCAGGGCTCCAGGGACCCCGTTCCCTTAAAAGACATGGTTTGGTCCAAAGAGATGTGGTCCCTGGACACCCTTGTGGCTCAGAAAAGGGCCACATGCCTCCCTTCCCTTTACAAATATAATATGGCCCAATGATGGGGGTCCCTGGGGCCACTATTGGCTCGAAGATGGGGTTCCTACACCTCAATCCCCTTAATTTAAAAGTAAAGGACCTGGAGATGGGGTCCCCGGGGTTCTTAGTGGATCAGGGAGGGGGGCTGCGTGACCCCCTCCCCATAATAAAAATAAAAGGCTCCGGGGATAAGAGGTCCCCGGGGTGCATAGTGGCTCAGTTAGGGGAGTTGCACGCCCCCCTTCCCTTAATAGAAAAAGAGGTCTCAGAGAATGGGGTTCAGGAGGCCCTAAGTGGCACAGGGAGGGGGTGTGTACTTCCCCCTCTCCTTAATTAAAAAAAGGTCACAGTGGTTGAGGTCCCCGTAGCCGGAAGTTTCTTTGGGAGGAGAGCTGCTTCAATGGGTGAGATGCAGGACCTGGCTGCCCATGGGGGTTGGCTGACCGCATGGTGCTAGATGCAAGTCCTAGCCCCAGGCCAGACTCTGCCACCAACCCTCACAGTGGGGGGCTGGCTTTACCTATGGTCAGTGCTTTAAATGGGCCGGTACTCACCGGTACTGAATACCGGCACTTTCAAATTGTTCCACCTTCAGTACCGGAACTTCTCCTTGGCCAGGGAGAGTACCGGTACTCTGGGGCAGTAGCCAGGCTTATATTACATATGTGTAGCAACGTTGCTTGGACAGCATTGCTGTTTTTGATGAGACTGGCTATCAGGCGCGCATAGTCCATAGAGCTCAAAGGGCTTCAGCCCCTCCCCCCCCCGGCCCCTTTCCCCCTTGTGTGTCTCATCCCGGGCTGAGGTAGCTTCTGGCGACCGTCTTATTGCAGCCGCACCCGAGTACGTCACAGGTCTTTAAAAGACCAATCACTTGCTAACAAGGCTTTCTTGTGTTTTCACCCCTTCTTAGAGCCCCTGCATCTCCACACATATTGCTGGAAGAATAACCCCCCCCCCCCCGAAATTTTTAGTAGACCCCCCACCGAAATTTGGCTCTCGTTGCGCCTCTGCTGGCTACGAAAGGAGCAGTGAATGTGTGCATTGACAGACTAGATGGCGGCAAGTACCAATAACGCCTTGATTGAAACAAAACCTGCTGAGATTTTCTATTTACATAGCTTCTCTCACTCTTCTGCTTCGCCAGCTAGAGATCCGGGTGATTACAGCACAAACCTCGAGGTGAAACAGGCGTCCTGTCGTAGTTTGGCAATCATGGGAACAGCAGTTTCAGAACATTTGCTAGTGAAACAAAATAATAGCTCAAGGAACTTTCTGGTCAGGACTCCTTTTACTTTTGGGCAGTCAGCAGGTAACACTACCCACACAATCCCAATGTAGCACAACGCGCTAAATCCCAAATTGGTATGAATTTGAGAAACGTTTGTGCACCTTTCTCTTGCAGTCATAATGGGGCTGTATGAAACATGGGAATTGATGACATTGGGTGCTGAGTGCCTGTTGTCAGGCTGAGAGTGATGGGGGATGCCACTAATCATCAGGGTAAACACATACATTTAAAGTACAGCTTGGATATTGCATTTGTAAAAATCAGTTTTAGCGAATGATGTGCGTGTTAGTGTCTGTGTGAGAACCTACGTGTATGTGTGTCACAGATGTGCACTATGAGCTGATATGGAAAAAAGTTATTCTATTTCAGCAAATTACGCTGATAACTTTTCAGTGCAATAGAGTTCTGTGCTGCATAGGCTGCTCATCAACACATAATGAATAGGGCATGCCTAATGGAAATGTGAATACTACTTCATATATTGGCACGGTGAAGTTATAGTGCCACTATGCACAGCGCTACATAAAACTCCTACATAAATAATTCAATACTTACCATGAAAATGCAACCTTATATCTTATATCAACTATGCAGTTTATATAATTTGTATTTCAGTGCCAGTGTCGGTGAAGTAAAATACACACAAACAATATCTATTTCTTCATCAACATTCCCAGATGTACTCCGAGAATATCTTGATCTCATTGGATGCTGGCACCTTGCCCCGCCCCTAACCCCACCCAAAGTCCCGCCCGTGTCCACAGCACAATTTTATGAGTACCTGCACTTATTTCTTCTCATTTAAAGCACTGCCTATGGTAATAAAATATTAGTTTGTGTTAAAAAAACACCCTAGAAATCCACTGTCAAAAACAAACCCTAAAGTAAGGTTATAGTTAGATGACAATGTTCAGTGACAACATACTGTTTTAAATAGAAAAACTACTGACATTCACCAGTTATGGTTATCTCTAGTAACTATAACTCTTGCCCTAATGTAACTATTATTTGCCCCCTTGCCATGCACAGCTAATTACTCCACATATTACCTCACTCGTGTCATGTTCTATAACATCATTGATAACATCACTGCAGCATTTCAAATACCATCATTGATGAGAAGACTGTGCACGGCAGGCGTGAGATATAGTTACCTGAAGGCACGAGTTATAGTTACTAGAGCGAACTATAACTGGTAAATATCAGTGTTTTTTTTTTTAAATGTTATGTTGTCATTTCAATGTTCACCTAACTATAACATATGTGTGTGTGTGTGTGTGTACATACACACACACACTCACTCACAGGTTAAAGTGATGTTATAGTTAGGTGAACATTGAAATGACAACATAACATTAAAAAAAACCACTGACATTTACCAGTTATATATATATATATATATATATATTCCCTATTCCTAAATATCTGGGCAAGAATAACGGCCACTTCAGGATCAAGGTAGCCGTGTGCATTGCAAAGCCTGCAGACCACACCAACGTGTTTCAGCTGACGCAGTGCCTTCGTCAAGATGACAGTACATTCCTCAACACAAGACCTGGCAAAAATAACAAAATAAATATGGAACTCAATATCCCAATTGTGTGTACCAATACCATAATTGAAATATCGAATTACAATACCTTAGTAAACTACCCAAACTGCACGAGGCTTAGCATCCAAATTATTGGAAAATAGCTATCAGATGAAGAGTGCACCCTTGAAATCCACATGTACAAACTGCAGCAGGCGAATTAGAAGACTTATGGGGAAAATAGTTTCAAACAAAAATACACCTGTGAAATTCACATCTACAATAAGATGAAGCAAGACAGGGGAGAGAGACAAAAATAGGGAATTATATAATGTATTGGATATATTTCTCACACAGCCCAATACTTATGTGCTTGCAAATGACCCCCCATAAATCTGCACAGTCACAAAATAAGAAAACACAGCAATAAAGCACAAATGGGCAAACCATTAGGGGTCCAAATTCTTTCATGAAATCTACTGACATTGCACAATCAAACATTAATATGAGATGACACAAAAAATTACAAAATTAGTACGCGTATTCCATATTGCCCCAATAGGCCAGGCATCCATGGTATATATATTTTACGAAACTCAGTCTGACATTGCACAAAAACACGCTCCAGCATTTGCTTGTCCATATCTAGCAATGGAAAAAACATAGATCCCAGCTTAGCCTGCATGCTCCTCCAGTTCCTTGTCCTTGTTCAAGCCAGAAGGATGCCTCCTTTGTAAATGAACAATATATCTTGACTTCAGTTGCTTCAATGTTCAGAGACGACTGCCCCCTCTGTTATTCCTTGACACCCTTATCAATCCCGAAAAATAGTATTTTACTTGAATCTATATTATGTTTCATTTCAAAATTTCGGGCAATAGGATATGTAGAGTTAACATGTTTAGTAGCCCTTTGATGTTTCAGAATCAGCTTTTTTGTGGGGCGGATGATCCTGCTCACATGTTTCAAGTCACAGGGACCGACCAAAACAGCTACAAAGAAACCTGTCGAACATGTAATGAGCCTGCTCATTCGTCTCTTTCCCCTGTAGACAATGAATATTCCATACAATTTACAGTGTTGGTATGGGCTTTACATTTCCCATACATAATAAACCCACACACATTTGCAAACTTGCCACATTCCTCTGTAGTGTGGTACCTGTGTATAAGTAAAGTGCTCATGCTAAGAGTTGGGGGATTCATGGTGTGTTGTGATTTATTTTTAACAGTCAAAAAGGGGGGCATCTCTCCAGACAAAGCTTGGTGAGTTCACAGCAGTTTGGAAAATTCTGGGGTCTAGGGATCCCTCATTGTGGATAATCTCCCCCCTGTTTCTGAGATACACCCGAGGGGGGGGGGCGAGGTAGGCCCAGCCTGGGAGTCAGAGTCGCTGAGTCCTAGTTCTAGATGTAAAGCAGCAGACACAGCAGACTCCAGGAAGGTCCAGTGTTCTGCACACACCTTTCAGGCTTCTGTTCAGGTATCTCCAGCTCCTGCAGAGAAGCAGCACTCCTCCCCCCCCCCCCCCCCCCCTCGCGGCAGAGGCCAGAGCTTGAGCCCATGCCCACAGGGCACATTGTACCACCCCAACCCCCTCCTCCCCCGCGCGCTGGAAGACTGCCTGTGACACAAGACATTATGTAACACTTATAGACAGTAAAAAGTTATTTCAATACGATACATAAGAACTCTGGCAGTCAATACAATATGAATCACACTATAGGGGTAAACAAAAGGAGTAATCCCATCTACGGTATCACTCCACTCCTTCGGCTTATGACATGGGACTGAGACAGGATCTTCGTAGAGACCTAGGGGCATATTATCAAGACAGGCGATAAAATTATCGCCGCTTTGGCGGCAGAAAACTGCCGCTAAAACGGCGATAATGGGCTTGATAATATGCTCTAAGGAATTCCAATTGAAGCCCATGTTAGATGTGAAGGACATCTAACCTGAGCTTCAATTGGAATTCTATAGAGCATATTATCAAGCCCATTATCGCCGTATTAGCGGCGATAATTTTATCGCCTGTCTTGATAATATGCCCCCTGGTGTCATAAGACTTAGTGAAGGAGGAGGTACACAATAGGTACCCAATTGATGGTGGACCAGACAGAGGTCGGTGCCACCTTTGGATGCCATGTACTGAAGTATGGCTTTTCTTTCATTTATCTAAATATTGCACCTTTTGGCAGAGTGACAGTTGAATAGGTCCTGAAGAATGCTATGAACCTTATGGTCACTGAGCAGAAACATGTTTACCAACACTTAAAGGGTAATATCCATACACCCTTTTTCATTGTTGCCATTTTTAATCCTAACCACTGGGGACCGTATTAAAATAGTTATTTGCCCACCAGGAGTTAGTTTTAATTCACTTATCATTTATTTTGCACTCTGCCCCTCACTCCCCATAACATTGGTAGAATAAAACACCTTACGCTCCTTTCCTGCGGGAGAGTTGTAGCCCACACTGTGTACCTTGCGGGCACAGTGTGCAAGAGGGAACCCAATGATGAAGCATGTCATCCTTCGGGGTGAGGGATCTCGTCTTTACAACAATAATTGTCAGTTTCCCCACATTCCACATATAGTTTCCTAGACTAGTTTGCTAGACCATCCGGTATCCTTGTTGTGAGTTGTAGTCAATACAATATATTATCATACGTATCTCTTCAAAATATATGCACACATTTTAAACTGGTCAGTGTCACTAGTATGCATTGAGGGGCATATTTATGATATTTGTGGTGCAGCACAGCAAATCACCTTGCTGCGCTGCCCTGCGTCACAGGGAAAATGCAGGAATGTGTCCAATACGGCGCATTCCTGTCCTTTCCCCTTGTGCTAGTGCCATTTTGGCAGCCTAGCGCCAATGCAGCCACCCTTGTACCATGGCACAATGGTGCCTGCGTTGCAGGCAGGATTCTTTTTATGCAGGTGCACCTTCCTGCACAAAAACAATCCTGAGAGGCGTCGTCCTCTTTCTATGTGTGCTGTGCATTGCAGCACACATAGAAAGAGGAAAACACAGGGAGAAATATGTTTATTTCTCCTCGTTTTGTCTCTCCAGAGGCGGCGTATCTTTTTGGCTCATTCCCAACTTTACCTGGTTTGGTAAATCTGGAAATGCGTCAAAAACCATGGGAGTTGCGTACGGACACCCATGCAACGCCCATTGAATGCCTCTCTGGCGCAGAGCCATGCAATGCAGCGATTTGCGCTGCATTGCATTACTCCAGATTTGTGAAGCCATTTAAAGCCACACAAAGTGGCTTTGCGCGGCTCCATAAATCCGACTTGGAGGGTTGTGTCAGGCGTGTACTTCGTTGTGTGGTGAAAGCATGACGCAAACCTGACTCTGAGTCTCAGTGAGCAAAAAGACATTCAAATACGCCCTCAATGTCGGTAAACTCACCGAGGGCCATGCAGCTCAGAGGCATGCATCTTGCCTTAGTAATGATAACAATAGTATTAAGAGTGTCTCATATATGGTGCTCATACCGCACGCCTGCTGTGCGTTGCGTAAATAACAAGTGTTAATATTACCCAATTTTATTGTATTTTATGGATGATCTCACGAGGCTGGAACGCTAAGCTGAAGTACCCAGGATTCAACCTATTCGAGAGAAACCCCACTTTTGTTATGGGGTCTAGAGGTTCCTCACTGTGGGGGCACTCTTACCCCAGTGTCTGAGATGCACCAGCTGCACACAAATGTTCTGCCTGTGCTGAGCATGCAAAATGTGTCCTATTACACAGAAGCACATACATGTTCTGCTACTACAGTGAAACCACTGTGACCTTTTGCTATTATTGAGAAAACACGGGTATGGTCCGCTATTACTGTGTAAGCACACGTGTGTTCTGCTACTACACAGCAAACATAGGTGTATTCTGCAGCAAGCACATGTATGCTGTGCTATTACAGGGAAACCACAGGCAGTGTGTGCTCCCACAAAGAAAGCACAGTTCTGTTCTGCTGTGACACAGAAAGCACGGGTATGCTGTGGCATTACAAAGAATGTATGGATATTTGATATTACAGAGAAAACACAGATATCTTCTACTATTACAGACAGCGCACTTATATATTCTATTACAGAGTAAGCACAGGCATGCTCCACTGTTACAGAGACAGCACCGGTATTGTGTGCAATTACAAGGAAAGCATAGGGATGTTCTGCTATTACGGAAAAAGCACAGCTATATTCTATTACAGAGTAAGCACAGGCATGCTCCATTGTTACAGAGACAGCACCGGTATTGTGTGCAATTACAAGGAAAGCATAGGGATGTTCTGCTATTACGGAAAAAGCACAGCTATATTCTATTACAGAGAAAGCACAGGCATGCTCCACTGTTACAGAGACAGCACCGGTATTGTGTGCAATTACAAGGAAAGCATAGGGATGTTCTGCTATTACGGAAAAAGCACAGCTATATTCTATTACAGAGAAAGCACAGGCATGCTCCACTGTTACAGAGACAGCACCGGTATTGTGTGCAATTACAAGGAAAGCATAGGGATGTTCTGCTATTACGGAAAAAGCACAGCTATATTCTATTACAGAGTAAGCACAGGCATGCGCTACTGTTACAGAGAGAGCACAGGTGTGTCGTGCTATTAGAGAGAGCGTGCAGGCCTTCTCTGCTATCACAAATATTGTTAATAGAACCAATGTACAGTAGATTTGTAAAACGCCTGCGAGACCTCGTCTCCTTGCCTGGCACAGGTCCTGGGTACACTGAGGGAACACGAATGTCGTCTAAAACTGGCATACAGGGTAACAGCCCCAGACGCACGAAGCAAGAAGTGTGAAGTCAGCACCAACAGAGTTGGCACTGTGATAGTGCAAAAAGATAGTAACAGTCGGTGGCTAATTATCCACGAAGCTATTTAATTAAGAACATCTGTTGGAGCCTCAGTTCCAGATACCTTTCCTTTTGATCTTGCTATCCTTTGCAGATTAGTCCCACAACTGGAAGCGGAAGTGGAGCAGCAGGTCAAAAGTACCTTCTCAGAGAGCTGGCTTCCTTCTGCTAATGCCCTAAATGGGTGTTGTACCTAGAGTGTTGCCCCCTTTTCAAGAAATTAGTAAGGGCAATTGTTAGAAATTGGGTTTCTGGTTGTCTAGGGTATGCTCCCAAGCCAGGCAGAGCCCACCACTCTAGTCAGGGGAAGTTGGTTACACACCAAAGAGTACCTGTGCTCACCCTCTGGTAGCTTGGCGCAGAGCAGGCAGGCCAATCATCAGAGGCAATGTGTAATGCGTGTGTGCAAAACACACACTCAGCAACACAATGACTACACCACTAAAGGGACTCCACACAGGATTATATAAGAATATATACTATATTGTACATACAACCAGACCAAAACAACAGGAATCATAAATACTATACCCACTATGCAATTATTCTGATAGTACTTGCTATCCCGATCAAGGCAAGACTAAAAATAACATACACCAGAAATACTTTACAAGTCCTGCAGCATGTTTAGAGACAGTAACCTATATGGCACGAAAAGCACATAAATCACAGTAGACAAACATAGGGCACAGAAGCACCCGCGCTCCTACTAGAAATGTTAGGGTAGTTTCTGTGGGCTTCCATGATAACAAGGTATAACATGGAGGGCATCGAAGCACCTGCATGCCTAATATATGTGGTACGGTAATTTCTTCCACTACAGGGCATGCCCGTTCTGTTATACCATGCACGGTACACCCAAGGAGTGCCGCAAAGCAACAAAACCTCCTCACGGTGGGGCCAGAACCAATCCCCTAACGTCAGTCCAAATTAGGAGGGTGCACAAGTTTGTGGTGAGCATGGGAGACTTTAAAATTCAGTTACCCATGAGTGTGTGGTGCAGCTATCTTAGCACACTCCCAGGGAGCACGCATAAGACCTCTCATGGTCCCTTGCTTTTGTGCCCAGACTCCACTGCCAAACAAAGCACATGGTGCAGCCCCAGGAGTAAAGTACCTTTTGGGGGAAAAGGGTGGAGGAGCTCCCCAGGCCACTCGTCACTTCTGAGGGTCGGTGTGCCTCCGAAGCGGGGCCCGGGTCGTCATCAAAATCCAAGCATTTCTCTGGGGGGGGCTGAACAACGCTGATGTCGGTAGTGTTTCCTGTGTTACCCCGGCAACGAGTCTCCAATGGGGACCATGCTGATAGAAAGGGCGGCTCTTTCTCACAGCAATGCATCAATGCAGGTGGGAATCCCCTGATAGGGAGGGAAGGCATCCTTACACCAGCAGGAAGCACTAGCTTCACTTTCCCCATGTGGAGGACGCCGCTGAAGGCCACAAAGCGCTCAACACGTGCTGGTTCCCCAGCAAGGAGCACTCTCGCACAGATCCTCGTTAGAGCCTGCTCCTGCCTTCTGAGCCAGGAGCAATCTGTCCTAGCTTGTGAGCTGAACACCCTACTGCTGGTCTCAAAGATGGCAGAGTCCCACGGCAGAGGTATGCTAGTGCAATCTTTTATGGTCGTGAGATTGCAAGAATGGAGGGCAAGCCAACTAGCCCTTGGAGAACAGTTGGGCCCAAAGAGAGCAGCAGGTAGGCAAGATAGCACAAAAGTCCTAGTTGAAGACTGGCAGTCTCTCCAGCAGCCTAGCAGGCAGCAGGCCAGCACAACAAAGCAAATGGTGGTTCCTAATGGCAGCACAGCAGTCCTCTGGCAATGTGCAGTTTGCAGAGCCAGCAGCTTCTGGTTACAAATCCCATGCAGTGAGTAAAAGCATGAGGTCAGAGCCACAGTACTTATACTCAAAAATGTTGTTGATTAAGGGATGACTTCAAAAGAACCCTCAGATGTGCGCAACAATCCCTTTCAACCCAGCCCTATCTCCAGACGATCACTAGAGGGTACATCAGCCCTTTGTGTGAGGGCAGGACACAACCTAGTCAAATGTAAGTGTGAACCACCTCTCCCAAAAACAAGCACACTATCAGTATGCAGATGAATGCAGATGTATTCCCTGTCACACCCAGCCTTTCCTGTGTTGTGGCTGACTTGAAATTATGCACAAAATGTAGCAGTCACCCAGCCCAGATGTGTATTGGAGTCAGGTTGCAAAGCACAAAGAGTCATAAGCACAGTGAAATGCCCACTTTCTAAAAGTGGCATTTCTAAAATAGTAATGTACAATCCAACTAGACCAGTAAGTAGGATTTATCACCACTATTCTAAACATACCAAACAGAGCAACGCCACTCCTTTCTGATAAAAAATTACCACTTAAAAGTGTAGCAGGGAATTTCCAATACTAGCCTATGAGAGGAATAGGCCTCACAGAAGTGAATTCGAAATTGGCTGTTTGTCACGACCAGGACATGCCACACGATTCAAATCAATTACGTTGTATTTGTATAGTGCAAGGCTACCCAAATGGGCCTCCCAGGGCTAGCTATAAAACAACCCCTCCACAACTTTGAAACAATTCCTCAAAGCCTTTTTTAGAACAAGTGGGTTATCAGTTTCTGAAGCAGGCTTCCGACTGCTGACTTCTGAGGGGGGGCGGGAGAGAGCTCGAAAGTCTGGGAGCAAGGATGCAAATTAGCAGCCTCCACTCCTTGCCCTTTTAACCTTGGGCACCACCAAAAGTCCCTGATTACTAGAACAAAGAGCCCTTCCTGGTGCATAGGGGTGAATAGGGACCGAATGAAACATGGGCCTTTTCCATGGATGGCCCAGTGTGCGATACAGAGAACTTTAAAGTAGATAATTTTTTTAATTGGTAGCCAATGGAGGGCTAAGAGGGATTGTCAGACTCCGAAGATACAGGGTGAGAGTTTATTAGACTCTGCACCACTACCCTTCTTGTGAAAAACGAAAGCATCTGCACAAATTTCCTAAGAGATCTTAGGATGCCAAAACATGAGCCTGCCAATTGTATGACCTGTGTCTCTATTGTGAGCTTGTCATCTATCCAGGCGACTGGGCTTTTCCCTGCTTGGGCTGGCTCAGGCTGATCCTCAAGATATTATGACCATTAGTGTTTCTGACACCTAGAACTGTTATTGCCTACCACTAAAATCTCAGTTTTGTCACCGGTGAACTTTAGGCTACTGCTGGACATCTAATCTGTGACCTCCATCAGACAAAAATATAGTTGGGAGCTGGTTTTGCAGGTGTTGGGGGTAAGGGCCAGACTGACCTGTGCGTCATCTGCATATGACACTAGGGCAAACCCATGTGAATGTACAATTTCTGCCAGGCGGCGCACATACAAATTAAACTCTTGTCAACTAGAAAGGCTTTAAGCATTCTGATGGCCATCTCTGTGATGCTGACATCCAACATACATAAAGGCACATGTCCTACCTTTTACTTACACAGCACCCTGCCTATAGGGCTACCTAGGACCTACCTTAGAGGTGACCTATATGTCATAAAAGGGGCGTTTAAGGCTTGGCAAGTAGTTTTAAATGGCAAATTAAAGTGACAGTAAACTGCCCATGCAGGCCCTGCGGTGGCAGGCCTGAGACAGGTTTGAAAGGCTACGTCTGTGGATGGCACAAGCAATGCTGCAGGCTCACTAGTAGCATTTAATTTACAGGCCTTGAGTATGTGCCATACGACTTTACAAGGGACTTATAAGTAAACCAAATGTGTCAAGCAGGTGTAAACCAATCATACCATGTTTAGAGGAGAGAGCACATGCACTTTAGCACTGATTAGCAGTGGTAAAGTGCCCAAAGTCCTAAAGCCAGGCTAGAAACAAGCATCCTGGGACCGGTTTCAGGGTATGTCACCCTTCTTCAGCCAGGCTATTGAAACAAGCATCCTGGGACCAGTTTCAGGGTATGTCACCCTTCTTCAGCCAGTCCTAAAGCCAACACAAAAAGGTCAGAAAAGAGGTGGAGGAAGGCAAAATGTTTGGGGATAACCCTGCAAAAAGGGCCAGGTCCAATAGCAATTCTTTAACATACACAGGCTTCTGAAAGCAGAAGGCACCAGTATTTCTTATGGGATTGTGCAGATTTAACTTAATTACAGTAAAGACGGTGATTGATTTGAGCAGGTGGCAGGTGCCAGCATTCATTCTTGAGGCCAGGACTTACTCTTCAGCATCACACTTTGACCCAGAGCAGACAAGGAAGGAAGGAGGATTAGAAAGGAGGAGGAGTGGGGCATGGTTTGGAGCCTGAGCGATATTGTTGCTCCTCCCTGAGCTCCAGCGAGCCCTTCTAAACACTCCTGCTAACAGCCAACCATTCCCTATGGGTTGGGAATGATTGCAACACAGAATGAGAGCTGATTGATTCCCGGTCGTACACTGAAAATCTCCTTGCTGAACATCCTTGGAGCAATCACAGACTCATCCAACTTGGCAGTGCAGCTCTCTTAATCATTACTGGTACAGCATTGTCTCATCCCAGCGCATGACTCAATGACCAGGAGGCAAACGCCGGATGATCCACTGCCTATTTTCTTCTGCCACTCCACACCGCCTTCTCACCACAGCAGTAAGACATCCGAGACTGGATCCCGCAAAACGTCTCAAGCGGCGGTCGCAAAACTAACACTTTGGGTATAGTGGTGCAAGTGGTGGTTACGCAGGGAAATCTTATCCTGATCACCCATGCCCTACCTTGGGGCCTCGAAACTCACAACAATATCAAGGGAAAATAACTATGTTTTTGAGTGAATATACTAACATCAATATGGCAGACTGATAATATCTACTCCCATGATTAATACCTTGTACCCCCTCCGAATAAGGTCACTAATTCTTAATTACTGGGCGCATCCTCCACAGGAAGCCAGTCACATGGGTGAAATTTCCCGCTGATCTTATGTGTATTAATATGGGCTCCTCAAAACCTACAATAATCCTTTTCGACAATATTTGAGTGCCTTAGTTAATTCACCAACATCAGTGCAGTTCAACAATATTCTCTGCCTTCATATGAATGCTCCTTTTTTGGTCACTGATTCCACTCTCTAATTACTGTGACCCACACCCCCCCCCCCGGTCTTTTCGACATACGTTTTGAATAATACTGCCACCATGGGCAACCCAGGGGATCTGTAATCCCTATCCAGGTATACAGGCTCACCATAATTGATCTCTACATCATCTCATCTACACATTTCTTTCAAACATGTGTGAATCCAGAGACCATTGGGAGAACAAAGTCAGTAAAGATATAGACTCTAAAGGTAAGCTAAACGGTCAAAACAAGTTCTCCCTTTCCCTGAATCACACATTAAGGGCAAGCCTATTAATGCCTCAACACTGGAAACTATACTAAAGAAACAAAATTCGGTAATTGACATCGCCCAGAATACCATGTTGCAAGTTGAGTTAGCAGCGATACGAAAGGACCTGAAAGAGCTCACGGTGAGAATCACCAATGCCGAAAATAGAATCAGGTCCTTGGAAGACCACAACAACCTTCAATCCAAGAGGCTCCACAAAGCTGACAACTTGCTGATGTTTCTGAAGAAAGAGATCACCGAACTGAAAAACAGAAACCTTAAGAAGCAACCTTAGACTCTTCAGCCTACCTGAGAAAGTAGAAAGTGAGGCCCCTTCTCCAGTTGAATCCCTAGTGTTTTAGGCATCTCTACAAGCAGAGACTTTGGGTTTGAAAGGGCTCATAGAATCCCCTCATTTAAACCCAAGAATGCCTACAAACCTCGCCCCTTTATCTTCAAACCATTGAGACACCAACGTACCGGACAAATGTTGGCATGTATGCCCAAGATCAGATCGATTTCCTGGAAAGGTATGAAAATTTCCATCCCTCAATGAAAACACTGAAGACCCCATAGAGTTGAAATCTTGAAATCAAGCCATCAAACTAATTTTACAAGTAAATGTTGGACTGGTATCTCACCGATTACACTATAGGAAGCACTAAAACATACAATTAGGGGGAACATAATCAATCACATGGCATGCAGAAACAAAGAGATTAAACAATCTATGGATCTCTTCTCGAAAGACGTGACTGACCCTAAAGATATCTTAGAGGTCTTTACAAAATTGTACGCCAAGCTGTACACCCCTCAATATTGTCCCCAAAGAGAAAAAAGTCTGAACTTTCTATTTCCCAGACTCCTATCCTAGAATCTAATAAAACACAACTAAAAAAGTCCTTTTGGTAAGCCCCTGGCACCAATGGTTTCCCCTTTAGCTTCCACAAAGCTCTGAATGAGACTCTAGCCACCCCCCCCCCCCTCAAGTCTGTACTTAACCATTTCCCGACAACTGGAAGAGTATCTGGGTTTTCTTCAAGTTCTCATATAATAGTTATTTCCTAAGAAGGTAAAAATAACTTGGATCCCAAAAATTACGGACAACTTTCCCTCATAAATATCAAAGTTAAAAACTATTCAAAAATGTTGGTTTGGCCACAAGACTTGAACCTATCATTGGCAAACTGATACACAGTACCCAGTCTGGTTTTGTTAATGGTAGGCCTGCGAGGGACAACATACAAACCTTTAGCAATATTATAAAAAAGCCTCCATGTCCAACTCCCCCCCTGCTGCTATAGTGCCCAATGTCGGAAAAAAACGTGCCGATATCTGGAGGCTACCCTGAATTGGTGCAATCTAGGCGAAACATTTCTAAAAATAGCTATGTCCCTTTACGCTTGTACTTCAGCAACTATCAAAATCAATGAAACTCCATGGATCCCTTTATTAGCCTTTTTAATAACTCGTCTGACATCAAAGGATTCTCAACCAATACTGATTGCTACAAGACTGTGGCTTATTCAGACGACATCTCAATAGTGTTGGAAAAATGTGACTTAGGTATTCCCTCAATCATTAATATTATACAGTCCTTCTTTGGGGTCTCAGGTTATACTTTAAATAAGGACAAACAGAGGTACTACCCCTGAACCCTCTGTGTCATCTAGCTTCAATTTCAAGTACTGGTCTACAAAGGCAATCCAAGTTCATTAAATATTTAGGCATATGGTTTAACGGTAATCTGTATCATTCTGTTGTCCAAAATGAGCAACAATCACCAAAATTAAAAACCTTTTCTTGTCATGGTCACTCAATTATATTTCATGGTGGGGAATACTAGAAACCATAAAGATGATGGTCACCCCTTTAATCAACTTTCTACTCGGCATGCGCCCCACACGCCTGTCTTAATAATTTTTTGCCTCCGTATTAAAAATGGTTTCCAAAATTCAGTGGTCGCAGATAAAAAGCCACAATCTCTCTAAAGATATTACAGCTGAACATAAATGATGGGGGCTGTATCTACCCCAACTGGCATTATTGCCAAACGGCCTTCCTAGCCACACAAGGATCAAAATGGTTCCCCACCAAAGCCTCACCCACCCCCCTGGCTTCATCTTGAGCATAATCCCTGCCACCCCCTACCTCTAAAAGCACTGATCTAGATGGATTATCAACCTATAATACACTCTAAACGCATTATACTAACAACTATTAAGCCCCCCCCCGTTAGGGTAATTGGCAATAAATTGTAGTGTCCCATAAATAAAGTCCAATTTACTCGATTTATGCCGCCCTCTGGGTAATTGGCAAAAAATTGGAGTGCCACATACATAAATTCAATTCATTTGCCGTATGGCACACAAAGAAATCAAAAGTGTTACACTCCCGTCCTATCAGGAATTAATACTCCAAATTGGGTATTAACTCATTTAAAGACCTTTGCATGAATGGTGGTCCTTTGACTTTTGCCTCAACAGCGCAAATATAATTTACAAAATATTGATTTCTATGACCTCTTAAAAATCTAAGTTTAGCCCTCCAAGCTGGGTCCGCCAGGTTCCCCATCCCTACTACCCTTACTAGCTCTATGGCAATCACGTGGTCATATGGTATCCAATATTTAAAAATTCTTGCAAAGGAGCCCCTCAGAAGCCCCAAGCTCAGAATGTACAAAGTGGGACTCAGTTTTTCAAAAAACCTTGATAGAGACCTGCTATTGGATAAAAACAGTAATATCTCATCACATCATCACAGACAACCAGCAGGCATGCGCAGCGCCAGGACACCCCATGGTAACCGTGCGCTACACAAGTTCCACTAACATAATATAAACTCTACGATCTTGCTCTCTCTCACAAGTTTATTCCCTCTCTATATCATCAAACTCTGTGTAATCCAGTTACTATATTGGTCCCCAGGCAGATTAAGTAAATTGAGGTTGATAGACTCAAATGATTGCTGGTCTTATAAGGAACGCTGAGGTGGCAGTGAGCACACTCTTTTCAAATGTATATTCCTCACCCCATTTTGAGACCATAATATTGGGATCTCATGCAGCTTCTCCCCGGTCAGACTCTAATTTTGCACTCCTAGAGCTATACCTGACAATTGCCATAAACGTCATACTGCTAGACCGCAAAAACATTTCATCTAGTCATCATCATCATCAAAAACTTTATTCGGATTTACAAATAAAACCATAAAAGTCATAAATACATTGAAATTCACAAGATTACAAATACACAATACAGTACATTCATCTAGTCTCTTATCACACCGGGTGGGTATGGGTCACTTACCTAAGTAGTTCCCATTCTTCACAATACAATTTCATAGGCCACCCCCATATCTCTCAAAGAATATGGAACACTTCAGAGTTACTCCTACGAGAGACCTAACCCCACGATGCAGCATATCATCAGTCCGTTGGATTGTCTATCCACCAACTGCTGCCTCCTACCACGGAAAATGCCACTTCATTGTCGACACAGTGTCTTCTCCCCGTTTTACCTCTCCTTTTCTTTTAATCCTTATCATTTCTAACATATTACTCATGAGCTATATCTTCAACACATACAACGACCAATCAATTTTGTTCACTACCTTTGCTCCAAGTTATACCTTCATGTATACTTTTACGTGTTTACTTGCATCATATGGAAAATCATTCTGTCATATATCTGCTTTATTTTATACCAATGATCTAGGACCTCATTACGATGATCTGGGAAAGCGGTCGGAGGCTTTATGATGCAGGTGGTCGAAAGTGAAACTGGCCAGCCATTCCGGCTGGCTTCTAATGGCCAAAAGGAGCTTGTCGGCCAGTCGGAGGCCTGACCGTAATCCTAATGGATGGTGTTTCCGCCGTCGGGATTACGATGTTGGAAGGCGACTTTGAAGGCCTCCTGCAGGGCCCCCTTCTCTCTGCGGCCTCCAGTTGAGGGCCCAGAGGGTACCTTTGGTGCCCCCCTGTTGATCCCTGCACCGCCTGGCAGGCACATTTAGGTTCCTGCCACGCAGGGCAGGAATGAATAGATTCTCCCATTTCTCTATGGGAGCTTGTGCTACTGCCGGTTGGATGCTCTCCCATCATCAGTGCACACAGTAACTTGTGCAATTTCTTCTCTCATGATGACCCTTCAATCTCATTGGTAGACCACGATGGGGAGATTTTGTGACTGATATAGGGATGGTGTAACATATGGGCACAGTGTGGAGGGATACCTACAATGTATAGCCTTAAATGTTATTTTGATGCCTAGAAAATGCATTGGTGTTTTTTACTATATATGAGTGCTGGTTCCAAAGTCATATTTCTTGACTGGATCGGAGCTCACAGTCGGGACAAACACCAACTTCCCCTTAGGGCAGGCGTCTTCAAACTGGGGGGCAGCCTCCCTAGGGGTGCCTCAGATGATCGGGGGGGGCTCTGTGCTCTGGCCAAAAGAAGCATTTTGCTGATAGCAGTGCTTTGTTGTAAGTGGAAAAAAATGAGTAACAGGTTAAAAACAGAAGCGCTTGTATTTCAAGTATATCAATCCTGACTTAAGGATATCCCAAAAAACAAAAGATATGGTGCACCCTCCTTTCAATACCAATTCAATAAAGATCACCTAGATAAATCCTATTACAACAGAGTCACATAATCGTGTTACAAAATCTTTTTTTATTTTTCTTTAAAGTCTTTAGCTCAATCAGCTCAGCCAACATGTTTAGTCCGTGAAGACTTCATCGGGGTTTCTGGTTGTTACACATAAATGGATGATCCAATTACTCTCGGCAGTATCAGTATGCAATCCTGAAAATTCACTCCAAGTAGTCACCCAGATCACAACTGTTCTTTTTGTAGTTTATTCATTATATACGTTAGGCATCACCGTTTGTGACAGGGTCACTCCAATCAATAAAGTCATAAGCGTGACATCCCCATTTTAGGATATGTATAGAGGAACGCCAAACAGTCTTCAACCCAACGCGCAAAATCTAATGATCATCACAACCCTGATGAAGTCCTCACGGATAAAAAGTGTTGGCTGGGCTGATTGATCTAAAAGTCTAAAAGAAAAAGAAAAGAAAAATTTACAACATGATTACATGATTCTGTTGTAATGTGATTTGTCTATGTGATATATATTGAATTGGTATTGAAAGGAGGGTACACCATATATATATTGTTTTTGGGAATATTCTTAAGTCAGGATTGATATACTTGAAATACAAGCGCTGCTGTTCCAATCTGTTTCTCAACCTGTTTATTACATGATTCCTCAGCAGTGGGTTCATAAACAGTTGAGAGCTTTCTTTTGCTGTTTGACAATTATAGTCACACATACTAGTGCAACCATCTGACAGCCCACACTGCTCTGTTTTTCTTGTTGCTAATATGGAAAAAATTGGTGGCAGTAAATCGCTCTGTAATGGGCCATCACGAACATCTTTTGTCATGTATATCCTAGCTGAGAATACGTGTCAAAAGGGAAGCAGCTCCAAATATTCTTCAAACCCTCCACCCCCATTTCTAATGATCAGACTCTGGATATCTTTGCACATTAGTAGGGCCTGCCCAACCAGAATAGTATGTATGGCAATCATGTATTCGGTTGCATTTTGTAAACAGTAACAGAACTTAACTGCAATGTTTAAATAAATTGAGGCATATTTAAAAATGTCTAATTTAATTGAATAACTGTTAACATTTCTGAGGGGGGGGGCAATGCTTTTTATTTTTTTACGGGGTGCTGCATTAAAAAGTTTGAAGACCACGATTTAAGGGGCAAGCAGGAATGTCTAGATTAGCCCCATGCTTCCAGCTGGGCCTGTTGGCTGATGACCCTGCCTTAATATCCAGCTAGGAATTGTCAGGTGTGACAGGCAAGGAGATGGAACTGCAGATGTGATATGATTGGCTGAGTATTCAATGGAGGCCTCCCTATGGACACCAACATAAAGAGGGTTGTGTCATTTTCACACTGGAAGGGAGTCACAGCACAGCAGTGTGTGGAAGGGGGATATCCATGTGAACCATGAGCATTTGAAGAGACAAACTAGTCACAAGAAGCTGATTCTATCTGGTTCTGAAATAGACAACATTCTGGAAGTGATGTTTGTCACTGTTTGTGCCAAATACATCCTCCATAGTATACCTCCTGTATTGCAGAGGCCGGTTACATATCTGAATACATGTCCTCTAAACACTTGCACAATATTTGACAGTCATTCATCAAGATGATGCACTGGCCAGGAGGGCATGGATGGCAGGAGTGAGGAATCGGTTCCCACCAAGCTGCCAAGAAATACTAATGTAGCCAGCGCCTGGCGTGCTGAATTGCAGGGGGTCGGCATTCCATGGGCTCGGCAGCAGGAGGAAGGTGTGCTGATAGCCTGGCTAGGTGAAAAGAAGCAGCAATCTGTTATGTTCACAGTCCAGAGGCTCTGATGGTCTGCTCAAAAAATAGAGACCACGTACCGCTGAAGCTGAAATACAACTGTAGGGAGCGGCAGGACATCACGGTGCTGAAAGCCCAGGATGCAATGGGTGGCCCCAGGGAACTTTAGCTGCTATAGTCTGGGGCGTGGAGTAGACTTGAGGCTGATGCTGCGGAGGAGAGGAGTGAGATCATGGGACGGGGCTGACTTGCCCGTTGAGTTCTGCAGCACAATGGATTTGGAGGCCAGTATGTGGTTTTCCCCCTGCCCTCTCGATCACCTTAAAAACTGAGGAGGCCCACAATGAAGACAAGCAATATACTCTAGGGCCACATTGGGCAGTTCAGGGATTGGAACGCGGCTTCCCGCTCCCTGAACAATCCCTTCCAGATTGCGTCACTTTACCCCACTTCACTGCCAAAGTGAGATACTTGCCCCTCGAACGTTGGTACGATGCACGTGCACCAGAGGGGGAAGGAGCCCGGTACTTCCCCGGCCAAGGTGTGACAGGGACACAGTCAATCATTGCCAGAGCAGGCTGCATACACAGGACCAGCAGGCTGCCAATCCATGTGGCCCTCCAAACAAGGTCAACTAAATCCTGGCCACCATTGAGATCTCTAGAGAAACCTTGGAGGTGAAAATAGACATGGTGGTGGTTGACCCGGGACTCCTGCATCAGGACCATAGGAGCTTGGCTGAGAGGTTACAGCACCACAGTGCATACCTGGCGGGCCTACAGCTCCACTTATCTAGAAACAGCAGTCACTGACCTGTCCCAGCAACTTCACACTCTGACACAGAGGCTAGATGATATGGAGGGATGCAACCACAGAAACACCATAAGGATAACAGGAATGTCTGAAGGGCCAGAGGGCCAAGACATGGTACGGTTCTTGGAGGCATGGCTGGTGGTGGTGGTTCCCCCACCCCCCTAGGGTGCTCACTACGTGTTTTACCTTGGACAGAGCGCATCGGGTCCCTGCATGCCGCCCCCCACCATACGTACATCCAAGACCAGTGGTGGCACATCTCTAGCACAAAAGGGACCAGGACATCATCCTGACACTAGCCGGGTCAAACGGTCCTTTCATGTTGGACAACTACAGGGTGTCTGTTTCCCCAGATTACACCTGAGCTATGCAAAGGCAAAGACTGTCCTTTGTCGCTGCAAAACAGGCCCTGCAAGATCAAAGTATCACATATGCATTGCTATATTAAGCCAACTTGAAAGTCATGCTTGGCTGTAAAACCACAGTCGTCACTGGCGCCACAGTGGCGTTGCACTGGTTGGAGGCTTATGAGTCTGATATGTCTGGGCTGCCCTTGCTCTCCCAAAGGCACCCAACTGACAATGAGCCCCGGGAAGCAGGAAAAGATGCCCCAACTTAACAATGGGAGGAAGGATGAGAATCGACGCTTGGGGGGGGGTGATAGCAATGGACCCCAGGAGCAGGGGAGGAATCGATGACCCTGGAGGCCTCCAGAGATGACTTGGTGAATGATCTAGAAAGGATAGAGGACTCCACACTGCCTACCCTCACGCCTCAGCTGGCAGATGATTTGTAACACGGGAGGCAAGAGTTGCAGGCAGAACTGATAAGTAATAGACATCTCATACTACTGGACACTGCAGGGGGAGTCCTGCATTGAGAACTGCAACATAGTAGGTGAGCCATGCCTTCAGCCTGGGAGCTAAGGTTGGCGGACCGGGCACTTGGGTTTGAATTGAGGACCAGTGGTGGGCGGTTCTGCAGGTTGGAGTGTTAGAAACACAGTTGGTGTATCACACGGGGCCTCCACTTCTTCTCCCACATTGTGTGGAGATGCATACAAGCTTTTTACCTTTAACAAGGAATAACGATGGACAGGTGGCCATTGCTGCCAGTCCTGGGGATTGAGAGTTGCAGGAATTGTTTTGAAATTGTTTATAGCAAAACCACCACACACGATCGACTGGGTAGACTGTAAAAGCAGTTTGGATACACACTCATACATGGGGCTAGCTGTGCCGGATGGGTGGGGGTCATGAATTTCAGAGGGGGGCACCTGCACACAGATGCCAGGATGACCATCTTTGAATAAAGGTTCCTAACATGGAATGTTGTAAAGTCAGCAGTTTAGAGGTTTAAGGTCCATGTCTATCTAAAGAGGAGGGGCGCTCAAATAGTATTCCTCTAGGAAACCCATTTAACTGTGCATGAGGCTCTCAAGTTACAAAAGTGATGGAAGGGGCAGTTGTACGCCACTGGCTACTTGTCATACACCCTTTCAGGCCACAGAAGTAGATAGGCACCCAGAGGGCAGATAAGTCCTGGGCACCGGGAGGCTGGATGGACCAGATGCGGTGCTTGACAACCCTACACCCCCAATACAGATCAACCTGCTTTCTCTGACCAGCTGACGACAAGACTGGTGGCCGGTGTAACTGTGCCTTGGCTGTTGAGAGACGATACCAACTGTGTATTAGATATCATGCTGGATCGCTCACACCCGCCCCTGCCATCATCCCCGGTGACCATACTGGCCAAGATATTTGCCAAGTGGCTCTGGAATTGGAGTCGCGAGGACAAGTGGCGGGAATGACATACTAACAACTGAGAGTACTCCTTCTCTGTGCCACACAACCTGCATGTTCAGCTATATAGGTTTCTGGCTTCTTGGTCATTGATCCCAAGATCACACATGCAGAATACTTGGGCTGAATGCTGTTGGACCATAATCCTTTGCCGATACACATGCAGTGGGGTAGACCTCTTCCTCTGGTGCGCACATAAGAGACTCCAGAGCGCTTTGCTCCTAGATGAGGCTTTTGGAGCTGAAGCAGGTGTTCATTCATTATTTTGAGGAGAACCAGGCCACAGCATTGGAGGTGTTCAAGGCAATGGTCAGGGGTCACTATATTTGGAGCAGCCATACAGGTCTGGAAAACATTAGAGAGGGTACTTTCAGCAATGGAACACCCCTTAGGCAACTGGGGAGAGAGGTAGTCACCAATCCAGACCAAATTGCACAATAATCACTTGAGAGAGAAAACTATGCCACCCAAAAGGAGCGGTTAAAGATTTTTAGTTATACAGAATACTTTGAATGGCAGCATGCAGAGGCCGACAAATACGGCCACCTTCTGGCCTGGCTTGTAAATTCGGATGGGGGGGCTCATCACACACATCCAAGACTCCAAGGGGAAGCTAAGCACTCGCACTATGACATTAACAGAGTATTCTTCAATCATTATTTGTCCCTATATGAGACATCATTGGCACCTTGCTATCTCAGTGTGAGCTACCATTGACCATGAATGAACAAAAAGATAGTCTGGGTGAGCTTATTATGGAACAAGAGATTACGGCTGCCTTAGTTAGTCTGGCGACGAGTAAGAACCAAGGTCTGAATGGGCTGCTAGCTGAATTTTGCAAGACTTATGCCACTCTGCTTGCCCCTTGCCTTGCCAAGTTCGCAGTGGGAAGACAGCAGGGCTGCTTGCCCCCTACCTTGAGAGAATCCCTGGTGGTGTCACTGCCGAAACCAGATAGGCATCCCTCGGATGTAACCTCCTACCACCCCTTATCCCTGCTTAATCTCAACTACAAAATACTGAGCAAAGTGCTGGCCAATCGGCTCCTGCCCATTATGCCCCTGCTGGTCCATCTGGATCAATGTGGGTTCATACCGGGCCACAGCACCTGTAATAACAACAGACATTTCTACTGTGTACTGGAGGAAACGCTGGTGGAATACTGGCAGTCGGCCATTGCACTATCAATTGATTTGGAAAAGACCTTTGACACTATGAGCTGGTGCTTTTGCTAGTGGTTCTGGCCAAACTGAACCCGGGGGCAGGGGTTGGCTGGTATAAATGGATAGCTTTGTTGTACACCCATCTGACTCCCCGGATCTGTACCGTCATGATGGTATCAGAACACTGTCCACGGAGGTACATGACATGGCTGACCACTATCACCAATACTCTTAACACTGGCAGTGGAACCTTTTGCTGCCATAGTGCAGATGGAACGTGCAGAAAGGGAGAGTGGAGATGGCTGATGGCATACACTTCATTTCCCTCTAAGCAAATGAGATGATAGTGTATCTCAGGAATGGCGGGTGGACTTGGCGGCAGTGTTGCTGCTACTCAAGGAATTGAGGAGGGTCGCAGATCTACGTCCAAACTGGTGGAAGACCATTGCCGTTGGACCCCCGGGGAGGGGACACACCCGAGGCACTGAGTGAGAGAGCTATTAGATGGTGTGGACACACCTTCTGCTATCCAGGCACTAGAATATATCACAAGGACGATGACTAGCGGGAGGGTGCCCTTGGAGTTGCGATGTGTTCTCTGAAAGGTAGCAAGGAATTTTGGAAGAAAATCCAGGTATCGGCGATGGGCAGGAAAGCCCCTACTAAGATGATTATGCTACTGCGCTTATTGTATTACTTCGCCAACCTTCCTGGATGGATACGACTTGGCTGGTTCCGAGACCTTGATAAATATGTGCAGAACTTCATATTGGGGAACGGCGGGTGCAGCTTCGCCCTGACGGTGCTGAAGGCGCCGATAGATGGCGGCGTACTGGGTGTGCCCGACTTTGAGGCATATTACTTGGAGTCCCAGATGCAATGGGCAGCTAGGTGGTTGGAGGGCAAGAATTTGTTGGTTCTAGCGACACTGCAGCAAGGCACTGTGCCAAGAGACCTGCTGCCCAGGTTGTCTGGCACACAGTCGAGGAACAGGCAATCTGTCAATGCCGGGAGCTATAACGGTACAATGTTGGAACAGATGTAGCTATAAAACGAGGGGGTAAAACTTTACGTTCCTACTGTACTGCTCAAAAACCTGCTGATGACCTGCTCTGGGACCCTAGAGTCTCTCCCGAGAGAGTGGGCCGAGCTAGATGATTTCACTATTGGGGACTGCTACAGAGAGGGGAAGTTCCTGGCAGGGCAGGAAATGATGGACAACTTGGGCCTCCTAGCCATGCATTTTCTTTTATATAGGAAGATATTGGGAATTGCAAGAGAGCTATGGGGACACAGGCAATATGAGTCAGCAACACATGAAGCTTTACAGTTACTATTTACTATGGGGGTGGCAACAGACTGCTTTTTTGGTTTTATAAAACACACCTGAATATTTTTACGCCCTCTCTCATGCCCTGAGGGCCCAATGGGAAACCTGTCTCTTACACACAAGCAATGGTCAAAGGAGCTGGGTCATGCTCTGACTGCCACTCACAATGCGAGGCTTAAATAGACACAAGTCAATGATCTCCATGCAAGCTACCTAACCCGTAAGCGGTGAACGAAAATGTTTCCCACCAAGGCCTACACGTGCCTCAGATGTGACCCGGTAAATGCCAATTTCATGCACATGGTGTGGGTGTGTGCAAACGTGGTCGAGTATTGGGGAGAGATCATGCAGTGCTTGAGTGGGGTGCTGGGGCGAGAAATTTCATGGGTGCCCGATATATGCTTATTGGGGCTCACACAAGGGGCCTTGGGACTAAAACAAGGGGCCATGACACAGCAGGTGAGAACCAGGTTTCTGATCTTAGCTCTGCTGCTGGCCAAACGGTGCATAACCCTGCATTGGAAAGGCAATCGAGCCCCCTCTACCGCACACTAGAGGGGAGATATGGCTCAGTGGGCAAGGAGTGAACAGACAGCATTAAAATTGGAAAACACTAGTGGTAGAAGGAAATACCCGATAGCAGAGGCATGGAGTGAACGTTTAGAGACGTTTGAGCATCCGGAGTTGCTGCTGGAACCAGAAGGAGGGTTCGGAGCACACTGCCTTACATCCCAGCACAGTTCATCCCTTTGCATTGTGGTAAATGTAGTACACAATTAGCGCTTATTTCAATATTGACTGTAGTATTTCACCAATGTTGGTGCAGATAGTGCTGTACATCTCCAAACACCCTTCTGTTTAAAAGACTCCCTTCAGCCAGCAAGCTGAAGAGCTTTGGAGATGCACCTGTGTGCCGGTGAGTGGTACTGTGACCTGTGAAGATTTTGGCAGCATTTCCAGCAACCCCAGATGAAATTTTGCTGCTCTCTACTGATGAAGGTCGAAATCCAGAAACACATTTGTGTAATAAGCGCTAATTGTGTACTGCATTTACCATAAAGCAAAGAGGCGAACTGTGCTGGCATGTGAGGCAGTGTGCTGCCAAACCCCCTTTTGCTGCTGGAACCAGACAGGTCACCCGCAGAAGAACAAGAAGAAGCTATGTCCCAATGTCAGAGGTCTGGAATTGAGATGGCAGCTCTCACAGTCAAAGTGATCATGTTGGTGGATGGTTGGTTTGGGTTTAACACATTGTTTAATTCATGTTGTTGCAAAGCATAGCATAATCTGTGGCAACCGCCAAACCTGCGATGTGCTGTATTACGTGGCATTTTCACGGACTACATGTATACTGTATACATAGAAGAGACTGTTATTGCGATGGGTTAATGATTACAATAGCTAATGCAATACTGTGTTTTGGTAATGAAGGCATACACTGATGAAAACAATAAACAGATCTTTACAAAAAAGATGATATGCTGGCCTGCCCTACAAGGAGAGGGTCAGAACTCTTACCGTCTGGAAGAGCAACGCGTGGCCCTGTTGACTGATGAATCAGAGTGTAGAGGTCATCAGGGAACCAAGGCCTTCAAGAGTCACAGCATTCTTGCGGCCAGCTGGCCTCTAAATATATACAAGGCTACAAGCAATGTTTCGACTCTGAACTCATATTGGGAGTCATCTTATCATTCCCTCGCAAGATGAAGGTTTTGATCATTAATGTTTATAACGCCCCCTCCTCAGAGGCAACTCTAGGAAGGGAGTTAAGGCGATTTTTGGAAAAGGCCTCGATTGGCTGGCAGATTCCTCCTTTAATAGAGTTACTGGGGGATTTTAACTTGCATCCATGCATGGCCTGTTTTTCTAATTATAAGGGCGCAGACTCTGAAGTAGATTTTATTTTTTTTGCGGAGTTTTATATAGCGCGAACTTGACCCGAATCCAATTGGGTATCAGAGCGCTTTACATAGCACCAGTTACGTTACATGAGGACACATTCATTTTCTTTTTTTGTTAGGCACGGGAAGATTAAGTGATTTGCCCAGAATCACAGGATGTTCAGCGTCATTACCGAGACTCGAACCCAGTTCACCAGGTCCGAGGTCGAGCGCCCTAGCCGTTAGGCCAACTCCTCTCCCCAATTGCGACTAGGTTCACTTTAGTCACTCACATCTGGGCGATTTGATGAATCTCCAACTCTCAGATCGTTAATCTTATTAATTTATTAAGTACTGGGGAATACAGGTCACATAAAACAGTACCCACTTTTAAGGGCAGGGGTGTGACTTCCACCATAAATTTTATGTTGGAGAATCTTTAGTGGCCATAACCCCCTCTTGGCCAAATTCGGCTGGAGAGGTTTAGGGGAGGATACACGGAACAGGTACAGCAACCCTCTTAGACTAAAAGAGCAATGTAGGTGCATAGGTTGGGGCAGGGTAGTCCCTGAGTATTTCTTAAGGAAGCTGATCATATGATGCAATTGTGGCTTTTAGGTCTGCCTAAATCCTAACTCCCCAGATCAGGCAATTATGGATGCATATGTCAACATACACAGAGAGGTACAAAAAGCACTCCTTAGCACCAAACTGAAAGCAAAGGGGTCAGTAATCCACATTATTTTCCCACCCCAGAATTACTGGGATACCTGGTAATGGTAGTTCTGGGAGCAGGAAAATAACAGACATTATTGTGCAGCACCCCTAATGAGGCCCTTTGCTGCTCAATGTTTCACCCAGAGCCGATTCCATCGATACAGAGAACAGACTTACCAACGTTCTGGCGACTCAAGTAGTTTAAGTCTGTTCCAGAGATTAGGACTTTCTTTGTTGAAACTGAGTGCCTATGTTTTCTGAGTTTACACAAATGCAGCCTCATACAATACCATTGACAATATGGTCATTGTTATAGAAAATATATCACCTATTGCATAATAGCTATAAAAACATTTTGGGCCCTATCATGGCTTCAGAAGGTAACACCACCTTCTAATTTTTTTAATATATATATATCCTAATCTCTTAACTGGTTCTTAGTGTGTTATTTTATTTCATATTTATTCATTTATGTATAGTACTTGTAAAGCTGCTTGTGTCACATGTCTGTAGCTTCACAGTGCTGGAGTAACTGAATATGATGAATAAAAAGCCTAAGCGGCATCATGGCGCTTTAAATAAAAAATAAAAATAAACAACTGCCAATTAGGGGTTTACAGAAGATGCAGCACTGTGTACATATCTGGCCATGTCGCACGTGAGTGTACAACCCCTGGCAGGTAAATTAAACCTTGACTGCTTGACCTTGGAACCCCTGAAGAGCCAAGTAGCCAGAGCGAATAACGTGTTTACTCATTTGGAGTAAATTAGCAATTGAGGCCATGAGACGCCAGTAGTAATGACTGGCTTGTCCAGTATCCATGTCAAAGCCTCACCCCATGGTGGTGGATCGTGGTCGAACTTCAAGAGAACTGCAATCCCCTACTCTCATCCGAGGAGCGCGGTGCAGACTCCTGCATCCGCAGCACGTGCGGGCAATCCAGCTGGAACGTACAGGCCAGGCCTGTTACGTCACCACCAGGGCACGGCGTGGCTACCACCTGGAGCCTATACTTGTGCCAACCACGCCTCGTCGCATCATGGGACACACAGTAGGTGCTGTCAATTAGCATAACACGTACAACCCGTGTGTGAATCCCACAGCAGGGCTGGAACGGCAACGCGGCTCCGTCCTCGTCGCCATCTCTAAGTGTCCCTTGGCGAATGTGGTTCTCTCAGGCGAGACGCGCCTCTTACCGCTCCGTAATCTGACCTATGTTTTGCCATGTTCAATCCTTCAAATATTTTTGGGGATGAATGATCTTCGGCGGCCATGGAACGATGTGCACCGAGGCGCGCGCTGCCCTGGGCCTGGCTTGGCGCTGCTCCACTACACCATCCCCCCGGGGTCCTGCGGGCTGTACGTAAGAGATATGTCATTGTCGGGCACGTGTCTCTGGGGTCATGAGCACGGCTGCAAATGTCTGCAACACAAGCCAGCAGGGATCCTGGAAGAACCGATCGCCGCGGCTCGGGCTGCTCAGTGCATGCAGCCACGCTCGGAGCAGGCCAAGTGCAGGCATTTGTTGTGGCACCGGGGGATCTCGGTGCACAGTCTGCCGGATAATAGGAACGAAGGCGCAAAGATGGCTTTTAAACAAGGGATCACGTTTCTCAGAGATGATTTGTCCCCTGCCATCTTTTTTTACTGTCCTTTGATAAAAAGTGTCTTCAGTCTCCAGTGCAAATTGTCCCCTCGCCATCTCTTTTCCTGTCATTTGATGAACCGGAGTCTTCAGTTCCCAGCACTAATAGACCCTCGCCATACCCTCCCCAGCACTTTGATAAACAGGAGGGTTATCTAGACTCCAGCGCTGATAGTCATTCACCATCGAATGCACTGGCCTTTAGGAAAAAGTGGTCTTCTGCCTTCAGCGCGGACAGTCCCTCACTATATCCTGCATTGGCCTAAAGTAAACAGAAGGGGGCGTCAATCTCCAGTGCTGATAGTCTCTCACAATCTCTTTTCCTATTCTTTGATAAATTGGGGTCTTCAGTTCCCAGTGCTAATAGTCCCTCACGACACCCTCTCCTGCTCTTTCGTAAACAGTAAGGGTCTTCAACCACCGGGACTGATAGTCAATCACCTAGTCCTGTACTGCACTTTGGTAAATAGGGGCTTTCAGTCTCCTGCGCTGTTGTAGAGAGGGGCTTTGGTTGAGTCGATGACGGCTCTGCATGCTACACGTTGGTGAAGGTGGGTAAAGGGCATTGGTCCATCTGAATTTCTGCTTGTCTTTGTATAACAGGTGTTTTCTGTGAGAGTTCTTGGTTGTTCCATGGTGGTGCGTGTTTTGGTTTGGAGAACCGAGCTTTCATAGGTACATTAAGTCCGGTATGGTTTTCCAGGCCTGTTTTGTATATGGTGAGCATGTGTTGACATCTGTTGTGAGCTGGTGGGACTAAGAAAGACTTGTGAGTTCTATTTGAGCGACCCCAAGTGGAGGCATCTGCAGGAGCTTTAAGTCTGTTTTTTGCTCTTTGGTGGTCTTTGATGTTGGGACATTGAAATGAATTAACAGTGACGTTGTCGTGATGAGCTTGGTGTCCTGATGCTGTCATGATGCTGCCACTAGAATTGGTGAGTTTGGTGATGAGATGCTTGATTTAGAGTATGTTGAGGACTGTTAAGAGGGATTCTTTAATAGTCTTCATGCTTGAGTAGCAAGGGCTGTTGCGCTGTCTGCGGACTGTGCGGTGATTGCGCAGAATGGAGGCAGGCGTGATGAGGTCTGAGATTTCGTCAGTGGAGTTCTTATTGACTCCTGTGGTCTGGGGAGTAGACTGAAGAAGGCTGTCCAAGATGCTGAGAGTGAGAAGTGAGAGGTGAGGAGCTCAATAACTTAGGTGTTGCTTGATCAATCAGGGTGCAGGGCCGGGTGACTTGTGGATGACAGCGAATCCTTCTCTTGTATGTGAAATTCAGTGCTCAATTTGTAAAAACATAAGTGACAGCGACCTCTTCAGGAGGCATTGCAAGTTAAACCACCCATTGCAACTGCCAGCGCTGACAATGACATTACCAGCACAACTACTTGCAATCACGCCCAACAATTCAGACCATTCCAGGCCCACAAAGCTATACGAATGGCTTAGGCGGCAGGTATTAATTGTTTTAATGAATCTGGGATGAATATACAACTGTTGCTGTGTTCATGTCTAATTTAGACAAACAAGGCCAGCCTGTGGCAGACGGTTATATGTGCCAGTGTTCCTAATCAAGTGCTGGTGCTGAGAACCGGAAACCACCGGCTCCAATTAAGTTCAGATGAAATTTGTCCATTGGATGCTGTAATCTGTGGGGATGAGAATGTTGAAAGTTTGTGAGGATCTGGGTGACGGCCATTTTCTGTGATGAAGAGTGCAAAGAGGTTGTGTTGAGTGATGATGTCCACAGTGTTCGGATCGTGGATGTTAGAATAGTGGGCGGGAATTGAAGAGCATAATTTGGAATATTTGAATTGTTACTGCTGCCTTTGTGGTGGTGACTGGGATGTGGACGATGGTCTTTGTCTTTGCTCTGCGGGTGTGCTGCAGATTAGAGTGCACTCTGGTGTGAGTGTGGGTATAGGTTGTATTGCAGTAAAGGTGTAACACTTGTTGAAGGTGGGTCATCTATGGGATCAAGGAGGGATTCCGGCCCTGTGCCCCTCCTGGCCTGTGTAGGTCCAAAAAGGATTCCCTTAGCAGTGTCTGCCCCTTTTTGAGATTGAGCAATTGACAGGATACCCTAAGAGGTAGTTGGATATCGAATTTGGAAAGCTTGGTTCTGGCTCCTCATTGGATTGTTGTGGTTGGGCAACATTAGTGCTGTGTTGAATGGGGAAGGATGGTGGTGATCTCTCTAGTGGCATTGTTTTTAATGTGTGTAGTGGTGGGAAGTTTGGCCTATTAACTGCTTGGAGCCAGGTGATGTCAGTGCTGTTTTGTGTGGGTCAGGATGGGATGTGATGTCTCCGATGGTGGTGTTTTCAATGCTTCTGGTGGTGAAAAGCTTGGTCCTGGTTTCCGATGGCTTCGTAGGATGGGGTGGCGTCAGTGCTGTGCTTGATTGCAGAGGGCTTGATGCGGCAAAATGCCTTATGAGCTGTTATTTTCAGTGGTTGTGGTGGTGGGAATCTTGGGGTTGTCTCGAGATTGGCTGGTTAGAGCCGGGTGAATAAAATAACAAAAGATGACGCTAGGTGGAATGCTTGCAAAAGTTTCAGCCACTATGAATCGTTGGCTGTGTTACAGTCCAGCTGTTTCTGCCCACTGCACCGTACCAGACAGGGAGCCACCATATGCAAATTAGTCTTGTTCCTGCCATAATAGAAACAGTCCAACTCAAACTGCCACACCATATACAATCTCCACAGAAACACAAGCAGCCCTAGATCTATTGCAGTCTTGTTTTATTTTGGCAATCGTCCAATTGTCTTTTCATAAATGGAAATAACTATACTCTAATCTGTTTAAATTCCATGGTATTTTTATATTACGCATGAACATACAGTTGTTTTGTATCGTGGTGCTACCGGAAATGGTGGATAACTCGGGGACTATTGCTCAAACACAAAAGTTTTCATTTCTTTAAAAAAAATATTTTAGCGGGCAGGGGTTTTCAGTAGAGAACAAAATTCAGGCTTCTCCAGGGATTTGTGCTATATAGAAGCCTTGTGATACATATCTCAATATTTGAGCTGTTATTTGTTTTATCAGGTCAGCTCTCTGAAGAACCACAAACACTGGGCTAAATGTAACCTGTAATTCATTACTTAAAGAGCACCCAAGAGGACCCGTCTGCAACTGCCAGGCTGGACAACAACAGACCACATCCTAGTCTAAGATGCCGTGTAAGGCAAAAACACTAGACCACATACCTGCTACACTGACGGCACAATGCTACATGCTGGTGTTAGGAGCCTCACAAAACGTATTCATGTCACATTCTAAAGCAAAAATAGCAGCTGCTAAAATACCAAAGTGTTAAAAGCAACTCTCTGTGAACAATGGCATCTGCTATTTACACATCTATGTGTTTACACATTTAACGTAGCAACGCCTATGAATTTGCATGAACCCTAGCAACACATGTAAGCCCGTAATTGCAGGAGGTGGCTAATGCCCCTAATGCCGCCATGTAGTCATGGACTGACTCTCCTGACAATTGTCCCCTGCCAAGGAATCAGTGTCTTCCTACCGCCTCATTCTTTTCTTGGCCTGTTTAATGTCTTTCTTGTTCCTATTGCTCTCACTCTCAGCCTCGCCCTCTTCGTGGATTAATGGCGGTGGAAAATGCTTCGACTCTCCCTTCCTTGCTGAGGCAAAGCTGAAGAACCGCCAATCCCTTGTAGCTGTAAATATGCCCCCAACATACAGAGCTTCTAAACTGGCTCCAAAGCCTTCCTTCCATTTGCTCTTTGTCCAGGATCCTGCCCAAGTGTTGGGGGGCTCGTGTGCCCGCCATGCTCAGTCGTATTGTCGATTCCACACACAGGTGAGGAGAGACACACACCGAAAATAACTTGGTATATACCAGGTATGCACTTCAGATCTCCCACTCAGTTGTTTTTAATATGTTGCAGGTGCACAATAATCTAATTGGGTGAAAAGTGGGTGTTGTCGTTTCAGGCTTCTTTTAGGTACATTTCTTCAGAGTTTGCGGGCACAGGCACTGCTGGACTTGGAAATATCAATGCTCAGGCCCTCGCTCCCCCGAGTACCTGTTTTCTACAAAGCAATGCAGGTACTCTCCCACTAAAATTATTGCACATCTGCTAAGAATTGCTGGGACTCTTCTTTTCATATTAAAGAAGTGCAGGCACTCAGTACTGGAAAGTGCTTGCCCATTCAAAGCACTGGTCATGGCTGAAAAGGAAACAGTTCAAGAGCCTCTGTCTTCTTTCTCTGGGGCCCTGTGGGATTTAGGGCAGAAGAGAGGGCCCCTCTTCCTTCCCTGACCTCCACCACCTACTACAACTGCTCATTGGGGCATGTGAAGTGCATGCCTGTATTTCGGTGCTTGAACGTTTTATATTAGTTTAATGGTGGAAGCAGTCTGCTGTATGTTCGAGAGTACACGGTGCTCGTGTATGACACACAGCACATTATAAACACACACAAATCACACTAAATCAAATCCTTTCCAACATTTGATTTGAATTTCGATAACCAAATACAATTTGACAAATATCTACAGAGGATACATCACCGGACTCTGGAGAGTGGTGTGGTCCTCGCCCAGACCATCAAGGGAGGGCCCCACACAACAGAGCTTTGAGACCAGATGAATGGCAGTGGGACGCTGCACAAGTCTCTCTTAACCTAACATAACTATGGATAAGGAAGAAAGTACCTCATCATACGTAAAAATGATATTGCAATTCAGTCCAATTCTTTATTTATTATGTTGAAACTTTTAAACCATAAAAGTACATAATAAAAGTACATGATTAAAACAACACAATATAAATGATTCCCTTTAAAGTCGAGGCTGCCGTCGCCATAAAACATGTTAATAAAAATGAAAGTTCATGTCAAATATAGGACAGCAATTTAAAATACGGATATAAAAAAACTCTAAAAACAAGCTAAAATTCTAGTGCAGAGATGAACTCGCATGCTAGCACTGTTACTTTCATAAACAAGGTGACACAGTAAATGTAAATTGATACTTGTATAGCACTACTCACCCGCAAGGGTCTCAAGGCGCTTGTACGAATACCGCTGTGGAACCCATCCTGGCTTTCCCTGTGAGGCGTCCACTCCTGGGCACCCCCAAGGTGGAGGCCAGGCATCCTTAGCGTTGTGGGGGCCATTGTGGAGATTAAGCAAGCTATTGCCCAGAGTTGCAGAGTGGGACTCCATGATTGGAATGGCACCGAGGCGAGAATTATCGGGTCCGTGGAAGTTTTGAGCCCAAGACCCGCTGAGGCAGGGAATTGAACCCTGGTCCCGGGCTAGACCTCTGCATCAGGGTCTGCCGCTCTAATCATTGAGCCACACTTCTCCACAGTTAATAATGACCTCATCATCCATTCAGAGTAGAACATTATTGGCTATTGCAATTCAACTTAGTGTTGTGCGCCCTCGCAAAAGAATTACACTCCTGTGCCTCGCTCCCTTTCGAAAAAGCCCCATGGCCTAAAGGCGATTTGTTATGGCTCCTAGACACTTTAAGCGGTTAGGGGCTTATTTACAAGCCCCTTGCGCCGCTGATGTGTCACTCTTAACATGGGAAAAAGTGACGTACAGGTTGCGCACGGGGCTTGTAAATAAGCCCCTAAATTTTCCTGTCCTAGAGTAGAGTTCGGTAGGAATTGACAAAATATATTCCCTTCATTTATTATTCGTCTCTATATTTTAGCCCCGATACATCCTCCAATATTTTCAATTCAACTCATTGAAACAATTGAAAAATCTGCATCTAAATCTGATTTTAAAACACAGCTTTGGTAATAGATTTGATGTTTATCTTCTCCCACCTCTCGTCTGTTTTGCATATCGACAAGAAGTGGCAAACTCCACATTTGCATAAGTTGCGCCCTCCGTCCTCATTTGAATTTTGATTACCGCTAGAGCCGGCCCTTGGATTCGTCTTCAGCCTCGTCAAGGCCGCAAGTGGGCTTACGCGCGCGAGGTGCCGCGCACTCAGGTCACCTCTCGCGACGCGCGCGCTCACTTTGCTGTGATTGAAGTGACTATCTTCAGGCAAATCGAATGTCGGCGCTGTCACTTAATGTGGTGCTGTTTCTTGGAATCAATAGAGAGGCTCCTTCTAGCAGTAAAGCTCCTGCCGGCGCATTCTGAAGAACGTCATTACCATTTCCGCTTCTCAGAAATCTGTCCGTCAAGCCCCCCCCTCCCTCTCCTCTCAGAACGATCTATGTCAAGTGCTGGGACCATTTAATGCTGGGATCGCTTCCTGATGTGGGCCTCCGATAAACCGTGCATAATCAAAGTTGTCTGTTCTTGGAAAACCCTTCCCTGAAAGTAATTATCCACCTGTCAACCTTTGAAGCATCCTTCACGGTCTGGTTCTGCCCCAAATCTGTTTTTTCCTAAGCATCAACCACATATTATGGCAATTCCTGTCAATTAATAAGTCGATCAGTGCAAAAAAGAAGGGCCTCGGGCATGAAGTGGGTGACCTTGGATCACTACAATATATCGCCAAAACTCGCCACCCTCCCCTTTTGTATAATTCTGTCACAATATACACTTTATCTGTAATCTCTAATATGTCTTCTTGTTCTAGGATCTGTTGACTTTTTATCTCTGAGAAACAGAGACCATCAAATATAGTTCTGCAGGGTAAACATCGTTTACCCCGAATCTGAAACACCGCATGCCATTACTCCACAAGTCGGAACAACGACTTGTCCTATCGGTCAGAAGGTGTTGGATCTAAAATCCAACACCTTCCCTACTGTTGCACAGACTGGAGTTAAAATAGTAAATTTACTATTCCAACATCCAGCTCCTCCTCTAGAGCAAGTCGTTGTTCCGACTTGTGGAGTAATGGCATTTGTTGTGACAACGTGGCCGTTGTATCGACCACGTTGTAATTGCATGCGGAAACAAAACATGCGTGATAAGATGGCATATTTGTTCTGCACTAAATATATATCAGGCGAAGTTGTTTGCTTCCGAAAACATCAGTCATGCCTTCTTCTTCCAATACTGCATGGAACTACCACCAGGTGATGTCGGGCTGTAGAAAGTCTCATAGTCTGTGGACACAATCAAGAAAAGATCGGCCACCTGCGCAGGCATGTTTGTTGACTGGAATAGTGACAAGACGTTGGGTGGAGGAACAAAGTTTCTGAGTGGGACCAGAAGGGGGTGAGACGATAGCTACAAAAAGGGACATTAAGATGGAGGGAAAAGGAGATGTCGGGCTGGAGAAAGTCTCATAGTCTGTGGACACAATCAAGAAAAGATCGGCCACCTGCGCAGGCATGTTTGTTGACTGGAATAGTGACAAGACGTTGGGTGGAGGAACAAAGTTTCTGAGTGGGACCAGAAGGGGGTGAGACGATAGCTACAAAAAGGGACATTAAGATGGAGGGAAAAGGAGATGAGGGGTTAGAACTTCAAGGGTACCCCAGGAGCTATGGGGGGCTAATGAAGATGTAGACAGGCAAGAGTACGCGAACCCAGTCGCTTGAGCACAGAAACTAGACAGATTGCAAGATATTGAAGGCATCAGTCGTAGAAGGTGGCCCAGTCTACACACACATTTTGGTTTCTATGATTCAATTGATCTTCGTGTGGTAATAATGAGAGCATGACTCCTGAATTTTAAAGAATATAGGGGCATATTATCAAGACAGGTGATAAAATTATCGCTGCTTTAGCGGCAGAAAACTGCCGCTAAAACGGCGATGATGAGCTTGATAATATGCTCTATGGAATTCCAATTGAAGCCCATGTTAGCTGTCCTTCACATCTAACATGGGCTTCACTTGGAATTCAATAGAGCATATTATCAAGCCCATTATCACCGTTTTAGCGACAGTTTTCTGCCGCTAAAGCGGCGATAATTTCATCGCCTGTCTTGATAATATGCCTCATAATAATTTGAGATTTTTTTTTCAGTTCCTGGTTTGTGATAGCATAATATAAATACATAAAACCTTCAACCCCCTCTAACTATCACCTAGGCCTTCCTGTTCCCCTCCAACATTGATGATTTCAACCAAGCGGCAACAAGCCCCACCGTGCTACGCGGCCACATTACCATTCCAGCATAACAGCTATTTAAACTGTTTCATTAACATAGCCTCAAGGCTTTCAGCAGCCATGGGGCAGCCTACATGCGGCATGAATAACTAAAACAAAACACATGCTGGGATCTGAAAGGTGGCATCGCTCGACATATTCAAGGTGGAATATTCTTCATTCACTTTTGAGTTACAGTGGTGTTCGGCGCAGTTGTTTTATTGTTCATTCTACACGGTGGATTACGTGGGGGATCACAGTTGTGTTTTGCTTTTTTGTTGAAATACTATTGAGCTACCTTGGATTTTTGTTGTCTGTTTACACCTGGAAATTCCATGAAATCAATGTGTCTGCAAACTACAGGAACAGCTATCGCTCACCCTTAGATCACTCCATCTGCTTCCAATGCAGCCCAGGGCAAAACATTTTTACCATCAAACCACAAGTAGTCTCATGCTAAAAAAAACCTCTGCTACCTTAACAGGATTATCAGAAAGCACCATCCTACTCATGCACTGAGCTCCACATTTGTTTATTGTAGTGTTGTAGTGGCCGCAAGAGTCCCCCAAAGGCAACCATATCAACTCAAGCGCAATTCTTTGACCCTTGAACACAGCTTCTCTTATTTTATTTCTTCTCAAACCTTATCTGGCTCAAGTAAAACCATAAACTCTATTAACTAAGATACTACCTGTGACGTGGACTATTGGGAAAAATTACTCATCAGGGGAATGGTGGAGGTACCTACACTATCAAGATGCTGAAAGGGTATCAAGCACATCTAATGAGATACCTCAATTTGTTCCACAGGTGCCGATGACTAGGGAGATAGCGGTTAGGAGAGTGATGACAAGAGCCCCCTGTTCTAGGGCCCTCCTTCTGAAATGGCTGCATCCCTTTAGAAAAATAATTCAAAGTATGTCTATGGTAAGATGGGAGGAAGAAGGGTGCAACGCACAAGGGGATTTATACCCCACCAACAGGTTCATCACTTTCAAAGAGGTGCGCGCAGCATTCAACGTGGGCAGAGGGCAATTTTTGCAGTTTGCTAAGCTAGCTAATGCAGCCAGACAAATATGGATGGGCTTTCTGGATGCCCCACGGCCAAGTTATACTCTTGGCACCCTGACGGGAACCAAACCCACTCGACACTTGACATCACAGTTGTACAAGGACTCTAAGGAAGACAAACCAAAACGCCCTGTAAAAGTTAGGCAGAGGTGGGAGGAAAATTTGCCTGAGCCATTGTCCGCTCGTGAGTGGGAGACTGCATACGCGCGAGTGCAGCTCATAGCAAGTAATGCACGGTTGAAGCCGGCATTTTTTAATTGCTTGAATCGCACTTACCTCACCCCAAAGAGGCTTCACAAAATACATCCAGATTGATCCCCGGCTTGTACAAGATGAGCTGAGAAGAACACCACATGTCAACGTATGTCATGGGAACGTGGTCCAGTGCTCGGCTATTGGGAGGAAGTGGTGACACGTTTGAGATGGGCATCCCCCATAAAAATTGAAATCTTAATGAGGCATTGCCAGTTGGATCTTCTACCAAAATCACAGAATAGAAAAAACAGTATAAATGTGCTTCCCTGGGTCTCCTACCTGGTAAACGCAGACGAGCGATACAGTGGATGCCGTGCAGTACCCCCACTTAGGCGGCTGGGCTGAGAAACATGATAGAGTGGGCCTTAACAGAGGAAATGGCTTCAGAGATGTACATACAGGTGAAAAAGTCGCAGAGGACTTAACTCTATGGGGAGAAATGCTTAAAATGCTCTCTTAATCAGAGGATGCGGGCAGGGATGTGGACAGTTCACAGCAGAGGGATCCAGAAGGGGAAGGTAGATTGGGATGAGGGGGTATGGTGACTACTGTGACGGGGGAAAGAACGAGGTTCTCGAATGTTATAGCTTGTGCGGAGGATGGACAACTGCTCCACTGGAAGGGTAATCTAGTGTGGCATTATAAGTGGAGTGTTGCCAGTGTTACTGATATGTGCAATATTTGGGGGGAGGAAGGTTACTGCTATAAGTTAATTCTGCTGATCATGTACTATCTTGTTGTACCTCATGGATAGGGAGGGAGTGAACTTGCTTTATGTATCACAAACTGAGTTATATGCAAAAAAAGCATAGTAAAAGATATAAACAAAAACAAACTAAGATCCTTCATCAGTTAATGCTTACACATTGTGATACATTGATTTGCCGTATTTGCAACATTTACTGATAGTCTGCAGAGCGCTCAGTAAGGGGACACTCCTTATAATTCACAGAGACATATAGATATAAACTTGCTGTACTTCTTCTATTTTTCCCCATTGATTTAATCCGCACTCCTTCATTTGTATCTGCTCCATTTAAGGGGCATTTTTATGAAAGAGTTGCGTCACGCTTGCACCACGCAACGTGATGCAAGCGCGACTCAAACCCAAAATTGGATTTATGAAACCACGCAAGGCCAACTTGCATGGCCCGAGTGATTTCATATATCTGGAGTAACCCAGCACAGCGCAAATCACTACGTTGCGTTACTCTGCCCTGGGAAGTCGTTCCATGGGCATTGCGGGGGGTGTTACCTTGCAACTCCCATGGTTTTTGACGCTATCCCAGATTTACCAAAAGTGGTAGACCTGGGAATGCACCAAAAAGATACACCTTCTCAGGAGAGGCGTAACAAGGAGAAATCTCTTAATTTCTCCTCTTTACTTTCTCTCTCTATGTGTGCTGCATTATGCAGCACACACAGAAAGATGACAATGCCTCTCAGGATCATTTTGGTGCAGGAAAGTGCCCCTTCCTCCATGAAAACAATCATGCATGCAACACGGGTACCCTTGCACCATGGTGGCGCTAGGCAGCCAAAACAGGGACAAAGGCATGAATGTGCCGTATTCTTTTAAATACAGCACATTCCTGCACACTGCAGCAAGGTGACGCTGTGTTGAGGGGCTGATTCATAAATACGCCCCTAACTCTCTTGCCCGCCATTTATTCTTGGGAGTGGGGATGTCTTTGGCTGTGTGGCAGCAGCTAGAGTTTGTGACCACATTCTGCTGCCAAATCAAGAGATACTTCTGTGAGTGACATCCAAATAAGGTTATAAAGGAGCAAAGAATGTTCTTCTATCTTCAAACAAAGGGTTCACGGTATGAATGAGACCGATGTGCACTGAAATATTATGACAATGTTGAATGGACAATGCTATTCTGCTGCAGGTTTTTGCTGCTTTGTCTCATTAAACAAAAGATAAAAGGTGGTGTTAAAATAACCAAGAAAGGATATGAAAATGTATTTAGCGCAGCAGCATTACGTTGTCGTTGGGTGCTTGTCATCGGAGCTGCCCTAACAATGAGAGGCGTGCAAGAGATGTTTTTAGATTTATCTGAAAGGTGCTAGGGTTCTCTTCCTTCGGGGTAGTTTCACAGCCCTGTTCCTCATCTGCCCATCCCATAAGGTGGACAAATTGAAATTGTTATGGGCTCATTAGAAGTTCTGCAAGATCCTTCCTTAAGTGGCTCTCTGGTTGATATTATGCTTGGACCACTACTTCTACAATGCAGGTCTAGCTGGGGACCGAAAGAGCCCTGACTAATAGTGGAACCTTAAGGCTAATAACAGTCGCGTACGAGTCATGCAACAGCAATTGACAGTGTATGGGGAATAATGCGCCTGCTCCTTGAAGAGATGTGTTTTTATGTTTCTTCCTAGTTTGTAGGGACAATGTTCCATATCCTGGGTGCATTGCTGGAGATGGCCTGTCTTAGGTCTTTCTTTCTTGTATTATATGATCTCCAGTCTGTCGGTGTCCTTGCTCCAGGGGTAGCACTGAGGTGGTTAGTTTTTCGTCCAGGCCAGTTAGATATAATTTTGATGCGCTTGTAGGCGACGGTCTTGGAGATGATAGAGACCTGGAGGGAGATCCGGTATAATCCCATCAGTGTTTGAGTGATATGGTCAAACATCTTTGAACCCTCAATGTTATGTCCTGCAGTGTTCAGGATGCTTTTAACTAGTGCTAGTGTGTTGTCTGGGAGGCCGTTAAGCAGGGCATTGTTCCCACACAAGTTGGCGAACACCGAGGCTTGCGCAGTTATTTGTAAGTCGACACACAAATACGAGCAACCGCACATGCACATATTAAACAGTTCTGTAGCTATAAAATTGTCAGTCTCTGCCCTTCAACGATACTAAAACTTTTGCCTGGACAATGGACTAGCCCTCACCTACTCATGTGAAATTGAAGTCTAATGCCAAACGGCACACACACACATAATACTCCATCCCCAAGTGAAGGGTGGGCTGCTTCAATTTACCTTAGCCACTGGTAACTACTTGGTGTGCATTCACTTCACCGTGTTATTGCCCACTAGCCATTCTAGACAGAGATCAGCACATTACTTGCCAAAAAAGCGCTTCAGCACCCCATCAGGGGTAGCAAGTGTTATATAAATGCAAACCATGTTTCCCTCTTCTATCCCTCCACTATCCTTCTCAATCCAAATAACTGACTAACAGATCCACCACTCAAATTACTTTCATATTTCACTATACTAATTCACCACTAATCCTTTATAGGTTCCGGAGTAGCATGTTACTCTCCTAAAAAGCACTTAGACGCCTCATCAGGAGTAATAAGCACTATATAAATGCAATTACAATACAAGACATTGAACAATTTAACCATCACATTATTGACAAGCTAGATGGCGTCACACCACCACGTCTTGGGTCGGCGATATTCCCCACCATGGGGAAGGATGTTTAGATTCCAGAAGTGCTATGAGGTTATATGCATGATAGAAATGTTCTATAAAATGCTTATGGGTCAATATAGCTTCAAAGGAATTACACAGGAAGGACAAAAGTGGGTGGATCTTGTTGGAGTCAGGCAAAGAGTAAAACAATAGTGCAGGCATTTGCAGTGCAAGCAATGTGGGCTGGAAAGAAATTCAAATCTTTAAAGTCTTCAAGTGTTCAATTCCTTCTCTATGTCCTTAGTGTGTGCTCTCCTGTACAAACTAATAATCAGGAGATTTAATAGAATATATAAATGCATAGAAATGTCAAGACTCCAAATGTTTTTCAAACAAATAAGCCACACAGCCTTGTTACAAAGGCAGGAAACCACAAAGTTACTGGCTTTTAAAGGGAGACTTAGGAAACTCTTCTCATTTGTGAGGTTGGTGTGTTTTTTGAAGGGTTGGGGGAGCAGAGTTCCACCTTTAAGCTCCCAGGTATCAAACAGCCGCATGTATGTGTTATATTTTGGAGCAGGCATAGAAAGAGGACTCACTGAGGAACATCTCAATCATGGCCAAGATTCAAAAGTCAATTCTCGCTGTGATTGGGAGCCGATGTATTTTTCTGAGTCCTTGGGTTACATGTGCTTGCTTTGGTATTACAGTGTAAATTCTCACAGACATGATTTCTTTTGCAATCAATCTATGGTTTTATGCTTCATATTTAAAAGCAATTGCAGTTGTCAAGTATGGTGGCCACCAGGACATGGACTATAGTTGCCAGATAATCTTCTGAAGGAAAAAGTCTGTTTGAGAGCAGAAAATATGTTTAGACCTAGCAAGCCTCGTTTCAAGTTACGTGGCGTTGAATCTCCGCATATTGACTTGGATCCATCTTTACAGTAGGTTGTTATATTTTGTTTTACAGGTGACCTTTAAACACACAAGTATCTACATGCCCTTCACACGTATCTAACCATCTACTACATAAAGCCCTCTTCAACCCTTCCAGGCAGATAGATCTGTGCTATATAAATTGCCTAATCAAAATGTGGGAGTTAAAATGCTTCCTCATTTATCTGTGTTTTCTGTGTATGAGCTTATCTAAACAAATTCGTCCTGATGAAGGATATTATGCCCTGAAACCAAGTTAATACCTAAATGCACATCAATTAGTTTAAAGGTTGCATGTGCTAACAGAAGCTCTGGAGTGCAGCCTTCTTCAGGTAAATCTTAAAAAGCAGAGTATCATGGAGTACGTTTCTTGTCAGAATCCTTCACTGTCAGGTGGCTTGATATGTGACTAATAACTGCCTGTTTTGTCGTGGTCAGGCACGTGCCAGATTATTGGAATCAATCGCCTGTCGGGAATCTCCTAATTTCCATTGGACGCTGGCACTTTGAAAACCATTTGGAGAAAATAGTCAACAGCTATCTAACTCTGTACAAGGACCCAAACATCTTTTCCATAAAATCACGTAAGAGCACCCGATGCAATGCTGGTTAGTTTGAGGAGCAGATTACGACTGGAAGCCTGCAAGAAGAAGCTACTATGTTAGATCACATAAGGCAAGGGAAGGCAAAGCGCAGAGAGATAGAGGGATGTGCTAAGCGAAGGTGTAAGAGGCTCATCCAAATGCTGCCCTTGGACCAGCCAGCTTGAGAGGCTACTGTGGCTAAGAGGTGCCTCGGGTAAATAGCACATACATTAACAAGCTACTCACCCAGTCTAGGTACCTTCAATATGAGGCAGGCTTAACTTCGAGGAATGAAAAACAGGGTGTCTTCCACGCTGGTAATTATCTTACTGAATGGTTGTACGGGCAATACATCTCTTGAGTGTTTATTTTGTGGCACTACCTTTATAAGCATACTAGTTAAGAGCATATTAGGTCTATACCTAGGCTGTATAACTAGTATGAAACAGCAAAAACAGTACATACCGACAGCCGTGGGCACAGTAATGCTGAAGCTAGTGTTCAGCAGAGTGCCCAAAGCAGCTCGTGATGGAGGCAACTTCAACAGCCATTCAAGTGCTAAAATAAAACATGATCTAGAATTTGTCAGGTCTAGAGCAACATAAGCAGAATGACCCCAAGAAGCATTAGGGACCTGTTAGAATCCCACACCGCTGCCACCACATGTTAGACCGGGGATCCCTGATTGGCTGAGGTAGGTACCTTAGGCCAGTAGGGACCCGTGTTCCAATGTCAGGGAAAGGAAGGTCACCTTCTTAGATAGCCCCGCTCACCCCCTCAGTAGCTTGGCACGAGTAGCCAGGCTTATCTTCAAGGCAAATGTGTAAAGTATTTGCAACCACGCTCACAATAAGCCAATGATGACACCACAAATAGACTCCAGACGAGTTTTATAAAAACGAGTATAAACTTTATGTAAAAAGATATACGATAAGACCACACGATATACATCCACTAATCAGGTACTCCATTCTGCAGAAATGGAATAATGCATAATACACTCAGGGCCCGATCACCGGGCCTTAGGCGGTCTCTCCTCCTCTCCATCTGACTTGCAGTCAGCCTCTTACAGTTGCCCCCAACACGGTACGACGTAATCAAAAAGTGCAGCTTCGCACTCCGGTCTCTGTACCGCCACTCCCTTGGCAATACGGGCCGCAATACGAGCCGAAGCAGAGGCTCGCACTGCCAACACGAGCGAGATGCAGAGAGTGTCTCCCTCGAGCCCGCGCCCCGCCCCAGGAGTCGACACACGTTACCTGGTGGGCGCGAACTCACTCTCCTCTCCTCGTCCAGCGGCTGGGCTTCCGATACAGCTTTGTGAATTGGCAATGGCGGCTCTGGCCGGCAACTCAGCTCCTCCGGGACTGCCGGTCCGGGCCACTTCAGTTACGAAGATCTCAGGCTGCCACAAAGCGCAAGCACACAGCGTTGCTGAATCTTCCTTACGCTTCAGGTGCACGATCACTGGGCACTTCACACACGAGTCTCAGGCTGCACGAAGATCACGCGCACAGCATTGCTGAGACTCACTTTACTCCGGTGCACACGATAACAAGGCAAATCCTCCCACCCAGGCCTGCTACTGCAGCCTGGGTGAGGTGGTGCTAGCACTCCACAGTGAGATATAGGTTCACTATATCTCTCCTGCACACACATTTAAACCTATCAGTCACCCCTAAGGCAGGCCCTATCAATCCTGAGGGCAGGGTGCTTGGTTTCCATTTGAGGGGGTGCCTCTGCCTCAGCAGGGCCCCTCTGCAGCTCTCAGAGTCCATTCTCTGGGGCTGTTTGTGAATGCGGTCAAACCATATACTCTTAAGTGCATTATATCCTCGCAGTAAATGCTAACTTTGGAATGGCTGCATCAAAACATGTTGTGTTTGGTGTCAAACGCTTTGAAATCATACCCCCACACCAGTAACTGGTGTGGGAGTATGATTCCACCCTTCTAGAGGGATAGACATGTACCTACTGTGGAAACACGGTAGAATCCTGAAGAGCCCTGGCATCACAAAATGGATGCCACCAGTCACAGACACTGGGCTGCCCTCCTGCTGATGACCGAAACTCGCAGTGGAGGAGGCCCAGCAATAGGTATCCTGTCACAGGGAGGTGTGACCACCTCCCAGACAAGGTTTAGTGTATTGGGGCTAGGTGGGTGCACTCCTAGAGTGCTTTGAAGTCCTGCACTGGGGGAGCAGTAGGCTCCTCTGTGCATACACCAGTTCAAACCGGCTGAGGGGCTACCTGCCCCTGCTCTGGCATGAAACTGGACAAAGGGAAGTGGGTGTAGCCACGCACTCCCCTGACCCTCCCATAGGTGGGGTCATAGAGCTAGTCCCTCTCTTCCTTCCAGTATAAGTTTGGGAACCCTTGCCATTGCAAACTAGATACCCCTGGACGACGCTCTGAAGACGAATCCGGACCTTCGACGTTCCACTACCTCTGAAAGATGGAAGAATCTCCCTTGGAGTCTTTTTTAGTATATGGTCTGGTACGCCCCTAGGGCCCCAGCCATATTTGTGCTTAATTTATTGTGAAACGTTGATTTATGCATATGTTCCTGACTTCTAATCTCATAAAGAGATTAGTAGAGAGTTGTTTAGTAATAAATACATATATATATTTGATATATATACCTGTGTGGTGTCCTTTCATTTGGTAATTCAAGAGATCATAAGGTAAAACAAGCTGCTTTACATTCCTCTAAAGACTTAGCCTGAAGGCTGCTCTCCATAGCTACCACTAGGTTAGCTTTCTTTAAAGGTTGTCTTAAACCTACTACCATAAGAGTTGAATTGTACTGGTGCAAGGTGTCCACTTTAAATAGTGAACAGCATATACCAGGCCAACTTCTCACATTGTGGGCAGCAGAGGCGCAACTAGAGCCAAATTTCGGGGGGTGGGGGGGCTAAGAAAAAATCTCGGGGGGGGGCTGAATCTTTTAAGCCATAGGCAGAGTGGAGCTGCAGGGGCTCTTAGAAGGGGTGAAACAACAGTGAGGCCTCATTAACATGCAAATGGTATTTTAAAGACCTGTGAAGTGCTCGGGTGCGGCTGTGTGTGCGCCGGGAAGCTGTCTCATCCCGGGCTGCCACACACGACGGGGGGGCTGAAGCCCTGTGAGTCCAATGGGTGTTGCGCGCCTGGTGGGCAGCATGTGGGATACCAGCTTGCCATTGTTTTACCAGAAAATCTCTATTTGAATTACTAACTGAAAACCACTATAGGTACTCAAGGTACATATAAAGTCAAGCTTAGTATCAATAAGTTCTACTGAACTTAGAGCTGTGTGCCAAGGGATAGGACACCCTTTCTACAGCTCAAGCTAGGATCAGTAGGCCACAAACTAGTGTAGGTAGTACAACACTGCACAACACTAGAATGTCCTTAAGGGTTGGAACCAGTGGGTCCACCCAGCCTCAGTATAAGGACATGATTTTCTTTGACTTGAAAGCCATGTGTGTTGCAAGGCAGATGAAGCTAGGACAGAGTCCCTCCACACTACACCTGATAGATCTGCGGACAGTAGATGATCTTAGATTAGCTCTAGGAGCTAATGAGTCTGAATCAGGGGGTGGGTCGATTACAGTGTCTGGGTCAGATGATGAAAATCAGGATGACCAGGACTCTCTGGTTGAAGGGCCAGATCCCCAAGGGTCTGAAAAGGACAGAGGAATTCTCCCTAAAAGAACTGACAGAGTGGAGGAAAGGCCTTGGTCCCCTTTCTAGGGAGTCTGCCCACTCCTATCACTCTGGCAGAGAATCTGTCCACCAGAGGAGCTCCTACTTTCCTAGAAGGGAGACCTCCTCTGACAGAATGTACAAACTGCTGCAGTATGAGGAAGCAAGATTTGCCCTCAAAACCAAGCAGTTGGCATTAGATAGAGATGCCTTTGAGCTCCAGAGAGCTTCTTGAAGAGAGGGGCTAGAACCCCGTGGTGGCAGCAATAGAGTCCCTAGAGGCAGAGAATATATTCCAGACCATAAGAACCTGAGCAAGGTGGTTCCTCCCTACCAAAGTGGGGATGATATCCACAAGTGGATAACTGCTATGGAAAGGGCCTGTAGAGTACAACAGGTCCCCCAAAAGCAGTGGGTAGCAATCTTGTAGCTCTCCTTTTCAGATAAAGGTAGAGACAAGCTCCTCACTGTTAGAGAATAGGATGCTGATGACGATGAAGTCCTGAAGAGTGCACTGATAGATGGGTTTGGCTTAACCACTGATCAGTACAGGTTGAAGTTCAGAGACACCCAAAAGGCACAGACTCAGGACTGGACTGACTTTGTAGATTGCGCAACCAAGGCTCTGGAGGGTTGGCTGGTTGGCAGTAGGGTTACTGATTTCAAGGGATTGTATAATCTAATGATGAGACAACAGATCCTTAATAATTGCCAGAACCAGTTGTTGCATCAATACCTGGTGGACTCTGATCTGACCTCTCCCCAAGAATTGGGAAAGAAGGCAGACAAATGGGTCAGAACCAGGGTGAGGCAGAAACCCCAGAACCAAAGGGGTGACACCAAGCAGCAGGATTCTAAGGGCTCTGAGAAAGGTGGGGATAAGTCAAAAGACCAGAAGTCTTCACAAGGGCCCCAAAAATCTGCATCTGGTGGGGAGTCACAATCCAACAAGGGAAAAGGCCAAAAGAAGCCCTGGTGCAAATTCTGTAAACAGAAAGGGCACTGGACTTCTGATTGTAACAAGTCCAAAGACCAAACCACCACCACTCCTGCCCCTAAGGCAACTGTTCCCGCTAGTTCAGCTACTGGTGGAGGTGGTACACAGAATAAGGGTGTAGTAGGGTTGACCCTGGGTTCTGAAGTGGACTCTGGTCCAGTCAGAGTACCCACTCAGGCATTGCTGATTTGTGATGGAGACATTGATATGTCCTTCCTAGTGAGCCCCAGTAATCTGGGAAAATATAAACAGCAGCCTGTAATAAATGGTAAACAGGCTTTGGCATTTAGGGACACAAGTGCTAGTGTCACCATGGTGGCGGAGGATCTTGTGGACCCTGGACAGATCATCCTGGGTGAAATGTACCAGGTGACCAATGCAAGCAATGTCAGGACCAACCATAGTCTGGCAGTTGTGAATTTCTCCTGGGGAGGGGTAACTGGCCTCAAGAAGGTTGTAGTCAGTGCAGACCTCCCTGTAGAATGTCTATTGGGCAATGATCTTGAGACTTCAGCCTGGTCTGAAGTAGAGTTATGGACTCATGCTGAGAAGTTTGGCATCCCTGCAGAGGTATTTGCTGTGACCAGGTCACAGGCCAAAATACATAACACTGAACCAGCTCTGGATCCTGAAACCATGGACCAGATGCTTCCCATGAAGAGGAGCAGTAGGGTTAAGGCAGTGCCTTCCCCTCTGTCTCAGATCACAGATTCACCTCTTGAGGGAGGAGAAGCAGATCCTGAAGAAGGAACTGCCCCAGAGGGACTTGAGCCCGATCAGGTTGAGTTCTTGGGGGAAGGGGGCCCTTCTAGGGAAGATCTGAGTAAGGAGCAACAGTGCTGCCCCTCTCTTGAACCCCTCAGACAGCAGGCTGCTGCTGAGGCTGCTGGGAGTGCTAGTGGGTCCCATAAAGTTTACTGGGATGAGGGACTCCTAAATTCTGAGGGTAGAGATCCAACCCCTGGAGCCACCAGGAGGTTGGCAATACCTCAGAGGTTTAGGGGGATCCTCTTGACCCTAGCACATGATATCCCTTTGGCAGGTCACTTGGTCCAAAACAAGACTTGTAACAGGCTTGTACCACATTTTCATTGGCCACATATGTCAGAAGACACCAAGGAGTTTTGTCGCTCCTGTTTCACCTCTCAAGCCAGTGGCAAGGCAGGTGGCACAACAAAGGCCCCCCTGATACCACTACCTGTGGTGGGGGTACCCTTTGAAAGGGTAGGGATTGACATTGTTGGTCCCCTTGACCCTCAAACTGCATCTAGGCACAGATGTATCCTGGTGGTAGTGGATCATACCACCAGGTACCCAGAGGCAATCCCCCTGAGGACCACCACAGCCCCTGTGGTGGCAAGAGCCCTCATTGGAGTTTTCTCCAGAGTGGGTTTTCCGAAGGAGGTCATCTCTGACAGAGTTACAAACTTCATGTCAGGATATTTGAAAGCAATGTGGAAGGAGTGTGGTGTAACTTATAAGTTCAAAACCCCCTATCACCCACAATGCAATGGGTTGGTTGAACGTTTCAACAAAACCCTTAAGGGAATGATTAACGTACTCCCAGAGAAGCTTAGACGGAAATGGGACCTTCTTCTTCCCTGCCTTTTGTGTGCAAACAGAGAGGTTCCACAGAAGGGGGTTGGCTACAGGCAATTTGAGCTTCTGTTTGGACATCCTGACAGAGGTTCATTATGTTTGGTAAAAGAGGGCTGGGAGTTACCAGTCTCAAACCCCCAAACAGGATGTGATGGACTATGTACTTGGTCTCCGCTCCAGGATGGCCCAATACATGAAGAAGGCAACCAAAAACCTGGAGGCCAGCCAAGAATTACAAAAAGCTTGGCATGACCAAAAGGCTGTGCTGACTCTGTACCAGCCAGGACAGAAAGTGTGGGTGTTGGAGCCTGTGGCCCCAGCAGCCCTCCAAGACAAATGGAGTGGCCCCCATACAATAGTTGAGCAAAAGGGAGAAGTCTCCTATCTGATGAATCTTGGAACTCCCAGGAGGTCCCTGAGGGTGCTCCATGTCAACAGATTGAAACCATATGTTGACAGGGCTGACATGGGCTTGCTCATGGCAACTGATGAGGAACAGGAGGAGGAGAGTGACCCTCTCCCTGACCTGCTCTCACAGAACCCTGATGATGGGTCAGTAGATGGTGTTGCTTTGGCAAGCAGCCTCACTGACCATCAACAAACTGAGTGCAGACAAGTTCTGCAACAGTACAGACATATGTTTAGCCTGACCCCTAGTCAGACTACCTGGTGCACCCATGAGGTGGACACTGGAGACAGTCTGCCTGCCAAGAGTAAAATCTACAGGCAACCTGACCATGTCAGGGACTGTATCAGGACTGAAGTCCAGAAAATGTTGGAATTAGGTGTGATTGAGCCTTCAGCTAGCCCCTAGGCTAGCTCAGTAGTCCTAGTACCCAAACCTCATACCCAGGGTGGTAAGAAAGAAATGAGGTTTTGTGTAGACTACAGAGGCCTCAATGCAGTCACAAGGACTGATGCTTATCCAATTCCAAGGACAGATGAGCTGATTGATACTTTGGCCTCAGACAAGTATCTTTGCACATTTGACCTAACAGCTGACTACTGGCAGATCAGGTTAGCTGATGATGCAAAAGCCAAAACAGCATTTCCAACCCCTAGTGGGCACTATCACTTTGTGGTGATGCCCTTTGGATTGAAAAATGCACCTGCCACTTTTCAGAGGTTGGTGAACAAAGTTCTGGCAGGGATGGAAACGTATTGCTCAGCTTATCTAGATGATATTACTGTCTCTAGTTCCTCCTGGCAGGATCACCTGGTCCACCTCAGAAATGTTTTGGAGGCCCTGCAGAAAGCAGGCCTCACTATCAAGGCCACTAAGTGCCAGATAGGGCAGAGCCATGTTGTGTATCTGGGCCACCTTGTAGGTGGGGGCCAGGTTCAGCCTTTACAGAGCAAAATTCAAACCATAATGGAATGGGTTGCTCCAACCACCCAGACACAGGTGAGAGCCTTCTTAGGCATGACTGGGTACTATAGGAGGTTTTAGAAGGGATATGGATCTATAGTGACCCCCTTGAATGATCTTACCTCAAAGAAAATGCCAAAAAAGGTTCAGTGGACAGCTAGCTGTCAAAGGCATTTGAAGACCTAAAGCGGGCCATGTGCACTGCTCTCTTCTTACAGAGTCCAGACTACACTAAAAAGTTCATTGTCGAAACAGATGCTTCTGAGCTGAGTGTGGGAGCTGTACTGTCTCAAATGAATGATGAAGGTCAAGTCAAGCCAGTAGCTTTCATTAGCAGAAGGCTGACCCCTAGAGAGAAACGTTGGTCAGCTATAGAGAGGGAGGCCTTTGCTGTGGTGTGGGCCCTGAAGAAGCTGAGGCCATACTTGTTTGACACTCACTTCATAGTTCAGACTGACCACAAGCCCCTCCTATGGCTTAAACAGATGAAAGGTGTAAACCCAAAACTTTTAAGGTGGTCCATTTCCCTACAGGGGATGGACTATACAGTGCAACATAGACCTGGGACCCAACATGCCAATGCAGATGGACTCTCAAGGTATTTCCACTTAAAACACGAAGACTCAACTGGTCATGGTTAGTTTAGTGTCCCTGCGTTTGGGGGGTTTGTGTAGGAGAGTAGATCTGCCTCTTATGTTGCCCCCACATTTTTTCTGATGTTTACACTGGTTTCTGGCTATAGTCTGGCTGGGACCCTGCTAATCAGGGCCCCAGCCTCTCTGTTCTCTCTTAACCTGGAGTGCATATTAGGTGCACTAGTGATTGGATACTGTGGTGCCTTATGGGTCCCTAGTATATGGTACCTTAGGTACCAAGGGCATAGCTACTTCACAGGCCTACCAGGGGCTGAAGTATGTATTATGCCACCCCTGGGAAGCAGACTAAATCTGACACCACAGGCCTGTTACTGCAGCCTGGGTAAGGTGGTGCTAGCACTCCTCACTGAGATATAGGTTCACTATATCTCTCCTGTACACACATTTAAACCTATCAGTCACCCCTAAGGCAGGCCCTATCAATCCTGAGGGCAGGGTGCTTGGTTTCCATGTGAGTGGGTGCCTCTGCCTGAGCAGGGCCCCTCTGCAGCTCTCAGAGTCCATTCTCTGGGGCTGTTTGTGAATGCGGTTGAACCATATACTCTTAAGTGCATTATAACCTCGCGGTAAATGCTAACTTTGGAATGGCTGCATCAAAACATGTGGTGTTTGGTGTCAAATGCTTTGGAATCATACCCCCACACCAGTAACTGGTGTGGGAGTATGATCCAACCCTTCGAGAGGGATAGACATGTACCTACTGTGGAAACACGGTAGAATCCTGAAGAACCCTGGCATCACAAAATGGATGACACCAGTCACAGACACTGGGCTGCCCTCCTGCTGATGACCGACACTTGCAGTGGAGGAGGCCCAACAATAGGTATCCTGTCACAGTGAGGTGTGACCACCTCCCAGACAGGGTTTAGTGTTTTGGGGCTGGGTGGGTGCACTCCTAGAGTGCTTTGAAATCCTGCACTGGGGGAGCAGTAGGCTCCTCTGTGCATACCAAAAACCAAAGGAAAATTGGCAGGGTATGCTCAGACGTGAGTCCCTTGCTCACTTTGCCACTGGATTCAAGCAAGCCTGGCTGAAGACGGCTGAAATGCCAGAAACCGGTCCTAGGAAGCTTGTTTCCGGTCCAGGGAAGACATGGCTTGGCAGTTCGGGCTGGACTGTTCCCATGAGGCACAGGGTTAGACTGATTTGCATATGGCCGTGTCTGAACTGGGGTGGCAGAGTAGGCTAAAGAACAGTGATGGATTAAACCCAGATCAGTTGACTGGGGGTGAGTGCTTGCAATATTCAACACTCCGTCCATCATTTCCTTTGGTTTTGCTTTGTTCGCCATAAGTTGGCAGGGTATGCTCAGACGTGAGTCCCTTGCTCACTTTGCCACTGGATTCAGGCAAGCCTGGCTGAAGACGGCTGAAATGCCAGAAACCGGTCCTAGGAAGCTTGTTTCCGGTCCAGGGAAGACATGGCTTGGCAGTACGGGCTGGACTGTTCCCATGAGGTACAGGGTCAGACTGATTTGCATATGGCCATGTCTGAACTGGGGTGGCAGAGTGGGCTAAAGAACGGTGATGGATTAAACCCAGATCAGTTGACTGGGGGTAAGTGCTTGCAATATTCAACACTCCGTCCATCATTTCCTTTGGCTTTGCTTTGTTTGCCATAAGTTGGCAGGGTATGCTCAGACGTGAGTCCCTTGCTCACTTTGCCACTGGATTCAAGCAAGCCTGGCTGAAGACGGCTGAAATGCCAGAAACCGGTCCTAGGAAGCTTGTTTCCGGTCCAGGGAAGACATGGCTTGGCAGTTCGGGCTGGACTGTTCCCATGAGGCACAGGGTCAGACTGATTTGCATATGGCCATGTCTGAACTGGGGTGGCAGAGTGGGCTAAAGAACGGTGATGGATTAAACCCAGATCAGTTGACTGGGGGTGAGTGCTTGCAATATTCAACACTCCGTCCATCATTTCCTTTGGTTGTGCCCTCCTCTGTGCATACACCAGTTCAAACTGGCTCAGGGGCTACCTGCCCCTGCTCTGGCATGAAACTGGACAAAGGGAAGTGGGTGTAGCCACCCACTCCCCTGACCCTCCCATAGGTGGGGTCATAGAGCTAGTCCCTCCCTTCCTTCCAGTATAAGTTAGGGAATCCTTGCCATTGCAAACTAAATAGCCCTGGACGATGCTCTGAAGACGAATCCCGGAACTTTGACGTTCCACTACCTCTGGAAGATGGAAGAATCTCCCTTGGATTCAAGGAGTGACTCCCCTGCTTGGCAGGCACCCAAAAGTGCAATCACCGGTCGCAAACTCCATCGCTCCCGCCGGAGCCCGAAGTCCTTGCAGCCCAGGAAGAGGATTTCCTGACTTCTCCAAGGCCATCGTGAGTCCCCAGCGATGCTGAGGCAAGTGGGCCCCACGAGTGACGAGGAACCACAATCCCTGGGTACCGTGCACTATTTTCGAGTGCAACCCTTTCTCGATGTTCTATGAACCTGTGCTTTGGGCCACATGTGGTCCAAGCCTCTAGCAGGAATCTCTCCGAAGATCAGAGGCCTACCTCGTCCCAAGTGACCATGGGCCCCTGTTGAGTGGATCCTCCTGAGGCATCTTTGCGATCCCTTGCCAATTGGCTTGTGGGTCGGCTGAAGAGTTTCCTACAATTTCAAAGGGCTCCTCTGGTTGCTCCAGGCCTGCCCTGACTTACCCTCACTGGGTGAGTCCCTCAGACCTTGCTGGTTTGCACCGCTGACTTTTTGTCCTTTCCACGAGACTTGCTGTTACCAAGGCTTGTTGGCTCCAATCTGGTCACCAACACTGCAGTAAGCTGCAGACTTTGTGGGACACGCGGAATCCAGCTCTTGGTTGTCATCGATGCCTCCTGGACCTTGTGGCTGAAGAGTAAAGACACCCGTGAATCACCTGAAATCACCCGACGACTGTGGGCATCCATCTTCCTTGCCCCGGGTCACTGCCAAGTGACTTTGAACCCTGTACTCTCTGCTTTCAGGTCTTCCTTCTTCTGAATCCAGGCTTGGATTCCACCGGACACTTCTTCTGTCTTCACAAGCAGCAAGTTCTCATTGGCTCCCATTGAAAACGACGCTGCGACCCAACACCACAAGACACCTATGAACCAGGGTGAGGTAACTCCAGCACTACGGTGCTCCTGTGGGTGTTGGCTCTAGAACTACTTACCCTGTAAGTGACTTGCTTGTAGACTCTCCCGAAGTATCCTTAAACTCTTAACTTCCAACCGTGACTTGCTCCATTGAAGTCAATAGGGATTCACGGCTGTGTTAACACACTGCATGCGTCCCCCTGGGTCCCTTACTTAACTGCCTTGGGTGATTTCGTGAGGCCCCAATGCTTCTGAAGGCCCTAGGCCTTGTCCCTTTGCAAGTCGTTATCTCTAAGTCTCTTTTTTAGTATATGGTCTGGTACGCCCCTAGGGCCCCAGCCATATTTGTGCTTAATTTATTGTGAAACGTTGATTTATGCATATGTTCCTGACTTCTAATCTCATAAAGAGATTAGTAGAAAGTTGTTTAGTAATAAATACATATATATTTGATATATATACCTGTGTGGTGTCCTTTCATTTGGTAATTCAAGAGATTATAAGGTAAAACAAGCTGCTTTACTTTCCTCTAAAGACTTAGCCTGAAGGCTGCTCTCCACAGCTACCACTAGGATAGCTTTCTTTAAAGGTTGTCTGAAACCTACTACCATAAGAGTTGAGTTGTACTGGTGCAAGGTGTCCACTTTAACTAGTGAACAGCATATACCAGGCCAACTTCTCACACTCACAAAGGTCTCACAATGCACAACGCACACGCACACAGTGTCGATGAGACTTACTTGGATTCCGATACACATGATAACAAGGCAAATCCTCACAAAGGTCTCCCGGTGCACAACGCACACAGTATCTATGAGACTCACTTGGATTCCGGTGCACACGATCACTGGACAATCCTCACAAAGGGGTTCAGGCTTCGCAAAGCACATGCACACCGCGTCGCTGATCCTTGCTTGGACTCCAGGTGCCCACGACCGATCACAGGGCATGCCTTACGAGGGTCCCAGGCTGCAACAAGCACGCACACACAGTCCGCTGAGACTCTCATGGAAACTTTTGTGTTCCTGTGTTTCCGAACAGGGAGACAGCTCACCTCGGGCCCTTGGGGATAAGTTACTTCAGGACACAGCACACAGCAAAGTCCTTCAAGCAGGGGGACACAGCACACAGCAAAGTCCCTTTAGCCTTTCCTTGGTTACAACTGCAAACTGCAGGCCAGCCCCAGAACACAGCAAGGGTCAGTCCTATCCTTCAGTCTCTTCAGTCGTTTCTTCCCTGGCAAAGGCCCTCTTGACCACGAAGTAGCTCCAGTCTTGTTCACACTTGATCAAGCCATTCTCAAAAGTTCAGGGACTTCAGCTCTCATAGTTATACCCCTCAATGGCTTTAAAGTTTTTGTGTTTCATGGGGCACTGACCCCTGTTCAAACCAGTTCTGGGTACCTCATTGCCAGTGACACCTTTCATCCTTTGATTAGTGTTGGTCTGGATTCTCAATCACTCAGCAGGAGATGAGCCAATTGTTTTATAGCAGCAACCCAGGCCTCTTCACCTCTAGGGGCTCCTCCTCCCCCTACACTCCAGATGCAGGTCAGCCTGTTGCTGTCTCACCTTCTCCCCTGGGTCAAGACATTCCGCAGATCCTATCGCTTTCAAATCCCGCCAGTCAATCCACAGCCAGACAGAGACACACAGAAATGTCAGAGCACAAAAACTCAGCCCCTTCTAGAAGAATGGCTTCTGAACACACAATGCAAAAACCACCTGCATAAAAAGATGTGTTATTACACTGTGAGTTCAGGCATACTAAACTTCACCTTTTGATCTTAAGCCTTTGGGAAGATAGTCTTCCAATTCTGTCCTATGGGCAAGATGGCCTTTCAACAGTGAAAAACGTAATGGAGATTATTTCACTGTCAGGACATGACATACACCTTAGTACATGTCCTACCTTTCACATGCCCTACAACCTGTCAAGGAGGTACCCTAGACCTACCATAGGGGTGTCTGATGTGCATAGAAAGGGAAGGGTAAGGTCTGGCAAGCGAGTGCACTTGGCAGAACAACATGGCAGTTTAACAAACTGCACGCAGGCCCTGCAATGGCAGGCCTGAGTTCCCTTTTTAAGGCTACTCATGTGGGTGGCAGACATAGTGCTGTAGGCCCACTAGTAGCATTTGTATTACCATCCCTGGCACACATAGTACACCTTAACAGGGACTTTACTAGTAAGGCAAACATACTAATCATGGACAACCAATTACCATTACACTTTATACAGGGAGCACTTGCACTTTGACACTGATCAGCAGTGGCAGTGTCCAAAGCATCTAAGTTGGCAACACCACGTCAGAAAGAAGGTCTAGGGGGAAAGCAAAAAGTTTAGGGATTTTAGCCAAAAAGGGCCAAGTACTACAGAACCCTTCTCTCATTAGAATCAAAGATGGTAAAAGCGTGACGCCCATGCTACACTGTAAGCCAACGCTACATTAAGATAGGCGAATGACACAGTGATGACATCCTCTACTGCGAAGCTGCAAATCTTTCACAAATAAGAGACTCGAGCTAGGTGACTACCTGATCAATCAATCAATCAAGGAATTTATAGAGTGCACTACTTACCCGTGAAGGTCTCAAGGTGTGGGGGGGTGCTGCTACTGCTCGAACAGCCAGGTCTTGAGTAGCCTCCTGAAGGTTAGTAGGTCTTGGGTCTGCCGTAGGAGGATGGGGAGGGTGTTCCAGGTCTTGGCGGCGAGGTAGGAGAACGATCTGCCACCGGAGGTCACTCTTTGGTTGCGGGGGATGGTGGTGAGGGCACGGTCGGCGGAGCGGAGCTGGCGGTTCGGGGTGTAGAAGGTGAGGTGTCTGTTGAGGTATGCTGGTCCGGTGTCGTGGAGTGCCTTGTGTGCGTGGGTGAGGAGCTTGAAGGTGATCCTCTTGTTGATGGGCAGCCAGTGCAGATATCTCAGGTGGGGTGTGATGTGGCTGTGTCGAGGGATGTTGAGGATCAGGCGGGCCGAGGCGTTCTGTATGCGCTATAGTCATTTCAGCAGTTTGGCAGGGGCTCCCGCGTAGAGAGCGTTTCCATAGCCCAGCCTGCTACTGACGAGGGCCTAGGTGACTGTTTTTCTTGTGTCGTTGGGGATCCACCTGTAGATCTTGCGGAGCATGCGGAGGGTGTTGAAGCAGGAGGATGAGACGGCGTTGACTTGCTTGGTCATGGAGAGTGTTGAGTCGAGGACGAAACCCAGGTTGTGAGCGTGGTCGGTGGGCGTTGGTGCTGCTCCCAGGGCGGTCGGCCACCAGGAGTCGTCCCAGGCTGAGGGGGTGGAGCCGAGGATGAGGACCTCCATCTTGTCCGAGTTCAGCTTCAGATGGCTGTTCTTCATCCATTCGGCGATGGCTTTTATTCCTTCGTGGAGGTTTGGTCTTGGCGGTGAGGGGGTCCTTGGTGAAGGAGAGGCTCAGCTGTGTGTCGTCTGCGTAGGAGATGATGTTGAGGTTGTGCAGTCTGGCAACGTGGGCGAGCGGGGCCATGTAGATGTTGAACAATGTCAGGCTGAGGGATGATCCTTGGGGTACGCCGCAAATGATCTTGGAGGCTTTGGAACGGAAAGGGGGGAGGCGGACGCTCTGGGTTCTGCCAGAGAGGAAGGAGGTGGTCCATTCCAGAGCCTTGTCTCAGATCCCTGCGTTGTGGAGTCGTGTGCGTAGGGTGCGGTGGCAGACCGTGTCGAAGGCGGCTGATAGGTCCAGGAGGATGAGGGCTGCGGTTTCGCCGTTGTCCAGCAGTGCCCTGATGTCATCGGTGGCGGCGATGTGGGCAGTTTCTGTGCTGTGGTTGCTGTAGAACCTAGACTGGGATGGGTCCAGGATGTTGTTCTCCTCGAGGTAGCGGGTCAGCTGCTTGTTGATGGTTTTCTCGATGACCCTTGCTGGGAACGGGAGCAGGGAGATGGGCCGGAAGTTCTTAAGGTCCCTCGGATCTGCCTTGGGTTTCTTGAGCAAGGCGTTGATCTCGTCGTGCTTCCAGCTCTCCGGGAAGGTCGCAGTCTTGGAGGAGATGTTGATGGTCTTGCGCAGATCGGGTGCGATGGTGGCGCTGGCTTTGTTGAAGATGTGGTGTGGGCACGGGTCTGACGGGGAGCCGGAGTGGATGGTGTTCATGACTTTGATGGTGTCGTCGTCGTTGATGTTGGTCCAGGTGAGCAGGTGGTCGTTGTGGGTGGTGGTCGTGGGGTCTGAGGTGTTGTTGGCTGTTGTGGTGGTCTGGTTGTAGAAGCTGTTGTGAATGTCTGCGATCTTGCGATGGAAGAAGGTGGCCAGGGAGTCGCACAGGTCTTGCGATGGTGGGATGTCGTTGGTGTTGGAGCTGGGGTTGGAGAGTTCCTTCACGATATTGAAGACCTCTTTGCTGTTGTGTGCATTGTTGTCGAGGCCGTCCTTGAAGGAGGTCCTTTTGGCAGATCTGATGAGGTGATGGTGTTGGCGCATGGCGTTCTTGAGGGCTGCATGGTTCTCCGGTGTCTGTTTGCGGCGCCATTTCTTCTCTAGTCTTCGGTGGGTTTGTTTGGAGGTCTGGAGGTCCGCAGAGAACCAGCTGGCATTCTTGCTGGTGTGTCTGTTGGAGGGTCTCTTGATCGGGCAAGGGTGTTGGCGCAGTCGTCGATCCAACGCCTGAGGTTGCTGGCGGTGGCGTTGAGGTCGGTGGGGTCGGCGGGTGGGCTTCGGGCGAAGGCGGTGTTTAGCTGCTCCTCTGTGATTTTGCTCCAGCAGCAACAGGGGATCTGTTGGGTGCAGTGGTGTGTGGTGGGTTTCTGGAAGGTCCAGTGGAGTTCGTGGTGTGGCTGAAGGGGAGCTTGCAGAGAAGATGGGATCAAGCGTGTGGCCAGTGAAGTGGGTGGGCATAGTGACGAGCTGTCGGAGTCCGAGGTTGGCGAGGTTGTCGATCAGGGTAGTGGAGTTGGTGTCGTTGTTGTTTTCGAGGTGGAAGTTCAGGTCTCCGAGGAGGATGTAGTCTGTGGAGGTCGTGGCGTGTATGCTGACGAAGTCAGCGATGGAGTCGCTGAACTGAGGCCAGGGCCCGGGGGGTCTGTAGATCAGAGTTCCTTCGAGGGTGGTGATGGGATCGGTGTGGATCTGGAAGTGCAGGTGTTCGGCGGTGCTGAGGATGTCATCAGAGTTGGTCGAGACCTTGAGGGTGGACTTGTGGATGATGGCGATTACCCCTCCTGTGCCGTTGGTGAGGTCTCTGCGGGTGATCTTGCAGCCGTCCGGGATGGGTATGGCGATGTCCGTTGCCGAGGAGTCGTTCATCCAGGTCTCTGTCAGGAAGGTAACGTCCGGGGAGGATGTGTGGAGCAGGTCCCAGAATTCGACGGCGTGTTTGTGTGCGGAGCGGGTGTTCAGTAGAATGCATCTGAGGTGGTTGCATCCTGTCCTGGTGGGCGGGTTGGCGGCTCGGAGACTTGTGAAGCTGCAGCTCTGGCAGGAGAAGGGTCCTTTGGTGCGCTTCGGGGCAGCCAGGAAGCAAGTGTGCGCTCATCCGGTGTTGAGTGCGTGGAGGGTGTTGGCATCGTAGTGGAGACGGGCGTCGTGGCGTTCGGGGGGGCCAGGGGTTCTGACGCTGGGCGCGGTCCAGGCGCAGACTGGCTTGCCTTAGGCGCGGCCGCACAACGGTCGCCATAAGAAGGGGAGGTGGGAGGGAGGAGCAGCTGGGAGGTGGGAGCGGACGAATGAGAGAGCTGGGGGGCGGGGCCGCAGGGGACGCAGTGGCAGGAAATGGGAGTGAGGAACGGCGAGGGGTACAGAAGGCAAAAAAGGGCACAGGGCACAGAAATAGCACAAGATGGGAAAAAGGAGGAATGGAAAACAAATAAACAAATACAACAAAATACAATACAATTACACTAAAGCAAAGTGTAGCGAGCGGGGTGTGGGGCCGCAGGGGACGCAGCGGCGGGAAAACCACGGGAGGAACGGTGAGAGGGCAAAAGGGCACAGGGCACAGAAATAGCACAAGAAGGAAAAGGAGGAATGAAACGAAAACAAAGTAAACAATACAACAGAATGCAATACAATGACACTAAGCAACCTACGGCCTACCACTGGCCACCAGGGATGAGGCGCAGGTGGTAGCCTGCGGGTGGAGGAGGGCCTCGAACTTCCTTCAGCAGCAGCGGCAGCTGGGCTAAGGGCACGGGCACAGAGGTGATGCTGTGCGGCGTGGGGAGCGACCTGCCTAAAAATGGTCAAGGGTCGCTCTCCTCACCACGCAGCGGCCGCCAGAAGAAGGGGAGGTGGGAGGGAGGAGCAGCTGGGAGGTGGGAGCAGACGAATGGGAGAGCGGGGGGATCTGCCTCTAGCCTAGATGTCTTCTCCAAGCAAGTAGGAATCCATGAGGAAACGGAGAGCAGGTTCTTGATGACCTGCGAACTACTGCCCAGCCACGTAACATGCGCCCTTGAAGCTCCTACGATGCAGGGGAGGGTCCCTCAACCCTTCAAGGAAACCCCATTTAGCTCAAGTCCAATGATTATCTCTGAGATATATGAATTTATCACTCTGCAGCCGCCCTATCATTTTGCATTACACCACTGCAGTATCCCAAGATGTGTAATGTTGCACAAGTTGTACAGCACAACCAATCCAAGTAATGCAAGACCCCAGTGAACTTCGGCATAAGTCACAGCAGACGAGGAAAGCATTACAAATGTAAACAGCAAAGAACAGCTCTTAGTCTTTACCACCATGAACAGAAGTAGGTTCAGAAGTAAATGGCTTTTATAGTACAAACCATGCATCGCTCAGTTTCCATCCTCAGGGCATAAGTCAATAGAAAGAGACTGAATATGTTGAGGTTTTACAAACGGTAGCCATACTGGGTTTGTGAACTTCATCATCCAGGCTCTGGATGCCCACCATGGCAATCTCAGCAGTAGGGTGAAGGTCGCGACCTAGCAATGCATCTTCCTCTCGTGCTTGCCTCCTTATACATGAGTCTAGCAGGAACTGAAAAACCACTTAAAGGCTCTACTTTTTGTTGGATTGTGAACCGCAATTTACATTTGAGAACAGTTAGTTATAAAACTTGTCCATACACCTTTTCAGAAAGTCATTACATTTGTTTGGTAAATGAATAAGAAACCTAAGTTCGCCGTCCTTGTTTCCACGCTGAATTCCTGGATCCTGCCACCGCTCTTTATTCCTGGTGTGCCAGGTAGCTTGTGGAACACTCCTCAAGATGACAGGGAGAACTAAGATGCCAGACGAGTTTGGGCAACGCAGACGCTCAGCCAATCGCGCGGCACAGCATGGTGTAACACGCCGCCCAGCAGCACATGGAATGCTTTTTACCTGCGAGAAAGGGCATGGTTTTCAGTAGGTTCTTGACATTGCTTCTGGTACAATGTAACACTATCGCTGTCAGTCTCGGTCAGCTCTGTAAGAGGATATTAGTTGCTCTGAGTACTCCTCCTGACATCAGACTGCTGCTGTGGAGTCTTCGACCATTTACGCAGGAAGCCCGCAAATAAACATGTGTGATTGTCATATCCACTGGGTTAAAATCTAAAAGCAAGCAGACACATTCAGTCACTTCTCTCACAATAAGGAGCTCTAGAGGGAGAAAGAACATGATCAGGTCGCCCTCCACTCAATTCATAAATCAACAGCAACAAGACCTGATCAGTAAGGGCTTCCATTTTTCTATATAGGACTGGGAATTTAATTTAATCCACCAACAACCCTTATTTTCTTTCATAGGTATTGTCCCAAATTCTTATAGCCCAACGTATTCCTAATTTAGTTATAACATCCTTAAGGTTGGCAGTCACTGTGTCCCAAAAAAAAAAAACATACCCTCCACTTAACAGGTGTACATTCAAGAAAACTCAAATAAAACCTCAAGAAAAAATTCTCAAGAAAAAAATGTTAAGAAAAAATTGTGAAGCTGCGAGATAGCACCTTACGTGCGCTACACCCAAATAGCTTACTGGTTGGTTCTCACCAGTCGTGCCCATGGTTCTCATCATAGGTAACTACCTCGCCTGAAAAAATTTCTTGAGTGTCCAGAACAAAAAGGTGAAAAAGTAGTGCTGTGTGTGTCACAAAACCAATTAGAGACCCCATGAAATTAAAATTGATATAAGCCACACGTCCACCATGTGCCAACTTTATTCAAGACTCCTGGGCTTATTCAAATTTAAAGCCAACTGCATGTTTGCAGACCAATTGAAGATGGGCCGACATGTTTCATTGCCTGTTACACTTAATGGCAATTTAGTCAGGGTTTGAGGTCGTAAATCACCCTTCCGGACTCTTGTTTTGTATGCACAGTGACAGGAAGTAGCCACGACTCCTCGTACCAGCTATCCACCTCATCACTAGGTGCTTAATCTTTTAATGCGAACCTTTCAAATGACACTTATGTTGTCAAAAAATCGCATATTCCGGCGGGTGAGCGTTGTCTCATTCCCGTCACTTGCCAGGAATTTGGTGCTGATGTGCTGCTTCTTTCGTCCTGTATGCTGTGACCCTTCCTTATGCTCTAACATGAATTATGTTTGTATTTTACCACTCAAATGTTATGTTATGTAATGTGTATTTGTAAAGCTCACTATTACCCACAAAGGTATCATGGTCCTGAGATGGTGTGTGTGCCTCGCCCTGACTATGGCAGGTTGGTTAATTGAAAAGCCAGGTCTTCAGCTTCTTGCAGAATTCAAGAGGAGAGGAAGAGCCTCCGATGTGGAGTGGCACGCTTTAGGAGTGATGTAAGAGAACGCTGGTTCTCCTGATCTGATTCTGTGTATGCGTGGGATGTGTTTGAGTAGGAGTCCTGGGAAGCGGAGGTGTCTGGGTGGTTGGTGGAACGAGATGCAACTGTTCAGGTAGGTGGGGTCTGCGTTGAGTTGTGCCTTGAATATGTGTGTGAAGAGTTTGAATTGATCATGTTTGTGTATCGTGAGACAGTGTAGTTCCCTGTGGTGTGATGTGAGTTCTATGCGGGAGGTTAAGGATGAGTCTAGTTGCCGAGTTCTGGATAGTTTGTAGTCTTCTAGTAAGTTGCTTGGTGATCGGGCATAGAGAGTGTTGCTATTGTCCAACTTGCTGGTGACTAGGGAGTGAGTGACAATCTTTCTAGTGTTGCTTGGGAGCCATTTTAAGATCTTCCTCAGCATCTTCAGGGTGTGGAAGCAGGATTCAGTAATGACATTGATTTGTGTGGTCATAACCTGTTTGCTGTTCATGATTATTCTGAGGTTCCTACGTGGGTTCTGGGTGCGGGTATGGCTGCGAGTTGGACAGGCCACCAGTTTCAGTCCTGTGGTGAAATGTTCTTGCAAAAAATCACTACTTCTGTCTTGACGGTGTTGAGCTTGAGTTATGAACTTTGGTTATGGTGGCAGAGAACTTGTTTCTTGTGTTGGGGGTCTTGTCCGAAAGGGAGAGTGTGAGTTGTGTGTCATCCGTGTAAGAGAGGATGTTAATGTGTGTGCAGATGATGTTGGCCAGAGGGATGATGTATGCGTTAAAAAGGGTATGGTTGAGGGATGAACCTTGCGGCACTCCACAGATGAGTTTGCGGGCTTCCGATGAGAAAGGTGCCAGGCAGACTACTTGTGTTCTATCGGAAAAAAAGGAGCAGATCCAGTGGAGAGTGAGCCCTTCGCTGCCAATCTCTTGTAGGCTCCTAATGAGGATGGGGTGTCAGATGCTGCAAGAGAGGTCGAGGAAAATGACGGCTGCCGTGTCTCCTCTGTCAAGAATCATGCCGATGTCATCTGTGGCGGCAATGAGTGCTGTTTCTGTATTGTGGTTGAACCTGAATCTGGACTGTGTGGTGTCTAGGAGAAATGGGTGGAGAAGCAGCCATTTTCTTTGCTTGCATTAGGGCACCCTTGATACACCATTAGGGCCAAATATTCTGCAGCTGGGAAAAGGGCTACTGGTGTAGGTATGAGCACAGGTAAAATTTGTATCGTTAAAGCGATGCGGCTGCAGAGCTTCAATGAGTTTACCTGTGCGAAATTTCCAAATTCGCCCAACTTCACTGGCAAAGGGTTTGAATTTGAATTTGAATTTGAATGGGGATTTGTAAAGCGCGTAGCTACCCTAGGGCGTCCCAGGGCTGAATTGACCTATAGTTCCAGAGGGGGCGTAGAAGAAGTGGAAGATTATGGGAAGAGCCAAGTTTTTAGTTGCCTACGAAAGGCCAAAAGATTGTATTCTCTCCGCATGGAAAGTGGGAGAGCGTTCCACAGTTTTGGGGAGTTGTAGGAAAACAAGCGCCCCCCGGATCGGGCCTTTTTTTATTCTAGGAACGCTGGCTAGGGAAAGGGAGTCTGATCTGAGTTGTTTGTTAGAGTGATGGGGTTTGACGATGGATCTCAGAATCGGAGGGCCTCTGCCTTGCATTATTTTGTGTGAAATGCATAAGGTCTTAAAGGTGATCCTTTCTTTAACCGGAAGCCAATGCAGACTTTTGAGTGCTGGTTTAGCAGAGCATCTCAGTTTGGTTCCGGTTAAGAGTCTGGCAGCAGCGTTCTGAGCTAATTGCAGTCTGTAAATGACTGATGCCGGTGCCCCCAGGTACAGGACGTTGCCGTAGTCCAGTCTGGAGTTCACCAACCCCTGCAACAGCAGTTTCCTCGATTGGAAGGGGATCAGATGGAGGATTTTTCGCGCCATTCGAATGAGGCCGAAGCAAGTGCCCGTGGTTGTTTTGGCCTGAGTTTTGAAGTTGAGGTCTTGATCCAGCCAGATGCCAAGGCTTTTGACTTCGGGTTTGGGGGTAGGAGGTGATCCCATGCATAGCGGCCAAGAAAGGGATGGAGGGAGTTTGCGTGGATTTCCCAGGAGAAGTATCTCGGATTTTTCTCCGTTTAATTTTAATCGAGATTCACACATCCAGTGGAAGACGTTCTCGAGACACCTTGCCAGATTGTCTAGGCTTTTGCTCAACTGCTTCATAGAGACCACCAGCTCGGTGTCATCGGCATACATGACTGTTTTTATGCCGAAAGGGGAAATAATGCCCCTAGAGGGGACATGTAGACGTTAAAAAGTGTGGGGCTCAGGGAGGAGCCCTGGGGGACCCCACACTGTAGTGGCAGGGCTTTGGACACAGCTGTGTCATCCGACACTTGGAAGGTTCTTCCTTCCAGGAAGGATTTGATCCAGGACAGGGCGGAGCCGGAGACTCCTACCAAACTTAGCCGGTGGATGAGGATGGCATGATCCACTGTATCGAAGGCGGCACTCAGGTCGAGGAGGATCACTGCCACTGATCCTCCTGCGTCTATGATGGTTCTTGCCTCTTCGACCACGGCTAGCAGAGCGGTGTCAGTTCCCTGTCCAGGTCTAAACCCTGTCTGAGATTGGCGCAGGAGTTTATTGGATTCTAGGAAATTGGAAAGTTGGTGGTTGACAATTCGTTCGGCCACTTTGCTGATAGCCGGAAGAAGAGAGATGGGTCTGAAGTTGGTTAGGTCCGTGGGATCAAGGTGGGGTTTTTTAAGAAGAGCCCTGACTGTGGCTTTCTTCCAGTTGGCTGGAACAGAGCCTAGTGGGAAAGAGGTGTTAATGAGGTGGGTCAGAGGAGGGGCAACAGTGGAGGCACCCAGTTTTAATTTGCTCATAGGAGCTGGGTCTGATGGGGCACCACTTTTTACGGTTTGTAGAGTGGACAGAAATAGCTCTGTGGTAATCTGTGGGAAAGTTTGGAGGCGTGTTGCCTCGGAGCAGAGGGGGGGGATGGCGGGGGTTTGAAAGGAATTGGGAGCTGGAAGTGAGATAAGAATTTTATCAATTTTTGATGAAAAGAACTCGGCTAGCTGGTTGCATCTAATGCCTGATGGGTCGGGTGTGGGTAAGGGGTCTGGAGTTTTCGTGAGTAGGCGTACGATGCGATAAGTTTCTTTAGCAGAGTTGGCTGCCGCTAATATTTGTTCCTCGAAGAAGGTTGCCTGCGTGTTTTTTATACAGTTTTTATAGTGCTTGATGGCGTCCCTATACTCGTATTTGCTTTCCGTCGCCCAGTCCTTTCTCCAAAGGCGCTCGAGTTTTTTGCACTTCTTCCTAAGATTACGTAATTCTTGGGTGAACCACGGGGATTTAGCTGTTCTCTTTTTGCTGGGGAGGGGTTTGACTGGCAGGGTAACGTCGAGGGATTGATTAATCCAATCGTGTAGTTGGACGTCTGGAGGGGTCTGGGTCCAGTACTGGTAGGGTGGAAGTAAGTACTTGTGCCCATGAGATTGTATCCAGATTTTGCCACGGGCGGGAAGGTGCTTGGGGGGGAGGTCTCTCTGGTGCCTCAGCCGAGAATTGCAGCTTGAAGGGGACTAAGAAATGGTCTGACCATGGGACAGGGAGGGGGGTATTCACGACTAATCTCGTGAGGTTAGTAAATATGGGGTCCAGCAAGTGGCCCTTGGTGTGGGTGGGCTGGTTACTTTGTAGGTGGAGATTCAGGGAGGCTAGATCTGCTTTGAGATCGGCAGCTGTTTTATTAGTGAGGTCATTGAAGTGGAGATTCAGGTCTCCCAAGACCGTGAAGTTCGGAGATAGACAGGCGAGGGAGGAGGTGGTGTCCATAAGAGAATCGCAGAATCGTCGTTGCTGTCCTGGGGGACGATAAACTAATATCCCTGAGAGGGTTGTAGATGGGGGCCGATGGATAGAGAAATGGACATTTTCACAGTCCAGGATGGGGCTATCCTTAAACTGGCAGGACAGGTAGTCTCGGTAAATGATCGCTATCCCACCTCCAATACTGGACGGTCTGTCCTGGTGCTTTATAAGGTAGCCAGAGGGGAGTGATTGAATGATGTCTGGCTCTGAGTCTGAGGTAATCCAGGTTTTTGTGAGAAAAAGGACCTCGATTGCCGAGTCTTGCAGGAGCATGTTGATTTCTGCCTGGTGCTTCGGGAGGGATCTGCAGTTAAGCAGGGCCATCCTGAGCCAGCGTGGTTTAAGGGGGAAGTGTGGAGTCAACCTGTATGGACAGTTTGAACAGCGGGAATGTCCCTCCTCTAAGGAGATGGTACAGCGACAAGGCGTGGATGAGGGGTCCCTTAGCATGTGCAGGGTTTCTTGGGTATATCTCAATGGTAATGATGTAGGTGAGGCAGGGGTCCTGGGCTCCGGGCTCGGTCTGGCGCGGACGGGCGCAGACGGGCGCAGACGGGCTTGCCTTAGGCGTGCCTTCGGCGCGCAGACGGCGCTCCCGCTGCGCTCGTCCGCTGCGCTTCCGGCAGAGGCACATGATTTATGCGGTTTGATGAGGGGAGGAGTCGGATGGGCTTAGCCTGAGTCCTCGCAGTGCTGGCGTCGGGAGGAGTGTTCAGGTGAGGCTACGCTGCAGCGCTAATGTCCGCTACCCATGCCGATCCGTGATGATCAAGTGCCCTGGAATGCTATGCGGCGTGGAGAGTTAAAAAGCACACAAATTCAAGTGACAGTAATGGCTTTTAAAAGAATAGGATTAGCGCAGTTCGCACTCCCGGCTTCCACCTCAGGAGCTAGGTCAGTTTCTGGTTTTTGACGCTTGTATTCAGCGTTTTATACCCGTAGCAGTGGGCGTGGCCTAAAAAGGGGCATGGCCTGAGTCCTCGCGGTGCTGGCGTCGGGAGGAGTGTTCAGGTGAGGCTACGCGGCAGCGCTAATGTCCGCTACCCGTGCCGATCCGTGATGATCAAGTGCCCTGGAATGCTATGCGGCGTGGTGAGTTAAAAAGCACACATTCAAGTGACAGTAATGGTTTTTAAAAGAATAGGATTAGCGCAGTTCGCACTCCCGGCTTCCGCCTCAGGAGCTAGGTCAGTTTCTGGTATTTGACACTTGTATTCAGCGTTTTATACCCGTAGCAGTGGGCGTGGCCTAAAAGGGGGCGTGGCCTGAGTCCTTGCGGTGCTGGCGTCGGGAGGAGTGTTCAGGTGAGGCTACTCGGCAGCGCTAATGTCCGCTACCCGTGCCGATCCGTGATGCTCAAGTGCCCTGGAATGCTATGCGGCGTGGTGGGTTAAAAAGCACACAAATTCAAGTGACAGTAATGGTTTTTAAAAGAATAGGATTAGCGCAGTTCGCACTCCCGGCTTCCGCCTCAGGAGCTAGGTCAGTTTCTGTTGACCCTCGCCAACTTCTCATTATTTTGCTTCAAAGAGAAAGCCTTCTTTTGACATCTCTGGACATCTGTAGAGGGGCCTAGGGAGGAGGGGGATACAAAAGAATATAAAGAAACAGAAGAGGATATTATTATTCAGAAATATGGATTGTTATTCAGAAATATGGGAATTTGCACATGCCGGCAAGCTGTTATCACCTGGCTAAGTGGACGCTTAGCCGTTCTTGCGTGTAAAGGAGTAAAGTTTATAACCCCTTTATTTAAGGATATTTCAAATATACAGGACTAAGAATACTGGTTATACTTTGTTTTACAACAATACGGTCCAGGAGTAATGAATTATTGTTGGTATATAAAATGTGTTGTTTTTAGTTAAAATATGTCTTTCTGAAAATTAGCACTTGAAAATGTTTTTAACTCTTTCATTTTAGATAATCTGTGATAATCAATATGTACTGTTGTAATGGTTTTAAATAACTAAATAAAATAAAGATTCTTCTTCAGAAGAAGGGTGTAGTACTTGGCCTTTTTGGCTAAAGTTCCCTAAACTTTTTGCTTTCCCCCTAAACCGTTTTCCTGACATAGAATAGCCAATTTAGATGCTTTGGGTACTTTGCCACTGCTAATCAGCGTCAAAGTACAAGGGTTCCCTAAGTAAAGTGTAGTGGTAATTTTTTGGCCATGATTAGTATGTTGGCCTTACTACTAAAGTCCCTAGTGATGTGCACTGTGTGTGCAGGGGCTAGTAATGCAGAGGCGCGCAGAGAAGGGAACTCAGGCCTTCAGTGTAGGGCCTGCACGCAGAGTGCTAAGTTAGCATGTTGTCCTGACATGTGCAACCACTTGTCAAGCCTTTCTTTCCCTTTTGCATACACATGGGGCACCCCTGTGGTAGGTCCCAGGTAACCCCTGGGCAGGGTGCAGTGTAGGTAAAAGGCAGGACATCTACTGAGGTGTGTGTTATGTCCTGACAGTGAAAAACACTCCATTTCGTTGTTCACTGGTGAAAGGCCATTCTGCCCATAGGACAGAATGGGGGAGGCTGGGTATTGTGTTTTGGTAGCCTAGTTTCCTGTAAGTTTATAATGGAGAGGTGAAGTTTAATATGTTTGAACTCACAGTGTCATAACACATCTTTCTGGGAAAGTGGTTTTGTCACTGCGTGTTCAGAAACCACTCTTTTAGAAAGTGGCTGAGTTTTATGCGTTAAGCATTTCTGTGTGTCTCTGCTGAATGTGGATTGACTGTCTGGACCTGTGAGGTGAGAGGATCTGGGAGAGGTCTTGACTCAGGGAGGGGTTGAAATGGCACCAGGCTGCCCTGCCTCTGGAGAGTAGGGGGAGGAGAAGCCCGGGAGGTGAAAAGCCCTGGGCTGGTGCTATAAACCACTAGACCCATCTCCAGCTGAGTGATTAAGGATCCAGACCCCCAGTATCAAAGGGAGAAAGATGACACTGGGAGGGAGACACCCAGAACTAATTTAGGGAGGGGTCAGGAACCCCTGAGCACAAAGAACTTCAAAGACATGAAGGGGTATAACTAAGAGCACTGAAACCCCGAGAATTTGGTGTAGTTTTGAATGTCGAAATGGACAGGTCGAGTCTGCAAAGTCTTTGGCCTCTTTCGTAATCAAGAAGAACCTCTGCCAAGGAAGGAGTTGCTGAAGGGACTGCAGAATAGGACTGACCCTTGCTTCGTGATCTAGGGCTGGCCTGCAGTTTGTAGCTTTTACTAAGGAAGAGACTGAAGGGACATTGCAGTGGGAGGTGTGTCCCCCTTCTTGAACAGGACTGTGCTTTGGGCTGTGTCCTGAACCCCAAGGGCCTGAGGTGAGCTGGCTCCCTGCTTGGAAACACAGGAACAGAAAAGTTTCCAGAGAAGTCCCAAGCAACGCGGTGTGCACGTGCTTTTAGCTTGAGACCCTCAGAAGTCGTGCCTTGTGATCGTGGGCACCCAGGAGTAAACTGAGTCGCGTACGTGCAAGGACCGTGTCGGGGTGCAGCCAGGGCATTGGTGAAGAGCGCCTGGTTGTTGTGTGCACCGGAAGAAGAGCGGAGACTCGGATGCGCATGGTTGGTTGTTGTGGTGCAGCCGAGGCGTTGGTGAGGAGCGCCTGGTCGTTGTGTGCACCGGGAGAAGAAGTGAGTCTCGGATGCGCATGATTCGTGTTGTGGTGCAGCCGAGGCATTGGTGAAGAGCGCCTGGTCGTTGTGTGCACCGGGAGAAGTGAGTCTTGGACGCGCATGGTTCGTGTCATGGTGCAAGCCAAGGCGTTGATGAAGAGCGCCTGGTCATCGTGTGCACCCGGAGAAGAGGTGAGACTCGGACACGCAGGGTGCATGTCGTGGTGCAAGCCGAGGCGTTGGTGAAGCGAGCCTGGTCATCGTGTGCCCCGGGAGAAGAGGTGAGACTCGGATGCGCAGGGTGCGTGTCGAGGTGCAACCCAGGTGTTGGTGAAGAGCGCTTGGTCATCGTGTGCACCAGAGAATAGGCGAATCTCAGACGCGCAGAGTGCGTGTCGCGTTGCAACTCCAGGTACTGGTGAGGAGTGCCTGGGTGGTGTGTGCACCGAAATTGACGTAGGTCTCCACAGTGCTGAGAGCCGGTCTCTGTGTCTACTGCGACCGCCGGAAAGAGGGCCAGGTCATCAGGCCCTCGGAGTGAAAGAGTAGCGGCTCGGACCGGCAGTCCCAGAGGAGCTAAGCCGCCGGCCCAAGCTCGCCATGCCCATTTGACGGAGTTCTGGATTAAGGCCTAAGTCGCTGAAGGAGGAGAGGAGTGTGAGGTTGCGTCCCCCAGGTAACGTGGATCACCACCTGGGGTGGGATGCGGGCCCGGAGGACTCTCTCGGCCTCTCGCTTCTGTCAGTTGTGCAAGCCTGTTGCTTCGGCTCAGAGCTAGGCCCGTGCTGGCCCAAGGAGGGGCAGTACTGGGGCCGGAGTGAGAAGCTGTACTTTTGTGTCATGATTGATCCATGATTGGGGGCAACTGTTAACGGAGCACCTAAACTGTTGCATTACACTTTGCATTACTGCTGCTAACGAACTATCGAACGGTCGTATGATGCCTGACCTTATTTGTGCCTGACGAACTACATACTGGGTGCGCTAAGCATTGTGTTATTTTTCCCTTGCAGAGTACATGATTGTAACGTGGCGCATTGCATTCTTTCTTCATCGCACAGTCCAGTATTATTACGTGGCGCCTTGCATTGTTTTTCCAGGGAGGAAATAAGCTGTGTCTTGTGGTTGACCACACTGGGTTCAAATCCCAGTACACTTAGCTTTTCAACCTTCTGAGGTCGAAAAAGCGACTGCCCTTGAATGGAGTAGCAATAAGCATCCATTATCTGTGTGGAGCCTCCAGCAGGCTCCCTCGATTCTACAAGTACGCCTTTAATGCCAACGTGACCAAGAGAAGAAGAGGGGGGTCAAAGAAAGGATGGTTGGCGGGTTGAACGAAGGACAGAAAGGGTGCAAGAACTAGGGAGGAATATAGTGAAATAAAAAGGAAGAGAATAGTGAAAATGAAGGAAAGAACATATGAGAGAAAAAAAGGGAAAATAATGGTGAAATGGAAATAAGGAGAAGGGAACACGGTATGGAATGCAGATTTGGGTAGGTGGAGAAACGAGGATGTAAACTGATGAAATAGAAGAGATGACACAAGACAGCAAAGGAGTACAGCACAGAATGGAGAGCCAATCGAATGGAAAGGATTAAAGCTGGTGAGATCGCTGGGCTAATGCACCTGCTGCAGTTGTGTGCGTTTGGTTGTGGCCTCTGCAGGCTAGAGTTTAATTGTCATCTTCACCTCACCACTCATCCTTCCAAGGCCGAGGTTCCTGGCTGTTAGGCACCAATCCTTCGTTCCCCTTCAGATTCGCCCATTCACTCCTGGGGGGTGACAGGGCGCGGGAAGAGTAATACATAATCTAGCAAATGAAGAGAGGAATCAAAGGGAATTAATGGAACCAGAGAAAGCAAATAGAGAGTGGAGGCCTGTGAGGAAAACATGATTGAACCAAACATCGAAAGGAAAAATTATAGAAAGAAAGCAAAGTATCTCCGTGGATTAAAGCACCTGTTGGGGAAAACTGTCTTCAACTGCACACCACACGCTCAAAACCCGATAGAACAGACGCAACCGTTCATCTTACCTAGCTTAAGAAAAAGAACGCCAGTCGTAGAGTAAAAGGAACGTTATTTATAGCGCTGTGATGCTTTGTCAGCTAGCGCTACATACAAAAAAAGAGAACGTTTACAGATGTTCATAATTGGAGGCGGCACCTTCCTGCCCATTTCAGAGCCTGCCTCCACCCTTTGCGGTGCCATGCTGCTCTCAGCAGATACTTCCTGCGGATAGCTCAGTAGGTTATGCACCTTATTCCAAGGTGTGTGTCTACTTTTTTCATGTCATAGGTTCGAACGCCAGCAGAGAAGACTTCGCTTTTCATCCTCCCGATGCCGATATGAGTACCATTTCAGAGCAAGTGATAATTGGTCATAGAAAGGTGGTCTTTGTAAAGCGCTTTGGGTAAAACAGTGTCCAATTTGTTATTATACGCCTTTGTTAATGAAAAATGGGCGAAGGATGGGGGGAGCTCGGTGGTCTTTAATGAGCAGTACTCTGGGCGTCAGCAGCCAATCACAGGCTCTCCTGACATCGCGGGGCGAGCCAATGAAAGCGAATAAGCAGCATGTCTGCTGTATCCCAGCCCTCCCTGGAACCATCAAAGAATTACGTTTTTTAACACAACACGCTCACGTTTTTCGGCTTCTCTTTTCTACGAAAAAGGGGCGCCGGTAACAACCCCCAAAAGAAACAACAGCACCAAAAAATAGGGGGAATAAGAAGACACCCCAAGACTAGGAGGGCGGACAAGCAACAGATCCCACTCCCTGGCGCGTCTCGTGTGGATGCTGCTCGTTGAAGCATCGTTGACAAGACGAAGCATTGGATTTTGTTGCCGGAGCGTCTCCTACGGAGCAGAGGTAAGGGGGCTCCGCGGAGCCTGACTGGGCGCACCTCTCGCTGTTGTCTCTTAGTCCGCATGACCCGTGATATATATCCCTTTGTATTTGCAATTCACACCTGTATCTGTGTGAAGGTGTAATAATGAGCCCTCCTCGCATGGATGGGTTCTTAGCGCTGCGATCTACCTGTATACACAGAGCGCTACAAAGACACATTGCAGTGTGGTGTTCGGCTGTGAGGACATGTATGTGTAAATCAAGGCGAAGGGATGATAGGGAGAGAGAGCGGCACAGCACGGAGGGAGAACACAAAGGGAGGAAGAGGGAGATAGTGGCATCTATCCAAAAAAAAACTCATACCCAGACATGCTTCAATAAACACCCCAGCAATTCTTCTGTCAAAAACCCACTTCTGCCGCCTCCCATATTTGCAAGTAATGTCCACGCCGACCATTGTCATCATTATACTGCGCTGCGCTTTTCATCAGTAGCCGGGTTTATCACTGCTGCCAACGAGCGGCGCGAAGCCGCGCAGTCATAATACCCAGAGTGGCTGCCAGGGAGGGCCGGTCTGCGCGCCCCGTCAGCGGCCGGCGCAGTGCACCGAAACCGGCGCAGCGAGCCGCGCAGACGGACGCCGCCGAGTCCTACCATGCCTGTCTGGCCGCGGTGGACTGTGCGTAGGGAGAGGATGTATGCATGGATGGACAGACAGAGTTGTTGCGTACTTTTTATTTTTAGCTTAAACGCAGCACATTTAGTGCACGTCCGTGCATCTTTGTGGTTTTCTGAGAAAAATCGTGATTGGAAATCAGAGCAATGCTGAGAAGGCAGGGATGAGCTTGGAGTGCTTCTGTGGAATCCTGTGAACGCGCTGAGCCGTGGTTTGCCTCCTGTGGACACGCGTGAACAGGAGTCCGTACCAGCTCCGTGACGGGTTGTGTGGAACGGACAGATAAATACAAACATATGCTGGCATTTTGGAGACTTTGCGGCAAAACGCGCGGTGTGATGGAGCTGGCGTGCCATGCTTCTGCGCCAGCCCGCCCCTTCCTAGCGGCATCTTGATGTCGTCCAATGGGTTCCGTCCGGGGCCGCGAGCAGGTGCGGTGTGTGTGTGTCTGGAATAAGTAATCCGCTCTTGAGGGAGGAAGGGAGGGCCATGACACGCCAGAATCGCTTGTCGGAGGAATAGGGTACATGGGGTACCCGGCGCAGGCTCTTATGTGTGACTCTCATGTGTACTCGCCGGCCCTCACACCCCTCAGTCTCCAGGATGAGCGCGTGCACGCGCCAGCCCTACTGCGCGCGTGCATGCGCGCGACATGTGCTGCGTGTGCGTAGAAACAAAACACAGAGGTTGAGACTGTGAGGCCAATGACATCACATGCAGAACTGTAAACCATGTATATCCGTTCCTGTATTAAAGATCGTACGTCAATGGCGTAGTTCTTATGTAATGCGGCATACCATATGCAATAAGATATTATGTATCACATCCAGTATTACAGATAGCACACAATAGCATAGACAATATGCTCTGTTATATGACATTGATATTGTTAACCAGCACTTGCATAGTGCACGATCGCTGCAGGGCTTTAAGTAATATGCATTAATGTAGATGGCCGGCAATATTACAAACCGTCTCGGTATCAACACTCATTTGTTACAATATAGCTAATAACCAGAGTCATATGCTTCATGCCGTATTATACAGCATTTGCAATAATGCCACCCGCTGTTAGCATGACAGTTAATGTGAAATAATATGGACAAACTGTACTATTGATATTGTCCGGTATTATATCAAACATGCATAAATATAGCATATATGCAGTAGCATAAATGATATATGGATCACTACACGCAATGTGCATTTAGTAAACTGTAAATATCACATGCACACATATACTACATGGCATACAGTAGTGTATATCGAATTATGTGCAGTGTTAAAAGTGTAACAAATACACCATATTTACTACTCTAAATCACAAGCAGAAATACAGATGACGCCCAGTGTTATATAACATGTATCACCCTTCAGAAGGAATACGATAGCAGCATTATGCTTCATATGTAAATGTATTGAATGTCAACTAAAATATATACCCTATGCGGTACTATACATCACATGAATTGAATGGCATATGCATCGTTTCCTGTATTCTTCATCTTGTATGCACACACAAATACACGCACGCGCACACGCACGCACACGCACGCACGCACACACACTCTCAAGTGTAATCAGTGCTAGACGAAATCCCAAATTCCAAACCCGCAGCCCATCCCAGTATCGGTCTTTGGTAATCTATATGTCTCTGTCTTTATTAAAATGCATGTAGGTATTGTGTAACCTCCAGAGACCGTCTCTCTGCATCTGTGGTTCACTAGCTCTTTGTCCATGCACCGCTCTCAGCCTGTCTGTATTCTGCCCACGGTACCCACGCAGCGGTGTGCCGGTACCCACTGAGGCGCTATCTACCCTTCTAGCATCTCTCTGCACGCCTGCATCACTCCCAGTGTCTATGGCTGGATCCGTTTCCAGACTCTCCTCATGGCCCATGGCTCCCCTTCCGCCCATGCACAGTGAAGCAGGGTATCTGGCACGTGCGCACCACACAAAGGCTTGTTTTGGGCGAGGGGTCATCCTTCGTTTGTTTCTGCGCCCTTGTTGTCATTTTTGGGAGCGGGGAGTGGGGTTTGCTGGCTCGTGCCCCTGTCCCCACTTTATCTGGCACCATCTAGTGATGTTGTACACTTGGGTACCATTTAGGGGGTGTGCGGGCTGGGAGATGTGAAAACTATATCAATGTGACATAAATTAAATGGGGGGGGGCAGGGAGGGTGTGGGGTCTGTGGGGAGGGTGCCACTTTCCTCTGCGTGGTTGTCACGGCAACAGCGCAGGCTGCCTGGTTTGTTTTGCATGAGTTGGGTGCATTGTAAGATGAATGGGGGTGGGGAGGGGCGGGAGGGTGGGGGGGATGAGCAGTCTGCAAAACACAAACATCTGGGGAAGGATGGAGAAGGGGGCACAACGGGTGGAGCGGAGGGATAGAAGACGGAAAGACATGCATGTGCAAACCTCCGCTTATTTGGGGACGGTTTAAAAAAAAAAAAGCCGACTGCACGAACATGCCACGTACCATCTGAATGATCGTCAAAGACTCACACCCGAGCGGATGGGGTTAATTTTGTGGTGTTAAATCACAGTGTACACAGCGCCCGTAGGCATGTCAAAATAGGTTCTCAGCTCTGCAGCATCTGTAGCCGAACTTCCAAGCACGCAGTCCCTCCTCCTGGAAAGTCTGGTGCGTGGCTCTGGAAGGGTGGAGTGGGGTGGGTGGTAATGGTTGAAGTCCCAGCTGCTGGAGGTTTCTCGTAATACCCTACAATATTTTTTATCTTCTAGTTGCTTAACTTAACTTACTAGAAGGGAAGGGATGGTTTCTGTGAAAAGGTGAAGGTGCGACAACAAGTCTGGAGCTGTCAAATCGAAAGTGAGGGCAAGTGAAGGGACTGAGAGAACATGAAGCAGCGGTGGACTGGGGGACCGTGAATGGGGATGAATGCACGTGACCCGAGGGGCTTCCCGTGACCCGAACCACGGGCGTAGGAACTAATACCCACCTACGGGCCTGCATGAGGGCAGGAGGGAAAACGTAACGACCTTCAGTATCCATGCACGAAGCCAGATGCGGACGATTAGTAACCTTCACTGGAGGTGTACGGCGGCAGATGTGGATCTATGTGAGTGTGTGAAGCGAGGTGTAACCTTCCACAGCTGTGCATGACACCAGGTGTGGACAATTAGTAACCTTCACTGGAGGTGCATGGCACCAGGTGTGGATCCATGTGAGTGTTTGAAGCCAGGTGTAACCGTCCGCTGGAGGTGCATGGCACCAGGTGTGGATCCATGTAAGTGTGTGAAGCGAGGTGTAACCTTCCACAGCTGTGCATGACACCAGGTGTGGACAATTAGTAACCTTCAATGGAGGTCCATGGCACCAGGTGTGGATCCATGTGAGTGTGTGAAGCCAGGTGTAACCTTCCACAGCTGTGCATGACACCAGGTGTGGACAATTAGTAACCTTCACTGGAGGTGCATGGCGCCAGATGTGGATCCATGTGAATGTGTGAAGCCAGGTGTAACCTTCCACAGCTGTGCATGACACCAGGTGTGGACAATTAGTTACCTTTACTGGAGGTGTATGGCGGCAGATGTAGATCTATGTGAGTGTGTGAAGCGAGGTGTAACCTTCCACAGCTGTGCATGACACCAGGTGTGGACAATTAGTAACCTTCACTGGAGGTGCATGGTGCCAGATGTGGATCCATGTGAGTGTGTGAAGCCAGGTGTAACCTTCCACAGCTGTGCATGACACCAGGTGTGGACAATTAGTAACCTTCACTGGAGGTGCATGGCGCCAGATGTGGATCCATGTAAGTGTGTGAAGCCAGGTGTAACCTTCCACATCTGTGCATGACACCAGGTGTGGACAATTAGTTACCTTCACTGGAGGTGCATGGCACCAGATGTGGATCCATGTGAGTGTGTGAAGCCAGGTGTAACCTTCCACAGCTGTGCATGAGACCAGGTGTGGACAATTAGTAACCTTCACTGGAGGTGCATGGCGTCAGATGTAGATTCATGTAAGTGTGTGAAGCCAGATGTAACAGTCCGCTGGAGGTGCATGGCACCAGGTGTGGATCCATGTGAGTGTGTGAAGCCAGGTGTGACCGTCCACTGTAGGTGCATGGCGCCAGGTGTGGATCCATGTGAGTGTGTGAAGCCAGGTGTAACTGTCCACTGGAGGTGTATGCTCCCAAGTGTGGATCCATGTGAGTGTGTGAAACCAGGTGCAACCGTACACTAAATTTGCATGGTGCCACATGTGGATCCATGTGAGTTTGTGAAGCTAGGTTTAACCGTCCACTGTAGGTGCATTGTGCCAGGTATGGATCCATGTGAGTGTGTGAAGCCAGGTGTAACCGTCCACTGGAGGTGCATGGCGCCAGATGTGGATCCATGTAAGTGTGTGAAGCCAGGTATAACCATCCACTGGAGGTGCATGGTACCAAGTGTGGATCCATGTGAGTCTGTGAAGCCAGGTGTAACCGTCCACTGGAGGTGCACAGTGCCAGGTGTGGATTCATGTGAATGTGTGAAGCCAGGTGTAACAGCCCACTGGAGGTGCTTGGTGCAAGATGTGGATCCATGTGAGTGTGTGAAACCAGGTGCAACCGTCCACTAAAGTTGCATGGTGCCAGATGTGGATCCATGTGAGTTTGTGAAGCTAGGTGTAACCGTTTGCTGGAGGTGCATGGCACCAGGTGTGGATCCATGTGAGTGTGTGAAGTCAGGTGTAGCCATCCACTGTAGGTGCATGGTGGCAGGTGTGGATCCATGTGAGTGTGTGAAGCCAGGTGTAACCGTCCACTGTAGGTGCCAGGTGTGGATCTATGTGAGTGTGTGAAGCCAGGTGTAACTGTCCACTGGAGGTGCACAGTGCCAGGTGTGGATCCATGTAAGTGTGGGAAGCCAGGTGTAACCGTCCACTGGAAGTGTACGGTGCCAGGTGTGGATCCATGTGAGTGTGTGAAGCCAGGTGTAACCGTCCACTGGAGGTGCATGGCGCCAGATGTGGATCCATGTAAGTGTGTGAAGCCAGGTATAACCATCCACTGGAGGTGCATGGTACCAAGTGTGGATCCATGTGAGTCTGTGAAGCCAGGTGTAACCGTCCACTGGAGGTGCACAGTGCCAGGTGTGGATTCATGTGAATGTGTGAAGCCAGGTGTAACAGACCACTGGAGGTGCTTGGTGCAAGATGTGGATCCATGTGAGTGTGTGAAACCAGGTGCAACCGTCCACTAAAGTTGCATGGTGCCAGATGTGGATCCATGTGAGTTTGTGAAGCTAGGTGTAACCATTTGCTGGAGGTGCATGGCACCAGGTGTGGATCCATGTGAGTGTGTGAAGTCAGGTGTAGCCATCCACTGTAGGTGCATGGTGGCAGGTGTGGATCCATGTGAGTGTGTGAAGCCAGGTGTAACCGTCCACTGTAGGTGCCAGGTGTGGATCTATGTGAGTGTGTGAAGCCAGGTGTAACCGTCCACTGGAGGTGCATGGTGCCAAGTGTGGATCCATGTGAGTGTGTGAAGCCAGGTGTAACCGTCCACTGGAGGTGCATGGTGCCAGATGTGGATTCATGTGAGTGTGTGAAGCCAGGTGTAACCCTCCACTGGAGGTGCACGGTGCCAGGTGTGGATCCATACAAGTGTGGGAAGCCAGGTGCAACCGTCCACTGGAGGTGCATGGTGCCAAGTGTGGATCCATGTGAGTGTGTGAAGCCAGGTGTAACCATCCACTGGAGGTGCACAGTGCCAGGGATGGATCCATGTGAGTGTGTGAAGCCAGGTGTAATCGCCCACTGGAGGTGCATGGTGCCAAGTGTGGATCCATGTGAGTCTGTGAAGCCAGGTGTAACCGTCCTCTGGAGGTGCACAATGCCAGGTGTGGATTCATGTGAGTGTGTAAAGCCAGGTGTAACCGCCCACGGGAGTTGCTTGGTGCCAGATGTGGATCCATGTGAGTGTGTGAAGCCAGGTGCAACTGTCCACTAAAGTTGCATGGTGCCAGATGTGGATCCATGTGAATGTGTGAAGCCAGATGTAACCGTCCGCTGGAGGTGCATGGCACAAGGTGTGGATCCATGTGAGTGTGTGAAGCCAGGTGTAACCGTATACTGTAGGTGCATGATGCCAGGTGTGGATCCATGTGAATGTGTGAAGCCAGGTGTATCCATCCACTGGAGGTACACGGTGCCAGATGGGGATTCATGTGAGTGTGTGAAGCCAGGTGTAACTGTCCACTGGAGGTGCATGGTGCCAGATGTGGATTCATTTGAGTGTGTGAAGCCAGGTGTAACCGTCCACTGGAGGTGCATGGCACCAGGTGTGGATCCATGTGAGTGTGTGAAGCCAGGTGTAACCATCCACTGTAGGTGCATGGTGCCTGGTGTGGATCCATGTGAATGTGTGAAGCCAGGTGTAACCATCCACTGTAGGTGCATGGTGCCAAGTGTGGATCCATGTTAGTCTGTTAAGCCAGGTGTAACCGTCCACTGGAGGTGCTTGGTGCCAGCTGTGGATTAATGTGAGTGTGTAAAGCCAGGTGTAACCACCCACTGGAGGTGCTTGGTGCCAGATGTGGATCCATGTGAGTGTGTGAAGCCAAGTGCAACTGTCCACTAAAGTTGCATGGTGCCAGATGTGGATCCTTGTGAGTGTGTGAAGCCAGGTGTAACCGTCTGCTGGAGGTGCATGGCACCAGGTGTGGATCCATGTGAGTGTGTGAAGCCAGGTGTAACCGTCCACTGTAGGTGCATGGTGCCTGGTGTGGATCCATGTCAATGTGTGAAGCCAGGTGTAACCATCCACTGGAGGTGCACGGTGCCAGATGGGGATTCATGTGAGTGTATGAAGCCAGGTGTAACCGACCACTGGAGGTGCACAGTGCCAGGTGTGGATTCATGTGAGTATGTGAAGCCAGGTGTAACCGTCCACTGGAGGTGCAAGGTGCCAAGTGTGGATCCATGTGAGTCTGTGAAGCCAGGTTTAACCAACCACAGCTGTGAATGAGGCTAAGTGTGGACAGTTAGCAACCTTCACTGGAAGGGCATGGCAGCAGATGTGGATTCATGTAAGTGAAGAGGATGCCTCACACACAACATTGTGTCATGCTTCATCATAGGCATCCTCTCCCCACCCCGGTAAGATGGTACTACCAGGGCGGACTCAATCTCCGTGAAGACTTGGCAGTAAGAGGAAGTTCTTACATAAAACTTGCAGGACAAAATCGGGATCCAGTTTAATTAAAAATACCTCCAGATGCCCCGGTTATCACCTTTATTAATGAGGAACTGTGGTACACTAAAAACAAATACAATGATGGAACCTTAAGAGAATAATTTCTCTCGTCCATCTTACAGTCTGCCAACATGTTTCATGTCTCAAGAGGCCTGGTGTGGACGAGTAACCTTCAATGGAGGTGCATGACACCATATGTGGATAATAAGCATTTATCCAACTAATTGTGTGATATGAAGAATTAGTAACCTTTCTTTGATGGGCATATTGTCCAGTGGGAAGGTTTGACAACCTTCCATGGCTGTGCATAAGGCCAGGTACGGATAACTAGAGACCATCTCTGGAGATGCATGTCATCAGATGTGGATAATTAACAACAACTCATGGAAGTGTGTGAATCCAATGTAGAGAATAAGCAACCTTGCATGGAAGTGTGTAAATCCTGATGTCGAGAATAAGCAACCTTCCATGGAAGTGTGTTAATCCTGATGTAGAAAATAAGCAACCATCCATGGAAGTGTGTGAAGTCAGATGTAATCATCCATGGCTGTGCATGAGGCAAGGAGTGGACAATAGTAACCTTGACTGGAGGTGCATGGCACTTACATCTATGTAAATGTGTAAATCCAGATATGGAGAACCAGTAACCTTCATTGGACTGGCTTTGGGCCCGATGGGAAGACTTAGCAACCTTCCGTGCCCATGCATGAGACCAGGTGTGGACAGTTGGTAACCTTCACTGGATTTGCAGGTATCAGATGTGGATAGTTTGCAATGCACCATCAAAGTGTGTGGAGCCAGATGTGGAGAACTAGTAACCTTCAATTGCTGTGCATGAAACTAGGTGTAGACAATTAGTAACCTTCTATGGAAGTGCATGAAACTAGATCTGAAGAAGTAGCAATCCTCCATGGAAATGTGTGAAGGCAGATATCGAGAATAAGCAACCGTCCATGGAAGTGAGTGAATCCAATGTAGAGAATAAGCAACCTTCCATGGAAGTGTGTGAATCCTGATGTAGAGAATAAGCAACCATCCATGGAAGTGTGTGAATCCTGATGTAGAGAATAAGCAACCGTCCATGGGTGTGTGTGTATCCAGATGTAGAGAATAAGCAACCGTCCATGGAAGTGAGTGAATCCAATGTAGAGAATAAGCAACCTTCCATGGAAGTGTGTGAATCCTGATGTAGAGAATAAGCAACCATCCATGGAAGTGTGTGAATCCTGATGTAGAGAATAAGCAACCGTCCATGGGTGTGTGTGTATCCAGATGTAGAGAATAAGCAACCGTCCATGGAAGTGTGTGAATCCTGATGTAGAGAATAAGCAACCGTCCATGGGTGTGTGTGTATCCAGATGTAGAGAATAAGCAACCGTCCATGGAAGTGTGTGAATCCAGATGTAGAGAATAAGCAACCATCCATGGAAGTGTGTGAATCCTGATGTAGAGAATATGCAACCTTCCATGGAAGTGTGTGAATCCAGATGTAGAGAATAAGCAACAGTCCATGGAACAGGTGTGGCGTAGCAGCCAGAGCTCCTGACTCCGGAACTCGGGGTTCACGGTTTGATCCCCGGTGCCGGCGGCAGGTTAGCCCAGCATCATGTGACTCTGGGCAATAGCTCGCTTAATCTTCCCGAGGGCCCCCAGCGCTGGAACACCTCTCTGGAGGTAGTTGTGCACTTTACAAATGCTGGTATTTATTTAAGTGTGTGAATCTAGATGTAGAGAATAAGCAACCTTCCATGGAAGTGTGTGAATTCAGATGTAGAGAATAAGCAACCTTCCATGGAAGTGTGTGAATCCAGATGTAGAGAATAAGCAACCTTCCATGGAAGTGTGTGAATCCAGATGTAGAGAATAATCAACCTTCCATGGAAGTGTGTGAATTCAGATGTAGAGAATAAGCAACCATCCATGGAAGTGTGTGAATCCAGATGTAGAGAATAAGCAACCTTCCATGGAAGTGTGTGAATCCAGATGTAGAGAATAAGCAACCTTCCATGGAAGTGTGTGAATCCAGATGTAGAGAATAAGCAACCTTCCATGGAAGTGTGTGAATCCAGATGTAGAGAATAAGCAACCTTCCATGGAAGTGTGTGAATCTAGATGTAGAGAATAAGCAACCTTCTATGGATGTGTGGGAAGACAGATATGGAGAATAAGGAACCTTCCATGGAAGTGTGTGAATCTAGATGTAGAGAATAAGCAACGATCCATGGACGTGTGTGAATCTAGATGTAGAGAATAAGCAACCTTCCATGGAAGTGTGTGAATCCAGATGTAGAAAATAAGCAACCTTTTATGGAAGTGTGTGAAGACAGATGTGGAGAATTAGTAACTTTCCTTTGCTCTTAATGAGACCAGGTATGTGCAATTAGTAACCTTTACAGGTGGTTCATGATGTCAGATGTGCATTATCAGAACCTTCCATGGAAGTGTGTAAAGCCAAATGTGGAGCATTAATAATCTTCCAAGGATTTGCATGAGACTAGGAGTGGACAATTAATAATCTACTGATATGCATGACTCCAGATGAGGATAATTAGCAATCCTCCATGGAAGTACATAAAGTTGGATGTGAAGAACTAGTCATGTTTTGTGGATGTGGAGAAAAAGTAAAACTCCATGAAAGAGAATGAGGATGGATGTGGAGAATTAATAACCTTCAAAAAACGTGCATGGGATTAGACGTGGAAAATTATTAACCTTCACTGGAGCTGAATGTTGCCAGATGTGGAGAATTAGTAAAGTTCCTAGGCTGGGCCTGAGACCTGGTGTGAACAGTTAGTAACCTTCACTGGAGATGCATCACACCGGATATGGACAACAGAATGCGTTTGATGTCAAATGTTTAGAATTTGTAACTTTTCTAGGCTGTGCATGAGACCAGATGTAGATAATGAATAATCTTCCCGGGCGGTGCATGATGCCAAATTTGGATGATAAGCAGCCATCCGTGAAAGTGCGGGAGTTGAGAAGTGGAGAATAGGTAACGTTCCATGGAAGCACATGAAGCCTGACGCTGAGAATTTGTAACCTTCCATGATGCGCATGAGACTACATGTTTAGAGTTAGCAACCTTCAACAAACTTGCTTGGGTCACTCCGATGGGGCGAATTAGTAACATTGAATGGAGGCGTACGAGGCCCAATGAAGAGACTTTGTAAGTTGTAGTGCATAAAAGTGCATTAAAGTGCATGAGGCCCCCCACATAGAGATAGTAATCTTTAATAAATGTACATGAGGCAGACCACTCATAATCAATCCTGAATAAAGGTGTATAAGGGAAGATGAGAAATGATAACCTTTGATAAAGGTATATGAGGGAAGATGTGGAGAAATGATAACCTTTTATAGAACTGCATGAGGCCAGGGGATAAGAATTTGTAACTTTCGAAAGAGGTGCATGAGGCTCAATATGGAGAATTGATAATGTTTAGTAGAGAACCATGAAGCCTGATCCAGAGAGCTAGTAATCTTTAATAGGAGAGCTTGACATCAGATGTTGGTAAATAGTAACATGAGGCAGATGCAGATGAGGTCAGTTATTGAAAATGTTCACCTTCAACAGCAGTGCATTAGGGCAGGGGGTGAAAATGAGTAATCGAGACTGAGTGAAGGCAACTGATTACCTTTAACAGAAATTAATGAAGGTATATGTGGTTAATTGGTAACCTTCAATAGCTGTGCTTATGGTCAGGTGTGTTTCAGAGAAGGGTGTACCCAATTAGTGTCGCTGGGACCTGGGTGTATAGCAGTACATTAGAGAAGGGGTCCCAGTACACATTCATTAAAAACAGGAAAAACAGTTGGTGCAAGAGTTAAAGGAAACATAAACAAAGTCAAACAATCAATTAGGTACACTATTTTTTAATCACAATGTGCCTGTGGATTCTGTTTGTCAAAGAACATTGCATCATTTATTCAAAACACGTTTGTGCCCCAACAGGTGAGGGGGAAGGGACAAGGGAGAGTATCCGTGAATTTGCGTGCAAGGAATGTGAAAGGAATACAGTGCAGCTCATGTGACCCTTATCAACAGAAAATACTAATGACTAACTTCAACACAGAGCCAAAACTAAATGCAACAAATGTCCACAATTTCTACAGAGCCATGCTTAAAAAGCCTTTGTGAATATCTTCTGGTTTACAGCATAAGCTGGCAGATATGCAGGTTGTCGACGTTTCGACCCCAAATGTTCTAGTTGTCAATTAAACCTTAATGGGGGTCTTCCTCAGGACAAGGGTGACGTGGGAGGGCAGGCTTCCTAAGGTATTAGATAAAAACGAGGATTCATTACTAAGGACACATGGAAGTGAATTAAAAAAGAAAACGCAAGACACAAAAGGTTTACCGTGAAAGGTTCGTCACGGTGAGTTAATCAGGGACAAATGGGCGCGTGAGCTCCATACTGAAGAGAACGGATGAGGCAAAGAATTAAACCTGTAACAAGCAAAAAACACCGGGCTCAGAAACCTCGGAAAAGCAATAAGCAGTGAGACAAGACACAAACCACTGGTGTTAAACTTACTGGGGCAGGAAGAAATCACTCGTCCCAGTGAAGTGAATAATCACTAGAGAGCCGCCAACGTTTAATTGACACCTAGAACATTTTGGAGTCGAAACGTCGACAACCTGCATATCTGCCAGCTTATGCCGCAACCAGAAGATATTCACGAAGGCTTTTTAAGCATGGCTCTGTAGAAATTGTGGACATTTGTTGCATTTAGTTTTGGCTCTGTGTTGAAGCCAGTCATTAGTATTTTCTGTTGATAAGGGTCACATGACCTGCACTGTATTCCTTTACCATTCCTTGCACGCAAATTCACTGACACCCTCCCTTGTCCCTTACCCCTCACCTGTTGGGGCACAAATGTTTTTTGAATAAATGATGCAATGTTCTTTGACAAACAGAATCCACAGGCACATTGTGATTAAACAACAGTGTACCTAATTGATTGTTTGACTTTGTTTATGTTTCCTTTAACTCTTGCACCAACTGTTTTTCCTGCTTTTAATGAATGTGTATTGGGACCCCTTCTCTAATGTATGGTCAGGTGTGGACATTTGGTAACCTTCAATAGTGAGAATTGAGCCTAGAGGTGGGGGGGCTAGTAACTTTCAACAGGGGGCAATGAGGCCATCTGTTGAGATTTTGGAACCTTCAATAGTGGGGATTGAGGGTAGATGTTGAGAGTTGGTAATCTTCAACACAGGAGCAGGACATCAGGTGTAGGGGATTGGTAACCATTAATAGATGTGCATGAGTCTGATGTTGATAGTGTCTTTAATATAGGCGTGTAAGGCTCAATGTGGAAACTGTCAATCTTTAATAGAGGATTGATGGCTCTGTCTCTTACCTCTCCCTTTACCTTTTCGTGAGACTCCCCAGCTCCACCTTTGCACTTACTGCACCTTAAAAACGTATGTACACAATCGTATTCAGCTGCAATGATAACTGTATTTTTCTTCTAAAAATTGAATAAACAAATTTACAACAAAACTTTAATAGAGGTGCATATGGCCAGATATGGAGAAGAGTTAATACCCTACAGGTAAAGTGCAAGAGTCCTGAGGTGGAGCATTATTAACCTTGAGCAAAAGTGCTTTAGACCAGACGTGAAGAATGAGTAATCTTTAGTGGAAGTGCACAAGGCAATTAAAGATAATTTGCCAGACGTGGCCAGGTGTGGAGAACTAGTAACAATAAATAGATGCATATGAAACCAGATGTGAAGAATTAATAAACTTCTAATCAAGTGCATTAGGTCAGAAGTGTAGAATTACCAATCTGAGGTCAAAATATGAGGCCAGATCATGAGAGCCAGTAACCTTTAATACAGATGCATGAGGCCAGATGTGAAGTGATGGTGACATTTAATAAAAGTGCATGAAGTTACATGTAGAGAACTAGTAATTTTTACAAGAGATGCTTGTGGTTACGAATCATTCTAACCTTAAACAGAGATGTATGAGAGCAGATGCGGAGAACTTGTAATGTTTAATAGACCAGATGTGAAGAATAAATAACCTTTGGTAGAAGTCCCGGAAGCCAGATGCAGAGAATCCTCATCCCTTAATAGTGGTGCATAAGGAAGATACTGACAATCTTAACCTTTAATACAGGTGCAGGAGGACATATTCAGAAAATTATATTTAATAGGAGAGCATGTCATCAGAGGGCGGCACATGTGGTCGCGTGCGGAGAATTGGTTACCTCCAATTGAGGCACATGAAGCCATAAGTGGAGATTTGATATGCTTTAATAGAGGTGTACGAGGCTTGATGTGCAGAAATAATATCCTTTATTAGAAGTGCATGACACCACATATGGATAATTAACGGCTTTTATTGGAAGTGCCTGACGCCAAATTTGGATAATTTTGAACTTTTATTAGATGTGCATGAGGCCAGCTGTAGATAATTGTATGAGTGTATGATGTGGAGAATCGTAACCTTTACTAGAGATGCCTGATGTCAGACATCGAGAACTGGTAACGATTAATAGAGGCCATGAGCCTAGACGTGGAGAAATAATTGATATTTATTTACGGTTTTTGTAGAGCGCATACATTCATCCCCAAAGGGATATCACGGCTCTTTTAACTACCACTACATTTCCGAAGAATACTGGCTGGAGTTAGGGCTACACTAGTCAGGGAAGAGCCACGTTGTCAGCTTTTTCCTAAACACAAGGTAGTCCCCTGTTCTTTGATTATCCAGGGGGAGCAAATTCTAGTGGGTGGCTGCCAAAAAGCAAAGGAGCGGCCACCGACTCTGGTTTTCTTGATATTATTGCTTTAGCTAAGGTCAAACTGGATGATCTTAGCTGTCTTGTAGGTTGATAGAATTAAACCATATTTCTCAGGAGCAGTGGGATGGAATTATGCAGAGCCCTATGCGCGTGACAGAGTAGCTTAAATTGAGCCCTCCTACATACTAGCAACCATTATAGTGATTTTAAGCAGACAGCTACAGAGTTGCGACTGCCTTTATTGCAAATCAGTTTAGCAGCTGCATTATGGATCGATTGGAGGCGTGTAAATAGATAGTCCACCATACCCATTTATAGTGCATTTCTGTAGCCCAGGCGACTGATCCTGGACAACCGTGTGGCGCCAGTCCATCGTAATCCATCTAAACAACTTTCTAAGGAGTTTTAACATTCCAAAGCAACTGCCACAGATCACCAATACCCGAGTTTTCATGGTGAGGGATTGATCTATAATGATACCAAGATTTTTGCCGCTTTTTTCAGCATTGGAGCTGTGCCAGGGGAAGGAGGCCACCGGGAATCATCCCATAAGTTTCCAGCACCATAAAACAGTAAGATTTCAGATTTGTTTGCATTGAGCTTCAGGCATTGTGCTGACATCCAACCAACCACCTCTGAGAAACAGCCTGCACGATCTTGCTTGGTATTTGACTCACCGTCACCCAAGGAGATAACCAGTGGGGCGTCGTCAGCATATGAGCAAACTTCAAAGCCCCACTTTTTAACCAGAGTGGTGAGTGGTGTGACATACACATTAAATAGTGTAGGGCTTAGAGCAGAATCCCGGGAAACGCCGTATTCAGAGCTGTCGGGGTGTGATCTAAAGTGGTCCAGCTGAACAGACTAGGATCTATTAAAAAGAAATGAGCCGAACCATTGGAGTGCAGTAGAATAAAACCCTGATTCATGCAGCCTGTTCTTCAGAAGCCCATGGATAGAACGCTGGAGGCAGATCCAATAAAATTAAAGCTACTGCTTTTCCCTGATCTACCTTTAACCTAATATTGTCTAGGACTGTATGAGTGTACTCTCTGTGCTGTTGTTCACTCTAAAGCCAGACTGGGAAGGGTCAAGCAGATTGTTATCCTCCGAGAAGGAGGACACATGATGATTGACCAATTCCTCGAGTACTTTAGCCATGAGTGGCAGCAGCAAGATGGGGCAATAATTTGATACATTGGATGCCTCAAAGCCCGCGTTTTTGCCTAAAGAGAGAATTAGTGCATACTGCCATATATATTAGGATAGGTTGCTGTTTTTAGTAAAGCATTAAAGATCTGGGTCAGAATTGCACTCAGGTACTGATCGTAGGTAAGATGCCATTCATATGGTCAAGCGCATGGTGGCCTGACTCTCTAGGTCAAATACCGACCCCAAAGGCTGAAGTAAAAAACCTCGGAGTGTGGTTCGACTCGGAATTGACATTCGAGAGCCAAATCAGGAAGGTAGCGGGAAAATGTTATGGCGCGATGAAAACTCTGCAGAAAATCCTGGATTTCTTACCACCTAATGCCAGGAAGACCATTGTTCATTCAGTGGTGACTTCCCAACTGGACTATGGGAATGTATTATATCTTGGAGCCACTAAGAGGGATCTGGCCAGACTATAGAGGGTACAGAATGCGGCAGCTCATTTGGTACTGGGTCTGCGAAGAAGAACCAACGCTAAAAAAACCCTGACAGAAGCGAGTAGTGTTTAAGGCAATGTGCCACTGCCATCGAATTCTTCTGAAGAGAGGACCAAGGTACCGGCAAACTTTAATCACTAAATACATACCAGGGAGATGTTTAAGATCACTGGATAAGGACTTGGTGACTGTACCAAGAACTTCTAGAGCCAGAATGGGCGAACGCTCTTTCAGGTCCGAGCCGCAAAACTATGGAACAGCCTACCTGCTAACTTAAGAACAGAGCCATGCGAAATTAAATTTCATAGGCAACTAAAAACCTGGCTATTTGTACATCCTCTTCAAGGATAATCCTCAACTGGCCCTACACTACAGTCATACGTGCAGATAGCTACCACATCGCCTAGAACTCTCTTGAAGCGTGGGGACCCACCGGTGGTGTAACCAGGCGCTCTTTAAATTAATACATAAATAAATAAATAAATTGGTGATAGTTATAAAAAATAAAGTGTGGACATGGATCCAATGGGGGAACCAGACTTTATTTCAGTCATGGTTTTCTCCACCTGTTTTTTAGATACACAGGTGAAGGCTCCAAAAGGTGCATTGGCTTTAGGATGGGGGCCCAGCAGTTTGTATGGAGCATCTAACCGAAGAGGTTGGGAGTCAAGAAAGGAATATATTTTCTCTATTTTATCAATGAAGTAGCCAGCAAGGGATTCACAATGTTGCTGTGAGGGAGTGATTGTTTGGGACAGGCTGCTAGGTTTTGACAGTTCTTTCACTATTTTCAAATAGCTCCTTTGATGACCCACTATTGTCCTTTAATATTTTAATAAAGTGTTTTTTTTGCTTTCTTAATCTGTTTGTAAAAATTATTTAGTTGAAGTTTATCAAGCTTGCGATCTGACTGCTTTTCTGATAATCTCCAACATTTTTCTGCTGCTTTGCATTTCCTTTTCATCTTCCTCAGTTCAAGGGAATTCAATAGTTCTGATGCTGTGTCTCAGCTTGAAGTATTCAATTTCATGGGAGCACACGCTTTAAGGTCTTCCATGATGGCTGTATTGAACTGTGCTACACAATTGTCTTGTGGCATGGAAACATCCAGATATGGAGGTAAAAAATGGTCTGCAAATGTGTCAATGCTAACTTTACTCCACATCCTCTTTAGAGGGTTCAGCTTTTTAGACTCAAACTTCTTGGGATGGGGAAGTGAGATCAGGAATCTAATGCAGATGTGGTGTGTCCACGTAAGAGGGGAGATGTTAATTTCCTGTATGTTATTGAGTTTGGGAAGAGCAGGTCTAAAGTATGACCTGACTGGTGGGTGGGACTGTTAACTACTTGAATAAGTTGTAGCGTGAGCAAATCGTTCCTCAATGGTTTGCAGAAAGCATCCTCTTGATTTTCAAAGTGAAAGTTAAAGTCACCAATAACCATATACATATTGTGTTTCAGCATTAGCGGGGTGAGCCATGCGAACAGCCTATCGGCTCACTGAGCATGGTGTCCTGGTGGGCTATACACAATCGTACCTCCTAATAGCCTTAAGTCTTTTAGAGTTAAAGTAAAGGTGAGCCATTCTCCCTCAGAATCTTATGGTTACGGGGTATTAAGATGGCAATGTCAGGCATAGCAGATTCATCGAACCAGGTTTCCGTAATAAATACTACATCTGGTAATTCATCTCTAATTAGATCCCAGATTTCGATGGAATGTTTAGGGAGGGAACAGGCATTAATATATATACACATCAAGATGTGCTCATTGAGATTATTAGGAATACTGAGGGGGGTCCTGAATGAGTGGTCACTGTTAAGAGCCTCCCACCTACAGTTACAACAGGAGTATGGGCCTTCAATTAGGTCTGGTACCCCCTAGCACAGTCCTACATAGTCATGTCCTATAGTTTTATTTAATTTCAGTAGGAATTCCCACATATCAGTTACTCTTACCTTTGTTCCTTGGGGATTACTGGCAGCATGTCTGGCGTCTGGCGCTGTCTAGGCATGGACGGGCACTGACGGGCATTGCCCTCTCTTTTGTGCTTTTCTCACATAAAAAAAGTTCGACCGCCGACCTGAAAAGTATAGGCCTTGACGCGTGGCTCAAGCTATCACCTTTGTGCATAGTGCGGTCTAGGTAGGCTCAGAAAGCGAGTCTACAAAAATATGGGCACTCTAATATACGTTTTTAAAAATAAGCGGTTCCCCTAATTGGCAGCAGATGATTGGTTTTTTTTTTAAAGTGTGTAAAAAAACACATCAGTTCAGAGCACATGTAAACATAGAATAGCAGCAAAAACATTTTAGTGCAAAACTAAACTGATGAACAGTGTTTTAACAATTGCCCCTGCCCAAGGTGCTAAATGCCAAAACAAAGTGACTACCAGCCCCGTTTACAACTAGAACTCGTGGGACAGGAGAAATAATAACATTTATTAGAAGTGAAGGACGTCCGATATGGATAATGAATAACTTTCGTAAGAAGTCCATAAGACCAGATGTTGAGAACTGAATTAGAAGTGTATGATGTACAGAATTAGTAACCTTTAATAGAGGTGCATGACGTCAGAGGTTAAGATCTGTCGACCTTTAATGGAGGAGCATGAGGCCAGCTGTGGAGAAATAGTAATCTTTATTAGAAGTGCATGACGTCAGATGTGAGCATTAGTAACCCTTAATAAAGGTGTGTGACTTCAGATGTGGAGAGTTAGTAACCTTTATTAGAGGTGAATGACGTCAGATGTTGAGAACTCATACCCCTTAATAGAAGTGCATAAGGCCAGACGTGGAGAAATAAAACCCTTTATGAGAAGTGCATGACGTCAGATGTGGAACATTAGTAACCGTTAGTAGAGGCGAGTGACATCCGTTGTGGAGCATTAGTAACATTTAATAGAGATGCATGAAGTGAGATGTTGAGAACTGGCAGCCTTTTTTAGAGGTGCATGTCGCCAGACGTGGAGAAATAGCAAGCTTTATTTGAAGTGCGTGACGTTACGTGTGGAGAATTGCTAGCTTTTAATATTTGTGCATGAGACTAAAGGTGGAGAATGCTAGGGCCTGTCTTGGTAAACTGGTGACCTTCCTTGTCACCGGTCTTAATTCCCTATGTGAGGAAGTATCACAGTTCAAGGAGAGGCCTGGAACATGATGCGGGATGAAGTCGAATCCTCCCAGGACACTCAAGAGCCGCGCGCTCCGCCTGTTGCCGCCACAACCATCCCGCTGCACGCGCTCACGGACCTGGGCGCCGAAGCGCCCGCGCTCAGGGCTGAGCGACAGCGAAGGCGCCTGCGATAACACGCACGAGACGCGATAGCGGAATTAGTGACACTGCATAAAGTGGCGAGGGCCATGGATATGGGAATTAGTGAGCGCGAGCTGAAGTGTATGAAGCTAGCGAGGTATGAAATTAGCCAGTTGCCAGTGAATAAATGCATGAGAAATGATGCAGGGAATTAGGGACACGCCACTGGAACGCGCGAGGCAATGGAGAGCTGGATAAACCCACTGACAGACGTGAGGCGGCGGCGATGTAGGCAAGTAGTGCAAATCGATGGACCTGTGGGCGGTCATTGTTATGGAAATACGCGGCAATTCTTAAAATCTGCTAATGTGGTGGGAGCGGGAGTCTACACCGAGTCCATAAGATAATATAGCTGGTGATATATGCGCCAGAGAAACAAGGGAGCAGAACACGCTTTATGTCTTTAGAAAGATGTAACTAAGGCAACAAGTGTCTTGAAAAAATATGGTAAATTCTTTAAAATGAAAAACATATTTTTCAACATTGCTCAGTGTCTTAGTTGAGGACATACGGATCATATGTCACTGAATTGAGCGACATTTATCGAAAGTAATATTCATAAACATGATGCAATTAGGACTAGCTGCATGCCCTGTCAATGTTGCTAAACGTTACCTAAAATGTGTCGGTTTGTCATGTTCTCTATTTATATCGTTAACATCGTTATTATATGTGACACAATATTTTTTTACTAACCATGTATAAGCGAGGTTTTTGTAGGGTACAGATCCCAAACTTTATTACTTTAATGTGCTCGAACACTGGATGCTTAAGGAAAATGATGCATAGTGAAGTAAAGTGATGGGTCATAGGTCATACAATTTGGCAAAGTGGAGAAACCAGGATTTTAGTCCAGGGTTGCAAACTGTGCAGTTCAGAAACTGTAGGGTCACATCCTTCTTTCTTCTGTTCGGCACCAAAGATCAGTGCTTTGTGTTCAGGTATTCAATTAGCATTAGTATCTGGAGTTCTATAAATACACCAATCACACCTTAAATCAAGCTGACACCATACACACATGTATACAGGTGCGCAGTTGTAAGATTTAAAGGTTTGCTTTTCTGTTTGGAATGCATGCACAGACACTGAAGATCAAACACAGCGGCAGAGCAGCCTGTCTGAAATCATGCTGCACTTTGCAGCAGTGGCGTAGCCAGACCTCTTTTTTCTGCCTGTGGCCATCGGGGCGTTTGCCTGCCTGCAACGGCCGCAGGTAAGAGCGGGAAAGGGAACCGGTCCCTGCACTTGCCACCCTGCAAGGCAACAGTTAAGTGCAGACCGCCCTGTGCAGTTGCCCGTGTGAGGGCACTGCAGCGTGATGGGGCCTATCACTGGTGGGCCACGTGGGGCTTACGGCGGGGAATGAACAGACACAGAGGCAGGTGTACTAGTCTGGGCCGGAAGGTCCCGAGCGACCTTCGCCCTTTTATTTATAGTCTCTCTGGCCACGCCTGGCCAGAGAGTGATACATAGTACGTGTGTGCTTCCTGGGGTCGTCAGCTCTCACAACAACTAGACCGCTACATCCCATTCCAACTTACGCCCCAGCATGTACATTTTTCTATGAAATATGCACTCACATGTGGATACCTGTAGTATGATATAATCTACACATCTGAGAACATTAGCGCTGTAATTGACATACGTGAACATCTGAAACTGTATAGAAACTAAACTGGCAAAAACCTTTTGAACTCCCTGTGTCGTCATACTGCAGACATTTTCACACAGCAGTCAAGGTTGACAAAAGTCACATATCTTTTCTATTTTTTAGTTTTTAAAATTACAATTCGGATGATACTTTGTTTTAGGTCTGTATTTGTGTTTGAAAAGCAGAAAAGTTCATCGGACTTTGATCCAGAGCAAGAGAGAAAAACACAAAAGGGAGAAAGCAGGAAGAAGACAAAAACTGAAAAACCACGACAAAGGGAGAAAGACAGGATGTTTAAGAACATGCAAAAGTGAGAAAAAGGGGCAGGGAGTGACTGATGGTGGATGAAGGAGGCATGAGGTGGAATTAGGCCCCAGAAAAAACACAGGTTCTTAAATTCAGCAGAGGCCCTGGTAGCACAATTAACAGAACAGACCCAAGGGGCTTTCCTCGTAGGCCAACATGGTGGTCTGAAACGCACAGAAGGCAAGGTGAGACCCACAATCGAGGATTGGACCCTGACAAGAGCACAGCATTGGTGTTTGACACTTACTTGGATCCCCTATGATAGACATTGGGCTGAAATCATAGCCCAGGGAAAAAGTGCAGGCAAGGTTAGTAGAGAAGAGCATGGCGGTGCTCACACCTCTCAAGCTGTGCAGGGTAGAGATGCATGTGATGCAGCGGGTCTAACATAAAACTCTTTGCCTGTCGTCACCAATTCAGGAAAGTTCTCTTTCTTTTCATTCATCGGTGGGGCCCATAACACCGAAAATATCACACTCTCACACCGTTCCTGAATCAGTGATAAATGTAGACGAGCTGCAAGACATGCAGGGTACCTTATTAACCTATACAATAATTATATACATTTTATACATTAAACCTTAATAGCTGTCAGTTCTAAAAATAACACATCAAGGTACTCCACAATTCGGTCGATGGATCAAACTAGTAGGAATCAGTTGATGGCGATTAAGTCCAGCTCAATCAATTTAAAAAAAACCTGCAGCATATATTACCATGACTTTTATTCTAATAACCACAGACTCGATTTTATTTTTCATAAAATTTTATCTAAGCTTTTACGGAGATTCAAATCTATTAAAGTTTATTACGCAGATACATCTAGGCATTCAATTAATACAGTCATACATAGGAAAAATCAGAAAAATGGAAAATACTCATTACCCCTTGGCCATAAGGCGATGAAGAGAATGGTTCACTCGGAAATGAACCGCAGATCACAGGATAGGTTCCCAAGCTGACTGTCTGTCACTCTAACCTCCTCGGACGCTTCCCTCCCGAGACAGAATTCCCGCAGCGATGTCGTTCCTTTTCTCCATCAGAATTTAGAGTCCAAATTTAATTCAAAGTCTTTGCACCATAGAAGAATTGTCTCAATCCAACGCATGTCGTGCTGAATAAAGGTGCGAAAATAAGAGCTACACTTCAGCTAAAACACAGGCCCTTTTATACCCTTTTCTCTAACTTTCTATACCCAAAATTGAAACTTTTAGGGGCTTCTTCCACTCCTGATTGGTTCATTGAAGGGGTGGTGATGATCACCTTATTGTCCTCCTAGCTCAAAACAGTTAATAATTTGCAAAATCATTCTGAGCTTTCACATTACTTCATACATATTTCATTTATACTGTTCAGAATCTCTTTGTAACCAATTCATGGTCACTCTCCATGTTCATCCTCTGGAACACTTGGTTTTCATCCGTTCCCATATGGTTAAACTTGTCTCTTTGGCACCATTCTTGTTTTCGGGTCAAGCTGTCCTTGACATCTCTCACTCCAGGCATAAGCCTTACACTCCTGACTGAACATTCATTCTGATCATGCGCGGGGGCCATCTTTCTTTTCTTTTGTGCCGTAGCATTTCAAATCTGCCACTTCCGGTCGAAGCCTAGCAGAGCCAATTCGGAACTAATACGAAAGCAAACATAACAGGAATTAGATATAGAATATAAAACCTTCTGTTTACCACCATCCATTCTAATCTCCCACGTTAGGTGTTACCTAGCGAAAGCAACATTCAAAGCTGTTATACTTACCATTTGCATTCTTTGCCACGACAAAATTCTACTTACAAACAAAATACATGCACTTTATGCTTCTTTTCTAAGTAATCGCAAACTATATTAATTCGATTCACATTTTATTAGTAAATTAGACTTTTGCAATGTAGCCGTTAGTTTCCCACGTGTAATGTCTAAAATTGGTGCAATTGTTGATTAATTTACATACTTCACACGGTTAATGTTAATAAAGTTATGAGGGCATTAACTTTGCAGGGGTACACCATTTTTTGTATTTCTCCTGCTCCATCACACGCAGGGTAAGAGGCTGAGAGAGCATCACCCTGGGGAAAAGCAAAGCTATTAATCAGGAAAAAAACACGACATCGGTGTATAGAAGGAAAATAGTAAATCATGGCCAGTGCCTTTTAGAGAGCATCATGTCTGAAGGTGTACAGGCTTATGAAGACCTCGGTATTTAGTTTGGGGGACAAAAGATGGGCAAAGCTTCATTGTGCCTCATTAAACTCCAAATCTCCAGCTCTAACACGGTCTTTCCTCTGTTTCACATATAATGAGAGAGAGGGCCTATAACAACTGGTATAGCCTGAGGCTGAAGGGTTATAATGGCATTCGCAGTACCACCCTTTGTCCTGTTTCCAAATCCCAATTTTTACTGATAAGAGAACCGAGCCCCAAAATCACAAAATCTGGTCAGTCTCCTGGTTCAACAATCTCTTGAGGCCTTCACTTGAAATACTATGCAAAACAATGCTTCAAAGCTACAAAACTACCACAGTCAGAGGGGGTGCTGGGAGGAGTCACATGCATAAAACAGAGTACAACAGTGCTGCAACATGGTAGAAACTCTACTTGTGATTATCATTAGTGACACAGTTGTGCGCTTAAGGTTGCATAAAGCAATGCAACGCCAGCCATGTGCCGGGCGACGACTTCCGTGTTAATATTTGGTAGGCCAGTGTGACGTGTCAAAGACTCAGGCTCCAGAAAGCTGGGCTATGCCAGTCATGCTCGATGTGATGACTTCTTTACCAATGTTTGATAGGCCTGTGTCCTAGGACTGGCACACGTCATTGTTGAGGGCGTGCCAAGCTATGTCAGACCTAAGCCAGCGTGCACTAATTGGTGTAACAGCCAGCAACGGGGTGCGTCGGACACTACGCCAGCCAGAAGTGGGAAGCCGGAAGGTGAGGGCTGATAAACACTAGACCGAGCAGTGTGGCAAAAGGGCTGGCAGCAGTGAGTAAGATGCCATCAAGCAGTGGTGGCCTGGCCAGACGGCCATGAGTGAGGCACCACTGCAGCGTGGGACCAGTAATAGCAGCAATTAGAATGAGACATAGGGAAACAGAACGTTGTGGAATAATACCATTAATTAGTTTTCTGTTTTTTTACCCAAACACCTAATAAACATTTTCCACAAAACTGTTACAACTCGAGCCTAATTAGTGCTCCTTTATTCTGCCTCTGGAGAGCAGAAGGCTGCCTTGGATGTTTGGATCGCAACCTATGTGATTCGAGTTATATGTTGGGTACGAGCTCACCGTGCACACAGCAATGTGCATGGATGTAGCTGTTATTAGTGCAGCAGGTTCAGAGGCACCGGAGCCCAGGCATGTGAGGCCCTTCTGCACCCCAGTTATGGCTCACTTTTACTACCCAACCTGTGTGAAAGGGGTCAACTTCCTTAGAGCCCATGCTACCTTCGCTAGCATACTAGCCCTAGATGTGAAGTAGACGTAGCCAGGAATAGCCGCCTCATCTCATCATTGGGGAGAACACCTCGCTCCAGGTCATTATGGACCCTGTCTGCAGCCCTGAACCCTTCACCTACAAAACAATGTGATTTCAGGAGCAGCATTCTAATTAATTCAATGGAGGCAAAACAAGACTACAACAACCAACATGCATTAGTCTATCACACAAAAGACCAGCACCGGAATCAGTGTCTAGTGTCTGTAACGACCTTAAGAGAGGTAGCCATCTTATGTATCATCCAAGGTCAAAGGAGGGCTGCTTTCATTTCTGTTTCTCCTGGAGTTTTTTGAATGGCCGTCCGTGCATACAATGGGCATTAATGCCAGTATGGGGACGCACATAATAATAATAATAATAATAATAATAATAATAATAAGTCTGCTAAAGTGCCAGGATTTTACCCCACGGTGTCCCCCCGCGCTAGAACCAGAACCTCTTCTAGAGCTGAGGGCACTAGACTAAGGAGACCATAGGCGAGACATGAGACCAGACAGCTGAAACTATCCTAAGGTAAACGAAACAGCCAGGGGAGCAGGCTCGGTGCCGTCTTAGCTGAAGACTTCAAAGGTTATAACGGCCATAATACGGCCGCATGATGAGCTAGGAGATGTAGCGGCATAAAGTGAAGGCATAGGCAGCTGAGAGAAGGAAGCTGTGTTGTCACTGTAAAATCACCAGCAAGGCCTCATCTAGATTACCATGCCCACAAATGGACTATTATTCTGCAGTAAGTGAGAATACCAGAAGGTAAATGTGCTTTATAGAAGAATAATTTTCTCGCCTTACTGTTATTTCCTAAAATGATATTGCTTCCATGCTCCAAGTTCCGTTGGATAGGATCAGAAATAGCATTCAGTTCCTGTTGTGTTTCCTGATAATTCTGCATGTTTTACCTGGTGCCAAACTTTAACCCCTTCCCTGCTCATGACGGAGCCGCTCCGTCATGAGCCACGGTTGCCGTGTGCTCATGACGGAACGGTTCCGTCATGACACGCCCGTTGGCGGCCGCTCCGCCTACGCGGCGCTGTTTCCCCGCCTGTGCGGGGGGACAATGCAACTGGGCGGAGTCATGACGGAACCGTTCCGTCATGAGCACAGCCCAACCGTGGCTCATGACGGAGCGGCTCCGTCATGAGCACAGCGCCACCGCGCTGCCCCCCCGCACCCCCCAGCACTGCAGCGGAATGTCCGCCGCAGCGAAGGGGTTAAAACTCCAAATCGCGGTCTGTTTCTCCACACAGGGTGTGACCTGGAGGACATTTCTCCAGGGAAAACGTGGATCATTGTGAAATTCGCAACAAGCTGGAAAGTCAAATTGGAGGCAAACACTTTTTGCGCCTGCTTTGACAAACTCAAAATTACTTTGTTAGAGTCTTCTGTCTGGCTCTGGTCGACCCATGCATCTGGAGTGCTGTATCTGTGTCTCGCGGAGCTAGGGTATGGGCAGAGAAATTCTACGAGTGAGTAGAAAAACTTAAAGTAGATAATCTGGCAAATTTCGACTCAGCCTATTTCCAAAAAATGGTAGTGTCTGCCGACCTGTCTTAATAGAATGCGGTGCTGGCACATTGGAATATTTGTTTTAGGAGCTGTTGCACTACATTTCATAGGCCACCATGCAAACTTTATTTCTGAAGTTAAATAAGGGACAACCCAAACGGATGGGGAGGAGGGACAGGCACACTTCATCTTCTCATTGATTTATGCCAGATGTTGAGTTCACAGTTGAGTCTATGGTTGGCAAAAGGCCAATCACATGGTTTCCCATCATGTATCCTCCATTTTTTACACATAGATGGCGCTGTCATTTTCATAGTTCAACAAAACTCCAATCACAGACATTACAGTTACTTCTAATGATGTTCCACTAAGTGTTGGATTCCACCTTGGAATCTCTGGCTCACTTACAAGAGACATTGGTTGTCTGCTCTCCCTGTCTACGCGCCAATATCTTCATGTCGAAGCTATGAAAGAGGGCCCCGAATGATGCAATCCGCACTTCAGGAGGACCCCAAGGTTAGGGGCAAGAGCTGGCACTCTCTGTACACCACCAAATGCCAAACATGGTGCCACTGTATTGTCATGGTGATAATATGAATGTTGAGGCAGCATGAAAGACATGGCCACAGTTTTGGCAGCAATAATGAAAATTGCCATGCACTGAATAGAGGCCTCTCCAAATTCCCAGCAGTCGCAAATGTATAGCCCTGCCCTGGGCTCAACCAAACGTTCTCCCTATGCAACCTTTGTTGCGACCTGCACGCCACATTCCTCCATCACCGCAACGCATCCGAACACCCATGTCCCTACTTTGCTGTCAATACTTCACACTCCTGCCAGTTTATCGGAATGTCTTATCCCTTGTAGACCACCATCACCATCAATACCTGCAAACTTGACCCTGGGAACTCCCTTCTCCAAGGAACGGGTGCCACCAGTTAATGTCTCCTGCCTCCACGTCTTGAGCGCAAGACGAACAGGGTCAACCTGCAATTCCTACACCCATGATGTTCTAATCTACAATATCATTTTGATCACATTCACCAGCTCTGCAGGTTATTGGCTGCATATTACCATTTGTTCCAGGGATACTCCAAGTCCGGCCGGGGGCTGCTTGCTACTCCCCTAAATCGTACATGCGGCCGCTTAGGCTGCTGTTTACTTGGATTAGCACTGATATTCAGAGAGCTGTTAAACTGAGTATTTATTTACACCTTAACTGAAGTAAAAGAAGCAAAGAAGTTGTCCTGCACCATTTCCTTTTAGAAACACCTTCATTTTTAAAGATATTGAGAACAAACATGTAAAGACTCTTTAAAGTTTTTAAAAGCCTATTTGATTAACACGCTGCAGTGTTTCACCTTGAGGCAATCAGATTATATTACTGCATTAAAATGCATGTATTAAAAGTGCTAGTTCTTAGTCATGAACGTAGAAACTTTCATTCCATTCCCGCCCTGACAATAATGCCATTAGTGGACCAAGAGGCAAGCCAGTGGTTGTCTGCACCCTCTCTGTGGCCCTATTATTATTATACATTGAGTAACATTATAGTTGGTAAAACCTCAGACAAAAGGTTATTTAGAGCGCACATCCTTAACTCGTGTAGTTCAACATTCTTTCATTTGTGATAATGAAGAAAAAGAAAGTGAAATAAAACAATTGTCTAAGATCACACAATTTGGTCAAAGGGGAAACCAAAGATTGATTCTAGGTTGTCTGGTTTCACATTCAGTTCAGCCACTAAATGGGCATTTCTTTGCCGTTCTCGTTTTATATCAAAAGTTATTGCCTGGTCTTTAACTCCTGGCGCATGAGGTTGGAGCATCGGTGGCAAACACAAGGCTCAGCTTGTTTTGGGCTCCAAGAGAAGCTCGAGTTGACCTAGAGCAAGTCAACTGGCTGGAACTTAACTCATGCCTTAAGTGGCTTGCCCACTCGTACACACCTCTACCTCACCTCTATCACAGCATGGCAATTAAGGGAACAAAGTTATAGGAAAGATATGATTTGGCCATCAGCAAACAATTTGATGAAGAAGGAGTACCAGCATCACAGTGGCGGACTCCTTGTTTCAAGATTCATAACTTTCTCACTACACCATGTTTTAGTGAGTGGATTATGGGGATGGGTGTTCTCTCCCCATGTGTAAAATAAAAGAATTGTTGGGTTACAGCCCTGTGTCTTATCACATAATTACTACAAGTGTTTGGTTTGATTCAAGGTTTTCCTATCTGTGTTGAAAAAAAGGAGCAGAGATTCCCTCTTGCTCATTACATAACAACTGGAGTGTGTGTGGTTCCGTTGGAGGGACCCAGGATCTTCTCTCACCCAAGATATGGCGGTGGAACCGGTCCAGACTTTAAATACCGATTTCACAACCAGCATATTTTTGTAAAGTATTAAAGCCAGGATTAAATGTCAAGTCCCAAGTAGTGGAGTCTGGGTGTTTGTGTCTGCCCACCTCAGTGAATTGCACACTGTGATGGGGGGAGTCTTTATCATGGATTTTTTATAGCACTTGCTACAATGACAGAGCCTGTTTCTAAGCACTCCTAATGTTTATATTCAAGAGATTAAAGGCATAAGAAAATTGTGAGACCTACGATTCTATACCATTCCAATGAATCATGTTGCTTTCATTGTGCACTTGACTCGCCAAAGGTAGCGACAGTTAGCAGAGAAGGCTTACCCCCAGATGCGGTAGTGGGATATCAGTTCAGATACAGCTTAGCACAGTATTGTCACATCTATGACTTTTCTATAAACTAGGGGCTTCATTTAGAGGGCAGTATGGAATGAAACCCTCATTCTGCACACCATGTACTCGGTTTGTTTCCCTTACATTCACCTTCCACACCCTTACCTGTTGGCCTCTACCCTGCGCGAATCAATGAGGTCCTCGATTACACCACAGACAATACATTTGGCCCCTCTGAAGATGTTTGGGGCTACCCATGATTTATTCTGATGGATTATGTTCTGGAAACTCTGCACAGCATGTTAGGAATACTTTGTCGAGTGTAAAATAAATACAAAAATGTTTTAGAATTAAGTTAACTCATAAATACTTGGTCAATATTGCAGACAAATAAAGAGGCATATATATATATATATATATATATATATATATATATATATATATATATATATATATATATATATATATATATATATATATATATATATATTTAAACAAACCTGACAAACAGACTTTATGCAAAGATAAAAAACACTTTGTATTCCTTTTATTTGCTCTGCTTTCATCACAACGTGTGCAATTAAAGTATTACAATACATATTTCTCTAAGCAAACACTAACACACTTAGCCTTTTTTTAAATCTATACACGAAGGACAGTGGTTTTAGCAGAACTGCCATTTGACAAACAGCACCTCTATTTTTATGACTTGAACTACATAAACAGAAAAGTAGTCAATAAATCATGTGAATTTCACTGATCCTTGACAGAATATCTATTCGAAGCTGAGCTTCGGTACACTATAAATTTTAGATGAATAACCTCTTTCATATCCAAGTTAAAGAAAATCAATCAAACTAACAGATCTACAGAAGGAGAGGAATGTGACAGAGCGAGAGATGGAGGTGCTGTGGTCTGCAGAAGAGAAAGACAGGCTTGAGGAGGAGACTTGGGGAGCGGGGAGGAGAGTCTGGATAGGTGTTAGCCAATGGGAATTGCTGACATCGGGAAATAAATATACACGGTGGGCGTTCTCATTGGTCCTGACAGCAGGCCAGCGATCTTTCCCTCCCTGCGCCACACCATGGGAATATACACCGCCGCTTAGCAAGTGCTGGCGAGAAATAAGAAAAAAAGAGGAGGAACGATGCTGGGGAGCGGGGTAGCACCTTTTATTAAAAACAAAACAAAAAAACAGAACTACCACAGCAACAGAGGTACATCGAGAAACCACTAGTAAAAAAAAAAATAAGGATGCAAAGCAACATAGAAGCGGCTTTCCCGAAGCCAATCACAGCTTTACTTTGAATGTTGCTGGTTGCGGCCCGCATTATCCAGTGTTTTTAAAATGCTGTTCTGATTGTAACCAGTGGTTGGGGTACGGGTGGCCAAGAAACAGCAGACACATAGGGCAACAGAAAGAGGGAACCACCATGTGAACGGGGAAGAAGGTTATGTGGGGATGTCACTGCTGGAAGGACACAGGCATTTTGTGTGCACCGTTGGATTTCGCTCAGCTAGAAGTCATACAGAACCGCAAAGCATAAATAGGACAGGGGATGCATTGAGCGAAGTATCTTGGATAAAGGATTATAGACAGATTCAAAATGTTCCCATCATCTCTAGAGATGTGTGGGAATAAGAACCCAGATGTATTATTTTATTACTGTCCTATTCGGGGTGTCTATGTCGTGGTCCCTCGGTGGCCTCTCAGGATCGGTTCATTGCTCAATGGGGTCCACCTATTGACAACCTCAATTCCGAATTGCCGTGAAGGCACAGAAGATTAAAGGGGTCAATCAGGGGAAGGAAAGGAAGGGAACAGCGGGGGGGAGACCTGTGAAAAGAAAAGGTTTGACACACTGTGCTGGAACACCATTACATCTCATCCCACACTTGCTTTGCTTATAACTAAGCAGGTCTACCTGTAAAGTAAAAGAACCAGTTCTGGCAGCTACAAGACGAAGGACGATTGGGTAGTCATCAAGACCTTCTCTTGGCTACCTTGTTTGTTTTCTACAGTATAGCAGAAACATGTAATACTCAGATGTGGAAACTGTGGACAAACGAACATAGAGATATAAACAGTGTATCACAATCCGCCTACACCAGAGACACTGTAAATGAATGTGTACTTTACCCACCAGAAGGGTGTGGGTGTGTACCTCACAAGGGAGGAAGGTTTATGCTTTACTTCAGCGGCCTCTCTTAATTCCCCTGCTAGGCTAGACGACGAAACAAGCACACACTTATAACACATGTAATTTCTTTGAAATGGTTGACTCAGCCATGATGCAGTATAACACTTTTGAACACAAAGCAACTAGATTTGGAGCAGTTTTACGTAGACTGGGCAAATAATATACCACCTGGGATACCAGTTAAAGCAGCTGAGTTCTCCCCCAATAATAATAAGCCAAAACGGGTTTGCTCCGATGCCACCTCGCTATTTGTTAAAGTTTTGCAATTGTCTATAATCCAAGGGCAACGCTAGCAGCCACTAGCGTGGAAATGCTTTGAAAAGGAAAAGACTCTTGGCAGTGTCACTGACACCCTTACCCCACCCGGGATATCTGGCAGCCTGTTTTCTTCGGTTGCGTCTCTCGGCAAAGCCGGAATAATCTGCGGGGTTCTTCTCTCCGACTCCGGCTTATGTAGCTGCGTCGCGCCGCGTGACTTCCTGTGCGCACGTCGCTTTTCGCACTGGTGGCCGGGAATCATAGACTCTGGCTGTCCAGAACTTCCGCATTTCGCGGAGACGGACAACGGTCCTCTCCCAGAAGCCCGATTTTGCCGTCTGACCAGCGGAGTGTGCAGCGGTCGGTGTTTCATATGCAACGGTCTAGGGAGCCAACTTCCATCGGCACATCAACTCTAGGATCCTGATAGGAAAAGAGGCCCTGAGAGCAACACCTATAACTTGTCCTTGATGGAATTTTCTGCTCAAAAGGTGGCACCTGGCTGATAGCAGTGCATTGTCACTGGGGGCATAGGTATGTGCAGTACCGCAGCATTCCCAGATAACCTTTATGCAGCATATTTGGAAACTAGACCTCGGATTCATTTTCTCTCTGAGTGTTTGACGCTTGTTGAAAAACAGATTGCCAAATACCAGGCAATTTCTTCAAACCTGTGATATTTTTTTTCACATGGAAATTTGTGTTTACATTTCTTTTCCATACTACAGTTTTGTGGCTGAAATTAGTGACACGTGTCATGGTACAGAACAGCATGACAGGAGGCAGCAACAGAATGTGCAAGGCCAGGCACTCATTTGAAAGTGCGCATTTGGGTAAAATGCTCAAGTGCTGCAGCAGGACGAGCACGCTTCGCAGGCACTGTTTGCCCTTTTGCAATGATCATGTGGGGACGTACAGCTTTCATCACTGAGTATGCGCTAAGTGCTGCACGGTAATGTTCCACATGTTCAATATCATTAACATACTCTGCCCATTGACACATTGGCCTCCTTTGCATTTCCAACAGTTATATTAAAGACATGGCCTGCTTGGCTGAGCAGCTAATACACAGCCATGTATTAAAATAAATACTATTGGAACACAAGTTTTGGTGATTGTGTGAGTGGGCATAGTACAGTAATTAAATTGGACCCTTGGAAAAGAAACATCATACTGGACATATATATATATACTGTTAATACCTTAAATGGCGCCCTATATATGTCCCGGATCTACCTCAAATATCTTCCACTTATACTACTGTCCGTGGAATATTTTTCTTTTATATATCGTTAATATGTCTTTTTATTTACTCCACATGTAGCTCGTGCACTTGCCGCTGTGCTACCGCTGTAAAGCGATATATGCATTTGTACTGTATCTTCCTTAAAATTGTTTCACCAACTTATCACAATGTCTTCTGTATACCTCGCTTACATAATGTCCCCACGTTTTTCTATTTACTCCAAGTGTAACTCATGTAGGGGCATATTATCAAGAAACGGCGTTAAAATTATCGCCCCTTTAGCGGCAGAAAACTGCCGCTAAAGTGGCGATAATGGGCTTGCTAATATGCGTTATAGAATTCCAATAGAAGCCCATGTTCTGGTGTCAACATGGGCTTCTATGGGAATTCTCTGCGGCATATTATCAAGCCAAGTTTTCTGCTGCTAAAGCGGCGATAATTTTAACGCCGTGCGGGATAATATGCCCCACTATTGCTGATTTGTAAACACTGAAGCGCTCTGATACCTTCTGGTAAAGTTTGCGCCATACAAAACACGATCAATAAATACAATTTATAAGTCCAGAAGTGCAAAACTCGCTCTGAGTTCCTTCAGCTCCACTCAAACCACATTGTCACCATGAGCACTTCCCATTTCAGGCGTCTAATTTAACAGGGCATGCAGTTGCTGGTTGGAAATGCTTTTGGTCATCCATAGTCAGACGTATTCATTGCTGTGTGAGTTGCACAGTGATCTGAGGGGTGTGCACAACTCGTATTTTGATATCGTAATTACCGAGCTGCCACTGCTCCTATGTATTACCCACTGGAGCAAAATGATGCGTTCCAGCCAATAGCAAACAAATGCACCAATAGAAATGTTAACACATAGGCGCCAAAACAATCATTCAGGCGGTGGATTTGTTGGCAAGTAGGCTCAAAAATAGTATGACGATCATTTGCTGGTGTACATTTACATGCCACAGGGGGCAGTACTCTGCCAAGAAGGCACAATCTGCCAGCTCCAGGCAGAAAGCATGCTATGCCACACACCTCTGTTTGATCAGCACCAGCCTCTGTCACAGTCTTTTGTATATTTAGTCTTGGCACATATTCCTAGAAGCACAGTCATGTCATGCGCTGCTGAGGCATACCGTCCCAAGGAAGTGCAACGTACACGGTACAGCATTTGTACTGGGCACAGAGTACTTCGGATGGCAGTAGCTATCTGGCACAATGGGTCATTTTGTGTCCTTCATTGTACTATAAAACAATGGCTATCATTAGGATGTTGGTGGGACCACCACCGACAGGCTGTCGGTGGCAGTCTCACTGACATCCAGGATGCGTCTGACAGCCGCATTACGATGCGTTCAGTCAGATCGCAGCGGTTGGAGGAACAGCCCGACGCCTAATACAGGCTCAAGGATCCCGTCGAGGCATTGGTCGGACTGTAATCCCTACAATGAAGTTGGTGCCGTAGGGATTATGATGCGCATTTCTCATAGCCTTTCCATGGCTGTCTCACCGTGATGGAAAGGCTGTCGGAAACGGACTTGAGGGCCCCTAGCAGGGCCCCTTGTCCCCAAGGGTCTCCGCTATGTGGCGAGGGGGGGGCACATGTGGTGCCCCCCCAAACATCCATGCACCATGTGCCAGGTACCACGGTGCATGGATGTTTAAAAACATCATGTTTTCTATTGTGGCTTGTGCTGTGACCCTTTTCCGGGCCGCAGCACAAGCAGCAATAGAGAAAGAGATGTTCTGATCGCCTACATGGCAGCTGCATCATTATCTGGCGGGTGGGAGCACCGACTACTTGTTGGGCAGTCCCACTCCCGCTGTGATGGTGGATGGATGCACGTCCGACTGTCATCGTAATAAGGCCCAATGTTTTGATGATCAGCACTTCTCGTGACGCAGTATTTACCAAGCCCATTCCTTCTGATGTGACTCAGTGTTGCAGATCGATGCACTTTCTCAAAGTAGCTCTGCACAAAATGATAGCAATGGGACACCAATGGTTCCAGGGACTGCAGCGAGCAAACACATCCACGGCAAATCTCTAAACTACGACTTCTTCGATGCTTTGTTAAGGTCACTATCAGATTTGAACCTTTTTCCAAGTTTTCATCTGCAGAGGAGAGGAATAAGATAGGGAAACCAGAGAACTATCACACCTCCACCAACAGAATCATACTAATCTTATTCTTACAACTGTGTGGTACTATCATATGATAGAACTCTTTCCTTTTGGTTTTTACTGATTGCTCCATGACTTTGTTTCAGGTTCTGCACCTTGAAAAGTGAAAGTGTGTGATTTCTCTTTAAAACTCAGAATGGTGGTGTTTCCCTTCACATAATTTCTGCCAGGTATTACCCAGAAAAATTCGTGCAGTGGAAAAGTGAAAATATGTGCCCTATTTGGAAATCGGATTTTGGTGCAAATTTCTGTTTCCTTCTGGGTGAGGATTAGGATAAAACTAGAAACGGCCACCTGATAAGGATCTATATTGTTGGACAGACTCAGCCAGGTTCCATCAGACGTTGCTTCCTGTGACTGCGCTGCTGTCGCCCCAGGGCATAGAGTTGTGTGTAAAAGAAAGCTCTACGCTCTGTGATCGTCTCTGTAGCTATCCATGGTGCTGAACGTTCAAAATCCTACCATTAACCCGTTGTTTTCTGTGGGAGTTTTTTTTCCAAAACGAAATATGGACCACAAGTGAAACTGATCTACAAGTCTTAGACCAGGGCCCTAACCGCACAACCATTTTCCTAAACCTCTTTTGACGAGCCAGGGCTACAGACATTGTTGACATTCATTTTTACAATCCTCTTATTTTATGGCGTTTACTAAAATGTTATTTTGTATGGCATAGCTCTGCCTGGTCATTCATAATTGCTCTGTATGTGATCATTTTGGTGTACTGTGTCTAACTTAGCTAAGAGAAGGTCTGGTAATACTCTACTTAGAAATGGTTAAGGTGTGAGAAGTATAGCATAACAATTTAGAAACATGAACCAATATTTTGGGAAATATGGCCAGCAGAAAGTGTTGAGAAGAATGGGAATGCTCACTGAGAGTAGAACATGGCATTCAGAAATAAAAACAGGGTAGAGATGGGAAGGCGAAACAGAGTACTAATGAAACAGAAAGAGAAAGTCAGGCAGAGAAGAATTTAACTAAGTTGGCCACTGCTTGGAGAGAGATCCCTCTTAGATTAAGGGTCGAAATCATGTGTGAAAGCAGTGGTTGTAAACAGGGAGACACCAGGCCTGAAATGACTGATAGAGAGTATGTGGACATTAGGAGGCATATGTACAAACAAATGTCAGAGCGCGGACATGTGCCAAATTTGGCAGGCCAGCACCCCGACATTTTGAAAACGCTGGGATGCGCCGTATTCACAAGAACGCTGCTCACCCCTGTGTTTTCCCTAGCACTGGCGCATAAAAAGCTGCCTAGCGTCAGTGTATGCACCCTGCCGTCATGTTGCAAGAGCGCCTGCGCTGCAGAGACGATTGTTTATGTGCAGGAAGTGAGACCTTCCTGCACATAATCAATCAATAATGGGGATTTGCTCTTTCTGCATGTGCTGGAATGTAGCCACGTGGAAAGACCAAACAATGAGTAGAAATTATTAATTTCTGCTCGTATCAACATTCTAAAGCCTGGTATTCCATGGCATTCGTATTTGGCGCTGCCTCAGCCTCATTGTAAATCTGGGGCAGCGTCAAAAAGCAATGGATGTTGCGGGCGAATGCCCATAGCATCACCCATTGCACACCACTTTGCAGAAAGGGGCATATTTACAAGGTGGTGTAATAAGGAAATTGGCGCTATGCCACCAAAATGTCAAAAAAGTGACGCTTTGGTGGCGATCGGGGCTTGTAAATAAGCCCATAGGTTCTCGCCTCAGTTTGGCCAGGATTTTTCCACTCAGATCTATTGCCTATTTTGAGGAGGTGGCAAATGTGAAAGGGCCACTGCGGGTTGCTCTGTGGGTGGTGGGAGTTTGGGGGAGTGTCCAGCATCATGGTAGACTCTAAAGGGTGGAGCAGGACTATTTAACGAGAGCGAGATTCAGGCGGTACGGGAGCAATGGATAATAGAATAAGAAATGTCTGAGTGAGGGCCATAGAGTCATGCAGGAGGTGAGGGCCAAACTATGCTGCATGGTTAACTGAATTATGCGGCAATGAAAAGTACATTTTTCAGCACGGAAAGTTAAATATGCTGCATGTTATACCTTCAAAGGTGAGTTGCTCACTGTATTCTGGCAAATAATTTCCACTTTACCAGACTTTGATACAAAAGGGATGTAAAAGCCGTTAAAAATACTACATTCATTAAGAAAGATCCCTATACACATTCAGCAAGTCATACGGAACATGTTATTCGTAGAACACGCTTCACCCATAGAGCTGCATTTTTCCAGTCGGCCTGGACAGGACCATAGAAATGAGAGTTTGGCAGCAAAATTAAATTAAAACTTGAAGGGGAAAGGAGCCTGTTTATGGCAGTTTGCTCAAAGAGGAGGACTCGCATGCCCAAACAAGGCACTAGGAGCACAGATTACGACAAAAACAAACACTCTTGTAAAGATTCAGGCTTAAGTAATGCAATTAAACCACTCACCTAACAAGCCAAAAAAGATGCAATCCATCGACTGAAATGTATCAGCCGTAAGCAGCCACTGGTTTAAAATGACATCCTCCAGACGTGCACACACAAGCATGTACTGCGTTTTAGTAGAAATAGTAACGCTCTCTCTTATTTATTTGGTGGTTTTTTTATAGCATTACGCGACTTCTCACGGTCATATCCGTAAACTCTCCCAGGCCCGACCTGCCCACTCCCATCTCTGATTTCGCCCCTTACGGGAAAATAACAACAGAATTGAATCTTTCAACAAAACATCTTCCACGACAAACTGGACGTGGTCAGCCCCTCTGGCTAACTGTTGCTCTGGCGAGTGAGGAGAACCGCAGGCCCCTGGATGCGGCATCAACTAGGCAGGCACCACGTGGTACTCAGGTCGCCATGACAACCAACCCTAACGCAAGGTTTATCTGACTGAGCCAGGAGAAGCTGGCCCGCCTGAAATGTGCATCAAAAGCCGTTATGTTGGGCCGACAGCTCATCCGTTGACATAAACTAGGCTCTTCCAGCTTTATGAAATCCCACAATCCTGCGCGATGCGTCACTTGACGTGCAGCCCTGACAGGCACGTGTAAAACGCTTGGAGCCTGGAGTGGATGTTTCCCTCCCACTGCCTGCCTGCATGTGATAGCAGCATTTCAACTCTCCAAACTGCTCGTGCCTTAAGGTTAAAGAACGCAAAACCAAACCAGGACACTGTACCCGGAGTAGCGTGCTACTCGCCTAAAAAGCGCTTCAACACCCCATCAGGGGTAACAAGCGCCACATAAATGCAAACCTGTTTCCCTCTTCTACTCCGCTATCCTTCTGACTCCAAATAACTGACTAACCTATCCATCACTCAAATTACTTTGATATTTCTCTATACTAATTCAACACTAATCCTTCTTGGGTTCCGGAGTAGCGTGCTACCCGCCGAAAAAGCACTTCGACGCCTCGTCAGTGGTAGTAAGCCCTATATTAATGGAATTACAATAAATACAATACCAAGGGTGGGCGACCTATATGTACGACCACTGGAATTAGGCAATATTGGAGGATCAAATTATGCGGCACTATTGACAGAATTAGGCCCAAGAAATGGCAAATTATGTAGTATAATACAGCACAATCTGCCGCACTCTTATTTCAATTTGTTTTGTCATTTTAACAACTTAATGCTGTTTGGGCAAAGTTGTTCCTCTTTAGTCCTGGTTTAACACTTGGATACAGAAATCACCAACTGATAAGTGACCTAGTAACCATTGCAAAAAAACTGCCTTTGGCCAGAACTAGGGTTTGGTGTTATTTTGGTAACTTTTGATCTGTTTGGAAACAATAACCTGGTGTCCTTGAACATCCACCTGGCCACGGCAGAGGCAGCCCAAGTTAGACAAATTCTGACACACAAATGGCTCTTCCTCAGCTCTGTGGCATTTAAGGAGCACTGGTTTCATTTCCTTTACCATCGCTTTGCCCATTTTCTTCTCAAAGAGCACTTTAAATGACATCCTTATAACACCAATATTTATCCCACAACACAGTGGCGTGACAAAACTTGAGGGGGCCTCCCTGCAAGGTACGAGGAGGGGCTTCCTCCGAACTCAATCAGGAGCACTCTAGCCGACTACTGTGCTTAGGGGGCTCCATGGAGCTTGGGCCCCCCGCACCGTAGGGGCTCCGGGGGCCTGTGTTACGCCAATGACACAACAGTCAGACATTGCTGTTGATGCACATGATGCTTATTTGGACTGTGCTTCCAATGGCACTTGAAGAATCTGACATTATAGCACCCAAAACATATGAGCAGAGCCTCTATGTCACATGCCCTGTCCACCAAATCACCCAACAATCACCAAGGTACAGCAGCTATAATAATCCACATACTTTAGAGACACTTTGCATTGCAGTCACCAGCAAAACACGCCCATTCTACCATCTGGCACTTAACCTGCTACCATCATCTTTTATTATTGAGCATGCCTTGTTCCTCACCTCAGAGGGCTTACCCTGCCTATCCTCTTCTTGGTCACAGTCGTCTACCCACCATAGTCAACTATATTCCTATAGCTCTTAAAGCTGGTAATTTCCTTGTAGTCTGTCCATCTAGTCCTGTTTTGTGGTCTACCATCCCTAAGTGCGTCTGGGTCTCCTAGAATAGTAACCTTATGAGACACCCCAATGGTATCTGGTCGTCTTTTGTCTCCAATGTGAAATTTAGAATTGGGAGGGTTTTAAGATGCTTCTTCATTGTGCCTGGTGATACTCCATCTCTAGAAGGGGGCTTGGTCTCATATACTATAAAGGTTTTGAAGACCCACTCTGTTCTCTTTGGTGGTCCTTTGTCAATGTGGTATTGGGTATCTTATGAAAATAGGGTTTTATGTTTCCTCCTTGCAGAACATAGTGATTCTACATGCCTCTGGTAATGTTTTCTTTTTAGAATAGGAGCTTGGATGCTCCTTATGGGGGTGTTCTGTGTTCTTCAGATTCCATTTCATAATAGTTCCTTTTAAATAGGTGCTTTTGGGGGTTCTTGTGTTGGTGTTTCAGGGTCCCATGCTTCAGCGTGGCGATGGGTTCCTTAGAATAGGAGGGTTTCAGGTTCCTCATGGTGGTGGTGCTTGGTGGCCTGCTGATTCTCTGTGTCGGTGGGTCCCTTAGAATAGAAATGGTGGTGAAGGCTATGGTATTGTTATTTAGTTGCCCTTCAAAATAAAATATCCTGTTCTTTTTTTAATAACGGGTTTTGATATTTTTTTCTAGGAACCTTTTTTCGGACTGCATCTTTGATTGCTGCTGTGCTTATTTTTTTTAAAAAAAGAGGTTTTTGGTCTCCCGGCATCTACTGCTTGGAGATCATCTGATAGTGAAACATGGGCTTAGAGAATCCTCATTGTCACAGGAAGCTTACTCAAGCTAGTTGCACCAGCGTATAAGACTAGCTCCCTTTTTTGGGGTCATCTCTATTTTCTGGAAACTGCGATGGTTGGGTAACTCATCCATGCATGGCATCAGCCATTTTGGGTTACAAATTTGTTTTATTTCCTCCTAGAGATCTGCCTTTTAATGCTTTTTTGTAAGCTGACTCTACTTACTATGGAAGAAGAGACCTGGCCTGGGGCTTGGTGTTAGCTTTGACTGCCACTTTTGATAACTTGTTCTACATTACTGCAGGCTCACCGTGTGTTTTAGGTGCGGCTTCTAGGAGGTTTCACACTATAACTTGGCAATAAGGGTGGCTTAAGTAGGTTCTGGTAAAAATAAGTGAATTCTCTTTGCGTGTCCACACCGGAGATGAGCTATTTGCAGTGTTATTAAAATGGTGGAAATCTGTGGTAGTTGAGCTTTCAAATCAATTTATTGTTCTCGTGCCAAAGGATCTGTCTTATTTGAGAGCAAAGAGCCTTGACATGGAAGTCTGTATGCAAGAGTTATGGGTTATCATAGGCTGTTCAAAACTGGTGCCTTCGCTGGAAATTAGGCACAGTTAAAATATTTGACCTTTCAAAGGGCGGTCATCCATGCCAGCACATTTGAAATGATGGAGTGGTCCTCATTAGATTGTTCCTTGAGCTCAGAATTAAGCCATAGTAGGAGTGTAGACAAAAAAAGAAGTGCCTCCGGGGGACGGATTGAGCGGCCGAGGCTGAGAAGTGACGCTGGGACGTTCCCGACTGAAGCGCAGTGGAGACGCTTCTTTCGTAGGGGGTGACTCACCTAAAGACCCTGCTTGGAAGGAGCGACTGTTGCGTGCGGTGAATCACACTTAGGAGTAAGGACTCCTCCTCCATGGATAAATATGCAAATGTGCAGAGCTATGAGACCTCCTGGAAGGAGTTTGGCAAATAATATATTTCAATGTGTCAAATATTTGATGAGAGCAGAATTCATTTTTTTGCCGTGGGACTTTACATTGAAACTTATTAATTTCATTTAAAAAAGAAATGCCATCTCTTTCAAAATAAAAGCTCTAATCATCCGTTGATTCCTATTTTTTTCATCAGCACCCACTTATTAAAAACAAAACACACATTAGAGTCACAAAAAGTTATTCAGCAAGAAACAGATTAAATTTAATGTTGAAAGTGACACTTTTGGGGTTATAGTATATTGAAGGACTCCACTGACAATGGGCAATTATAAAAGCACTCAAGTGATGGGAGACAGAGCGCTTCATGGAAAGATGGGTCTATCCTGAAAAGTATTTAGGGGCATATTTACAAGCACTTAGTGCCACCAGTGCGTCACTTTTTGTGACGCATCAATGGTGCAATTTGGTGCTCCATATTTACAAGGACACGTAAAGCCACCATGTGTGGCTTTTCGTGTCCTAGTAAATATGTTCCCTTCTCACACAGCACTTTGCGTGAAAGGGGCGTTCCATGGTTATTGCTGTGGGTGTTCCAATGCAACACCCATGGATTCTACTGCATTTCCAGATTTACGAGAAATCGTAAACCTGGAATTGCGTATGAATGCTACCCCTCCGCAGGGAAGGGGTAGGGAGGCACAGCGAGGAGAAATGTTGTCATTATTCCTTGTTTTTCCTCTTTCTATGCATGCTGCATTCTGTTCCAAAATAACGCGCCGTAGCCAAATGGCTTGCGGCACCACCCTGCGTGACTTTGTTGTAGATAAGGCCCTTAGTACATATGTTGGTTAGTTGGTTATGTGTATTAATATGCACTGTTGTTAGGGGAATCTTTTAGTGAATTCTCTAGGAACAGAGTGAAAAACGTTTGTAAAGAAACTTGATGATGTGGTAGGACAGAAATGGAAGGAAGAGACAAAAACATTTGAAACATAGGGATGTGTTTTTTTCATTAAAATACAGTGAGTTTCAAGAGTCGGATTTCTATTCCATGCATAGTATTAGGGATTATCAAGCATTATAGTTTTGGAAAAGTCATGCCAGGGAGAAATGAGTGCTTCTTATACAATTAGGATGAACTTCCTAATGGATGTTCTTTAGAAAGATAAAAACTGATGGTTAAGTGTTGAACAGATCCTTTATGGCTTCGATTGTTGTGATGAAGACGGGCTGCCTTTTATATTTTCTAAATATCATATATTAAAAAAAAATAGAAAGGAAAAGACGGCTGTGATATCACCCAGTGGACCAGGTCAAGTGTGAACTATCTGTCTCTGGGTGCAGCCTCTCAAAGAAGAACACCAGTATTTTCCTTGACTGGAGTCCCACTTCTTCTCCACTTTCCAAGACAGAGTCCCCTACCTTCTTAAGACATAACGTAAGTGATGGGCTCTTGAAAGGCCCCGACAGGCTCATCTGCTGCTTGGTTCAGCTGGTGTATCGTCTGAGGAAATCCCACCTTTAGAACATGGCTCCACATGTGTGGCAGGCTGCACCATGCTGTGTGCGTGCTTGGAATAGTGCTGTGTGTTCCTGGAAGTCTATGTGGGAAGCATTTGTGTCCTGTCTGATGATTGACCAGAGCTCTGTCTTGTCTTGGGTCGTCGCGCCTAATAGCGGGATGGTGGGAAGAGGTGTGCGAAATATAGCGCACAGAGTTTACATTGATTCAACCCCTCGAAGCACTTTTAAAGCAGCAAATGTATGTATCAAATGCGGTACCCATCCAGAAGCAAACAACCATTGGTACACTGTTAAGCCGGCAGGGCTTAGGTTATCTATTTCTTTGTGGGGGAGACTTACCATAGGTGGGCACAAATATGTAGGCACCTAGATCACGCCATCCTAGCCAGAGATGCTGCTGGGTGCCTTTCCCGCAAAAAAGGGGTGAACACAAAGGCCAAGTAATCCAAATGGCACCATGCACGAGCCAGGGATACTGTCAAATGTGTGAAATGATGGCAAATGGGCAAAATACGAGTGGTAGCAGGAAAGGGACTTGGTGATAACAGCAGTAATTCTAAGGCATGGAAAGTACCTACTGCTGTACTGATACATCTGAGTGAGGTAACTGGTGAAGACTGAGAGACTGGGGAGAAACTACACGATTATCAAGGCCTTGACTTAACTTATCCCTGCCAGGCTAAGAGATGCCAATTTTGTAATCAGGGGTTCACACCCTGAGCACCTCTCAAGCTCCTGAAGACAGATGAACCCTCACTGGGTGGTAGCTTAGACCCTGGCAAGATTGAAACTGTACACACGCGAGGATGAGACGCAAAGCGCTTGGTAGGATGCTTCCCCAACTGAACAAGACTGAAACAGCCCATCCTGTGATAGCCCACCAATCCTTTCTTTTAGATCCTAGAGGCCCTTGCGCAATCCCTCGTTTGTATCAAGAGGCATTCTCTTGCCCTTTAGAATTTCCTTCCAGAGAGTCCCACTTGCACCAGTAGTAGGAAAATGACATCTCAGGGTGACATATAAATAGTGTGGTGAAAAGTGGACTTACTTTGCTACCAAAACTTCAGCTAGGACACCTGCATGGCGGAGATATGTTAGGGCATTTTATTCCCAGTCTTAGCCCACTCTTCTAAAATTTGAGAGCCTTTTAAAAACACAGCTTTTATATGTGCCCAAAAATGAACTTTGATTCTGATCTGCTCTGCATGTCTCCTTCCCACTCCCTACTCTGCCCCCAGCCCCAATTAACTCTGCTCTCACTTCTAGAAAAAGGCCTTTGATGCAGACACTAGTAGCCAAGACAGGTGTTATGTCCTTCTTCTAAACAAGGCCTGAATTAACCTTTCTGAAACCAGGCTCCAGCCAGCACAGACTGTTGATGGAGCCTGCTGGACACGGCAGCTCATGTTTTCCCTGAAAGAGGGGCGCTGAGGCCCACTTTATCCCTCCCAGAAACCTGGCATTTGGGCCCTTTTCAAAAAATCAACATACTCACTTATTACTTTAAGGCCTTCTCACGCTCGGATCCCTGAGCCCATGGCACGTCATGTCCTGCATACCAGTGGCACGGGATGTATATCACAACAATCGGCATTTCAAAGATTATGACCCCGCTAAGCCCTGCCATCTAGTAACAATACACTCTACTTCCAGCTGCCTACCCAGACTATTAACTCCTGAGAAGCAGGGACCAGATAAAAGGGTTTCCTCTGCTGAGGCCAAAAGTGGGCTCTGGTTTGTAATTGGATTTGCCCCATTTTTGTTTGCTCCATTTGCACCCTTTATTGTGCAGCCGCATGAAGTGTGCTAATTTCCAACAAGCAGATCTGGAAGGTGTCAGGTGGAATTGTTTCCTCTGCTGTTGTCAAATCTGCATGTCTTTCTTGGTTTCAAGACATAAATGACCCCCGCAGGTGCTGGGACAGGAAGTCATAGTAAGGCATGGGCCCATCAGTTCGTTTGTGAGGGTGTGTTAAGAAGCTCGGCAGTAATTGTTTAAGACTGTGATTTGCAGCAAACTTGCGTCATTCGTCTTATGTGCACACAATTAGGCATAATAAACAACATCGCATTCCAGGACTCCAAGAATTATTTTATTGCCAACCCCCTTTTACAGATTCACACCAGTAACAAAAACACAGGCACGCTATCCTGTGTGACGAGACCTTGTAGAAGTGGTAAAATGGCGTCGAAGTTCCCGGATATTAGTTTCCTCTGTGTGAAGAGCAGATGTCACAGAAACTGAAAAGGCTTTTGTACCTTTGTAAACAAGAGAGCCGCAGGCCGCGTGGCTGCACCGGCAGTGATGGATTGAAACTGAGTACAACCGAGTACGCCAACGTCGACTACACTTAGAGAGGCAGCAGTGTTGCAGGGGAGGTGACACATGTATAAATCTAGAGAGAGGACGACAGAGCGATGTTAACAGGGCTTCATTTGTAAAAGAATAAGTGCAGGTGCCCAGCGTCTTGTTTAGCGGTACGTCGCAGGCGCAATCAAGGACCGGAGTGTCAAATACGAGGAATGTAAAGCCTTGATTTCACCTCATGTCTTTTTAATCCACCATCAGACACCCCCTGCCTCTTTTCCTCACTCTTGAAGGGCCCTTTTCATCCCTGGTTCCTCCTTTTGTTACTGTTTTAACGTCTTTCACCTTCTTTCCTCCATTTGTGTTTTTTCTATCTTGCTCTGGATTGAAGTCTTTTAAGTAAATATAAGAGCTGGTCCCCAGAAATGAGCGCAGGTGGGCCCTACCTGCAATCACTGACCCACATTAAGCACTGGCACTTTAAAACGAAAATGGAAACATATACAGGGTGTTATCACACGAGGGAAGGAGTACTTTCTCCATGTGCCTTCCACAGTTTAGATTCTTGGAGAATGCATCAAAGGTGGACTTGGAGTTCCCTGAGGAGCTGAATTTCAGCTTCTTTCTGTGGAAGGGGAGTGACCCCTGCAGAGCTAGGCCCATGCCACCAGTGGCCTGGTTTTCAATATAATCCAACATGGAGGTGTTTGGAATTTATCATGTGAGATCATTATTGCCATTTACAAGTTTTGCCCATGAAATGCAGCTCCACGTGTGCATTTTGGGTGGCGATCACCATCCTATATCAGATGGTCCCAGTCTGTTTCCAGGTCTTTTTCCCCTTAAAATCCAGCATGCTTGACCTATCGAAATATAACTGAGGGCGAAATCTTTATTGCATCTGGTAATTACAGAGTGCAATAAACATCACACCACTTATAACTGTAATTCTTCACAAAGGTATTTATGCGGGAATCACAATTTACATGGCCACGTATATTGAACTTGCTTTTGAGAAAACATTCTCAGGCCGTGTTTATTCAAAAGACATCAACATAAATGAAATTTGCATCACAAAACACTACCTCAAACAATCGCGTACAATATTTACATTTCTCATTAATGGCAAACATGCTACACATAAAATTCCTAATAACCATCCAAGAAGAAAATTTGGACTCCTCAATGATGGCCCACTGCCTTAATGCAGGAGGGTCCCTCTTGAATTCTTCCAGTCAATGTCTGTGTTCACAAAGCAGGGCTACTGCCAGCTCTAATGCTGACCCAAACCATGCCAGAGGCATCCCTGTAGGAATGCCCTGACATCTTTCAGGGGAGCTGCCTCGGCAACTGGGCAATAGGTGGTCCTCCGGCACAAGAGCTCTTCTCGCCATTCCCCAGAGCATTACATGTGGAGGCCCCTGCAAAGGGCTAGAGCCAGCCACATAAGCATCTCTCTTTGACCCCCCCCCCCATGTTGCAGATGGAACTCCACAGAAACACTTGGGGTACATCAATCAATTCTAACAATTGTACCAAGTTTGATGCCTGATGGCAAAGGGGCCCACCTGCCTTGTGTCCAACAATGCATCCATCCTCACACAGAAAGATAACTGGAACATGGAATGCTAACATGCATGCAATCGATGACAGTTATTCTACACTCTTCTCTCACTAATACAAGTGTGCGGAGCAGAAACACATGGCAGAAATTGTTACTTTAACTCTTCCTGCTATCTAATCAGCAGGAGATAGGATATTTTCACTGAGAGTAAGTGAGAAATCATTGAAATAAAGGTAGAGATAAACATATTACTGAATTCATTATTTTCCTAAAATCATGCTTCTGTTTGCCAACAATGAAAGTGAGGCTAGGCTCTACTGCAAGGTGCAGGAAAGGTGCAGATGTACTACCTCAACTAAAAAGGCTTCGGGGCACATGGGAATCACGAAACGTAGCATTCATGACAAGGCTGATGAACACTTCAGGTTAATATAAAAACAATATCCAAATTCGATGATGGAATATATTAGGGAACCACTTTGTCTCTGCACTCACAAAGGAATTGAGGTCAGAATGACCCACAGAGGCAAGATGGCGTCCGTGTGAGAGGCTGCTGCAGAGCCTGCTCCTGAGTCCTGGGACTTGCCTAGATGTTTGATACAGCCTGATTCAGTACCTTACGGCACATCGCATCGCATCGTAGGCTGTTAGCCTTGAACCCTGGAACCTTGGAAAGAAGAAACCTCACCCTATCCCTCCTTAACAGTTCTCACTCAGCGGCTGGCGTTCAGGCACTGACTGACTGCCGGCCAGAGTATGGCCCGATGACTGACGACTACGATTACGGCTACGGCTACGGCGCAGTATGAGGTGAGGTGAGGTGACGAGTGAGAAGATATTACTTGCGACCCCCTTGGATCCCGTGCTTGCTGTCTCATCGTACTGTCACGCTGTCATACTGTCGCACCGTCAGATCCAGAGCTGGCAGGAGGGCATGGTATGGCATGGATCATCCAGGGAAAGCGCGGTGAGGCGCAAGGAGCGCTAGGAAGTGCGATGTGAGACTGAAATCTTTCGCTACCTGTGCTGCGGTTTGTTGTTGCCGTCCTTCTGTTCTGCTGCTTCGTTTCGCTTCGCTTCGCTTCCTCATTCCCTCAGTCCTTCGGTAATTGACGTGCTTTCTGTTCTGTGCTGTGCTCTGCTCCGCGTACCGCCGAACGCTGACTGCCGGCTACCGGAGCTATTGATTGTTGACTGCTGTTGGCTGCTATCACTCGTCATCAGCGGACACGGCAGCAGAAGGCTTTATCGGCAGGGGGTGATCACGTGAGGCTGTGACCTCGTTAAAGTAAACGACCCACCTAATCCATTTAACCCAGTACAAAAAAAAAAACAGTGGAGGCTGGGGATAGTAAGGAAAAGTGGGAAAAGTGGGAAAAGCATTAAAGCACTAAAGTAAATAAAGTCAATAAAAGGAATATAAGGAGCTGATGCATGGGCTTTTATTGACTGGCCCAAACCCACAGATGGTCTATTTTGATCTACAGCTGGGGGATAACATAGGATTTGCTGCTAAATATCTATGGGTGAGAGGGATATATGCTGGACTCCCAAGATTAATTAAAACAGCACCAAGATTTAAAGGAGGAGGTCCCGGGGCCAGAGGAGCCAGAGGAGCCAGAGGCAACGTCGTGCTGCTTGAAAATATTACGGAAATTGTTATACAAGCTTTGAGCACAAAAATGGAGAAAAGTGTGGAAAACGATAAAAAGAAAAACAATGATATAACCAGTGATATAACCAGTGACTTTGTTCCGCAGGATGAAACACAAACTCAAACTCAAAATCAGCCTGGGATAAAGAACGTTACAAAGAACGTTACAACTAATGCTATAACTGATGCAACCAATGCAACCAATGCAACCAATGCAACGGATACAACCGATACAATTGATCCAATCTATGCAACTGTTAAAGCTAATGTAAAGGCTCAGACCGAGATAAAAGGCGAGGCCAATCAAGAGAAACTCGGAACACAAGGAAATGACCAAAGAGAAGAGAATAAAGAGGACTCAGAGGGTCATGACAGATGGAATAATAAAGAGGTCCTCAACTTACAAGGATCTCAGAAGATAAAAGGAACACAAAGACGACCCGAAACTAGGGGTTACAAAGCAATGGAAAAAAACGACGAATACAACGATGACGGCAAAATAAAGGACACTAAGTCTGATGGAAAAGAGAGAAGTACCGAGTCTGGTCCGACTGGTCCGACTGAACAGAAACGGAATAAGGAAGTTGAGAAACAAAAAAAGAAAGCTAAGGAAAATCAGAGAATAAAAGAGACCGAAAAGGAAAAGGAAAAAGAATCGACAAATAGGGAGAATCTTGACCTATTGGAGAAAAAGGCTAAAAGACTACAGACGATCAAAAAGTTAAAAGCTGTGGGTAATATAACTGGGCACTCAACAGGGTCCCAACCTAGAATTTCAAACATATTTAGCCCTGCAAACAAAGAAAGACAGCAGACAGAAAGACAGCAGACCGGCCCTTATAATGGCCTTCAAAATGAAATTGTGTCAATCACAATGGATCAACAAGGTCTACAAAGTAGGACCAAGACTGCTGCAGAAGAGGTCTTAGCGCCGGCAGACCGTCTAGAATATCTAGAACAGAGAAATATGCGGAAAAAGAAAGTGGAAGACAGCACCACAGCAGAACTGGTGAATATAAACCAACCCACAAAGGAATATACCTCGGCAGCAGTTTCCGATGGCTCTGAATCGGAGATTTATGAGACAGGAATTTCAATATCCAGCGAATACAGTGAATCCAGCAAATCCAGCGAAGAGTCGGATCATGGCAAGAATCCTAGACAGGAGGAGCTGGATAAAAAAACGCTCTCACCAACAGAGATCGGATTTAAAAATACTCTACTAAGCGATTACATACTAACAAAAAAAACTGGGAGAAAAAGAAGCAAACCTAAAAGACATCAAAATATAGCTCAGGATGAAACAACTGACCCTGGGAGTAATCCAGAACAAAATACAGCGAGAATCAAACTGTCACGTAAAAGTCCCCATCGCAAAACAAATCCAGAATCTGAAAGAAATAAGAATACCTCTTTTGATAATCCGGATGAGCAGCCGAAGCATAGAGAACCTACTTTGAGTGAAGTTCTTGAATCAATTAAAAATTTTCATCAGGATGTAAAGAAAGATAGCCAAAGAAACCATGTCGCTATTCAAAAATTGGAAGGCGCTATCAATAAAATTGGCAATACCTGTCAGGAAATCTCCAACAGAATGTGCTCGGTAGAAGATCGAGCAGAAAACTTGGAATCAGACGTCGGTAGACTGCAACTGCAAGCCAAAGAGCATGAGGGCATAATTAAAGACCTAACGATAAAGCTTGAAGATCAAGAAAATAGAACAAGAAGGAACAATCTTCGATTTCTTGGGATTCCCGAGGGCTCGGAAGGTAGCGATCCAAGAAACTTTATGATTAATCTATTGAAATCCTCTTTCCCGGAACTTAACTCCTGGGAAATGGATAAAGAAGTATGCCGTGCACATCGTTTTCCACTGTCAACACCAAAACGGTCAGAGAAATCACTTAAATACCCAAGAGCTCTCCTGGTAAACTTTGGGAATTTTGTGGTGCGTGACACTATATATGATCTTGCTAGGCCAACCGCTCAAAGAGAATATAGGGGCTTTAAGTTTTTTGCAAGACCAGATTTTGCACACGCAACAGTTGAAAGACGATGGCGAATGAGACAGTTGTTTGCCCCCTTTGAAAAACTTGGAGCAACAGTCTATCTGCAAAATCCGGCACGACTAAAAATAATATATAAAGGCACAACAAGGAGCTTCACAAGTGAGATACAGGCGGAGGTCTATCTCAAGGAGGTTGGAGAAAGTATGAAGCAAAAAAATGGCAACTGAACAGAAGGAGATTTTTAGTGCTGACTAATTACTGTATGAAGTAAGGCTGATAATAAGTATGACTACATAGTAGCAGGCCAGGTAGTAGGCTCAGGCGTGTGGATCACACGGCCATCAACAGCTGGGTGAGTTTAAACCCAGGATGCCTCGAAGGGTGGTAGGAGGGGGGGTGGTAAGAAGTGTGGGAAGGGAGGGGGGGAAAGGGGGTTGGAAGGAGGATCTGGGGGGAGAAAATAATAAAATGATGAGAGTTCGTGCTGTTAAGGGGACTTTGCTTGACGGAGGAAATTTGGAACAAATATTGGGTTTATATTATGAATTTAGGTACTTGGTCAGGCTGCTGTTATGGAAGCGTATAAAAATTGATAATGTCAAGAATTAGTATTGGATCTCTTAACATAGGAGGTTTAAATAATTGGAAAAAGAGGGGGAAGCTTGAGCAGTATCTAAATATGATAAACTTAGATATAATATGTTTACAAGAGACCCACCTACCGTGGAGCAAAAAACACTGGTTGAATTTTAAAGGCTATGAACTGCTGTCATGTACATCCCAGACTTCTATGATAAGAGGCGTGGCCATAATTGGCAAAGTGGGGTTGGGAGGGGCCAAAAGGTGCAAGGCGGATTCACTAGGTAGATGGGCAATATGCGAAATGAACTTAGGCTTCACTATATGCACAGTATATGGATCCAACACAGATGAGCCACAAGTTTTTAGCAATATTGAAAACGAATTAATTGATTGGCATAACAATATAGTTCTATGTGGAGACTTCAACATTTCTGCGAATTTCATGGATGGTAGCACATACATTGGCAGTAAGCCAAGGGTGTTTAGAGCAATTATGTCTATTATCCAGTCACATGGCTTATATGACGTGTGGGGAAACTTATCAACCGGAGATCCAGGGTATACATATTATTCACATCCTTATAATAAATACTCGAAATTAGATTACTTTATGATATCAAACATCTTACTTAAGAGTGCTCAAATAAATAAGCTCCCCAAAATCATGTCAGATCATAACCCCCTAGTTCTAAACATAATGATTAATAGAGCAGTCAAGGTCCCTAGACCCTGGACATTCGATAAAAAACTGTTAACGGATGTCGAATACATTACTCGCTTGAAAAAATGGACTCACTCCTTTTTCGACGCTAATAGGTATAGTGCCTCACGGGGAGTGGTATGGGATAGCTTTAAGGCAGGATTAAGAGGAGAGACCATAAGTTACACCACCAACGTATGGAAAAAGGCTAATAGTGAAAGGGAGGCATGGATGGGAAAATTAAGTGAGGCAGAGACACAACATAGACAAGATATAAGTACAGGTGATCAATCTACCGAGAGCCTATATAAAGTTAATTCCATAAAAGCCGAGATCCAGAAACAATTAGCAAGAAAGGCGGCAGCATACTATCAGGCACAGAGAACGCGTCTTTACGAAACCGGCGAGCAAGCAGGTAGAGCTCTTGCTCTGCGAATCAGGCAGGTCGCAAGTAAAAACATCGTGTCACAAATTGAATATCAGGGCCAAACATACAACAAACCTGGCGAGATTCTGGAGGGGTTCAGGAAGTTCTATCAAGAACTATATCAGGAGGAAGTGGTAGGAGGGCACACGAATACAAGCTGGTTAGATATGGGCAGTAGGCTAAATTTAGGCCAGATCACTTCTTTGGAACAAGACATTTCAGTGACGGAAATATCCGAAGCTCTGCAAGATCTCGCAAGTGGCAAAGCTGCGGGCCCGGACGCCATACCATTGGAGGTATATATAAGCTTAAGGGAGGAAATAACACCATTGCTTTTAGATCTATTCAATGGTGTTATGAATACCGGAATAATACCAAAGTCTTGGCAAGAAACTAATATAGCTATCTTTCACAAAAAAGGGAAATCAAAGACCAACCCGGGCTCTTATAGGCCAATTTCCCTGATAAACAGCGATAACAAGTTATATGCTAAAATAATGGCCGCTCGCATCGGGAGGGTTATTGCGTCTCTGGTCTCCCCCTGGCAGCATGGATTCATCCCAGGAAGAGGAACTACAAACCACATTAGGAGAGCTATCACACTGTTCGATATGGGTGCTGCTAGGGGGGAGAGGGTCGCAATGATCCTCCTCGACGCAGAGAAGGCATTTGATCGCGTTAGATGGAGCTTTCTATGGAAGGTTATGGAAGCAAGGGGATTTGGCCCCAGAATCTGTCAAGCCATTCGTGCTATGTATGCATCACCAACGGCTAGAATTCAATTAATGGGGGAAAGATCAGATAGGATCAATATAACAAGGGGTACTAGACAGGGCTGCCCTTGTTCTCCAATTTTGTTCGCGCTTTATATAGATCCTTTAATAACCAAATTAATGAACAGCGCGATTATCACACCAGTAACATCAAATGGGTTTCAAACTAAAATTCTCGCTTATGCGGATGATTTAGCAGTCATAACAAAAGATCCAGAGCTAGCAATGAGGGAGGTAGTTAACATCACCACTCAGTTTGGGGATGTGTCTGGCTATCGACTAAATGTTGACAAAACTCAGGTATTATGTTAAAAAAAAATAGACAAGGTGGATGGAAGATATGTAGCATCGGTAGTTTACCTGGGAATAACAATAAACGCAGAACCAGGTGAAATAATCAACGATAATTACATCCCTCTTTTGAAATCTATGGAAACAGACTTAAAACGAATGGACTCATTACAGCTGTCATTGATAGGGAGGGCTAACGTTATAAAAATGACAATGTTTCCTAAAGTGCTCTACAAATTAAGATCAATCCCATTTAAAATTGATGATAAAATTATTAGGAGAATTGAGGCCATCTTCTTGAAATTTCTATGGCAATATGGTAAAATAAGGCGGTCAAATAGATATATGTCACTACCACAAGACAGAGGTGGGCTGGGTCTGCCAGATATTAAGAGCTACCATCTTGCTTGTCTTCTTACAGACATGGCTATTCTATTTCATCCGGGTGGCCCAACCCTCAGACAAATGGAAATACCATCAATTTTTCATCTATTGGTAGGCGGTGAAGCCGTAGGGCTTCTATTAAGGCAAACTCAGAGGAGATATTTCAAGAAAACTGGATATAAGACGTTAGAAGATGTATGGTATATTTGGAAAACTGTTAAAAAAGCTCTAGATATACCTACCCTCCATTATCGCACGCCACTTTGGAATTCAACACACTTTCCAAATTTTAGTAGGGATGGGACGTGGCGTTACTGGGAGAGTCATGGCATAGTAGAGCTGGGCCAAATAATGATTGGCGACAAGTGTAGAACACTTGAAGAACTTACACAACATTATTCACTACGAGGTTTTCAAGAGTTTAAATACATGCAGATTGTAAATAAAATTAAATCAATTAGGCCATGTATCAATTTGCTAGGGAAATTTGAATTAATTGAGTATTTGAAATCCGGGGGTCACAGAATTAGAGATATATATAAAATATTTAATGATGCAATAACAGATGATATCAACAAAATCGAAGCTGCATGGGCTAAAAAATTAGGAGATCCAGAAATAGATATCGATAAGGCGTTAGCTATGGACAAGAGATTCTTACGTTCTACGAATCTCAGAGCCCAACATTATAAAACCCTATTTAATTTATACTACACGCCCGAAAAACTATTTTCGTGGGGGAAAGCGATAGACAGTAACTGCCCCAGATGTGGAAAAGGCTCGGCAGATCTTATACATATGTTCTATGGTTGTGAAAAATTGAAATTAATCAAAATTGAAATAACACGCTTCTTAGAGAGGCTACTCGCTGTTAAAATTACTCTATCCCCGACCCTGTTAATAGTCGGCTGTGATGCGAAACTAAATATAAGTATTGAGGCTGAAGCTTTAGTCTTTATCTCTGTATCAGTTCTTAGGATTCTAATCAGTGCAGCCTGGAAGGATACAGAAGCCCCAACTTTTCAAATGTGGCTGTGCAGAATGCTGGGTATACATAATATTGAGGAGGCACTATATGATTTAAAGGGAGCAAAATTAAGGGATTTGGGCAAGCGACTCTGGGCCCCGGTGGCTACATGGAGGGCAGCAAAATTGACTACAAACGAATGATATATTGGTGGACTCATATTTAAGATACCAATCGAATTTGTATTGTATGTCACTGTTTATTGCTTTGTCTGTTTTTGTACTGCACGAGGGTATAATAATTATATGTTTTATTATTTGTATCTATGTACCCACTTAATAATATGTATTTGACGGTACGCACTCTCAAATAAAATATTACAAAAAAAAAAAAAAAGGAATATATCAGTGCACGTTGTGATATACATGTGCAAGGAAGCATTTCAGGCAACAGGAATACATGATTATGTTTTCTCAATACCCAAGCAAGGAAAATAACTTAGATGTGTGTCTGCTACTGAGATCTGTTTGATTTGCTAGTCAACGGCTGGAGTGGTGACAAGTTACCTAAGCTTTATTTTTAGTGAAGCTGATGAAATAAATTCCATTAATCTGATTGAATAACACTACACATGAAGCCATCACCTTGTTTACGCATTACAAAGGATAAGTCATTATTGGCTGGTTGGCAACAATGACATTGTGTGGGCTGAGTCTATTGGGTGGCTCAAAGAGGCGAACACAGCAGATGTTTACTGAACAGCATGAAATCACAGAAAATAAATATGAAATGGGGACGAGAAAGAATTGTGCGCCAATGAACAACCCCAAATGGTTCCTGAGGCCAACATTTATGAAGAATGGGAGCCTTTTGCAGTTTGGCATCAATGAGAGTTAATGACTAAAGAGACAGAGAGGAGAATTTGCCAACAATGTTGGTCTTTGTCAACCAAACACAGCGCAAAAGGGGTCCTTTTGGCTTGCGGCATTCAACATACTTTAGAGCTGGGTTCTGATTAGCCTAAACCTAGAGGCTTTTTTCACAATTATCAATCCCTTTGATTTGTCGTCTTATCAAGTATTTGTTTTTGATGGAAAACATGACCACAACCTGACAATCTCTACTAATTCCCCTTGGTGCTATTTGCAGGTCTGGACGTAGTTCTCCGAGTTTTGCTACGCAAAACTTCACGAAGTTACAAAAAAACTCAGTGAACGTCCGCGATTGGCGGAGTGCAGTGCAAACTGCAGTTTGTGCTGGTATTCGTGAGGCTCGGGTAGAAATTGTACCCGAGCGGCAGCTCGCGCTCGCGAACTTACCGTTCGCGAACTTACCGTTCGCGAGCGGGGAATAAACTCTGCTGCACATCGCGAAGCAGAGTTTTCTGCACTCCGCAAGCTCTGCAGGGTGCGGAGTGCAGAAAACTCTGCAAACTCCATGAACAGAGCGAAGTTCACCGCCCAGGCCTAGCTATTTGTCATGAAACGATAACATTTTATTTCAGCCTTATCTAGAACGATTTGCTGATTTCTTTGGTAGTGTCGAATCTTGCTCAAACCTGTTTTTGTTTGCAATTTGTGACAAATAGTGGTGGATTGTGTGGCCCACGTAGCATCAAAGTACCCATAAGTATTTTTATTAATCACAAAATCAGTTTTAAATAGATGCAGTTTTGGGTAGAATAAGCGAGGCTAATCCAGTGTTCACTGTTTCAATAGGGGTGTTATAATTGATGCACTTTAGTGATACTTTGCACTTACCTTTGAACAATGATAGATTTCTATTTTTTATGGATCTTGACTGATCTGAGGCACTTTAGGATTGTTTTAACATCCATTCTTTGCACAATGATAGATATTGTTAATTGTAACCAATGCATCACAGTGTGCTTTGTGTTTTATATAGATGGTAATCACTTTAATATTCAGACAATTAATACAATGTACTTACTTTTCACAAGCAGCTCCTCTTGCGAAGGCTTTACCTCATCAGAGTCTACATTTGCGTCTGCCTTGCCAGCCTGTTTGGCATCGCTCAGGCTCTGGCAGCTGATGGTCACCTCCATTTGTGAGATCCTCTCTCCAGCAGGAAATAGCGCTATTTTATTCTTTTATTTCAGTAAAGTGGGAAATTTAATTGATTGACAATAATGTTTGCAGTCTATCAAGTTTAACTTAGTGATAAACAATGAAGACCAAGGGCCACATTTAGAAGTGGGCTGTCACAAGAAATCTGCCAAAAAGTAATGAACTCCCAGCTGCCCTTCTCTAGCTCTCCCTTGCTTGGAAGTGGGGGGACATATGTGTTTCTGACACAAGATCCTCGTCCCGTTGGACCCCCCTTCACAGCCTTCACGCCGCCAGAGGACCATCCAATCCATGGTGTCAAAGGTCCTACTCTCTCTGTTGAAGTCCTTCCTTCGATGTTTATTCGTCCCTGTGACCACCGTGTAGGGCGGTCCCAGCCAGAAAAAAGCCAAAAGTCCTCTGCAAGCTGGGAGACAGCTCCCAGAGAGCCAGGACACTTTTTTTCTGTTTATTAAACAACTTTTGGGGTATGTTTCTGAAAACATAGAAGTGCTAACATGGCCGCCAAGATATCGTAGTCCTTCACTCACTACACAGTTTCTTTGAAAGTGCTGGTGGCTTGTTGGCATAAGCACTTTCTACAAATATTTCCCAGCCATTCAGTGGTAACTTCAAATGGGGTGGGCCGGCAGATATAGGGAAAGGGCCTAACAGAGACCTTAACCTTGTGAGTAGCAACTCCTAGAGGTAAGAGGAAGAGGCATTCACTGTAATACATCAAAACTAAAATTCAGGGCAGAGTTGAACAGTATATTAAAATACTATGGAGGTGACAAGCCCCAGAACAAATGAGTAGCATAGGTGCCTCTCTCATACAAAAATAATTATTTTATTATAGATTGTAAATATATTAATCATTTTAAAAACATAAATCTAGGGGCGTGGCCAAGATGGCGGGGTGAGCGGACGCTTCCTCCCGTAGCTCCTCCGGCCCGGCCAAGCTAGAGCCTTTTTCTTATGCTTTTCTCCCCCCGCTGAGGCTCAGCGCGGGAGAGGAGCGTGGCGGAACATCAGGGGCACACATCGGTGCTGTTTTGGTCCGGATCGCCCCGGGGGAGCCCCCCCAAAAGTTCGACCGAGATCAAGGCACGACGACGGCGAGCCCGAGGGGCGGAGCACATTGGAGAGCTGTCCGGGCGCCTCGGCTGGGCCTGGTGCTGAAAGTTGCGATCTGGAGGGGACCTGGCCCGCCGGTCGACGGTGACTGAAGGAGCCTTGCGGATAGGGGCCCGACGGTGTGGAAGGCTTGGGACGGGTGCCCCGGCACTCGGATTGGGGACGGCGACACCTCGCACTGCGGAGGCCCTGACCCCTAGCCGAGGTACAGCGGACTCTCTGATGGGGTTGGACCATCTGGGCCCCTGTGCGTGACAAACGGTGGCCGGTGGTGGAACTTATTTTACTGCGGGGTGCCTCGGGGGCCCCGGTGGTGTCGCCGGGCCTGGTCGTTTTGGCCTGCTCCGCCCGGCCGCCATTTTGTCCCCGAAGGAGCAGTGGTGGCAGCCTTCGCTGGAGTCCTGGCTGCGGGATGCAGGCGACCCCCGCTACTGCTGGGCTGACTACCGGAGGGATGTGCTGTTGGGACCCCTCCGCTGCGGCCCCCTTGGTTGTCTCACACTAGCTCTTGCGGCTGACGGTGACCGGACTGGGCCGCCATTTTGTCACCTGTGACGCAGCGACTTCACTCGTGGGGGATACCCAGGTCGAGTGCTGGCCGGCGGCTGAGCATCCCTGGGGCGCCTGGATCAGTGCCCGACTGCGGAGCTAGCGATGTCTGGAAAAGGAGGCCCGAAGAAAGGGGACCGTACCCTGCCGGACATGCTTGGCAGGGCCCAGCACTTGCGGGACAGGACGCAGCCCTCACCGGGGCCCTCCCGGGCTCCGGCGGATGTGACTGGAGGGGAGCCACCCATCACGAGGGCCTTTATGGAGGAACTGTTTAGCTCCCTCAGGGAGGACTTCCAGACACTGAAGCGGGAGGTGGCCAGCGAGGTCCGAGAAGTGCGCAGGGAGGTGGAGGGCCTTGGTGAGCGTGTGGAAGCGGTGGAGATGGAGGGCCAACAGCGATCGGAGGAGATAGTCCACCTCCAGCAGGACGTTCTTCGCCTCCGGGAACAGTGTGTAGAGCTCCAGGCCCACTCTGAGGATCTTGAGAACAGATCTCGGAGGAACAACATTCGAGTGCGTGGTGTGCCGACTGCAGACGAGGGGACCGATCTGGGGGGCTACCTGCGGGCCCTGTTTCGAGAGATCCTGGGGGAAGCTGCGGACTTTCCCATCAGCATTGACAGGGCGCATAGGGTTGGCCGGCAGCGCCAGTCATCGGCACCTCCACCGGACATTCTGGCCTTCCTGCCCGACTTTCCACTAAAGGAGCGCATCATGGCGGAGGCCCGCAGGAAACAGCCCCTGACTTTCCGGGATCGGCCGGTGGCGCTTTACCAGGACCTCTCTGCCATCACTCTGCAAAAGCGCAGGTCCTTTAGGATTGCCACTGACTTTCTGCGCGGACACGAGACGCCGTACTCTTGGGGTCACCCCTTCCGCCTGATTTTTCGGTGGAACGGAGTGTTACACCAGCTACGCTCCTTGCAAGACATTTGTGGGGTTCTGGGGCTCACGGTGGCGGAGGAAGAAGGAGCTACACCGTCGTGGAGGTCCTCGGAGAGACGGAACCGGCGGAGGTCATCGAGGCGGCGCTCGGCGACCAGTGTGGGGCGCCCGGACTCCCCTACCATCAGAGCGGACAGGGCAGACGCCCTGAGGGCGGCGGCCGGGGACTCGACTGGCTCCTCTAGCGTGGCCTTGACGGCCTAATACACACTCCGGGGGGAGATGTCTTTAGCTTCTTTACTTGCTTGGCCCGGGGCGGGGGGGTTGGGGGGGAGCGGTTGGAGGTGAGTGGCTGGACGTCCACTTTGCTCTTTCCTACGGACTTGCCCGTTTTGGGGCTTGACTGAGACTATGGGGTGTTTGAGTTTGGGGGTGGCTAGTTGCCAGGGTTGTGTTTTGGGTGGGGGGGGGGGTTGTTTTGGGGTTGAGAAGGTCCCGTCCGATGTTGTCTATGCCCGCTTTGTTCTGGCTTGTCCTGCGCTGCGGCCTTGCGCGCCCCACCCGTTGATTCCCTGCCCATTGCATGGCGCTCCCGACCCCCGCGAGGAATGCCGGGCCTAAAGGTTGTGACCCTTAATGTTCAGGGTCTGAACAACCCGGTGAAGCGCAGAGCGATCCTGTCGTTGCTGGAGGGGACGCAGGCGGACATTTGCCTTTTGCAGGAGACACACTTATTGCCCCGAGATTGCCACAGGATGCGCTCTGCTAGGTTCCCTACCCAGTTCTTTTCCTCGGCAGCGAACAAGACGGCGGGGGTAGCTATTCTCCTAGCGAGCTCCTTTCGGGGGGAGGTGTTGCATAAGTGTGCTGAACAGAAGGGGAGGCTCCTTGCGTATCGCATGCGCCTGGGAGGCATAGCATTTACGGTCGGCTCCGTGTATAGCCCAAACGATCACCAAGAGCGCTTCCTAGATTCCGCGCTGGTGGATGTCACTGCTTCCCCCGACCGCCACGTTATCTTGGGGGGAGACCTCAACATTGTCTTTGACTCTATGATGGACAGATCGGCGCAGCGCTTCCCGCAGACGGGGGAACTGTCCCAGGCTGGGAGGGCCCGGATTGCGGAAATGGGTTTGCACGACCTCTGGCGCTCCATGCACCCCACGGATAGGGACTACTCTTACTTCTCGCACGCACACCGCACCTACTCACGGCTGGACTACCTCCTGGTGAGTGGACCGATGCGTGCCGCTGCCACGGCGGCGGACATCGGGGTCCTGACCCTGTCTGACCACTCCCCAGTCGCCGGCGTTTTCCAGTGGCCGGCGGCCTCCCCCTCTCGGGGGGTGTGGCGCCTCCGGGACACACTTCTACACAAAAAGTCGGTGGTGCAACGCATCGGGGAGGTCATACAGGACTATCTCACCCACAATAGCAATACTGACACCTCGCAGGCGACACAGTGGGCAGCATTGAAGGCCGTCCTTCGGGGGGAATTCATCTCTATCTCTGCAGCTGAGAATAAGGAGCGGCAACTGAAGAGGGAAGAGCTGACGGCTCAAGTCCGGGAGCTTGGGCAGGTCCACCGCCGTACGGGGGCGCCGAGGGTGTGGAGGCAGCTGAAGGCAGCGAGGAAGCTCTTGTCGGCTCTGGATCTTGACAGGGCAGAGTACGCCGCCCTACGTTTGAAGCATGCCTACTACACCGGGGGGGACAGATGTGGCAAGCTCCTAGCACACCGGCTCCGGGTCGCGCAACAACGCAGCGTTGTGAAAGAATTGGTGGGCGCGGACGGGGGGGGTTGTCTCCGGGGACGCGGAGGTAGCGGAGTCTTTCCGCGGCTTCTACGAGGCGCTGTATGCTGAGGAGCTCTCCTTGCCACGGGATGCCGACGGCTATTTGGAGTCGGTGACCCTCCCGGTACTGGATCCGGCTCGGGCTGACCACCTGGAGCGGGACATCCATGTTGAGGAAGTGATTTCCGCTATCGCGCGGCTGAAACATGGAAAGGCCCCGGGCCCGGACGGGTACACGTCGCTCTTTTACAAGACTTTTTGCACGGCCGTGGCCCCTGTCCTTACTCGGCTATTTAACTCTTTCGCCGAACCGGGAGCCATCCCTCCGGATCTCCTGAGAGCGACGGTCGCAGTAATCCCGAAACCTGGGAAGGACCGGGCCCTCTGCGGCTCGTACCGACCCATTTCGCTTTTAAATGTCGACCTCAAGTTGTACACGGGGATTCTCGCGTCCAGGCTGAGTCCACACCTCCCCGATCTGGTGGAGGCGGACCAGGCTGGTTTTGTGCCCGGCAGACAGACGGTTGACAACACCAAGAGGGTGACGCATGTTCTGGAGAAGGCCTCAAGGATCTCGGGGGAGCGGATGTTGCTGTCTGTTGATGCGGAGAAGGCCTTCGACAGAGTTCACTGGCCGTATCTTGAGCTGGTCCTCAAGAAACTGGGAATCGGTGATAAGTTCCGCACCATGGTATTTAACTGCTATAAGCATCCTTCAGCGTCGGTGCGGGTCAATGGGTGTAGCTCTGGTGGCTTTGCCATCGAGCGCGGCACGCGGCAGGGCTGCCCTCTTTCGCCGCTCTTATTTGCCCTCTACATGGAGCCGTTTGCTCAGAGGATTCGTAATAATCCGGATGCAGTCGGGGTCCGGATGGGCCAGTACGTTCACACTGTCAGTCTCTACGCGGATGATGTCCTGCTGACTTTGGACGACCCTAGGAGGTCGCTGCCTGCTTGCCTCCGAGAGCTGGACGCTTTTGCGGGGGTGGCCGGCTTCAAAATGAATATGAGCAAGTCGATGGCATTAGACGTGTCCCTGGCTGCGGACACCAGGAGGGATCTTCAGCGGCTCTTTCCCATGCAGTGGTCCTCGTCTACGGTGCCGTATCTGGGGATTCTGCTGGCGCCCACATTACCGGAGATGGTTACGGCCAATTATGCCTCCCTCAGCAGGAAGATCAAGGACGAGCTTGGCCGTTGGAGTAAAGGCCTGCTGTCCTGGCTGGGGCGAATCGCGGCGGTCAAGATGACGGTGTTGCCCCAGATACTATATCTTTTTCGGGCCCTTCCGCTCCAACCCCCGGTGGGCTGGATACGACAAATGCAGGCTGACATCTCCCGCTTTGTCTGGCAGGGCCGTAGGCCACGCATGAAGAGGGTCCTCTCCACGCTTGCTCCGGAAGCGGGGGGTCTCGGCATTCCGGACCTCCGTAAGTACTTTCAGGCGGCGCAGCTTCGCTATCTGGTGGAGTGGAGCAGGTGGGAGTCCGATAAACATTGGCTCTTCCAAGACCAAGCAGTGGCGGGCCGCACCTTACAAGAGGTTCCATTCCTGCGCCGCGCGCACCGCCCCCCCAATCTTTACGCTTCCTTTGTTACGCGGGTCCCCCTGCGTGTGTGGGACGCGGTCTGTGAGGCCCGGGGCCTTACCACCTTCCCTTCACCGCTCACGCCCATTGCGGGCAACCCGGACTTCTCCCCAGGGATGGAGCCGGGGGTTTTCTCCCACTGGGTGCAGGCGGGCTGCAGGGCACTCTTCCAGATCTATGGCCCGGAAGGAGTGGTTCCTTTTCAGCAGCTCCGCCAGGAGTTCGGCCTGACGGAGCTGGACAGATTGCGCTACATGCAAGTCCGGCATTGGGCCCTCCAGCCCCAGGTGCGTGCCACCGCCGCCCGTCCAATTACACCGTATGAGAGGTGGTTGGCTACGCGGACCTCCGACGCTAAATTGATCACCGATCTGTACAAATACCTACAACCTCCGCCGTTTCACTATTACAACCCGGGGAGGGAGCGTTGGCACAGGGAATTGGGTAGGACACTTAGCCACAAGGAATGGGACAAAATTGCGTATCGGGCGCGGCACTCGGCATATCACACGGGCCTTACGGAGACCTTTACTAAGGTGTCCACATACTGGTACTACACCCCGGAGAGGCTGTATGAAATGCATAAACACACTGACAAGGGGTGCTGGCGGAGCTGCGGGCAGGAAGGTACCCTTACACACATTCTGTGGGATTGCCCAGTGCTGACCGCCTACTGGAGGGAAGTCTTGGACGAGGTGGATAAGCACTTTGAGATAGAGCTGCCGCGACTCCCGGCGTATGTCCTGTTGGGCCTCCCCAATGACCTAATGTATCCACTGAAGTCCCGCAGGGGTAGGCAGATCGCAATCGCGCTGGGGTCTGCGGTTCAGAACATTCTAATCCACTGGCGCACAACCACCGTCCCCTCCATCACCGGTTGGTTGCATAGGCTCTGGCATGTGCTGGGGATGGAGAAGCTGTCGCTGACGGTCGCGGGGGAGATAGACCAATTTGAAGAGCTGTGGCAACCCTTTCTAGCGCTGCTGTCCACTGAATTCCGGGAGCTCACCTGCCCGAGGTATCTTAGGCTTCTTAGGCTGACGCCGCCGGTGACCCCGGCGGACTAGCTTACATGTGAGACGGGGACCCCCCGGGGAGGGGGGGGGCGCGGGGCTTCCTGGTTAGGATCACTCTGATGCGGGACCATAGGACGGGGGGGGGGGGGGAGTGTTGTTGTTTCGTCACTGGGAGGATGGGGGATGGGAAGGGGGGAGGATTGTGTTCTGCTGGGGTGTTGATGGGGGGGGGGGAGTTTTACTGCTTAGATTTGGGGTGTCGGATACGCGTGCGGGGATTCCACAGCTTGTATTTCTAGCTCTCATTTACTGTGTTTTTTCCCCTGACCCACCGCGCTACCTATTGCCAACCCTCTGGAGTTGCACCCTTTTTCTTTGACTGTATTTCATGTATCCTGCCCTCCTATCCCCCTCCCCCATGGTTTGTTTTTGTCTCAATAAAAACGTTTTAAACATAAAAACATAAATCTAAAGACATAAAATTTTACACCACAATGTACAGTTTATTTACTAGATTTAGGACAACATGCAAGCAATCACACAAACTAACAAAGACAGACAACACGCAATTTCAATCAATGGTAAACAACAACAAATGAGATAAGATAATATGTTTTGAAATGGAATTGTAAACTAAATAGAATATATCTGACAAGACCGATTTAAATCTTTGAAGAAAAACATCAGCAATGTTGTTACAGCTCTAACACGAATCTAACACTGGCCTTTATCAGGGGAAATTAGTTGCATACACCAGCTACTCAGGTTAGCTGATCATCCATGCACTAGCAAGAAAAGACATGCACATAGTCATGCTATTTCTTATGGCAATATGCAACCAAAACCTCAATATATAAATTGATTCTTATACTTCTTACAAATAATCTAAAGTAGGAGGGCATCAGGTGTTCAAAAATAACACAAAATCAGTAGCCTGGCCTAGCATCAGTCTATTTATTCTAGTATTATTTTACATATGCTGTTCTTGAAATAGGCACATATGAAGACCTTCTCGGCTGGTGGTGCCAGAAATCAGAAGACAAAAGAGGGCTTCAAGCCCACGGTCATCACTGAAAGCAACTGACAAGGAGCGTTGGGAAGTTCTGTCTCACTGCAAACGGAGTAAAAGGAGTCTTAAAAGTCTGTAAAAGGAGTCTTAATCTCCTGTGCAAGATCCCAGTTGTCACTACAATATTGTTCAATAGTCACTTAACCCCTTCGCTGCGGCGCGAATTCCGCCGCAGCGCTGGGGGAGTTTGGGGGGTTTGCGGCGCCGCTATGCTCATGACGGAACCACGCCGTCATGAGTCACGGGCGAGCTGTGCTCATGACGGAGTGGTTCCGTCATGACTCCACCCACTTGCGCTAATCGCCTGCACAGGCGGGGAATTAGCGCCGCGTGGGCGGAGCGGCCGCCAACGGCCGCAGCATGACGGAACCACTCCGTCATGAGCACACGGCGCCCGTGGCTCATGACGGAGTGGTTCCGTCATGAGCGGGAAACGGGTTAAAGCCTCTCCAAGTCCAAAAAGCAGAAATATCACCCCTGTCTCTCCCTGGATGGCATCTGTGTTTCTTCCTCCAAACAGTTTAATGTCAATAAAATAAAACTGAAATCATACAGAAAATACTAGTTTACATGACAGGAAGTGCTAAAACATGACATGAAGTGCTAGAATGAATTCTTTAACACACATGAGCCTTAAGGCTATCCCTCTTGTGTTTGGCTATGTGACAGCATACACTAAGCACACAGTGCAGTGTTTACTGCCTGTTTCTGCAAACGGCTACAGCAAGCATTTTATACAAATATTGCAATGCTTACAGCCCAAGTGAGTGTCTATGTATTATACAACATTGTTAAGCTTACAGTGTGGGGTGTCTGTCTCCAGGCATCTAAAACAAATAGTTCAGTGCTTAGAAAGTGTTTCACTGCACTTCATACTTACAGTAACTCGTGCGGGGGGAACGCAACTTTTACAACGCACTGCCATTACAATGAAACTGTTACAACGCAAATGCATTGACAACGCATGCCATTACAACGCAAGTCTTTACATCGACTTGCACTAGATGGCGTGCTAACATTAAAAATAGTGTAGTTTACTATCCAAACACCTTCCCTACTGTTACGTGGACTGGAGTTAGAATAGTAAATTACACTTTTTTAATGTTAGCACGCCATCTAGTGCAAGTCGATGTAAAGACTTGCGTTGTAAAGACTTGCGTTGTCACTGCATTTGCGTTGTAAAAATTTTGTTGTAACAGCATGCGTTGTAAAAGCATGCGTCGTAACATCATACATCCGGTATGAATACCTATATTAATGGCATGAGGCAAACGGTGCAGGTATCACAGTGTGACTTCATCAGCATGAGATACTCCAAGTGGGGTGCTCACACTCTGTCTCTGTCTCTGACTTCACCGAGCATGATCTACAAACAGTATAATGTTTGCAGTGTGCCTTTCTGTCTGGCTACACCAGGCATAATATGGACGAGTGTAGTGCGCAAAGTCAGACTTTGTGTCTGGCTACATTGAGCATGACACATATTGTATTGTTTAAAGACTACCTATGTGTCTTACTACACAAGCATCACTCTTAGGCCCTGATTTTGAATCAGTCGCTTTTTCCAACCCATGTGTAAATCCCTGTTTATGCACGAGTCAGAACTACGAACTGAGTGTTATTTAACACAGTGTTAATGTAACACACCCGATAATCATCAGATGGGCTAAATACCACAACCTCGTTAAATTTCGGCAGGTCAAAGCTGCCGAATTTTAACAGGAGAAAACCATAGGGTAATTTCCGTATTATGCAGTGTTTGGTTGAGCTAAACACCAAAATCTGCGTGTTCCCCAGAAACTCATAACGCTACTTATCATACCCAGTGGCATAGCTAGACCTACAGCCACCCAGGGTGGGCCCTACGTTTGCCGCCCGGTGCAGGTAAAAGTATGGGGAGGTCTGGCCGCCGACGGTGGTAGTCGACAAACACGACTTGCTCACCTCCGCTGCGCCCAAAAACAGTGCTGCCTGGCGTGGACCGCCCCGATTCCCCTACCCCCCATAGGTACGCCACTGATCACCCCAGATAAATAGCAAACCTATGGTATTGTTGTTTATCAGGTTCTATAAATAGCACCTATACTTGTAATCAGGCCCTTGGTGTAATGTTCACATTCGTGACTGGCTGAACTGAGCATGACATGCAAACATTCTATTGTTTAGAGTATATCTTTGTCTCTGACTACACAGGCATCACTTTTAGTCTAGTGTCCACCTTTGTGCGTAGCTACACTGGGCGTGATATACAAGAACGGAGTGTTTACCAAAGGCCGGTGTGTCTGGCTGCACTGGGCGTGATATACAAGAGTGGAGTGTTTACCAAAGGCCAGTGTGTCTGGCTACACAGGGCGTGAGAAACAAGAGTGGAGTGTTTCCCAAAGGCCTTTGTGTCTGGCTTCACGGGTCATGATATACAAGAGAGGAGTGTTTACCAAAGGCCTTTGTGTCTGGCTGCACTGGGCATGATATACAAGAGCAGAGTGTTTCCCAAAGTTCTTTGTGTCTGGCTGCACGGGGCGTGATATACAAGAGAGGAGTGTTTACCAAAGGCCTTTGTGTCTGGCTACACTGGGCATGATATACAAGAGAGGAGTGTTTCCCAAAGGCCTTTGTGTCTGGCTACACTGGGCATGATATACAAGAGTGGAGTGTTTACCAAAGGCCTTTGTGTCTGGCTTCACGGGTCATGATATACAAGAGCGGAGTGTTTCCCAAAGGCCTTTGTGTCTGGCTGCACGGGGCATGATATACAAGAGAGGAGTGTTTACCAAAGGCCTTTGTGTCTGGCTGCACTGGGCGTGATATACAAGAGAGGAGTGTTTACCAAAGGCCTTTCTATCTGGCTGCACTGGGCATGATATACAAGAGAGGAGTGTTTACCAAAGGCCTTTGTGTCTGGCTGCAGTGGGCATGATATACAAGAGTGGAGTGTTTCCCAAAGGCCTTTGTGTCTGGCTTCACGGGTCATGATATACAAGAGAGGAGTGTTTACCAAAGGCCTTTGTGTCTGGCTGCACTGGGCGTGATATACAAGAGAGGAGTGTTTACCAAAGGCCTTTCTATCTGGCTGCACTGGGCATGATATACAAGAGAGGAGTGTTTACCAAAGGCCTTTGTGTCTGGCTGCAGTGGGCGTGATATACAAGAGAGGAGTGTTTACCAAAGGCCTTTGTGTCTGGCTGCACTGGGCATGATATACAAGAGAGGAGTGTTTACCAAAGGCCTTTCTATCTGGCTGCACTGGGCATGATATACAAGAGAGGAGTGTTTACCAAAGGCCTTTGTGTCTGGCTGCAGTGGGCGTGATATACAAGAGAGGAGTGTTTACCAAAGGCCTTTGTGTCTGGCTGCACTGGGCATGATATACAAGAGAGGAGTGTTTACCAAAGGCCTTTGTGTCTGGCTGCACTGGGCATGATATACAAGTGAGGAGTGTTTACCAAAGGCCTTTGTGTCTGGCTGCACTGGGCATGATATACAAGAGAGGAGTGTTTACCAAAGGCCTTTGTGTCTGGCTGCACTGGACATGATATACAATAGAGAAGTGTTTCCCAAAGGCCTTTGTGTCTGGCTATTCTGGACATGATAGACTAAAAGCATACTGTTTAGAGTTCATTTTTGTGTCTGACTACAGTGAGCATGACATGCAAACATTTTAGTGTTTGCAGTCCACCTTTGCGTCTGGCTACACAAGCGTTACAGACGCTTCGGGTGGTGTTTACAGTCCACCATTTTATTTGTATCTGGCTACAGTGAGGTTGATATACAAAGAGTGTAGTGTTTAGAACAGGCTTTTGTGCCTGGTACACCAAGCTCAATATAAAAACTGTGTAGTATTTACTGTCCACTTTTGTGTCTGGCTTCATGAGCATCACATATTCTTAGTGTTGTGTTTACAGTCAGCCTGTGTCTGGCGGCTTTGGCTACTCTGAGTATGATGTACAAAGAATGTAGTGTTTATGCAGTGCAGAGGAAGCTCTGCAGTGTAGTGTTTACAATTCTCCTTTGTGTCTGGCTGCACCGTGCAAAAGATATGCATTCTAGTGTTTACAGTGTGCCTTTGTGTCTGGCTGCTCTAAGTGTCATTAGCAAAAGAGCAGTTTTTATAGTTCTCCTTTGTGTCTGGCTGAACGCAACTGGAAATATAAAAGTGCATTTTTTACAGTCTGTTCTTATGTCTGGGTTTGCTAAGCATACGATCGAATAGTTATCATTTCCAGAAAGAGCATCTACCGCCAGTAAGCGTCTGATTTTAATGCCATACCCGCCCACTGAAAAAAAATATCATCAGCCCCCCCCCCAAAACATTTTTCTCTCTCATTTGTTAAACTGCCAATGTTTAAATATGTCTAGACTTATTTAAACATTGCAGTTAAGCTCTGCTACCGTTTTAAAAAAGCAATCAAATACATGTTTGACAAACATACTTTTCCAGGCCTTACTAATATGTAAAAGTATCGACAGTGTGATTATTAGAAATGGGGGTGGGGCTTGAAAGAATATTTGGAGTCCCTTTCCTTTTGACACATACTCCCAGCCAGGATATAAATGGCACAAGATGTTAGCGATGGCCCATTACAGAGCGGCTTACTGCCACGATCATTTATTTCTGCTGAAAACAAAGCATTGTTATTAGCATAATGTTTCTTTTTGCTACAGCATGGCTCTGCCACCCTACCCCCCCCCCGATACCTTGTGGCCACCCTAGGGGGGGACTGCCCCCCAGTTTGAAGACCCCTGCTCTATGGTCAGCGAAAGACACGTGTGTGTTAGTGAGGAGGTACTGTGCCTCTCATTGCCATAGTGCAAATCCTTATGTGATCACAAAAAGGCATCTCTCGGGTCAGTGCATGGATTTCTGTGATGACATGGTCACAACTTTTGATGTTAAAGTGCATCTATTTCTGAGGTTTCTCTCTTCCTGGCAGAGTGCGTACCTGTCTGTGGTAAATGATAGTTGTGAGGGTGTAACTACTGTATGTGTGGCCTCTCTGGCGAGAAGGCACGGATACAGTTTTTAGATTGCCAGTTTCTAGGTTTCCGAGTGACAACCTCCTGTGCACTTATTTGCACATATCATAGGTCGCGGAGAGATGGAGAGTGTGTAATGTGCAGGGAATGTACTCAAAAATGTCCCCCAAGGCAGCTGACCATTGGTGAGCACAACAGGCCTTGACCAAGTACACATATAAATAATGGCAACCAACGCCCGATTAACTCTCCCAGCCTCTGTACCCCATGTGCTAGAAGACCTTTTCTCTCTCTCCTGCCCCAGCCAGGAATAGGCTGACATGCCTCATGAGGGTTTGAGATAGACGGAAGGCCTGTTTTTTGGTGTTTCTTCTAGTTTTTTAATTAGTTAGAAAGCTCACAGCTCCGATTCCGACCAAGCTTTGAGCCTTGGCATAGCCGACTCAGCATTTCCTCCTTGTCCAGGTCGATAAAAGTAGTGCCCGAGATTAGAAATACATATTTCAATGATAAAAGGTGCGAAAGAGAATTTGGTTTGGTGTGTTAACTGTATGAATTTGTCAGTTTAGGGTGAAAGCCATCCACCATCAGGATGGAATGACATAACCATAGGTTCCACTTGTTACTTTCCTCCTTCTCACATGCACTTTTACATCTTTCCCCTGTGCTATTGTCCATGACTCCCAGCACAGCCCCACTCCCATCCTTCTGTAAATTCCCACTCTCCTGTTGAGCTACACATCTTTGAAGCGCCCCCATGGATGCATAGAGCACACAGCCACCCCATAACATTTCTTGTTTACTGTTGGACCTGGTCATCTCTGCAGGGACACCCCCAAACCTTTTGCCTTCACCCCATCTCTTTTCTGAATTTCGTTTTTGTTGGCATTAGGAAACTGCACTTTACCACTGTTAACTAGTGCTAAAGTGCTTGTTCTTGCTCCTTAAAACATAGTAAAATTGGCCTATGCCGGATTGGATAAAGTATTTACTTTTAAATCCCCAGTAAAGTAGTGCTTCATGTATCCAGGGCCTGTCTTTTGAATGTCACTAGTGGGTCTGCAGTGCACATTCTGCCACCCACTATCAGAGCACTTTGAAATATGTCTCAAGCCTGCTATTGTAGTTTTAAACTGCCAATTCAGCCTGGCAAAATAAACCTTTTGCCAGGCCTAAACCTTCCTTTTAACTACATATGTTTCTCCAAAGGTAAGCCCTAAAAAGCCCAGGAATCAATGTGTTTAAAAAGTAGGGCATGTGTATTTAAGTTTTACATGTGGTAGTAGGGAAAAACTCCTAAATTCGTTTTTCACATATGTAAGACTTATCTTTGCCATAGGATTAGATTGAGTTGCCTTATTACATTTAGTAGGTGCTAACTTTTGACTGGGAGCAAGTGGAAATATCTTGTTTGGACTCAAATTAATTGTAATTTCAAAAAAACGTCAATGGAAAAGTCGGATTTTAAGTCACAATTTTGCAAATGCCACTTTAAGAAAGTTGGAATTTTCTTGCCCTAACCATTTGGTGCCTGCTGCCAGTGCCCTGGGTCACTTGACTGTGAATAGCTTTGCTGTTGGCTTTTTATACTCAACCAAGACAGTGAGACGAAAGTGAGTGCATTTTGGCAGGATGGGCCATGCTGTCTGGATTGCTAAGATGCTGCACTTACATTTCAGAGGGTTACCTGCAGCACACACAAAGGAACCTGACATTGGTCTTTTGTCACCCCAGAGTTCTTGGTGCCTTGGCAGGGGAAGGGAAAAACTTTACAGAACCAGATGTCGGGGTAGCCAAGATGTAACCCACACTTGGCTGACACTGGGTATAAATATTGGACCTCCTGAACTACCACTTCAGGGCACTCCTGGTCCTGTGGACTACAGAAGATGGACTGTCTTGTTCCCCAGAGGACTGCCCTGCTGCTTGCGGCCCACCCTGATCTCGGAGAATGAAGACTGGACCTGGTCCCTTCATCCCAGGCTAACGTGAGTGACTGAAAGGGTCAGTGGCTGACCCCTAACTTTGGTCGGCCTGAACTTGCGACTTTCCTCCAGTCTAGCACGATCAGATGACTGCGAGTGGTGCTTTGTGCTTTTACTTGCTATGCTTATTTATTTATTTTATTCATTTATGGGTTTTGTATAGCGCCTGAATCACCCCCGAAGGGGTATCTCTGCGCTGCGGACATACAAGAGCAGGCTGCTGCAAAGCGAGTTTAAATAGAATAGTTTTCAGAAGCCTTCTAAACTGAAGATGGTCCGGACATTGCCTCAGCGAGGTAGGAAGCTGATTCCAGTACAGGGGAGCAAGATACGAGAAGTCTTACCGCCTGTCCTTGACTTCTTGACCTGAGGACCCACAATAAGAGATTTGGATCCCGATCAAAGATCTCTAGAGGGAGTGTAACATTTATGTTTCTTCGCGAGGTAAACTGGGACATTACCATACACCGCCTTGTGGACGATGCAGCAAATTTTTTACTTTATACATTTGCACACCGGAAGCCAATGAAGCTGTTGAAGAAGCGGAAGGGAGGCCGTTCTATAAGGGACATTTAGTACCAGACGAGAGGCTGTGTTCTGAACTACCTGTAGGCGGTCCAGTGAAGACTCATTGGCTGAAAACAACAAGGCATTGCAGTAGTCCAGTCTGCTTAAAACCAATGTTTGGATAAGAGTTTTCCGTGTAGAGTCTGGAAGAAAAGGGAAAACTCATCTCAACAGACTAAGTGCATGGAAACAGGAGCCGACAGTGTGGGTCACATGTTCCTTCATGGTCAAGGCCTGCTCAAGGCGAAGTCCCAGATTTTTTACTGCTACCTTAGGTGCGGTGAATAACCCAGATCTACTGGCCACCATTCCGGTGACCACAACAGTGGAGCCTCTCCAAATAGCATGATCTCAGTCTTCCCGGAGTTAAATTGGAGAAAATTATTTCGCATCCATTGGGAAATTGCTATCATGCCAGAGGAGAAGGTAGACTGGGCAGAGAGGGTAGATTTATTAAATGAAAAAGTAAGCTGGGTGTCGTCCGCGTATGAAATTGGCGTAATCCCATGGGTCCTTAGAAGACCGGCCAAGGGAGCAACATAGATATTGAACAAAGTAGGGCTTAAACATGAGCCCCGAGGTACTCCCTTGGTCAGCTCCATAGTTTTAGATAGATAAGGTCCCAGTTTAACTGAGAGCGGTTGGAGAGGAAGCTTGTCATCCACCGCACGGCTAATCCACCAATTCCAGATTCCTCCAATCTCCTGAGCCAAATCTGGTGATCGAGCGTGTGGAATGCGGCCGAGAGATCTAACAACACCAGGAGAGTAGATTGGCCACTGTCTAAGGTCAGCCTGATGTTATCTGTGACAGCCACCAGGGCTGTCTCCATACTATGTTTGGGCCTAAAGCCTGATTGCGATGAATCAAGGCTGGCCGAAGATTCGACATAGTCTGACAGGTGTTTATTAATATACTTTTCCACAAGTTTGCTCAAGAGAGGAAGAAGGGAAATAGGTCATAGATTAGAGAGATCTTACCTAAAACTTTGAAATTGCATGTCTCTGGTTCAACCGATTGGATTTTTGTTGTGCTGGTATCATATTATTTATTAAACTGTAATCCAATTTTTCTAAACTGGTTTGGTTTTCTTGTGCTGTGTTTTCACTTTATTACTGTTTCTGTGCTGCATAAATACTTTACACTTTGCATCTAAGTTAGTCTGGCTGCTTTGTGCAAAGCTACCAGCGGGTTAAGCACAGGTTAACTTATTTACTTTTTTTGGCTCACCCTGACGAGGATTGTGATTGTGGTTTCAAACCTCTCAATCAATAACCCAATTTCTTGCATTTACAATAAGAGATACTGTTATTTTTTCTCAACGTTATGTATTTCGGCGACAGTGCGGGCCTTTAACTATGTCCGATAGTGTATTTGTCCTGGCATGTTACTGACTTTTTCTCAACCATACCCACCTTCCACATGCATAGACGTGCTGGTGGCTTCCCAAATCTGCCAGTCTCTGACATCTTCGATGAATTTGTCTCACCTGCACTCAAACACGTTTAAGAGCGGCATGAGCGTCTCAACAGAGTCACTGAGTTTTAAACTCTGAAAGTGGTGCCAATGTCACTTCCTTCTGGGTAATATCGTCAAGGGATGACACTCACGAGCTTCTACCACGTAATAGCATGGCTAGGAAAAGAAGTGGCGTATAAATCTCTCCACATCCATGTGTGTGGCTAGTGAGGACTCATTTTTAGGTTCCGGTGCACTGCATATTGACAATTTACCATCATTAGGCTAAAACTATTGGAGTTGTATCTTTTAAGAAATGAACTCCACAACAGGAAGTACAGGGTGCTTTGCATATCTCTAATTTGACAAAAGAGTGCACTTTGTCGCTTATTGTCGAAAGTTGGGTAGATTGATCCTGATGTATGTAGAAACAGCCTTCACTAAAAGAAGCATGGTATCCATGAGGGTGAGGAAATGTATACCGCGAGACTGCCATGTCAACGTCAGTAGGGTGAAGAGCTGATCAGATGTTCCTTGCACAGTTCGCGATGTGTGGTTGAAGTTTAGCGTGTGATATTGTTCCTCTAACATTTGTCCTTTTATGGCCGCGCATGGCGAGTGCACGAGACTCTTCATGGTAGCTTTTTGGCTGTAAAGGCTGTGTAAAGTGCACGGGCCACTTGGCTGCTCTACCTCTGCTCCCATCAGGGGATGGCTCCTATGACGTCGGCACAGAGATGCTTATGGGCATTTGCCAAAGGAGTGAGGCAGCCGGACCACCCCGATCTGTATTGACGGGATTGGGCTGGGTGAGGTGACTCTTCCTAAAGAAGAGTCCAGTCTGATGGCACTGAACTTCACCGTTGCACCTCTGGTGTCATCCAGTCCGTAGACCCACCCGGCATGTGTACGAGAGAACTTGAAGTCCTCGATCAGCCGAGCTAGTTGCCTTCAGCGACCCTGGCAGAATATTCTTCGTAAAGCTATGACACATTTCTTTATATGCTGTCTGGGGATGAGGAACTGCAGCAAAAAACGTTTCATGCCCATAACCGCTTTAGAAACTTGTTCTTTTTATAATGATGATGGTAATCAGGAAACATGTGCCATAAATCAGGAAGGTACTGCCCTAAACCTGCAAGGGCCAGTCCTAAAGTATTTGATGCACCTGATGAGTTGCCCATTTGCCCGACAAAGTTAATGGCAAGTTAATGCTTGTGATACCAGCATCCCAAGCTTGTCATCTCCTGTGGGCCTCCCCTCCATCCTTCACTTATGATGCTCCAGGCCGCTATGTTTCCCACCTAAGACTGCATTCACATATGCTGCAGCTTCAGAGCTCCCCTTGTGTTTGGATAGCAGATAAAACACTGTGGCTCCCACCCAGATGGTCCCTCTCCAAACACCAAGACTACTGGCACATACTCACTTAGGACCACTACCGGTTAGGAGACCTGCTTCATTTAACTAAACTCCTCATGCTACAGCGACTGCCAGTGGCGACTGGCATCATGAGATCTGAACTTCGTGCTACAGCAATGACAGCCCGCATGACCACCAGCGTGAAGTCCCAGCAACAACCGTCCGCAACGCCCAACCCGATCTTCGCGCTACAGCAATGACCCTCTGCGATGCCAGCTGGGCCTGCTCTTGGTGCTACAGCAACAACTATCTGTGATGCTCTCCCTGCTCCTCGCGGTCTCCTTAATTGTGTACTGGACTCTCGACGCCAGACATTAAGATGGTAACTTTTTCAGGTGGACTAACTTAGTCCCTGTAACCAGTCCACACTCGATCGCGGTTAGCCTGTACTTGTGACTTTCTCATGGTCTAACATGACCAGTTGACCGTGAGTAGAAATGAGTTCTTTTTGCCGGTATACGTACCTAAACCTTTGAAATTGTGCATTTCTGGCGCTACTGATTTAATTTTTGTCATTCTGATATCTCACCTGCCAAGAGCTGATACCACTGTTGCTTGGCTGCTGCCTTCTCTGGAACCTTTGTGTTTGAGTGAAGCTTGTATTGCTACTGCACATGTTATTCTATTTCTGTGTGAGTGAGGGAAGCTTGCATTGCTATGGCCCATTGCTATGGCCCATGCTGTACCTGGTCTGTGTGAGGAAGCTTGCATTGCAACTGAATTTGCTGCACCTGTTCTGTGTAAACGAGGGAAGCTTGCATTGCTACAGCTCATGCCTAACATGTTCGGTGTAAGAGAGGGAAGCTAGACTGCTACAGCTTATGCCATAACTGTTCTGTGTAAGCGAGGGAAGCTGTATTGATACAGCACATGCCATACCTGTTTTGTGTGAAGGAAGCTTGCATTGCTACAGCTCATGCCACATCCGTTCTGTGTAAGCGAGAGAAGCTGCATTGCCACAGCTCATGCCATACCTCTTCTGTGTAAGCGAGAGAAGCTGCATTGCTACAGCTCTTGCCATACCTCTTCTATGTTAGCGAGAGAAGCTGCATTGCTACAGCTCATGCCACACCTGTTCTGTGTAAGAGAGGGAAGCTGCATTGCTACAGCTCATGCCATACCCGTTCTGTGTAAGCGAGGGAAGCTGCATTGCTACAGCTCGTGCCATACCCGCTCTGTGTAAGCAAGAGAAGCTGCATTGCTACAGCTCATGCCACACCTGTTCTGTGTAAGCGAGGGGAGCTGCATTGCTACAGCTCATGCCACACCTGTTCTGTGTAAGCGAGGGAAGCTGCATTGCTACAGCTCATGAATGCCATACCCGTACTGTGTAAGCGAGAAAAGCTGCATTGCTACTGCTCATGCCATACCCGTTCTGTGTAAGCGAGGGAAGCTGCATTGCTACAGCTCATGCCACACCCATTCTGTGTAAACGAGAGAAGCTGCTTTGCTGCAGCTCATGCCACACCCATTATGTGTAAGCGAGAGAAGCTGCATTGCTACAGCTCATGCCACACCCGTTCTGTGTAAGCGAGAGAAGCTGCTTTGGTGCAGCTCATGCCACACCCATTCTGTGTAAGCGAGAGAAGCTGCATTGCTACAGCTCATGCCACACACGTTCTGTGTAAGCGAGGGAAGCTGCATTGCTACAGCTCATGCCATACCCGTCCTGTGTAAGCGAGAGAAGCTGCATTGCTGCAGCTCATGCCATACCCGTTGTGTAAGCGAGAGAAGCTGCATTGCTACAGATCATGCCATACCTCTTCTGTGTAAGCGAGAGAAGCTGCTTTGCTGCAGCTCATGCCACACCCGTTCTGTGTGAGCGAGGGAAGCTGCATTGCTACAGCACATGCCACACCCGTTCTGTGTAAACGAGGGAGACTGCATTGCTACAGCTCATGCCACACCCGTTCTGTGTAAGCAAAAGAAGCTGCATTGCTACAGCTCATGCCACACACCTCTTGTGTAAGCGAGGGAAGCTGCATTGCTACAGCTCATGCCATACCCATTCTGTGTAAGCGAGGGAAGCTGCATTGCTGCAGCTCATGCCACACCCGTTCTGTGTAAGCGAGAGAAGCTGCATTGCTGCAGCTCATGCCATACCCGTTCTGTGTAAGCGAGAGAAGCTGCTTTGCTGCAGCTCATGCCACACCCATTCTGTGTAAGCGAGAGAAGCTGCATTGCTACAGCTCATGCCACACCCGTTCTGTGTAAGCGAGAGAAGCTGCATTGCTACAGCTCATGCCACACCTGTTCTGTGTAAGCGAGGGAAGCTGCATTGCTACAGCTCATGCCACACACCTTCTGTGTAAGCGAGGGAAGCTACATTGCTACAGCTCATGCCATACCCGTTCTGTGTAAGCGAGGGAAGCTGCATTGCTGCAGCTCATGCCACACCCGTTCTGTGTAAGCGAGAGAAGCTGCATTGCTGCAGCTCATGCCATACCCGTTCTGTGTAAGCGAGAGAAGCTGCTTTGCTGCAGCTCATGCCACACACCTTCTGTGTAAGCGAGAGAAGCTGCATTGCTACAGCTCATGCCACACCCGTTCTGTGTAAGCGAGGGAAGCTGCATTGCTACAGCTCATGCCACACACCTTCTGTGTAAGCGAGGGAAGCTACATTGCTACAGCTCATGCCATACCCGTTCTGTGTAAGCGAGGGAAGCTGCATTGCTGCAGCTCATGCCACACCCGTTCTGTGTAAGCGAGAGAAGCTGCATTGCTGCAGCTCATGCCATACCCGTTCTGTGTAAGCGAGAGAAGCTGCTTTGCTGCAGCTCATGCCACACACCTTCTGTGTAAGCGAGAGAAGCTGCATTGCTACAGCTCATGCCACACCCATTCTGTGTAAGCGAGAGAAGCTGCATTGCTACAGCTCATGCCACACCCGTTCTGTGTAAGCGAGAGAAGCTGCATTGCTACAGCTCATGCCACACCTGTTCTGTGTAAGCAAGGGAAGCTGCATTGCTACAGCTCATGCCACATCCGTTCTGTGTAAGCGAGAGAAGCTGCATTGCTACAACTCATGAATGCCATACCCGTACTGTGTAAGCGAGAGAAGCTGCATTGCCACAGCTCATGCCACACCTGTTCTGTGTAAGCGAGGGAAGCTGCATTGCTACAGCTCATGCCATACTCGCTCTGTGTAAGCAAGAGAAGCTGCATTGCTACAGCTCATGCCACGCCTGTTCTGTGTAAGCGAGGGGAGCTGCATTGCTACAGCTCATGCCACACCTGTTCTGTGTAAGCGAGAGAAGCTGCATTGCTACAGCTCGTGCCATACCCGTTCTGTGTAAGCGAGGGAAGCTGCATTGCTACAGCTCGTGCCATACCCGCTATGTGTAAGCAAGATAAGCTGCATTGCTACAGCTCATGCCACACCCGTTCTATGTAAGCGAGGGAAGCTGCATTGCTACAGCTCATGTCCCACCCGTTCTGTGTAAGCCAGAGAAGATGCATTGCTACAGCTCATGCCACACCCGTTCTGTGTAAGCGAGAGAAGATGCATTGCTACAGTTCATGCCACATCCGTTCTGTGTAAGGAAGAGAAGCTGCATTGCTACAGCTCATGCCTTATCTGTTCTGTGTAAGCGAGAGAAGCTGCATTGCTACAGCTCATGCCACACCCGTACTGTGTAAGTGAGGGAAGCTGCATTGCTACAGCTCATGCCTTATCTGTTCTGTGTAAGCGACAGAAGCTGCATTGCTGCAGCTCATGCCACACCCGTTCTGTGTAAGCGAAGGAGGCTGCATTGCTGCAGCTCATGCCACACCCGTTCTGTGTAAGCGAAGGAGGCTGCATTGCTACAGCTCATGCCACACCCGTTCTGTGTAAGCGAAGGAGGCTGCATTGCTACAGCTCATGAATGCCATACCCGTACTGTGTAAGCGAGAAAGGCTGCATTGCTACCACTCATGCCACACCCGTTCTGTGTAAGCGAGAGAAGCTGCATTGCTGCAGCTCATGCCATACCCGTTCTGTGTAAGCGAGAGAAGCTGCATTGCTACAGCTCATGCCTTATCTGTTCTGTGTAAGCGAGAGAAGCTGCATTGCTACAGCTCATGCCTTATCTGTTCTGTGTAAGCGAGAGAAGCTGCATTGCTACAGCACATGAATGCCATACATGTTTTGTGAGAGAGAAAGCTTCAATGTTTACTGCACGTGCTGTTTCTCTTGTGTATGAGCAAGAGAAGCTTGCACTGGTGAGGTGCATGTGATACCTTTTCTATTCTAACACCGGATACTGAAGCGTTGTGACTCAATAAATCCCAGGTATTACAATTTTTGCAAATTAAAGATATTAAAGGAACGCAATTGATCGACCCGCAAAGGATGACCCTGCTGGGATTGGAGCATGCACACACAGTGGACGGGCTTCCCAATTAAATCAATCATCAAATCAATGGTGTTGATTATTTAAATCAAATATTGTAGAAAATAAAATATAAGTTTAAATATACAGAGCCTAAATCTGAACCTGTAACATTTAAAGCAATATGGGAAAGAGAAGAAAATACCTCTGTAAATAGGGACAGTGGAGCACACGGGGGCATGTCCCCTATTGAAGGATGGTTGGCCACGTCAGCAAGAGATGTTTTAACGCATGGACAAAGGGGCAATTGGCCTAGGGCCCCAACTTCCAGTGGGGCCCCTGGGAAACTGAACTTTCGCTCATTGTTAGACCCATTTCCCCGTCTGGACTGCTCTTCCTCTCCTCTGCCTTCTTATGACTCAGTATTTCTCCACTCACAGTCCTCTTCAAGATTTTGGAGCCTGGGCAAAGACATATTTTAACTTTTCTGTGTGACTCTTTCACTGAACGTGTAATGATTAAGCATTATTTGGCATCATGCAGTCTTGGTTTAGCAGAAAACATGTAATAAAATCCAAAGTGGTTCCCGACAGTGGCCCCCATATGATGGCGTGGCTAGGGCCCCCAAAATCCTTACGGTGTCCCTGACCTTACCAATTAATGGTAGGATTCCTGGACCACACAAACCAGCCCGGAATGCTTGTCTCTTCCGGTGGCTGGAGAGCGTGGAATCGCTTCGATGCCTGCTGTCCCCGACTCTCGAAGCAGTGCGGCGCATTCTCACCTCTCCGCAGGAGCGGGCGGCGCGTGAAGCCCGGTGCTCAGGGTACAGCCTGTTCTTTTCTCCATGTTGTACTTTCTGCGCACGCACCGGCGCGCCGAGCTGGAATAATGCAGCGCGCGCCTCCAGAATGAACGGGTTATGGTGCAAGGTACAGAACCAGCATCTGGGGCCTGAAGCGCCGCGGTGGTACTCGAAACCGGAAGCATGGCCCAGAGGCTGAACGGACGCCCGGTGCTGACGTCTGCAACAATCTGAAAGCCACCACCTCCGGTTCCGACGAAAGACCCAACTTTTCATCCTTCCGAGGTTGGTAAAATGAGCATTAACTCGTTAGTAATAACATTTGTCATTTACATTGCATAGAAAAAGCAGACGTGTATTACGAAGCTCTATATAACAGATTGTTATTGCAATTATGCTGGCGTCTCCACTCTATAAGAGCGGAGAAGCCCCCCCCCCCACACACACTGCTGCAAGAAAGCTGTAAAAAAAAAAAAATGGCCATAAAAATGATTTTATTACCATTTTACTTTTCCAGCTTTCTGCCAAAAGGAGTGTGGGTGCGGGCCAGTGCATCATTGTTGCCAAGTGATTGGCCGCAGTGAGGAGTGGTCCTGCAGTGTGAATTGCGCATGTAGGTTTGGCCTGCTACCATGCTACGTCCAACCCGGCATGCGCAATTCAACTCTACAACCCACCTGTCTTAGGCAGCAGGGTTGGAGAGCAGGCACAGGGCTGCAGTGCCTTTTGGAGCGCTGAGGCAGCCTGCTCCAGCCAATCTAGACGCTGCTCTGAGCAACGTCCGGATTGGATAAAGTGCAGTTTGCCTTCCTACGTCACCTGGTTCTCGGAGGAGTCAGAGCCGCGGACTGGCGAGCGCGAGGACGTCCTGCAAGGTAAGAGAAACTTTTATGTATTTTTCCTTCCTGACTCTCTGTGTGATTGATTGTGTGTGTTTGTGTGGGTGTGTTTATGATTGTGTCTGCATATGTGTGTGTGTGTTTGTGAGCGTGTCTGAGTGCCCCACCAATTTTTAATATCACTAACCACAGCTGATTATCAGGCTGGCAGTGCCTGTGAGCACAAGACTATAATGATAGCGCACGCAGACGGGCAAAGAGTGTCTGAACATGGCACCAAAGAGAGTATTGTGTACACTTCACTATTGAATGGCAAAATACCCACCTTGCAAGTCATAAAAAACAGCCAATGTTCTGTTGCTTACACAGGGGAATTGAATGTAAATTTTGCCGCAGACAGACGGTACCCAGAGACTGCGTGAAGACTGGGTAAGGGTTGTGAAGGGGGCCGTTAGATCTGCAGAGGCAACTGCGTGTAGACTTCTAGGCTTTTCCAGCAATGTCCCCCTCAATCTGCAAAACAGGTTTGCAATGATTATTTTACACATACCTCTGGAATGCTCTGAACTGTGCCACATGCCTAGGTTCGCTGTTACCCCATCTATCTGAGCAAAGGAGAGAAAAGGCGTCGGCTTTATTAGTTTACAGATGCTTACCTTTCTCCTACAGAACTGATTCACTAGAAGGGGTCTGATGGAAGTATGAGCAAAGTACTCATGCTCACTTCCCCTCTCTCAAAACCTGCGCATTGAATTGGCTTGAAGGAAATCCAGGGCGGAAGTCCACAAACTGGGCCAGCTCAGCAAATCTGGAACATCTGGACCACCTAAGAATATTCCTTCTAACATGTTCGACACTGATGCTGGAGTTTCTGGTGTCCTGTCCAAAGCAGCATTTGGTCAGCCCATCCGCGGGCAATGTGGCCAGTTTTATCTTTTAGGGGCACTTTACTGCCTCCTACTGCGGTAGCGTAGTCCAGTGGTCTCAAACGTTTTGCCCCGCCCCTCCCAGTGAAAAAGAAATCATAGGGCCCCCTCAGAACTTTTCACGAAACCTCTATTAAATTGCCAGCGTTTAAATATGTCTAGACTTATTTAAACATTGCAGTTAAGTTCTGTTACTTTTTTAAAATTGCAATCAAATTCATGATTGGCAAACATACTAGTCTGGTCAGGCAGGCATTACTGCTGTATTCAAGTATGCACAGTGTGATATTTAGAAGGGAACGGGGGGCTCAGAATATTTGGAGTCTCTTTTGACACACACGCCCAGCAGGATATAGATGACCACACATGTTATCGATGGCCCATTACAGAGCGGTTCACTGCTGCTCATGTTTTTCAGTATAACGCTTCTTTTGGCCAGATCTTGGCGACCCCACCACCCTATCACTTGAGGCCCCTCTATCGGGGCACACCCCCCAGTTTGAAGAACCCTGGCCCTGGCGGTTGCTTAGAGTAGTATAGTTGTAGCATAATCCCTAGGCAAGGGATCAGATAAGTCAGAAAGCTGATCTGAACAAGACGGGAATTAGCAAAATGGCTTAGGGTGTTGGTGTGATCTGTCCTGCGGGATCCAGTCCTGACTTGGGAACTTTTAAGTTCAATCAATTAAAAAACTTGAAAGTGTTTTTTTGCATTATTGTTCAGCAACAATTTCTATACGGGTTTAAATGCCAAATGCAACGTTTCGAGACACCTCTATTTTTAACTCTAATTACGAATATTCAGATATAGGTGCTAGTATGTTTTTTGGGGAAAGTTTTATTCAAATTCCTCAAACTGGGGCAAAGGTACCAAAAATCACTTCTTCTTCAATGGACTAACCATATCACCCACAACTATAGAGTTGCCATCATCTCGGTAGCACGTCGCTATATACCGGAGGGGTGGGTATAGAAGGGGGGGGGGTAAATACTTATTTTGCTGATTTTAGTAAGTGGATGCGAGCGAAACTGCAGACAATTCCGCCCTTTTCGCCTGCCTCAGACTGAAAAAGAAAGAGATGCAGGCAGAATGCTCTGTAGAATAAGAATTCCTTATTCCACTTAGTGAGGAATTCATGGAGCGGGGAATTCTTGCGCCGTCTAGCACTGTCAGGGCTGGATAATGTAATTACCTGAAAGGTAATCGTATTATCTTAGGTACACTGGCTTGTCCAGGACAGTGCTTTTCAAAGAAACCTTCCCAGCACAGGAGCTCGTGTTTGGAGCATGCTTGCTAGAGCGCCTAGAAGTCCCAGCAGACAGGTGCGGCACGCAGACTTCCATGCGGGGGAAGTTGCTTCGAGGTCAGGCGTCCGGGAAATGTAATCACCTAAAAGCAGTTCGTTTTAAGTTAAATACAGCTCCAATTCCACTCAGCATATGAAAAAATGATGGCCAAAATTCTAGCATTTCACTTACCACGTGCAAATGCCGCCTACCTCAAATATATACGTAACAGAGCATCAATAGCTCTGCCGTAATTATTGTAAGTCCAAAGGAAAGCTTTTTTTTTTTTTTTGCTAATTACAGTTTCCCTGTGTATCAAATCTGCACGAAACCTTTTTAAAAAGTGGACTACTTTGGCCCTGATAAATGACGACACCGCAGGGTACGTTATTTATCAGGTGCGATAAACACCACCTATGACGAGTTTATGAGGAACAACATGCAGATTTTGGTGTTTAGTGCACCCAAATCTGCATGGTACTGTAAATATTGTGTGTTTCCCCTGTTAAAGTTTGGCAACTTTGACCTGCTGAAATTTAATGAGATAGTGGAAAGCAGGCCACTAAGCAGAATTACAACTGCTTTTTGGGTGTCCACTAACATCCAGCACAAGCTGTCTGTTTGCAAAAAGATCTACTGTGAGCTTACAGTGGGCTTTGAGCCCAGCAATTGCTTACCATTGGTTGCTATATTTTCAGTCTCATTTGCTTGTTTTTTTTCCGTTAGCTTCTGTGAGCTTCCCCTTCCTCTTGTTGTGTTTGCCCCTCCCTTGGAGCATGGCCTTATTACTTGTGCCCTTCTACTGCTTACTTTCCAGGCACTACTTCTTTATTTTTGGTTAAGCATTCCATGAGTGTGAATGTGTTTTCCAACTGTCTCCCTCATGTACTTCTCTTCTCCTCTCCTCTCCGACGTGCTCAGTGTTGCTTTCTCTGTCCTCTGTGCCTCACCCCCAACCCTTCTGTGTGGGACTTGCCCTTTTGTACTTCTCGCCCTGTTGCTTTCTTGCCTGTGAGATTATACCCCTGCAGGGGTTGAGCAAGATGGCGGTCGCGTGAAGTGGCTGAGAGCAGCAGATCGCGGGAGAGAGATGCCGATCGCGCTGGGGAGAGAGCATCAAACCGCAAGCTGTTAGTCGGAAGCGCTTCGGAAAAATAAAGCTCAAAGTATAGCACAGTACAGCGCGGGATGTAATCGCAACTTGAACATTTGAACATTTGAATAGACTTGAACAATTTGAACGATGGAATAATGCTCCTTGAACCTACTGGCTCCAGAGCCCCGCTCCTGTGGACGTTGGCCGCTGCCGCAGTTCGTTCATCTCGCCGCTGGCGTTCCGTTGCTGTTTGGGGGAGGAGACTGTGTAGCGGAGCGGAACTCCGCGCGAGCCTGGTCGCTGGAGGTAAGGAGCCGAGCAAGATTCGGGACTGGGAGCCGCGTTGTCCGTGTCCCAGGAGTGACATCTCTATGACCAGGAGGGCTCGTACGACGAGACCGGTCACGATGCCCCCAAAAACTGCTAGGGCAAGCCCGGGGACACAGAAAACGAAGGGAGGGCTGGTAGGCGGATCAGGGCAGGAGGGACTGGCTCACTCCACTAGAACGATCTCCCCCCTGGCTCGGAAACAGCGGATAATTGGGAAGACTCGTCAGGCTTCTTCCACCATGCTAACGGATATGTTTGTTAAATTAAGTAAGGAGAAGAGGGGGGATGGCAGTCAACATCAGATGTCCCCAGGGAAAACACAGGAGCCGGCTCTTAGTGTAGGCGGAGAAGGAGCGGATAAGACACATTCTTTAGATGTACCTCTAGTTGAAGGAGAACCGGTGGGTGGTGTCTTGAGCGGTGCATCCGTGGATTCACCCAATACTAATAATATCTCGGCTGTGCACGAAGCATTGGCTTCCATGAAAGCGGACGATGTCATAAACACAGGCATTCAACCCACCTGCAGCATTGGCCCCTCTGAACTCGGTAATGAACAGCAGGGCAAGGAACAGGATAACTATGCAGTCTGTGAATCCCTCGAGTCTGTTTCTAGGGAGTCAGCCCTAGAAGTAGAGAGGCTGGGACAGGGGCAGGGGCCAGCTGAAAAAGAAAAAGTACCAAGTGAATGCTTCTTTTCAGTATCTGAAGATGCTGAATGGTCAGACGAGGAGGAAGAAGAAGAAGATCAAAGCATTGTATTGGATGGCAGTACTCGGGGTACAGGAAGTGATCAAGAATCCGAGCCACTCACTACCACAGTACGGCCTATTGTTGGCCCTAAAAATTTCAAGAGTCAGGTTAATCAGGAGCTTAGATGGGAAGACTCGTCGGACAGGCCACTACAGGGGAATCTCACCCTAGAGGCATCTCAGGCATCACTACTGGAACTAATTCATCAAGAAATCGTTGCTCACCGCGAGGAGACCCGCCAGGATAGTAAGAAATCACAAGCAGCTATGAGAAAAATGCAGGGAGCTGTGAGGAAACTATCCAAGGCATGTACAACATTGGGCGACAGGGTCTCTAATTTGGAAGAAAGGATTGTAGCTACAGAAGCTCAGGCCACTGAGGCAGTGGCCAAGGCGGATGCTCATAACTCGCAGCTTTCGGATATACAGTGGAAGCTCGAGGATATGGAGAACAGATTGAGGCGGAGCAATCTCAGGGTCTTGGGGATTCCTGAGGGGTCCGAAGGCCTAGATGTCAGAGCTTATGTTATTAAACTGTTTGGTCAAGCCTTTCCCGAGCTATCTAGCTGGAACTGGTCTTCGGAAATACAGAGGGTGCATCGAACCCCGTTCAGAGTACGTAGAAATACGAAAGAGGGCGACAAGCCGAGAGCTATCCTGATTTTTTTTGGAAACTTTGTTTTAAGGCAATTGATTGCCGAGATGGCGAGGCCGGATATGAGAATATCTAGTGAAGGGGTGACTTTCTTTGTTCGCCCGGACTACTGCCATGTCACGGTAGAAAGGCGATGGAGACTTCGGCAGCTCATCAAACCTTTTCAGGACAAAAAATTTCAAGCCTATCTGATTAATCCAGCCCAGTTGAAAGTTATTAAGGAAGGGAAGATTAATTATTTCTCCTCTGAGATTAAGGCGAAGGAGTTTCTTGATGCATTAGGTTAACGGGGTCAATGGGGAGTGCTGAATTAAGGGAATTAATTCAAGTATTGTATTTTATCAGGTTGCCGATGAGCATAGGGCTTGGTTTGTTTCTTTTTCTCTCTCTCTCCTTCATAATGTAATGGCCTTAACGGCCTTTGAGAAATGTCTGGTTCCTGAGTGCATTTTGGCATTATGTCTCTCTCTCGCGACCATGCTCGCATCACATGCTCAGACTCTACTGAGCGCCTCAACTATGGGTAAGGTGCAGGGGCGTAGGGGGGTGTGGGGGGGGTTTGGAGGTGGGGAAGGGTTGGGGGGAGGGGGCTGGGGGGAGCAGGGGGGGAAAAAAATTAAAAGAGAGTTTATCTGGTGTGGTAGGGAGGTATTCCAAATAGAAAATAGTAGATGTAGTAAAGGCTATATGTGCTGGGGGTCTTGCCTTTTTTTCTTTGGGTTTGTGCATAATTTTGTGTTGAATTCATTTGGGTGCTTTGTGGTTAAGGAGGTTTTAAAATCATGAGAATGGCTAATATCAATATTTGTACTGTTAACGTCAACGGGCTGAACAATCTGAAAAAGCGTCAAAATTTGTTTCATTTTATTGTATTTAACAGGTTAGATATAATCTGCATACAAGAGACTCATCTACCTTGGGCTAGTCGTAATTTACTCTGTATGAAAGGGTTTGATATTATAGCCTGTACCACACAAACTTCCAGTGTAAGGGGGGTCGTAATCCTAGGTAGAACGTCTTTGGGAGGGGCAAAGAGGGTAAAAAGTGATAGAATGGGTAGGTGGGTGATCGCAGAAATGAATTTTGGCTATACAATTTGTTCAATATATGGTTCAAACTGCGATGACCCGGATATATTTGATTTGTTGGAGGAAGAATTAGCGGACTGGCCAACTCCATTGATAGTATGTGGCGACCTAAATATTTCTATTGATGGACATAATTCACAGAATTATTCTGGGCGGAAGCCGAGGGTTTTTAGGGCTCTTTCCTCCCTTATTAGATCTCATGGGCTGGAGGATGTTTGGGGTACTAGGGAATCACAGAACCCGGGCTATACTTATTTTTCACACCCGTTTCAAAAGTATACCAGACTTGATTATTTTTTTATTTCATCGTCAGCAGTGAGCAAGGCTGGTATTAAGAAGCTCCCCAGAATAATATCTGATCACAATCCTTTAATTCTTTCTTGTAGTATAGATATGGCAGGGCGAACCCGCGCCAATTGGACCTTCGAAAGAAGACTACTCTCTGATCATAGATTTATAGATCATATTTTAAAATGGACCAAGGAGTTCTTCGATGCCAATCGATATAGCACCTCAAGGAATGTCGTGTGGGAAACTTTTAAGGCGGCATTTAGAGGGGAATCAATTAGCTGCTCAGTGAATTTAAAGAAAGCAGATAAACTGGAGCTGGAAAGGTTAATGATAGATTTAAGTAAAGCAGAGGAGCTCCATGTGAGAGATATCGGAAGTGGAATAGATGGCTCGGAAAGTGCAAAAAGTTTGACTATTATTAAAGCTAATATACAGAGATTAGTTACACAGAAGGAGGTAGGTGAGTATCAGGCTTCCAAGGCCAAGCGCTATGAGACAGGTGAGCAAGCAGGTAGGATTCTTGCCCTACGAATAAGACAGGACAGAACGAGGAATGTAATCTCAAACATACAAGAGGATGGTAAAAATTATTCAGAGCCTCAAGACATCCTCAGAGTCTTTAAAAATTTTTATCAAAAACTGTATGACTGTGAGGATCTCCCTATCGATCAGCAAGATCATCAAAGATGTGAGTTTGATAATGGAGGTAGAGTTCTTGATGAATCATTGAGGGAAAAACTGGATAGAGACATTACTGAAAGGGAAATTAAGGATGCCTTGCATGAGCTGGCTGTCGGGAAGGCGGCAGGCCCCGATGGAATTCCCCTAGAAGTCTATAAGAATATTGAACCTGAGATTGTTCCTATCTTGTTGGATTTGTTTAACGGTATCCTGTGTACAGGCATTATCCCCGATTCATGGAAAGAGACAAATGTAATTATTTTCCATAAAAAAGGCAAACCTAAGGAAAATCCAGGCTCGTATAGGCCTATATCACTTATTAATGCAGACACCAAACTGTATTCCAAAATTTGGGCCAAAAGATTGGGGGGGGTTATTGGCGGTCTTGTATCCCCCTGGCAGCATGGGTTTGTGCCTGGGCGGGGCACGACAGATCATATACGGAGAGCAATCGCTCTGTTCGACGCTCACGCTGCCAGGGGGGGCGAGATGGCCATGATCCTCCTCGATGCAGAGAAGGCCTTTGACCGCGTAACCTGGGACTATCTTTGGGGTATTCTTGAAGATAGAGGATTTGGTACAAAAGCGGTTAACGCTATCAGAGCCATGTATAAAGATCCGGTAGCTAGGGTATCGGTGATGGGGGAGAGTTCTGAGAAAATTAGGATCAGGAGAGGCACCCGTCAGGGTTGTCCCTGCTCCCCGATACTCTTTGCGCTATATATAGATCCTCTGATCTATAGAATCCTGAATTGTCCATTGATTTGCCCAGTGATCGTTAATGGGTATAGTAATAAGCTGTTGGCTTATGCCGATGATCTGGCGATTCTTACGACCCATCCACAGCAGGCGATGACGGCACTAGTGGAGCTGGCAAGAGAATTTGGTAGAAGATCTGGGTACCTGTTAAACGAGGGGAAGACCCAGATTATTGGGACAAATAACATCATTAAGTCAGATAATAGATATGTTGATTCTGCAGTATATTTAGGGGTGAGGATCAATGCAGCAGTAGACAAGATTAATGCAGAAAACTACGGTCCGCTTATTGGCTCAATAGAAGCGGAGTTAAAAAGATTAGACGTTCTACACCTATCCTTGGTGGGGAGGGTGAATGTCCTCAAAATGGCAATGTTCCCCAAGATTCTTTATTTGTTTCGTGCTATCCCCCTACTGCTGGAGGAAAAATTACTGAAGAAGTTGGAATCAGTTTTCAATAGGTTCATATGGCAATATGGGAAAACAAGACGATCTTTGATGCTCATGTCTCTCCCTCACGATAGAGGTGGAATGGCCCTCCCAAACCTTCGTTTGTATCATTATTCTTCCCAGTTAGCTCAAATGTCAATTTTATTCCAATTAAACGATAATTTACCAGGGATTCAGGGAGATAGTCAGGTCCCCCCAACTATATTCGAGCTTTTATTGGGGAAGAAGGCTGTAGGGCTACTATTGATGGAAGTCGATCGTAGATATTATTCAAAGGTGAGGCTCAAGATTGTAAGTGGGATATGGGGGATGTGGAAAGCTATTCAAAAGCTGCTAGAGATTCCTAAAATCAATACATATTTGTCTTTATGGAATTCTAAATTGTTTCCACGTTTGGATACAGGTATGCACTTTCAATTTTGGAAAGAGCATGGAATCAGGACCATCGGGGATGTGTGGGAAAGTGGAGCGGTTATTGGGTTTGATGTAATCCAGGTCAAATTTGGGGTACCACCAACTCACTGGCTTTTTTATAGTCAGTTATTTCGGTTGTTAAGGGCAATTAGACCGAAAATTACTGTTACTACATGCTGCCCGTTACTGGATTACATAGGGAAAGGGGGAAATAAAATTAAATATATTTATAATCATCTCATGGTGGGTGTACAGGATGATATGGAAAAAACCGAACATGCATTATCCATCAAGTTAGACAACCCGGATGTGGATCTTGATTTAGCGCTTATATTAAACAAAAAATTGCTACGTTCATCTAATTTAAGGGCACAGCATTTTAAAACACTGTTTAATCTGTACTTTACTCCAGCCAAATTGTTTTCGTGGGGACTGGTGGAGAATGATAAGTGCCCTAGGTGTCAGACTGGCCCAGCAGATTTATTACATATGTTTTTCGAATGTGATAAGCTATCCTTGATACTTAGAGAAATCTCAGATTTTTTGGCTGGATTGTTAAAATGTAGAATTGTTCTATCTTCTACGCAGGTGTTGGTAGGTGTAGATAGCAAAGCTGACTTGTCTAACCCTGCTGAAGCACTGGTATTTGTATCGGTTGCCGTGTTGCGCATACTTATTTCAACAGGATGGAAAGATCTTTCTCCCCCAACCTTTCAAATGTGGATGGCCAGGCTCCTAGCGATACACAATATTGAGTCTTGCCTATATGATCAAAAGGGGGAAAAAATAAGGGAAATGGGTAGAAATATGTGGGCTCCTCTTGATAGCTGGAGAAGATCAAACTGATGACTTATGTTGTGGTTATTTCCTGATTTTGTATTATGTAATTTCGTTTTTTCTTCTTCCTTTTCTTTCCTTAATTGTTTGTTTGTAGAAGAATGTGTATATATTCTACCATTGGTTATTTGTAATGACTGATTGGATTACCATGTACACCAGGAAAAACTCTCAATAAAAAAAAAAAAAAAAAAAAAAAGAGATTATACCCTTGCTTTTCCCCGAGCTTCACTTTACTATCACACCCTTGTTGTGTACTTCTTTCCACGCCTTCGTGCCGCTTCCATCCTTTATGTTGCTTCCACACACCTGTGTTATTTATCACAGTATGTTTATTTATTGATCGGCTAGAGTTCGTTACAAAAAGCAGGACTATATCTGAATAATAAAGCTGCTTATGAAAGTCAACTATTTAACTGCCTAAAATATATTTTTCATGTAATTACAGTCTGCATATTGGCATGTTCATTTCAACAGTACATATTCCACATTTATTCTACACATCTGCTCTCTTTCATAAGAAGTCTCAAGAGACTAAGGTTTCAAAACATGGCTGTGGGAAAGATGATGGTGTGACCAAGTATTATAAGGAATAAAATACCATCTATTGTGCGACGTAAAGTATTGCCAGTTGCCTCACAGTTCTGTTACATTCTAAAGGAACGTAGTCAATTACCTTCTTTCCTATATGGTTATTCCACTCCTAAGTGACTTACAATATCCTTAACATCCCTGGCAACCTTCTGCGGACTTAAATCAAATGCCATCTAATGCTTCGTTGGGCTACGCCCAGTAACTGCTCATAATAATTCTTGCTTTCCTCCTGAGTTCTCCATATCATACATCTCCAAGAAATGTGTGTTTGTTTTTTTCTCACTGGCCATCTCGTCACACTTCAGTGCTCCCGAGTGGTTCACAGACAGCGAAAAAACAACAAGAAGGGAGGGAAAGCGCGAACCAACCACACACAATTAACCTTCACTTTAATTTCGACCTCTTCGCTAGAGCGGAGGCGGGGGACGGAGTCTCTGTGCTTGGTGAGCGCGAGATCTGGCCAAGAACCTGTGGAGACAACATGGCCGACGTGGCCATCTCACGCAGCATGGTTTTCTGCAAGGGCAGCGGGTCTAGCACTGCCAGTGCTCTGGGGCTAGCTTGTAAGGGCAGTAAGCATACTGCTGAAGGGAACAGAGCCAACGGTTTATATTCCAAGCGCAAACCTGGACTATTAACAGAGGTCCAGCCGCGGCCCGTGCATGTAAGAGCGGTAGGGCGGTGGGGCCGGGTGAGGGGGTATTTCGACAGACGACAAAGAGGGAAAATTAAATAGTTAATTTTCTCTCATCGTCATCTGTCAAAACCCCCGCCCCCCCCCACCCGGCCCACCGCTCTTACCTGCATGGGCCGCGGCTGCAAAGGCCTCACCTTAAGAGAATATCTGGAATGTCAACAAAGGCTCCACCTTCCGAGGGAGCTTTTCCACCTCACTGCTTTTCTTGTTTTTTCTCCATGCAGTGACTTCACCATTGTCCAAGGTTTATATTTTGTTTGGAAACAAGTAAACCAGCCAGTCGCATCTTACAGGTGCAGGGACTGATGGAGCATGGTTACTTGGGCCTGAGCTACTTTGCACATTTCTGTAACTACAACCTTCGCTGAAGTCTCTTGTTCGGCTCAAGATTTACCTGTGTGGTTTGCAAGCTGCATTTCACTTAGAGTCGCTTGGTCTTATACATGCTACCTTTGCTCTAGATTTGCCTTTCCCACTCCCTCACACATGTACACCGATCGTTATTGTTAGTGGTATCTGAGTGCCTGCAAACTCTCAATCCATCCACCCATTTTGCACTGGTGCAGTGTGGTGGCATTCATTGAAATTGCATTTATATAGTGCTTACTACCCCTGTCAAGGCGTTGAATATGAACTTTAGACAGCAGCCTCTTACCCACTGCCCTTATTCGTTACTATGACCAGTTACAAGCACCCTTCAGCGCATCTTACCCAACTGCTGGAAAATCTTTTTTTCCCATAACGGCACATCGTTACAGAAATCAAACTTTGATTTTTGTTTCTGCAGCAGGTGCCTTATCCTCCCCAAGCTATCTTAAAAAGATCACCATTGGTAATCACAACACTTTTAATATCACATTTTTATTTGTTACCATTTTCTGGTGGGGCTGAGGATAGACTTGGCACCTTATTGACATTCAGCTCTTCTTCTGCTAACGCGATTTTTTAAAATTTACATTTACAACACTGAATCAAAGAATGCAATGCCTAATCTTTGCGCTAAATTTAATTTCCTGGCTGCTTTTTTTGAAATAACTGCATTCCAGTTGATTTAGCATAGCATGACATCTCCGGGATACACTCAATTGGTAAACTATGGGTTTTAAAATGTCTCCGCATGATCGTCAACTTACCAAAATGCCAGGGTAAGTGACATCACATGCCTTTTGACGCAGTGACATCATTTGTCCTTGGACTCAAGATGGGCACAGCTAGATCCACAAAGTTACCACTCACCTGAAGAAGGCATCAGGAATATATCCTCACCCCTATCTCCCAAGGGAAGAGTGAGGCTCAGGCCTATAGAAGAGTTGGACCATTAAGTAAATGGACAGTGAAGTTCTGAAGAAGAGTGAGGATCACATGGGTAGAATAATTCACACAAACAAGTGAGGCCAGAAGGATATTGATGCCCAGGTCCCTTAAAGAAAGTGGTCTTTGTGTTGAGTTAGGCCTAGCCCAGGGAAGAGTGAGGCTCAGGGAAGAGTGAAACCGCAGGGAGAACGAGGCCCTGGTGGACAGCGAGGCCTATGAGGAGAATATGGCTCAGGTGTAGGGTGATGCAGACCAGTGTGAGCTTAAATGAGTTAAGCGCAAGACCGTGAGATACCTGGGGGAAGTGAGTACAATGTGGGTGGAGCGGGACCCATCTGGGCATAGTGAGACCAAGGTCTGGCAGCAAAATTGAGTCCTCGGGCCCACAAATTTTCCAAATCTAGAAGTTGAATAGCTAATCAAGTCTTAGTCTAGGTTTCACTTAGCATTCTGATAATTGTAGTCCTGATTTTATACTGGGGTAAAATTACTACAAGTTCCACAATGCCAAAGCAACATGGACTCAATGTGCACTTCTCTCATGGTCCTAGGAAACAACGGAATGTTGAGAAAAACAAAGAGGTTGTAGCCTCTGGGTAAGGGTGAGGTCCATAGGAAGAATGATTTTAATGGCCAGAGAGTGAAGCTCAAGGATCAGTGGGAGGTCCAAGGAGGAGAGTGAGACTTGAGATGGAGGGGGAAGACATTCTAGGTTCACTTTGTCTATAATAATGCATTGTTTTAATTTGGCACCCCAGATCAGTTTTTTTATATGTGCTAAACGTAAACTCAATTTAAATGTGTTCAATGCATCAATCTCAAAAACAAGATGATGAATATCATGATGATGAGCGTAATTTATAAAGCACGCAGATGCTCCTAAGTCAGTCCCGGTGCAAGTCTATCAGCAATTCGGTTAATACTGGGTGAAAAGCCATGTTTGTAACTTCTTTTTTTAAAGTCTGCTCCAAGTTCTCCTGCCAAAGGCCCAAGGGAGGTTTATTCCACTCCGCAGGACTAAGGAAGGAGAAAGAACACCCTCCGATCCTAGCCTGAGAAATTCAAGGGACCTTTACTAAGGCTCTTTTCCTGTACCAGAGGTTCCTATCAGGGCTGTAGAAATGGATTCTGCCGGACAAGTAGCTTGGGTCAATCTGATGTAAAGCAAGAGAAATCAGCACCAGAGTCTTAAACAAAATTTGTTTCCTAACATGGAGCCAGTGCAGAGTGTGGAGGTGCTTAGAGACCCCGATTCTCTGAGGAAGTTTAAGTATAGTTGTGTCGCAGCATTCAGGACCACCTGTAGTCTCTGGATGACATATCCAGCTGTCCAAGATACAGTGTGTTGGAGTAGTCCAACCGAGAAGTAAGGAGGGCCTGAATAACAGTTTTCCTGTGGAAAAGACAAGAAGAACAGGAAAGGATAAGTTAGCCCTGCCAATATTTGATGTTTCGATCCCTACCAGGGTAGGGGGAACTTCATCAGGACACAACAAATTATGCGTGAAAGAAAGCCTGCATGTCACAGAAGACAAAACATGTCAAGACTTGTCTATAAGGAATATCCAGAGAAAACCTCATCTAAATATAAAAATCAGATTCGTGAAGGGATAATGGCTTGTGGAGTGACAGGAATAATGTCCAACTAGGAAATACAGTGGGATTCTTAGATGGTCAATGCTGTCCGTGGTAAAGTCCCGCCAAACACAGGAGCAGCACGTTTCAGAGCTGAGACCAGCCCATGAACAGTCTTCCGTCTTAGAAGAACTCGTTGTGTTGTGTCCTGATGATGATCCGGTACTCTGGTAAGGACCAAAATGTCATTGACTTGAGTACCTTAACTTAACTTGTTCACTTGTTATTATTTAAAATGAGCAAAGGAACTTTTGTATTTGTGGCTTTTCATTCCTTGTACTGTAGCGACAAGTTATGTAATGCATGAGTTCCGAAAGTCACTTGATTTTTTCTTTTTTCTGCTACATATTGTCCCACTTCTATGGTTCTCCTATATTTTTTGATGAAATAAATTTATAAATCTCCATTTGGAAATCAAAATCATCTACATCATTGTATCTCTGTGTGTTATTACTTTATATAACTCCTCTTGTTCCTGTAAAAAAAAGAAAAAAATCATTGCATCAGCCATCTTGGAACAGTAAACGCATGATAAAGTATCTACAAACCTTCCAAAGATGGCCTCCCATTCAAGCAGTGCCCACACAGAATGCTGCGAATCGCAAGCAGCAACAGGGAAAGCAAGCAGCCTGGCGACAGTATGAGGTCACCTTACCAAAAATCAATAGCATCACAAAGCTAAAAAAATTAGTTTCCAACACTAAAATAAAAAAGTCAATAAAAGAAAAGATTGGCACTGAAGCTATCTACTTTGTTGGTGGATGTGCACTTGTGCACCAGCTACACACGGTCACTCACAGTGAGGAGAGCCAAAGGCTGTGGTGGGTGGAAGCAAATGATAATTTAATAGCACAATTACTGAAGACCACTGACCCAAAACCCCTCTATTTATACATATCTTTCTGTTTTGTTTTAAAGAATTGCTTTTGGAAAACATTATATTGGCGAGACAGTAGACAGACGTAAAAAGAGCTCATACTTCCTGAGCAGTATCCAGCATTAAACTACAATAAACAAAGGGTGCAGATCTTTCAATCTGACCATTGACAGATTTGTTTACAAAAGTTCGATCTCGAAACACATAAAAGAAAAGCAGAGAAAATAAAGTTTAAGGTGCCAAAATTATAGGAAGGAGAACACTGCTTAAAAATATGAATGAGATTTTGATGCCGTACATGAAAGAGGTGGGAGGGTTGGCAAGCTGGTTTCTAATATCTTCTAATTTAATTAAAGATTACAAATAAAAGAAGTGAGAGATAAAAAGATTGAGACAGGATCACAACATTGTCTCCACGCAGGGAAGGTAGAACTGGACCACTTCTGCAGATACCAGGGTTGACAATGTAGATGATAGACCTCGTCTTAATTGCCTTCGCTGTAGAGTGTTTTCAAAGGACGCCAGACTCGACCTTCCAGGTTGAGAAACAATCCCATCATGAGGTGAGACAGAAGGGGCTGTCCCTGAAGGAGGTACCAGCAGCTGTCAGCTCACAGGAGAGGCCCATGCATTATTGATGCTCTCCGCCACGCTGCCAGCTGTGCGCTGGAACTGGCGAAGACCCCTTTCAGGTTTGCAGCCACCCTCCTGGCTTGCACTGAACTATTCATCTCAAGGTCAGCTCCTCAGGGTGCCCAACTTTAAAGGGTCCCCAACGGTCGCTTCGGGGACGCAAAAGCACCAACTCATTAAAGATACAGTGCAGCAGTCATAGATCAGGATTGTTGGTCCGCGTGGACCACAGCGCATAGACTCATCTGCCCATACCAATAAAAATTTACTTCTTCTCCTAAAACAATGTGCTTTTTTGAAGCATGATTTTAGCTGTTGCCCATTAATGCTTAATCTTACGATATGTTCATGCTATCTGGCATTTAAAGAGAAAGGCAACTGTTCACCTACACTTTTGTCTCTAGCTTTTGTCAGGCAACTGTAAACCAATACAGTGTTCCTCTGAAGGTTTTAAAGCAACTCCCCACCAACAGCTTCACAGTGAGATTTTTACTCTATGTTACTCTAACAGTAATTCATTAAAAAAATATGAGATACAATATTTAACGCCACTTAATACAAATGTATACTATTCAGTAATTAATATCATGCTTTGCTAAATTTATTACTGAACAAAGATGAACATTTTGTTTGTCCTGTCTCAAGCTCCTACAGTAGGCAAGCCAATGAAAATCATGCACTTTCAATTTCACCTTCTCAGCAAAATTGACAAATGCCAATCCTGGGGATAGTGAAACACTGATTTTTCAGACATCAGAATAGAGGAAATGGCATGCAAGGCTCCCACTTCTGCCGATCGGTCTGTCTTAGAACATAGACACAACAAGTGTGTGCCTTGTACCTCGTGAGTATGGAGGTCTCCAGGGGCCATCCTTTGCAATTCCCCCCTCATGCTCAAAATCTGCGATGGCTTCCTCAAAACTCTAATATGACCAGAGCTCCATTACTTTGCCTTCCATTGCAAAAATCAATCAGTTAGTTCCCGGGTTAAAGAAGCAGCCCCTATGAGACCTAATGTAATGCATGGACAGCTGGAACATTAATTCCATGAGCTCTACATAGTAGGGAATGAACCTGACCCCCCCCAGATGCACACACTCCAGGTCAGCCAACCAGTGATGGACATGCATGCAACATCACTTCGACCCAATGGGGATCCTGATGCCTACACATTTTATTCTTGCAGGTCTGAGAAGAACTGCATTAAAAATTAGGAATTTTAAAATGGATATAAATATTTTACTTGATCAAATAACGTCACATAGCATTTGATACGAGGCTGGGCCACAGAGCATCTTAGAGGTAGACAAATCAGATAAAACTCTGGCATCTGAGTTTGTATGACACATGAGCAAGAAGTATATTACAATCATGACCCTCTGTTTCCTTAACAGAAAATTAATTCCATTCCCCCTTTCCAAGTAACTTTGTTCCTCTAATACCCTGCTTTCTAAAGTCCGTAGGATCAAATACACACTAGCTAGTGCAAGAACCTTTTCCACCTTAGATCCTCACCTCTGGAATTTAATTCTCATCCAAAAAATCAAAACACTTTCCGCAAATGGCTGAAGACTAGCCTGTTTCCATGATAGCAGCACAGTCTAGAGCCCCTCACTGTTGTGAAAGATGGTAAGAGGATAATGTGTCTCTAAGGTGTAAAGAGCCCACATGGGTGAACAAGTATTATATAAATACCATTAAAGTTATGGTACAGTAAAAAACATAGGACACATAACGTCGACATCTAACCTTCCTCAACAATAAAAGCTGTCAGTAGTTTGCAAGCCCTGGAGAACATGGGATTCCTGTTTCCTCAGCTGCTTCTCCTTCTGTGCCTGAGCACACCTTAACACAGTTTTGTGACACTTTAACTGTTTGTGCTGCTTAAAATCTTAATCTACACCATGCTGTGGTTTTCTTCTACCCTCAATGTACCGGGCTCTGTACGTGTACAGCTGTGTGAATGTATTGTCAAGGTATGCCATTAAATGACGTTTGATTAGTACCCACTGTGGGGGGAGTAAGAGGTCAGAGATGCTCAGATGTGCCACTGGTGTATTCTCAAAAAGACAATATCCATCACTTTGATAGCATGACACACAAACAAGATTTACAGGGACCTCCTATATTAAGGGAGGGTGCAAAGCAGAGGTGCATCTTTTATTTATTACACATAATATTCCCCGCGGGGGATATTCCCTAAAAACGTACGTTGGCCCTCACGCTATGCAGTATAACAATTCATCATTGGACCTCTCCCCATTACAGCTCTGAAGAGATAACCACTGCGTGATCTCCCTGGAAGTCTTAAGGGGGTTCCAGAGTTTATTATATGCCTACCAACCAGCGAGGTAACTGGGACCTATTCAAATAAAAAATGTGAAAGGGGTGGTGTGTGTTGCAAACCCTATATTCACTTAAACTCCTTTAAACATAAGTAAAAGTAATGCACTCAAGATACTTCACAATGCAAACCCTCAGTATAGAGTTGACATATTTCTGCCCCCTTGTTAATGGTTTCATCCAGGTCCGGGCTGTTCATCAGGCCTGTATTTGCTGGCCTGATGGTGAATTAATTACTCCAGGAGCAGTTGTTTCTTTTTGTCTTTTCTTTTCCTTCTTAGGCCATAAACAACATTTTGAGAGCCAACACCTCAGGGGCTTGGGTTAGGTGCGAGGAGGGTGGAAGCAGTGCTGATGAAGGGCCACACCCCATACCTCATGCACCATCAGCTCTGTCATCTGATACACCCTTGGGGCTGAACTGACAGCACTGAAATGACACAATGTAAACCTCTTGGGCTAAGGCAGAAGCACTTGTAAAAGGTCCGCCTGCACAGGATGAGACCTTGCAGTGCATAGGGGGCATCACTTATGTTATTCCTAAAGATGGACACACCACCTGGGCATCAGGACTAGCACAAGTAGTGACAGGTATATCGTGCTGGCATGGTAGTACCAACCTCCTGTCTTGCATCATTTTCCTCCAAAGCGTCTCAAGTCATTTAAGTGTGAGCCTTATCTGAGGACCAATTTCACCTTTGAGCTCAGCCACTGCTTGTGTTGTGGTTGCAAAGGATCTGCCACAGCAGCATTTGGGTGAGCAGGCCATCTAACTTTAAACAAGGCAGTAGGACCTTACTCTAGATAAGAGTTTTTATCCAGAATTGTTTCTTTGAATTGTGTTTGGGTGTTCAGATGAGGTGATCCACTCAATGGAATTTGAAGAGATGAAAAAACTGGAATCCACAGCCCTAAAACTGAAATTCTTCTATTGGTAAAAGCAGCCGCGGCCCGTGCAGGTAAGAGCGGTGGGGCCGGCTGGGGGTGATTTCGATGGGCGATGACAATGGAAAATTAAATAAATAAGTAATTTTCCCTCGTCATCGTCCGTTGAAATACTCCCCCTCCTAGCCTCACCACCCCACCGCTCTTACCTGCACGGACTGCGGCTGGGTAAAAGACACACTCTCCTGGGGCAACCATTAGTGGCCTCTTTCCCTTGGGCTCCCCCCATAAATAGGCCTCCTTAAGAAATCGAAGAGTCATTGTGGATAGCACTCTGGCCTTTGACACGCAAGCTAAATAGGTTGTTGGCACCTGATTCGGGCCACTGAGGAGACTTAAACCCATTCATGGCCTTTTTGATTCCAGTACCAAACAAACTATCATTCAAGCAGTAATTTTTCCCCAACTTGACTACTGTAAGTTAGAAGACTCCAGCTTGCCCAAAATGCAGCAGACCATGTGACCTACTAGGAAACATTCAGTGTGGTGTGTGAGTATCAAGAGGATGGCACGACTATTCTCAATGCAGATTTGCCACTGCATAGAGGGGTGTCTATATCACAGAATGCCAGAACGATAGAGTTTCACCTTGTTGACATATACGATAAACTGAATTGTTCTTGGGGTTAGAACTTTCTAGTATCTACCATTTTTCCATGCCACACAAGTGTCATACTGGGCAGTGGTTCTCCTGTGGGCCATCTTATATATGGGGAGGTGCTTGGTTGGTGTTGTGATTGTGTTGCATTGTACTGATATTTGTATAACTCTTTCCCACCCCTTGCGAGGCCCAAAGCACAAGCTGTCGTTCCCTCAGAAGAAGTGAACAGCCATCCTTTACTGCTCTTCAGAATTCGAAGTGAGTTGAAAGAAACCATATTTCAGTGCCCAAAAGGTTGCATCCCCTATGCAAGGCTTTCACTGCTTAGGGATAATCATTAGAGGTTCCGCCTTTCATCTGAATTTCCTTCCTGAAACTTTTGTTGCAGAAAGATCAGATCTACAACATTGTGTGGACTTTGCATCATTGTCCTGTGTGTTGAAAAGAGGGCCTTTGAGATCTGTCTGGCCACGTGGTGCCAAAGGAGGGCTTCGGATGCCTGCGTGGTATGATCCCGTTTTTGAGGGCAAGGGGAAATCTGGCGATGAGGTAAAGGATTTGCTGGAGCCTGCATAGAAGGAAGGCTGGAGACCAGGCGCGCAACGCCCATAGGGCTCAAAGGGCTTCGGCCCCCCTCTGCCCCCCGTTGTGTGTGTCAGCGCAGGCTGAGACAGCTTCCCGGGAACACACAGACAGTTTTTGAGTTCATCACAGCTGCACACGAGTACTTCACATATCTTTAAAAGACCATTTACGTGTTAACGAGACTTTGTTGTTTTTTCACCCCTTCATCTCCACTCTGCCTATTGCTGGAAGAATTACCCCCCCCCCCCCCCCCCGAAATTATTAGTAGCCCCTCCCGAAATGTGGATCTAGTTGCGCCTCTGCTGGAGACCCCTGTAAATGCTGCTGGTGCAGTCTAGCTAGGACTCGGAAAGCCAGAGTGCGATAATAGGCTCAACTGGTAAAAACTTGTGCCTCAGAATCCTCAATGTCTTGAACGAGGATTTAATCCCCTGACAGACCATGAGGTGTTACTGAGACATGGGTGTCCGTGATCACTCAGATGAACTTTTTCTTGGTGACAGAGGCAGGAGTTGCTCCAAGCAAACAAACGGCCAGGCATGGTGGTACCCCATCTCCAGAGTTCCGCTTTGCATGCATTGACTTTCCCTTTAATTTGTCAACTGTTAGACGGTAAGACCCAAGTGTGAAGATGTCGATGTTTGCGGGTCTTCCAGCTACAGGATGATCCGGGTGTCTTCAGCATAGCTGCAGCAGGAGAGGTTGAATGTTTTAATGATGTCTGTGGGGGGGCTCAGGCAGCCACGGACCGTGCAGGTAAGAGCGGTGGGGGCCTGGTGGCGGATGATGACGAGGGCAAATTAAATAAATAATTAATTTTCCCTCGTTGATGTCGAAATCCCCCCCTACCGGACCCCACTGCCCCACCACTCTCACCCACACGGGCCACGGCTGGGCTAAGGTACGTTTAGGAAAATAGGGGCATAATAGTGGAGCAATGCTACAAGCTGAAAGGGTGGGCTCTGCGTTCAACATAATGAGTGCACACTTCAAATGCTTCTCTTTAGACATTGGCAAATTACGTAATGGCAATCAACGCTGAATTAATGCTAAAGCCCAAAAAATGAAGATTAAAAAAAAAAATAGGAGCAGTGTGAAGAATAAAACAGAGCAGTGTGAAGAATAAACGCCATATATTTTAATAACTCTGTTTATATTCATCTGCGCTGCTCTACTAGCTTGTACTTGTTATATAAAAGCAGATTCGGTTGTGCAAGTCATCTCACATAGATTACGGAACTTTGTTTCATTTACATTTGTAATTAAGTAAAAAAGTCCACAGTGATCAACAATCTGAGGAATAAAGCAGGTGGTTGAAGCACCACAGCATGGAAAGAGTGCAAAGAGCAAAGCGGCTGTGCATAAAGGTTCCCATCTAAGTGTGTGGAAAATGTTCCTCAGTGAATATTTTACACTCCTGGAGATAACGATTGTTAGCACTTTTCAGTGTTTGCTTTCTAAATGTGGCGAATTATTGGGAAAAAAAATACATGTCTCTTCCACATTAATTTTTTTTTAAAAACCTCAGGCTCACAGAGAGTCTTGCAATATTTGAGATATTTGGCACAAACAAATTTCCATTTCACATATGGAATGGGTTGCCTTGATTTAGTCAAAACCGCTCACGTTTCTCCAAATCCCAAAGTGAACATCTAAACATGACCACAGAGGTTGAACAACGTGGGCATCTCACGGTAGGTAGCTATTACTACATTGGACGACACTTTCCGCACTATTGACCTGCTGGTTGGTTACAATTCACATATGTGGTTTGTAAAATGTGATAGCAGCTCTCATTCCCCCGCATAGTTAAGGGGTATCTGGTTATATTCAGCCAACTATAGGTAGTTTCAAAGCTACCAGCTGTTCCTTGACAGAATGTATTTTATGAGATTGCACAGGCTGGGTCAATGGCTCAGTCACATAATTCACCAGCAGAGGTTTTCTCTGGGTGACCTGAGGGCCAGAGTTGTGAATCCTAGGAAAGTCTTAGGCATGTAGGTATGTTCTTGTATAACTCATACAAATTTCTACACCTGAATTCAGAATACAAGAGCTTGAGGCTGTTAAATATTGACTCAATAAATTGGCAGGTGCAACATTAAGTGGGTGACATCCTCTCTTTTGCCGGGTGTGGCCATGCGCCCCAAACGACTGATAAATGACACAGTTGATCCCGTCTAGACTTAACAAGTAACAGCCTTAAAATAGTTCTTACTCTTTCAGAATCATAGCACAACTCTGCATCAACCAAAGGACTTCAACATATCAGCACATTACACATCAAGTGTATGTGATGCCCTGTAACCAGCATAAAATACTTTCTTATCTTACAAAGGCAATTTCCCAGTGGGGCAGGATATCATCTCGGATGTATGAACTGTCCTTAATTAAATCCATACTGATTTAGTATATTTGAGTCCATTTTCTGTTTCCACGGAAAACAGAGTAGGGATTTATTATGGCTGGCATAGCAGACGAGGAACCCGAAGTATCTAAAAGCAATTCAAAGAGCTCAGAGAGGAAATGTAATACTGCCCTCTCTACCTCAAACACCACAGGAGACCAGCAAAATGTTTCCCATCCGGTCTAGCTCTTCCCAAACCACACACAACATGGAAGCCCACACCCCAAAAGATTATGAGGTTGCAAACCCAATCTAAGTAGCAAGGGAAGACGAGCAAGATGGCTGCAGCAGTCAGACACTTTGAAAAGTGCCATGGCACACTCTATCAATCAATCTAACAGCATTTGTAAAGCGCAACAATGTCACCGCTAGGGGTATCTGGGCGCTGTGTCTCCAGTGAAGAGCCAGGTCTTTTTTTTTTTTTATTTTTATTTTTTTATTAAAAACCTTTATTTGTGCATCTTAAAAGAACAAATACGGGCCTACAACCGTCAGGCTGGCCACGGTACAATGAAGCACTGATACCCACATTACATCCCCCGTGCGTCAATGGTCAGGATCAACAACGAGTTATGAGTCACATACTGGAGATATCTTTGACACCCGGGGAAGGAGAAGTGAAGGTTAATTTTAAGTTTTTAGATTGTTTTTCAGAGAAAAAAGTCAATGAAGGATAAGAACAAAGGAGATTCGAGTCCGCAAGATAGCCTCACCACACGGGGGAGCAGCAACATCAGTAAGAACAACAATGGAAGTAAAAAACTCAAACAGTGAGGCGGTGCAGATATATAACAGGATAGTCACATGAGCAAGTACGCACCCCTCCGGAGCCGCCCCCACTTGATCCACCCCACACCCGGACCCCGAATCGAAAAAAGTAGAGCGCAGAGACATAGAAGAAAAAAGGCCCATAGAACTAATTAAGAATAGAGTATTATCCCCCCACCCTACACCAATGCGGAGGCTACGGCCTACCCCCCCCCGACATAGTGCCTGTCGCCCAATGAACCCGAAATATAGAGAAGAGAGAAAGTGGGAATAGAGTAAAGAAAATAAGAAAACAGAAAAGAAGGTGGGGAGGAGCCCACGGGACACCAGAGCGCCCCGAACCATCAGCCAGTCATGGCCCCCACACACTGAGAGCCCACTACTCCAAAAAACGGCATGCGAAGATACCATGGCACCACAGTGTAAGCGAATGGATACAAGTCGCGATGAGTGCGCGCAAAACAGACATACAGTTCCAGTCCCAGGCCAGCCCGTCCATAAACCCTGGCAATAGAAGTCAGTCTAGCCCTGGCCCGATCGCGGGCGTGGGATTAAACCAGCCCCTGCATGAAGGCCCCGTGTCCCGAGCAGACAAAGACAAGATGGCCGCTCGTGAAAGGATGGTGAAGTAGGATCACAAAATGGCCGCCGACCATCGGTTGAGGTCCCTCTTTGCACCACATAACATCCAAACCTGGCAATTAAGGTACAGGAGTTCCACAAAAAGTAAGCCGTGGACCACCGCGGACGGTTCCTCGACGCCGTTAGGTATCGCTCAACAGGATAGTCCAGCGGACGCGGCGAGGCAGGCAACAATGAAGCAGGCAGCCATGACCAGGGGGACAAAGTGTCCGCAGTTGTGGTGTGAAGCGGTGTACCCTGAGCGCCGGGAGCGCCAGGTGAAGGCATCAGTGTAGCACAGTCATACACCGCCGTTGCGTCCCCGCAAGTGGACAAAAGCACCGGGAGACCCACGCCCTGTAGATGATAAACAGTGCGCTCACGACCCGCAGCCGACAGTATGGGGTCAAGCCGCTCACTCAGCGCTTGCAGGCCAGCGCACATCTGTAGTTGGAAGTCCCGCAGGGCAGCCAGAACGGAGCCGCATGTCGGCGGAGGCTGGGCCCCCACAGCGGCAGCAATCCGGGACGGCACCGTGGAGCTGGTGTCCGTAAGAGGGAGGGCGAAGTGGGCAGCGGGCGAGACCGGAGTAGCACCCCCCAGCCTCGAGCAGGCACTCAGCGCCATGTTTTGCCGCTATACGTTGCAATGGCCGAGGGGGGGGGGGAGTCGTGGCAAGGAGTCAATTCCCCTCAGGTCTACGCCGCAACGGGAACGGCCGACAGTCGCTTCTCCTCTCGCAGGTTCCCTTCGCCGCTGGCTAGGCAATAGGTGAAGGGGGCAGCAGCATCCCACAGCGCGGTCATCAGAGCGGGGCAGGAGACACGCCGCACCGGGGCCCACCCCACAGCTCCAGCCCGGCCGGCACAGGGTGCAGAAGGTGTCCGGCCGTCCCTCTCCGGGCTCATCCGGCAGCGATCCGTGGTGCGAGGGGAGATCGGGACCGCGGGGCTCAGGTTAGCGCTCGCTGGTCCGGTAACTGCGGAGCTTCCAGGGGGCCAGCAAAGGCCGTAATGGCGCAGGATTTCAGTGCCGAAGACAAAAGCACCCAGAACTCGGGCATCCGGGCGGGCTGAGACTCCGGGAAAGCGGCAGCACGGTCAGCGCGTCTTCGCACACGTTTCACCTCGAAAATCGGCGAGGATGGGCATCAGGATAGTAGTCCGAGGCCACGGACCGACGGAGCCGGGCGCTCAAGCGTCTGCTCCGGTCGCCATCTTGGCTCCTCCCTGAAGAGCCAGGTCTTGACTACTGAGCTATGTCTTGGCATTTTGATCGCCATCATGGCATACTCGACCATGCTTTATCTGGAAATATGGGTAAGATGGCAGCATCTGGCATAAGGGCAAGCACCTTTATTTGACACTTCTTTGAATTACTTAAGAAATACCCTAGTAGTACTGGTGATTCTTTGTCAGACAAAAATATGTCCTAGTAGGGGTAGATTTTCTATTTTTAACTCTGTCAGGGCGATATTTTAAACATTAATTTAGCACCAGATATTGAAACCAGATGATACTCAGGCTATGATACTCGGGTACCAGATCACTGCCGGCATCCCTGAGTGATGTTGAGAAGCTCTCTGTTATTACCAGTGGCCTCCAGTACCTACTACAGCAACAGTCTGGCATATGATGGTAACAATTCTAATGGTATAATATACTATTGCATTGCAGTGACAACTTAGGTGCAGCAGCTGGAGTGATGAAGGAGAGGTGTGGCGCAGTGTCCAGAGCGGCTGACTCCGGAGCGCGGGGCTCACAGTTCGATTGCGGGCAGCAGCTCAGCATCATATGACTCTAGGCAATAGCTCACTTAATCTCCCCGACGGCACCTGGATACCCTTAAGGGTGATACATTTGCGCTTTACAAATGTGAAAGTATTATTTATTATTATGAGCAGTATTTGCCAGGACACACCTTTAAAACCCTTTTTCTTTCTCCTGGCACAGTGTTTGTCTTCCACTGACAAAGAGCATTGGATGAGCATGGCCCTATGCCTCCAGTGGTACAGTGAAGTGTCTGCTGCGCATGCTCTGTTCCGGCTCCTCACAAAGTTTATCTGATGGGGGCATGAATGTTTTTATCTGGTGCTGGGAAGGAATACTGCTCGTAGATGCCAAGGCAGACCATAAAGTATTATAAAACATCATGGCCTCCTTCTCACAGCTGTCTATAAACATTTGTATTTTGTTAGAAATGGGATTTCTGGTTGGCTAGGGCTTGCGCCTAAGCCAGGCAGAAACCACCGCTCTAGTGTTACACGCTGAAGATAACCCCTGCTCACTCCCTTGGTAGCTTGGCACGAGCAGTCAGGCTTATCCCAGAGGCCATGTGTAAAGCGTTTGCGCAACACACACACACACAGCAGCAACATACTAGGCACACCACAAAAGAAACTCCACACAAGTTTATATAAAAATAGCCTTTGTATTATCCAAAACACATTAGAATCATAATCACACAATGTACTCTGTGCCAACTGGCACTAGGCAATATTCACGGGGGATTATATACACGTCAGGGCCACTGTCAGAAACATCACAGAGCACAAGTAGCACATATAAAACACAACCAGTAACCACTGGTACCATACTGTACTTCGCATTATCACCTGCAACATAAACGCATTATGTCTGCATCACATAGACTTGAAACTAAAACATCATAGCATGACATTAAACATAAACACATTACGCAATAAAAATGCAGTGCACCACAGTACACTGACCAGGTGCATACATCACCTTAGAAACTGACCCCAGGCCAACTAGCCTTTCGCTGGGGCCTCCATGCCCTATGTCCAGAAATGTCAGGACGTGAAATGAGGCCTCTCGAATGGCCCCCCGGCTGCCTTGGCAGTGAAAACACAGTGCGCAGATGCGCTGGGGCGCTTCTCACCCCTTCCTAAGCATGGAAACCAATATGCCCCCATGGTGCAGCTGCCCACGCTCTCGCAGTGCAGCTGTAGAATTTAGGCCACAAATGGGCACTGGCACCAACTGTGCCATGGAGGCCCCACTCCAGGACCTCTGAAAATAAACTGGCCCCAAGGGTTGCAGATGCCCACAACTGTGGCGCAGCTGTGAGGATCACTAAGGCACTACACGTGCCTCGGGAGCACAGACACGGCTCCCGGCACTGATAATGTGCCTCGGGGGAGACCCACCCACCGGCGCTCTTCTGGTGCCACTCATGGCACCTGCAACACTTTGGATTCAGCCCCCACTCACCGGTCGGTTTCGGGCAGGGAGAGAGGCACCAACAATATGCCTTGGTCTCTCCCAATCTTCTGGTCAGGCCAGGGGGCTCTCCTCACCACACGGGAGCCCCGCTCAGGCGCCCACAGGCTTCCGGACTCCTCTGGTCATGGTGGACCGGGCAGCAGCGTCGCGCTGCCTTCTACTTTGTCTCCAGCGACTTTGGTTGACACCATGGGGCTCTCACCAGCTCACGGGAGCCCCGCTCAGCAACTGCCATAACTTTGCCTGTTCTTCCGGTCGGCCGTGCTGCCATTGGCAGCCTTGGCAGCCTCCCTCTATTGGCCCAGCCCAGAGTCAGACAGCTTGTCTGGCTTCCTGGTCACTTTGCGGCGGCTCTCCGTTTCGGATCCGGCTGCGGCAGAGATTCCTCTTCCTCACAAGTGCGGGGTGGGCTCTTGCTAAAGGAGCACAAACGCGGGGTGGGCTCCCGCTATAAATTAAGCATAACTGCAGGGTGGGCTCCCGCCAAAAAGCCAGCAATGCGGGGGAATCCCCATGTTGGGATTCCCTCAAAACCGGTCACAGCTCCACTCTGCGAAGCTCCAGTGCTCTTCCAGGTGCATGAATTCAGCGCTCACAAGGCGCTGAGAGCCACAGCTCCAGTAAGCAAAGTTCTAGGGGCACAAGGCTGGGCCCAGGCAGGCCAGGCCACAGGGCCCTCCAGCAGGGAGGCAGTCCCTTGTGGCGGTTCCTCCTGGAGCCCAGCAGCAGCAGGTCCCACAGCACAAGGAAGCCCAAAGCACAACATTTTCATGGGGTCACAGCCCCAATATTTATACACCATTTCTCCTTTGTCTGCCATTGGTACAGGGCTTGGGGGAGCCAGCCTGAGCTGGTTCTGGGGGGTTTTGGAGCACTTTGTTGACAAGGCTCCTCTTCCCCTTTGTCAGGTGGGGGCTAGTCATCAGACACACCACGGGGGGGTTGCGGAGACAGCATTCACCTAGGCAGGCACAGACCTATTCAGGGTCAGGGGACTACTCCTCCCACTATTCCAAATGCAGATGCCCTACCTATTCAGCCTAGCGCTGACTCACCCTGCCCCTCCTGGAGCCACACACACCTCACCAGCCCCTGCCACTCCAAAACCAGACCTGCAATACACATCAGGCAGGCAGACACATTGCACACAGAAATGCCAACTTCTAAAAGGGGCATTTCTAAAATAGGTATAATAAATCTGCACACACCATTGCGTACCATTTATTATCACTATTCCAAATATACCAAACTTGACTGCGCTGCTCCTCTCACATCAGGAATTACCACCGAAACACTTATCAGGGAATTCCCAATGCATTCCCATGGGAGGGCAGCCTGATAGCAGTGAGAAACCAAAATGGCTGTTTGTCACTACCAGGACATGTCACACACTTAAGGTACATGTCCTACCTTTCACCTACAATGAACCCTGCCCAAATGGCTAGCTAGGGCCTACCTTAGGAGTGACTGACATGCAGTAAAAGGGGGGTCACAGACATGGCACACACTTTAGGTGCCACTTCACAGCGGCAGTAACACTGCGCGCACAGGCCCTGCAATGGCAGAGGCCTGAGACAGGGTTGAAAGGCTACTTTGGTGGGTGACACAATCAGCGCTGCAAGCCCACCAGTAGCAATTAATGTACTGGACCCGGATATATGGGATACTACTTTACAAGGGACTGACAGGTAAATTAAATATGTTAAATATGCCAAACAAGTGTAGACCAATCTTACCATGTTTACCACAGAGAGCACACACACTTTAAACTGAACAGCAGTGCTAAAGTGCCCAGAGTCCTAAAACCACCGACACCATGTCAGAAAAAAGGCTAGGAGGAAGGCAAAAAGTTCAGGGATGACCCTGCAAAAAGGGCCAAGTCCAACACATTTTATTTATGATGCTTGAAAAAATGTAGTTGTTGTCTTTCATTGTTTAAAAGAAAGTCGAGGGCATGAGGGATTAGTTAGGAAACAAACTTCTAGTCATGAGGGGCGCTCTCGCCCTAAAAAATAGGACTGGATTACAAACATCTACATTACTTATTTGTTTTTTATCACCTTTTCGATCGGTAAGCTACCACTTCATTGTTACCAGCAACATACCACCACCACTTTAGACCGTGGACTGTTTCGAAGCATTGTAAGCACAAAAGCAACCATGCCACCACACATCCAGGCCATGCATCCAGTGCTTAATTTGAGCCAATGGTTTCCGGTGTTCAGCTCCCGCACTTAATCATCAACACTGGCGCTTTTCATGAGCACCAGTTAAGGACACATTCATTTAGGCACAGGGAGATTAAGTGATTTACCCAGAATCACAGGATGTTGAGCAGATGCCGAGACTCAAACCTGGTTTCCTAGCTCCACAGTGGGCAGCTGCGGCCATTACGCCACATTGTCTTCCCCTTTCATGCTTAGTAGTATGTTCTGTTTTAGGCAGCACTAACAGGAGAAATGGGCTGGTGCAAGCTGCCTCCTGACGAGAGCCCCTGCACTTCTTATTTGTTTTACAAATTAACCACTGCATGCATCTTTCAGTAACCAAAACCTTGTAATAAGTGCCACGGTCCAAAGATTTTCTTAGAAGCCTGCCACTAGTGCTGCAGAATGCCAGGGTTGCCGAATAATCAGACTGTCTAGAATTGATTCCATCACATGTCTCTTTTATCTACCACATTACACTTCCTTTTCGTTATTTCACTCTTACAAAATATTTTTAATCTCTATTTCCCCCCTTGTCACTGTTTTACAATATTTGTCTGCTTCGGTCTCGCTTTTCAGCCTCTCTCTTGCTCTGTGCCAAAGTCTGATGATGAAAAATAAACCTCTGTCTCCAAAACGGAGTTCTGATGCCCACCAACTGCACCCACCTGCAGAAGTTAAGTACTGTCAATAGCATAACACCTCAAATCCAGGTAACCCAGCAAACTGGGACCATCACAGTTACACCGCACATCTAGCTGAAATTCTGGAATGTAACAACTCCTTACAACTACACATCAAGGCTAGGCATTGTTCCACAAAAAATGCCACAGTGCCACAACCACTCGTCATGTATGTGGTACATTGTCATGTATGTTGTCATGTATCGCAGATCCCTGAGGTTCAATTCACTGAACCTCTTTTACACCTCTAGGGCTCATAGGCCAGACGAGGTGGGAAATCCTTTGCCTTCCTAATGGTGAAACTCTGCAACTTGCTTCCGACTGCTCACCGTTTTGCACCATCGGAAATGGTCTTTAGGATAAGTTTGAAGACTCATCTGTTTAATGCCGAGACAGGTGGGCCTAGTCTGGTTGCCTATTTTGGGTGGTGCTGCGGCTAGCGCCTGGATGCTTCCTTGGGAGCAGCCACGCACTTTAATGCCTATTGTATTATTGTATGTATATTACCACAGATCCTTGTCATGCACTGCACAGTAAGAAGAACCACAGCCTCAGAAATCCCATTAACCACCACCTTACCACCCCGCATTCAGGTTAGGTGCTGTACTATTAAAAAAAAGACTGATACACTACATATCTACATACACACCACCGAACCATGCAAAGACTCCAGACTATCCAGCACGCAGGCGCCAGACTGATCCTCAACCTGCCCAAGAGAACCCACATTCTCCACTGAAGGACCTCCACTGGTTTCCGGTCCAGAAGAGATGCCATTTCAAGCTACTAGCCCACGCCTACAAAGACTCCCGTGACCTAGGACCCACCTACATGAACCACCATCTGCACTTCTACCGACCCCCCAGGAACTTCCACTCTGCACAGCTCACCCTCACACAGATCCCTCGCATACACCGCTGCCAAGCCGGAGGACTCTCCTTCTCCCATCTTGCTGCCAGAGCCTAGAACACCCTCCATCTCTGCGCCACCCCCTCGCTGACCCTCTTCAAGAAGGGGCGCAAGACCTGACTCTTCGACTGAGACTGGCGGAAAGTGCCTGGATACCCTCTTGGGTGACAAGCTGCGCTTTATAAGCACGACCTGATTGATTGATTGGGTAGTGCTCTAGCCAGCAGCAGCCCTCCACACTTCCTGTCCAAACACTGGCCTTTAACCTGGCTACAAAGTGCACCCCACTAAGTACTATACAATCCAAGACATATGCTGCCCTGTAACTGGCAACAAATCACCCCACTTGCAAGTCAAACACTGCCCTTTCAACAGCACCAGGCCAATATGTCTAAAGGTACAATGCGTACCATCATAAGTGTTTTTTCAAAGTTTGAAACCTGGCAGGATTGACCTTGTCTTTTTCATCCTTTCACGGCTCATAATATGAGCACAATTTGAACTGGGTAATAATAATTGTATGTGTAAGTATTTTGTTTAGAGTAATGCACAATCTACAAAAAAGCAGAGTCCTCCACCACAGCAGCATCAATCCGTGCACTTTTCTTTAGCTCGTCTGCGTGTTTTTTATTTATTACCATGCAGTCTTTTTAGTGGAACCACGACACGGTTCGTCAGAGCCCTTTACAGAGCTCAAAAGGTACTGATTGCTAATACATTTAAATGCAGCCGAAGAAGGGGTACGGCTTCTGCAAGTTGTTTACCAGCTCCGAGCATCCCAGGCAGCGCTCCCTCCTTAGTAACCCTCAGAGGGGAGCAGGAGAGCGCTAAAGCCCGTTTAATTCCAGCCGAGCCTTGGAGGGCCTGGAGGAGAATACAAAGCAGGAAGGCTGGGCGCCCACAGCTGCTCTGCAGAGATTCGATCCAGTGTTCACTGGAGCCGTGCAGTGAGCAGCGCAGTGAGCCATGCCAGCTCTGGACTGGGAGCAGGAGCAGGACCGTACCAGGGTGCATCTAGATAGAAACGACACTCCGTCGCCACGTGGCAAAGCTTTATTTATTGATATCATTTCCTTGAGTGGAGATTTTAAAATACACGGCTGGAAACAGAGAAAATGCTGTAATAGAAAGGAGTCGTTCAATGCACAAATAGAAGCCAAATTTTGGAATTTCATTCCACTCCCCCATTCCATCGCAAATGAGAGTGACAAATAGACGTGTTTTAAAAATAAGGTCTCGAAAAATCATAATAATGTTTCTAAAATAGATCACAATAAAATATCATTTGGGTCCAGGATAAGGTTAAATTTAAGAATCAAATGTATTTTCCATTTTTGGTCTTCACTCCTGTCATTAAGCCTCTGACAACCATAATGATGGCGTAATCTCAACCGCAACAGAGTATCTCTCATGTTAAGGTCTGGAAATTGTTTCACATAAATATCTGGAGAGCAGACGCTTTAGAATTCAATGAAACTCAATCGCTACTAAGGCTCTCCAGCAGAACTTTTTTTATGATCTTTTCCTGCTTATTTTAATAGTTCTTGCAGTAAATGGAATCCATTCTTGCAACATCTGTATCTTCTTCGTGCCAGCACACTTTTTAGCATTTCTACTTCAGACATCCATAAGACATGTCTTCAGAAAGCTTGTTACATTCAGACTCTTGCAGAGTAACAAAAACATTTAAGACCTGACCTTTCTCTAGGGGGGTCCACAAAGCTAGCTCTAATTCCGCTCTAATAACTTGGATCAACAGGGAACAGGAGAGGGACAAAGCGCTCTTTGCGAATTTACTCTCCAGTCCGACAGCCAGTAAAGGCCGTCCAGTAATAAAATTTCAAAACCATATAAAACCATTGGAATAACCTTTCCTGGATAGCTTGCAGGAGACAGCTTAGATCATGGGGGTCTGTAGACCGTGTTGGGTGTTATAGTTCAGGAGTAGGAGATGGGGATGTGGAGCTGAAGAGCTCCAAGGAGACAAGGAAGGGGGCTGAAGACTTCCATGGAGAAGGGGAAGCAGAGCTGAAGAGTTCCATGGAGATGAGAAAGCAGAGCTGAAGAGTTCAATGGAGAAGGGGAAGCAGAGCTGAAGAGTTCCATGGAGATGAGAAAGCAGAGCTGAAGAGTTCCATGGAGAAGGGGAAGCAGGGCTGAAGAGATCCATGGAGATGTGGAAGCGGAACTGAAGAGTTCCATGGAGCCGGGGAAGCGGAGCTCAAGAGTCTCATGGAGATGGAGAAGCAGGGCTGAAGAGTTCCATGGAGAAGGGAGAGCAGAGCTGAAGAGTTCCATGGAGAAGGGGAAGCAGAGCTGAAGAGTTTCATGGAGATGGGGAAGCAGAGCTGAAGAGTTCCATGGAGATGAGAAAGCAGAGCTGAAGAGTTCCATGGAGAAGGGTAAGCAGAGCTGAAGAGTTCCATGGAGATGGGGAAGCAGAACTGAAGAGTTCCATGGAGGCGGGGAAGCGGAGCTCAAGAGTCTCATGGAGATGGAGAAGCAGGGCTGAAGAGTTCCATGGAGAAGGGAGAGCAGAGCTGAAGAGTTCCATGGAGAAGGGGAAGCAGAGCTGAAGAGTTTCATGGAGATGGGGAAGCAGAGCTGAAGAGTTCTATGGAGATGGGGAAGCAGAGCTGAAGAGTTCCATGGAGAAGGGGAAGCAGAGCTGAAGAGTTCTATGGAGATGGGGAAGCAGAGCTGAAGAGTTTAATGGAGAAGGGGAAGCAGAGCTGAAGAGTTCTATGGAGATAGGGAAGCAGAGCTGAAGAGTTTCATGCAGAAGGGGAAGCAGAGTTGAAGAGCTCCATGGAGTGGGGAAGCAGAGCTGAAGAGTTTCATGGAGATGGGGAAGCAGAGTTGAAGAGCTCCATGGAGTGGGGAAGCAGAGCTGAAGAGTTTCATGCAGAAGGGGAAGCAGAGTTGAAGAGCTCCATGGAGTGGGGAAGCAGAGCTGAAGAGTTTCATGGAGATGGGGAAGCAGAGCTGAAGAGTTTCATGGAGAAGGGGAAGCAGAGTTGAAGAGTTCCATGGAGTGGGGAAGCAGAGCTGAAGAGTTTCATGGAGAAGGGGAAGCAGAGCTGAAGAGTTCCATGGAGAAAGGGAAGCAAAGCTGAAGAGTTCCATGGAGAAGGGGAGGCAGAACTGAAGAGTTCCATGGAGAAAGGGAAGCAGAGCTGGAGAGTTCCATGGAGAAGGGGAAGCAGAGCTGGAGAGTTCCATGGAGAGGGAGAAGTGGAGCTGAAGAGTTCCTTGGAGTTGGGGAAAGAGAGCTGAAGAGTCTCATGGAGGTGAAGGTATGAGGGTTCCAGAAGAGTGCCTCACGACCGTGTTTTATGGATGAAATAGAGTATTCCTCCATGTCTTTGATCTGGTTGTTGAATTCTGTTATACTTGGGGGCCCGGACACCCAAGATGTGTCGGCAGATAGGTGCAAGCCAGGTTTCATTGATGGAGAGTGTATCAAGGGAGCTAATGTGTTGAAAACTTTATTCGGTAAGGCAGTTACATACCATAAAAGCATTTTGCATATCAAATACGTTAACAGTTATGCACATAACAATTTTAAAACGGTAAGTTGATTTGGCCTGACTAAGTGGGAGTAAGTGCTTTGGAGAATCGCTTAAAAGAGATGTATTAATAGTCATTAAAAGAATGATAAAATACAGTGAGAATATTTAGACGATACAGCGCAGGAAGAGAACATAACCCCCCGCTAGCAATTTTAGGATGCATGGGGGGGCTAAACCCAGTTCATCGTAGGGTAAGTTTAAATTACTCATGAAGACCGTCTGTCAGCTAAATGATTAAAAACAAGGAGAGGGGACAAATCTCCGTTTAGAGGTTAGTTCTATGTCGCACACAGAATTTTAAAAACATTGCCATATTTTTTGCCAGTGGTTCTGTTTCAAGCATTTGGAGGGCCATAAAGGCTGGCCGACATTGGGTTAGGCCCGAATGTTTCAAAAAAGGGATCAGGTATAACTTTCTTGGCTCTACATAGAATTTACAGAGCATGATTACATGTAAAGTTGACTGGGGTGAGAAATCATCGCAGGGACACAACATCAATTGGGGAGTCCAGTCACTTATCACAGGGAAGGTAATTAGACGGTGAAATATGTTCAATCGCATTCTGGTCAGTAGGAATTTCTCATAGTTGCTTAGTGTGGAATTCAAATAAGGCTCCATTTGGTCTGTTGTTTGTATAGAAAGAGACAGTTGTAAAGAGTTTTTGTTTAGTTCGGTAGTCAAGCGCAAATCAGTTAGATGGTTTAGGCACATGTCTCGGAGTCTTTTTCTAGGGATTGAGGTGATGTTTTGGGGATTTGAAAAAAGATGATCAAGTCCTAAATCCGTTAGAAAGTTTTTGACAAAAGCGAGCCAGGTAATTAGTGAACCATGGTCCAGTTTCATGCAATCAATGATGAGTTCCTGAGTGAATTTTAATTCTGGTGTGGACCAGATGCGATGCCATAAAAGAATAGGCTGCATACGGATCACATCTGTGATGTGTGGGAGGCCCAATTCGCTGTGGATGTAAAAAGTTGAAGTGGACGGCGGGACTCCCAACAGGAATTACAGAAAGGAGTTTTCTGTCTTTTGAAGTAAAGTGACTCGTGCGTTTCCCCAAATCCCAGCCCCGTAAGTCGCCGTACTAAGGCATTTTGAGTTGTAAATGTCCAGCATTTCCTTGGATGCTCTTTTACCCAATCTCCGGGCGAACACTCTCAGGGCCGTTGTTGCTTTTAGAAATTGTATGTTTCTGTTCTCTATGGCACTTTTCCAGGTGTTTTTATCATCAATCGCAACTCCTAAGTAGGGATAAGTGGTGGTATACTCTATTTTAGTATCATTTAAGTAGATGTTTTTCTTTTTCCGTTGGTGTTTCCCTGATGCCATCACAAAGTTCTTTTTGGCGTTAATGTTTAGGTCCAGGTGTTTCATAAAATTTGTATATCTGACCAGGGCCCGTTGTAACTCGAGGGGGGTTCGTGCGAGTATAACCGCGTCGTCCACATAAAGGAGGGCGGGGATTGGGCGTTGTTTAATGCGTGGTTGGTCCTGGCTACCTTGTAACAGGGCTGTTTCTAGGCCATTGGTGTAAATGTTAAAAAGAAAGGGAGCCAGGACACAGCCCTGCCTTACCCCCCGCTCAATTCCAAAAGATGGTGTCAGCTGCCCCCCAATGCCATATCTTACTCTAGTAGTGGTATTCGAGTAGATTTCTCTGATGTAATTAACCAGGTTAGTGTCAACACCCATTTCGGTCATAACAGTCCAGAGCTTATTGTGATCTACGCAGTCGAACGCTGCGGACAGGTCAACGTATGCCATGTAAAGACTGCCACCCTTTGCATGGACATACTTCCCTCTCAGGAGGGTAAGGTTGAGGACCTGTTCTGTGGTGCCTCTTCCTTCCCTGAACCCGTACTGAAGGTCAGATAGAATATTATTTGCCTCAGCCCAGTTTTGTAGGCGTGCTAAAAGGATTCTGCCCACTACTTTTCCAAAAGAATCCAGTAAGGAAATGGGTCTGTAGCACGCCAGACTTTTCCTGTCACCCTTTTTGAATATGGGGACTAGGATCGAGTCTGACCAGGAAGTTGGTAGTCCTGTGTGACCCAGCGCCTTTAGGACATTTAATAGCAGGGGAGCCCAGAGATCGATTTTTGATTTATATAGGTCCATAGGGACCGCGTCAGGTCCCGGGGCCTTTCCTGACCTGCTAGCATTCAGGGCCAGCTCTACCTCTGCGAGCTCAAAGTTCATGCTTAGTAGATTTGGTCGTGCTGGTGGTGGGGAATGAGTGTGTGTAATTTGGCCGGCTGGGATTGAAAAGATTTTTGAAAAGTGGGTGATCCACTCTTGATCGGAAATGTTTGTTTCGAGTGTGCCACTGGCTTTCCGTCCCGTCAGAAAAGAGGAATTTACAATCTCCCAGAAAGTTATCGAGTCTTTGTTTTGGCAGCTATTATGTAATGCGGTCCAGTGTTCATCTTTGAGTTCCCTTTTCCTGGATGCTACTGCCTTATTGTATTTTTGCCTGGCTGTTAGGACTTCAAGGATGTTTCTAGGGGATTTTTTGAGGGCGGATTTGAGATTTTTATGGGCTCTGGAGCATACTGAATCAAACCACCTGAACTTAGGTTTATCCTGTGGTGTTTTTTGCACCCGAGGGTGCACTGTCAGGGCGTTCTTAACCTCTGAAGTTATTTTTTCATAGTTGGCCACAATCTCTGCAGGAGTGGATGACTCCGTTAAGCAGGCTTCAAAGGCTGGGCGGGCCGCATTAATTACACTTTCTAGAATGGCGATGGGGTTAATTTTGGACCATTTCAGTGCGTAGCCGTTTGAGCGGGGCATAGAGATAAGGTCTGCGTGAAGTAGTGTTTCTGCATTTTTTTGTGGGGCAGTGGTATGGATTATGACAGTCAATGGAAAGTGATCACTAAATGCACAGTCATGAGTGATGACATCAGTTATCAGATTAGGGGGGATGTTCCCTGCTAGAATGAAATCAATACAGGAGGATAAACCTCTGCCGTTAAAAGTTGGGACAAAAGGAGTTATGGGGATAGTGAGTTCATTTGCGAAGACTACTTGAAGAAGAGTCATGGTCTCGTTTAGAGCAGATCCCTTGTGAGAGTGTAGAAAATGAGGGATGTCATTTTGTAAATGGTCCAGATAACCGCAGTTACCATTTAAGGTGTTCTTGCATAGTGCTGAGTTAAAATCCCCCCCCCATATATTATTGTTGGTTCCTTTCCTTTACTAGAGGTAAGTTGTTTTTGTAAGGAAACGCGAATTTCTTTTATGACCTCTGTGAAACTAGAGTCTGGGAGGTTATTGTAGATATTAACTAAAAGGATAGGTGACATTTTGCTTATGGTAACGCGTATAATCTGGTATTGTGGCTCAGTTTTGAGAGTGAGGGCCTCCAGAGTTGGTATTAGATTTGAGACATATGTGGTTAGTCCACCCTTTGCTCTACCGGATGTTGAGGGGAGCGCTGGGCTGAAAAAGGTCTTAAAGCCATTTATATGTATGGGAGTTGTTTGCCATGTCTCCTGGAGAGCAATGATTTCGCTTTCTCTAATAAATTTGATCCAATCTTCGTTTTGGATCTTTGGACGAAGACCTGAGATATTCCAAAATGTTATTTTTAAAGGTGAATTTATTTTCTTGCGTATGGGATAGGTCCTGAGAGTGTTTTGGTTATGTACAGTAGGGTCCATGATGGTACTGGTGTCACCCTCCCTATGGAGTCTGTCTGTCGGAGAAAGAATATTTTCAGCAATGGTAATCTGTTCGGGGTTGTGTGCATTTCCTTGGTGATTTGTGGGTGTTAAGTGAGTTGAAAGAGGGAGGGTCTTCTTTTTACCGAGATGTGACTCAAAATGAACAGTTAGTAAAGGTGAAGGAGGGATGGCGATTGGAAGGGCAAAATTGTCCGATGATGTTAACTGTCAATCCACCTCCTCTAGTGTGGTGAGCTGTTCAAATCTATTTTGGGTAAGAATAGACCCATTCCCTCTGTGAGCATTTATTTGCTCACTACGATAGAAATAGTCAAGTGACACCATGTTAATGTGAGTAGTTTCATGTGTTATTGACATGTTGATTCTGAGTAGAGAGCGAACTAGACCTGGTGACCTGAAGTTTACGACTATACAGTCTCCTGGAATTTTTTTGTGAGAGTCACCAATCCAATTCACTCTCCGCACCATCAAGATCTGGTCTATGTGTCTTGGGTGGAAGTAGGTGTTTTTAGTAAGCCAGTTAGTGACCTTGTTCCTTAATGAAACCCAAGTTTCAATAGAGTCTTTTTGTAAAAAAGGGACGTTTGTTAGGACCAGGACGTATGGCCGAGCGGCTGGTGGTAAGTGTAGGTGATCTTTGTTTGGGATGGTGGAAACAGTAGGATCGGCCCTATTATTGTGATTTGGGATTACTTTAGAGTTCACGAGTGGGTCTGGTTCATTGTTTGGTCTTGAGGCTCCCTTTGCTGCTTGAATCTTCGTCAATCTAGTTGTGGGAATTGGAGTAGGGATATTTACACTAAGATTATTGGGATGAGTGGTTATAGGTGATGTATTCCGGTTTTGTTGTACGTTTTGTTGACTGGTTACCAGTGATGTATTTGTCAAGTTTGATCGGGTTTTGCCATCGAGTACAGTTTTAGTGAGTTGGGCAAATTTATCTTCAAATACCGAGGAAAGTAGGGAGATCATTTCGCCAAGTTTATCTTCGATATCTTCACTGTCAGCTAGTTGTAGTGTCTTTACGCTGTTTTCTACCGATAGTTTAATCATTTCGCCAAGGTTTAATAATTGGTCGTGGGGGGGTAGACTTATTTCCTCTGTTTGTATGCCTATGTCACAGGTAACTGGGAATAGTAGGGTCTTCCCCCCTTTGGAAAGCTGTCCTTTTTTGTGTGTCCCCCTCCCATTGTTCGTTTTAGTTTTAGCTTTTCCTCATGTTAGTGGACCCTTGGGTTGTGGTATGGCGATGTTCGGCCGAAGTCCGAGTTGTTCAGATGAATTTGAAAGGGTGAGAGTTCAGTAGTGGTCAACAAAGTGGATGATTTGGACGTTGAGGGTGAATTTACAGCGTCGGCAGATCTATTAGGTCTTGTAAGGGGTTCTAAAGAGAGCCTCCTTTCAATTGATTGTATTTCCTGTATGATTAGGGATTCTGCCCTCAGTAAATAGGTGAGTGTTCCCGCTGTGTTTTTGCGTGTTTCCATTTTGAAGAGGTGGAACAGTTGTAGAGATGGAAAATGATGATTGGCATGGAAAAGTACAGACTATAGTAATCAATGGGATGATACTTTTCCGGCTGCTATACTTGACAGACCCGTATGGAGCAATGGGGAGGCAGTAGTCTTTGGTCCGGTGGAGTGTCTTTTCGGCAGTATCCCGGAGGCACGGCACAGAGGGGTGGCCCAGCCCGGCCTCTCCGGCCACAGACGGCCCGCCCTCTGCCCGGGCTCAGCCCGGCGCTGCCCGCGCGCGTCCGCGAGGTGGGGGGGGGGTGCTTTCTTTTCAACGCGGGAACCAGGTAGTGGGCAGTGTCGCTGGGCAGGCTGGGTAGTGTAGTCCGCCCCACTCCGCGGCCGCGCGGCGTCAGCGGCACGGCGGCGGGGGCAAACTCAGCCACAGCACTCCTTGACTGCTCCGGGCAGGCAACAACGGGACGGGAGGCAGGCGAAAGCAGCGCAGCCCTCTCCAATGGCGACTGCAACTGGAATATGATAATAATGTCTCCTTTGTCTCTTAAGCAGCAGAGGCAAATGAGTGTGCTAATGCTGCATCTGCACCTCCTGCGTGTGTTGTAATGAGTGCATGCTGTGGTTAGAGGGATGTCAGTACTTGTGATTTGTGGTGGATGGACTGTGGCAGGTGTCCTTGGACCCAGGCACAGGATGTGAAATGCAGCGGTTCTCCTCTTTTGGAAGACCACAGTTCTTGGTTTGTTGTTCCTGCGATCCCGGTGAATGGAGCCCAAGTAGGGAAGCTGGCAGGGCTTCCCTCCTGAACCCGGATTGGCTGTTGCTCTCTGGGCATGCTTTCTATGAACGAGATGAGCTGCCAGCGTTGTTATTTTTAATAACCCATTTTATTTGATATGCCCTGATCGGCTCGTAATGGGTGTGAGTTTACCTGTTTGTTCTGAGTGGCTGGCGAGAAGCAGACATTTACTCTCTGGTATACAAATAAAAATAGGTACTGTAATGAGCATTAGAGCATCACACATCCAGCCTTCCCCTGCACTTTAACCAGCACCATAAAGAGTCCCTCAAGCGACAGGCTGTGTGACTGGCGAGGCAGTGTGCTAAGGTCTAACCGTAGAGATCTGTATTTGATGTGCAAGTCTCAGATTTGAAACCAAACCTGGCAAGATTGCCCTCGATGTTAATGCTTTTGAGGTTCATAAGAAAGAACACCAATTTGGACTAGATAAAATATCTGCATAAAAAATCGTGCAGATCTCTCTATAAATGGCATCGTTTTATTCTAAAAACCACACAGCTCCACTTTCTCCACCCCTGCAGAATGGCTGCTGGGGTCTCTCTTCGGCGGCTATGATGATGGCGAGTTGTTAACCAGCTCTCTGGCATCACCGGCAGCCGGCCTGCTTTAGTAAACCTCAGAGGGGAACAGGATGCTCTTGTTGGCCATTTAATTCCTGTCAAGCCTGGGCGCGTGCGGGGATGAATACAAAGCAGCGAGGCTCAGAGAGCGCAGCTGCTCTGCAGAGAAGCCGTCCTGCCTTCACTGGGCCTGTGCAGTCTGCAGCGCGAGGCCCCGGCCTGCCTTCTGTGCGCGTGCAGTGGGTCTGCTCAGCAACAAGGTTCAGGGCTCGGGGGTCTGTGAGCTAATACTTCCTATCCTAATGCCCCGTTTCTGTAATATGAGCCGAGACCTGCAGCCACGCTACCATTTTCAGAAGCCACTGTAGTATGTTTGAGATTCTCTATTAAATTAGCTTGCGGTAAAGCCAATAGGTCAAGATTGAATTTGGTATTCTGACTAAAATAGGAAAAAGATACCTGTTGTTTTGAAAACTGTAAAAAGAACAAACTGAAAACAATGGTTTCTCTATATAATGCATCCATGAGATAAAGAATTGAATGCGTCATGAATCTGTGCACTTTTGGAAAATAGCACCTGGTCTATTGCACGACACGCATCCCACAGTAGGGGAAATGATACATCAAACGGCCAATAGCATGAAGTGAAAAGTAATATTCCTCTGTGTGGAGCCAAAGCACACTCTATATTCAGAGAATTGGTAGCAACAGGTCTTCTAGACAGCAGTGACAAAAAGCCAGTCCTAATCAAGGCTAATCTGGAGGGGAAGGGGTAAAAGTGCCAGGTTAAGGCCTTGGATGCAAATGAACATAGCCCTATGAATCAATGAAATTAGTTGTCATAGCATCAAGGTTTCACGTTACTTATTAGATATGGGACAATGTAAAGATTTTTTATAGTCATAACAATTTACACTACAAACAAATAGTCCATTTATAAAACAGTTTCTGTAAAACAATATTACCTGTTGTCACATATATTATTACCCAACTCAATGTCTCTCATTTTATTGACTTCAAAAAGAATGGGATAGAAATGCCAACCCAGCTGGGAGTGATGTCCAACATAGGCGCAGGAGGGCCAGATCATTCAATCAACCAATCAATCAACCAATCAATCAGCAGATTTGTAGTGCGCTTCTTATCACCAGTTAGGGTATCCAGGCACTATCGGGGTCCAGTTAATTAGCTGAATAGCCACATCTTCAGGGACTTTTGGAACTCTGGAAGAGATGGGGAGGCACGGAGATAAAAGGGTAGCTCATTTCATATCTTTGCTGCTTGGTAGAAGAAGGGGTCTCCTCATCTGCTATGTTGGATGTGGGGGGTAAGGGTTAGAGAAAGGGAAGCGGAGTAGAGGTGTCTGGTGGACGGATGGAAGTTCAGGCAGTGATTCAAGTAGGTTGGTCCATAGTTGTGTAGGGTCTTGTATGCATGGGTCAGGAGCTTGAACTGGCATCTTTTCTGTACAGGGAGCTAGTGGAGTTCCCTGAGGTAGGGAGTGATGTAGGTTCATCTAGGTAGATCCAGCAGAAGTCTGGCTATGACATTCGGTAAGATCTGTAGTTGTCAGAGGAGGTGAGCTGCAATCCCTGCATAGAGAGTGTCACCGTTGTCCAGTCGGCTGGGGATGAGGGCCTGGGTGAAGGTGCATCGTGAGCTTTGGGATGGCCATTTGAATATCTTACAAAGCATGCGGAGGATGAAGAAGCAGGAGGTGCAGATGGAGTTGACCTGAGTTGTCATGATTATCTTGTTGACCACAATGATATCTAGGTTCCTAGCGTGGTTAGTAGGGGTAGGAGTAGGTCCTAGTTCTGAGGGCCACCAGGATGCGTCCCATGGGGAGCTTTTGTTTCCAAAGATCTGTACCTCTGTCTTGTATGTGTTGAGCTTCAGGCAGTTGTCCTTCATCCAGTTGGTGACGTCTGTCATACAGTTGTGAAAGTTGATCTTGGTGTTGGTGGTGTCTTCGAAGAGGGAGAGGATGAGTTGTATGTCGTGTGGCATAGGATATTATATTGAGTTTGTGGGTTTTCACAATGCTGGCCAGAGGTGTCATATAAGTGTTGAAGAGGGTGGGGTTGAGCAAGGATCTATGGGGAGCTCCACAGAAGATTTCTTTTGGTTCAGAAGTGAAGTTGAGAAGGTGGACTTTTTGCATTCTTCTGGTGAGGGAAGAGGCAATCCATCTGAGAGCGGCTCCTTGGATGCCTATGTTGTGCACCTTTGTGATGCGTGTGTAGTGAGAGACTGTATCGAAGGATGCCGAGAGGTCCAAGACGACCAGAGCCTCAGTCTCTCCTCAGTCGAGTAGAGCACTGTTGTCGTTGGCAGCCGCTATCAGAGCTATCTCAGTGCTGTGGTTGCTGCGAAATCCAGATTGGGAGGAGTCGAGTAGGAGGTTCCATTCCAGATGTGAGGAGGGTTGTTGGTTGATGGCTTTTTCAAATACTTCGGCTGGGAGTGGGAGCAGTGAGATAAGTCACTGAGGTCTGCCAATGGTTTATTCAGTAGGGCATTGACTTCTCATGTTTCCAGTCTTTGGGGAATGTGGCCTTGGCAAATGAGGTGTTGAACAAGGTGGTGAGTGCATGGCTGGTTCTGGCTTCACCTAGGTTTAAGTTGTAGTGAGGGCATGGGCCAGTTGGGTCTCCTGAGTAGGCCGAGTTCAAGATGGAAGCAGTGTCCTTTGGGGCGAATTGGCTCCATTCATTTAGTGTGGTGGTATCGGGGTCGTTGTGTTGCTTGAAGAAGTTGGTGGTCTTGGGTTGGGGGTTGAAGTGTATGTAGATATTGGGGATCTTGTCATGGAAGAAGATTACAAGATTGTCGCCGAGTTCCTGTGAGGGAGTAATGTTGTTTGTTGCAGCTGAAGGGTTGGAGAATTCTTTCATGATATTAAAGAGTTCTTTGCTGTTATTTGAGCTTGATCCGATGTGTGAGGCTAAGGCCTTTTTTTTTTAATTCTCTCACCTATCTGGGGTAGAGGTTGAGGGTTGTCTTGCAGGCAGTCTTTTCGGTCGTGTCCTTGCTGGTGCGCCAACTCCTTTCCGGTTGTTTACAGAGTCATTCAGCGGTTCTGGGGTCTTCAGTCTATCAGGTAACCTGCTTTGTGGACCTTCTGTGGGTGTTGCTGGTGGCTTTTGGCACAGTTGGTGATCCAATTGTTGAAGTTTCTGATGTTCTGGTCTAGGATGTTGGAGAAGATGGGGTGGGCGGTGTTGTGGGGATTGATGCATGTGCCCTTTGAGTTTGCGGGCGTTGGGCACACTGGGGGCGAGGTCCATGAGCTTGTAATGTTGAACTGGACAATGAAGTGGTCTGTCCAGGTGAGTTCCGTGGTGTGGCTGTAGCTCAATCAATCAATCAATCAATCAATTAATCAATCAATCAATCAGGGAGTTGTGAAGCGCAGTTCCTCACCCATAAGGATATCAAGGTGCTGGGGGGCAGCTCCGTTGAGTGCTGGGGTCATCCAAAGAGCCAGGTCTTGAGGTCCTTCCTGAACTGGGATAGTGTAAGCACTTGCCGGAGGTGGAGGTCGTTCGCGGCCTTGGCTGCGAGGTAGGAGAAGAACTTTCCTCCTGTTCTGGTCTTGTAGATGAGTGGATGGTGGCCAGAGAGAGTTCAGCTGATCAGAGGTGTCTCTTGGGTGCGTGGAAGGAGAGGCAGTTGTTTAGGTATTCTGCTCCGATGTTGTGTAGGGCCTTGTATGCGTGAGTGAGTAGCTTGAAGGTTATTTTTCTTTCAATGGGGAGCCAGTGGAGATTGCGTAGGTGTTGGGTGACGTGGTTGTGATGGGGGATATCTAGGATCAGTCTGGCTGCGGCGTTCTGGACTGTCTGGATTTGTGGAGGAGTTTCTTGTTGATTCCGGCATAGAGGGCGTTGCCGTGGTCTAATCTGCTACTGATGAGGGAGTGTGTGACCATTTTTCTGCATTCGGGTGGGATCCATCTGAACGCTTTTCGGAGTATGTGGAGGGTTTTGAAGCAGGACGAGGATATGGCGTTGATCTGGTGGTTCATCATGAGTGATGAGTAAAGTATGATGCTGAGGTTCCATACGTGGTCTGTTGGGGTGGGGGGTTTCTGAGGGCGGGGGTCACCAGGTGTCGTCCCATACAGAGGGGGTGGAGACAAGGATGGGGACTTCTGTTTTGTTTGAGTAGAGTTTCAGGCAGCTCTTCTTCATCCAGGTGGCGACGGCTTTCATCCCTTCTTGGAAGTTGTGCCTGGTGATGTTGGGTTATTTGGTGAGGAAGAGGATGAGCTGAGTGTCGTTGGCGTAGGAGACGATGTTGAGCCCGTGGTTTCTGACAATGTTTGCGAGGGGGCCAAAGCGGATGTTGAAGAGGGTGGGGTTGAGGGAGGATCCCTGGGGCACTCCACATCTGGTCTCTGTAGATTCTGAGAGGTAGGGCGGGAGCCTGACTGGCTGAGTTCTGCCTGTGAGAAATGAGCATACCCAGTTTGGGACATTTCAGCGGATACCTGCGTCATGAAGCCTGGTAGCTAGTCTGCGGTGTTAGACGGTGTTGAAGGCAGCTGAGAGGTCCAGGAGGATGAGGGCTGCTGTTTGGCCCTGGTCGAGAAGGGAACGGATGTCGTTGGTAGCGGCGAGTAGGGTGGTGTCTGTGCTGTGGTTGCTTCGGAATCCGGATTGGGAGATGTCTAGGACATTGTTGGCTTCTGTGAAGTTTGCTAGACTGGGCGTTGACAGCCTTTTTGATGACCTTGGTTGCGAATGGAAACAGGGAGATGGACCTGAATTTCTTCAGGTCCGTCTGCGTGTGGAGCGTTTCTTCAGGAGATGGTTGACTTTGGCATGTTTCCAGTTGTCGGGGAATGTAGCTGTCTCCAAGGAGCAGTTGATCATCTGGTGTAGTTCGGGTGCGATGGCCGTGGCAGCTCTGTGAAATATGTGGGATGGGCAGTGGTCTGAGGGTGCTCCGCAGTGGATGCTCTTCATGGTCTTTAGGGTGTCTTCTGTCATGAGCGGGGTCCAGGTGAGCAGGGTCTGTTGGGTGGCGTCGCTGGGGGTGGGATTTGGAGTGGTGCGGAGGTCTTGGTTGTTGAAGTTGTTGTAGATCATCTTAATCTTGAGGTGAAAAAAGATGCTGAGTCTGTTACAGAGGTCTTGGGAGGGTGGGACGTCTGTTGTTTAGCTGATGCAGTCGCTAGAGGTTAAGATGGGGTCTAGCGTGTGGCCTACAGAGTGCATTGGGATGGGGATGAGTTGGGTGAGTCCGCTATTATTCATGCTGTCGAGGAAGTTGGTAGTGTTGATGTCATTGTGGTCGTCAAGATGGAAGTTGATGTCGCCGAGGAAAATGTAGTTGTTGAAGTCTATGGTGAGAGAGCGATGAAGTCAGCCATTAAGTTGCAGAAGGCTGGACATGGTCCTGGATTACAGTAGGCGAGCGTGACTCTGATGGAGGTTTTGCTCTCTGTTTGGAGTTGGAAGTTGATGTGGTCCATAACTGGGGTGATGTCATCATTTGCAGTGATGCACTGAATGGATTCCTTGTGTATTCTGGCAATCCCTCCGCCAGGCTTGTTGATGCAGTGGCAGTGGGTGATGTTGTATCCTTCCGGTATTGCAGTGGCGATGTCGAGCACAGAAGTGAGGATGAGCTAGGTCTCAGTAAGGAAGAGGGTGTCGGGTGTGAGGGTGAAGATGAGGTCCCAAATCTCAGTGGTGTGTTTGCATAGTGAGCATGTGTTGAGAAGGGTGCATAAGAGTGAGTGTTTTGTTAAGATAGTGTCTGCAGTGTATTAGGGTTGGGGCTGGTGTGTGTGCTGTGGCAGGTGAAGTGGCAGTGGGTGCAAGTGAAAGGTTCTACCATGGAGCTTGCCATCGGCACCGCTGTAGTGTTTGTTAGAGTGTATGGGGTTGAGTGGAGAGCTTAGTGATGATGTATTCGCATGGAGGCAGGAGGGCCGGGGTCGTGATGCTGGGTGCAGTCCAGGTGCAGACAGGTGCAGACGGGCTGGCCTTTGGCATGAGAGCGGAGCGTTTGCGCTGCAGCCTGCATTAAGTAGGTCCTGGATTGTGCAAGGCTTCTGTTGGCAGGAAGAATAGTGAGCAGGAAAACCCAGGCAGGAAAATCCAGGCAGCAGCTGTGTGACTTGGTCAAACTGTGGCAACTAGATCATGCTGGAACAAGCAGGAACTGAAGGCCACAGGCAAGTGGCAGGTTAGGTGCCCAGGTGCCTACTCATCAATGGCAAATTTTCAGAATATCCACAAAAAAAGTGATTCTGAAAGGTATTCAAGAGAAAATGTCCATTTTGCACTGGTCTCATCCATTGTATGTGTGCTATGCTAGGGGAGAAATCATGTCTAAGCGGAGACATTCCCAGTGTTTTTCATTGTGAGATCCTTATTTTCACCATTTGTTCACAAAAGTAATTAATCTTTTGTACCTTCCCATCGTGACTGTCCAATGTGGCAAAGACATTTCTGCTCGAACCACCCCTACTGAAAGAGAAAGGCATGTGGCCACCCCAGGCATATGAAAACCATTGCAATAACATTGTGAAGCCCATCCTTCTGCACAGTAACCAGCACCAGGATCATCACACCTCCAGGGTATGCGCAGAACCTTGAAAAGAACTTTACTATTACATACTTTGGCACTGCAAAGCACTGTAACCAGCACACTGCCAACCTATATCAAAGCCACACACTGCACAGTAAACACACCAATAAAACATCCAAGTCATATATTATTGGAAACAGCACTATATTATTCCACATGAAGGCCAGGCAGGGCTCTGTATCAGCATTCAGAGGTCGAAGTTCTCATACTTTTGCTTTGATGCAAACCCGTTCCTATACTTACCGAAAAAGAAAAACTGTACCCTAACTCCTCCTGCTGGTGAAGCTGTGAATTCCTTGCAAGGCCTAGATTGGTTCTGTTGGGGAAATGGGTCACCTGCCCTGGGGGATATGTTTTTTCAGAAACGCTCTGCTTCTGTAGCAGACTTTATCACAGGGCTACTGGGATGCAAGGATTCCCATCCTAGGAACCAAGCTCGCTCCTCCTCCACCCGGAGGATCTCAGTGTGCAGGGCAACATGGCCGGTTAGCAAGCCTGTTTGTTCCCCATGAGTATAAACATTTGACCATTATCATATTAATGTGCACATCTGCATCTGAAAGGTCATTTCTACCATCTCTTCTAGTGCCTCCAAGAATGGGGGTCTTTCCATTTTGAAAACGGGTGGTGTTGTTTCATGTGCAAACTCAACTTAAACAGCAGAAGGACCCATGTCCCACCTTAATTTAAGTCTGGATTTTTTGCTAGCAGTGTGCATGCTGGGAAATGTAGTCTTTATTTTTTTATGTTATTAACTATTGGACAGTAGGACCCAGATTTATCATGGGATTGCATTCCCCTTGCGTCACGCAGGGTGACAGAAGAGCAACGCAATCCTTAAGTCATATTTACCAAGCCACGCAAGACCTTGTGGCCCTGCATTGCTTGGTAACTCTAGAGTAACGCAATGCAGTGCAAGTCGCATCATGTAGTACACTTAGAAAGATAAAAATGCCTCTAAGGATTGCTTTATGCAGGAAGATGCAACGCAGGTACCAGTGCACCATGGCGCAAGGGTGTCTGCATTGGTGCTAGGCTGCACTGAGTGCCTCAGTGCAGAGAGCAGGAATGCGCCATAGTAGTGAATATGGCGCATTCCTGCTCTCTCCATTTGACACCGTGCATCGTGTTGTCTTGCTGAGTTGTGCTGCATTAAATGATGATAAAGCTGTCCTTAAATACCTTAGGTTTACGGCTTTTACTACCCATGCTGTGTGATTTGATACTGTACAAAACCTTCCCACCCCCATGGCTTTTCATTCTACCTCAGAGCTCCCAGGCGTTTTTATTTTAACTTAGATCGCTGACAGAACCATATTATAAGAAATCTGAGGCAGGCAGTGATTAATTTGTGCCAGTGGTTGCCGGGGGGGGGGGGGGGGCACTGATACAAATTCTTGGGGACCAGAATACATTTACAGACATCAAGAGAGGAAAAAACACTCAATGCGGAAAGCCGGAGGAAGAGAGAAATGGAAAAATCGTCACAAAGGGAGAAAGCCGGAACATGCAACAGTGAGATGAAGGGGCAAGGAGTGTCCGGTAGTGAATTAAAGGGGCCTGAGGTGAATTGAAGACTACACATTTTCGCTGTTAGGCGAGCTGACATTTAATTGCACCGTACGCGGGCTTCTGAGCAGAGTTTTGGGCACCGGCACTCAACCTTTTACTAATTAAGCACTGGAGGAAGTAACTGCTGCATAACCAGCACCATACCACAAGCATTCAGGCCACACACTGCATAGTAATTAGAACGAATAGGCCACATTATAATGCCTGCGTTTAGAACGTATGCCATTACAACGACTTGCTGTAGGGGGGTGCTGGATGTTGGAATAGTATAATTTACTATTCCAACTCCAGTCTGTGCAACAGTAGGGAAGGTGTTGGATTTATAATCGAACACCTTCTGACCCCTACAGCAAGTCGTTGTAACGGCTCGGGTTGTAATGGCATGCGATGTAACAACGTGGTCGTTGTAATGATCTCGTTGTAATGGCATGCGTTGTTTCGCATTCAGGGTAAATGATGTTTCCCACCTAGAACCATACCATCAACCATCCCGGCAATGAAACTGCACAGTGCCCTGCATCAGAAGTTCACCACAATCCTAGTCACTGGCAGTCACCTGCAACTACACATGCAGGCCACGGACTACACTGCAACAAGCACCATACAGTCAAACCTCACGACCACACAAAGTAACCACCAAAATACAAAAAAACAAAAAACACATTCAGTTTAATCACTGCACTATTGCCACCTTGCCCACCTTTCCTCTTGGGCCTAGAAGGGACCAGTCATCGTGCAGTGGGTGTGGCTTGCATGTAATGGCATATGCGCGTGTGCATGCAGAGCAGAATCCAGTGGCTGCTGGGGCGTGGCCAGGGCGGGGCTCGCTGGAGAGTATATTCCTAAACGGTTTATGGTCCTGCTCGATCAAGCTAATTGATCCCAAGAGCCGGGGCTCATTTTTGCTCGATATTCCTTGAGACACATACGACCCCGGTGGAAGGGTGGGTCTCGGGGGCCATAGATTTTTAACTTTATATTGCCAGCTGGCCAGCAAACCAGCCACTGCGATGAGAATTCCAGAAACACGTTCTCTTTTAAAGAAACGAGTGCAGACCCCTGTGTTTTTAAGCAATGCGCTGATCGCTAGTCTTTCATTCTCTGTAAGGTCTTTAAAGAGCCAAGAGGCGATGCCTCGTGGAGCGCTATTTGTTAATCCCTTAAAGGTAGGCAATCCTGGTATTTCCTTGTCCAGGACCAAGTGACCTTGAGCGGACCGCCACTCCCAAAAGAAATCAAGAAAATTATAGGAATGGAAAGTTACATGTTGTGGGGGCCTTACGGCGAGGGAGAGGGAAACAGAACGGAAGAGGAGAGAACAGTGAGTAGAAATGAAGCCAAGGTCCTGATGCGAGGAGGGGAACTGGGTACTCTGACCCACGTTTGGGTAATGATAAACATCTGTATTTGAGGTGCAGAGCGCCCCTAACACCCATGGTCTTGGTGCCACTGCACCTGCTGCGCCATTGATAGTTACTCCCATGGAGGACAGATAACGGTAGACTGTGTGCGCAACTCTGCGAGTACGAAGGCGTGTGTGTGTTTTGTGAGAGCGCTTCTGGACGGAAAGAAGCAGGAGACTGACCACCCAACCCCTCCACTATCAGACTACCCGCACCCAGGCCATTCCGTGCTGTCTTGCTGATATGTCTACCCGTGGGCCGACCAGTTGCATAGGAAGTTGGGGGGAGTTAGCACTGGGGATCGGTGGTTCAGTCCAGCCTATCATTTTTTGCATTTTAACGCTACCTAGCAAAATATCCTACCAGATAAGGTCTGTACCTGGCCAGGGATTGCCCACACATTCAGACTCCAAGAAGGACCCCGGTCTGTTTCACTCTATGGGCGCCTCCATGTGGGTAGCACAAGGCCACACGCCAGCGGCCCAGCGATAGATCTGTGGGAGGAGAGTCAGATTCGAGCACTTTGCGATGGTGTAGCAGCTCTGGGTCTGTGGGATGGTGTAAAAGCGCAGGTTCTTGAGGGTGCAGGGACAGCTTACGAATTTCGGGGGCCCTGGGCCAATTGTAAGTTGGGGTCCCCTGTTCGGAACAGCTTTGAATTTCGGATCCAGTTTCAGCTCTTTGATGCCCTCCTTGGCCAGGTCACTGACAGTGCTCCGGCACACGGGTCCACAATCTAATGTGTTCATATCTAATATTGACGGACAGTGACATATTTCCAGTATTATAATACAGAAGCAGCTCACTAATAGTATTGCATATATTTTTTTGTGACCCCCTTCAGATTTCTCATATCTAAAGTCCTGTTTTAATCTAAAATAAACCTTTTTATGTATGTTGCATCGTGTTAAAAAACATGAACATTTCTCTACAAAAAATCTGTAATAGACTCTCATACATCACCCACATAAAAAGAAATTAAAGGAAACCTGTGGGTCTTGTGCTCTCCATGCCACTGGAGTCATGCTAGCCAGGCTGATGAGGGGTGATACCCCAAAGCAGGTCCCAGGATGCTTGTTTCCAGTCCAGGGTGGATCTGGCCTGGCAGTTCGGGCTGGACTGTTCCTATGAGGAGCAGGGTCAAGACTGATTTGCATGTGGCTGGGTTTAAACTGATTTAATGTCAACTGAAGTAATGTCAACCACTTCCTCATGTTAACCTATAGAAAGGAGGGACACATAGTTCCCAGCACCTGTGGTGCAAGTGCGCCTGCCCCCGAGTCTGCACAGTAGACTGGACACAGGATTAACTAATACGTGAGTCTTCGCGTATTCACAAGCCTGCATTCGCACACGCAATCACAGGCACCATAGGGGAAGGTGCGCACTGACAGCAGCCTACATTTGCAAGCTGCTCATCAGTTTACTCACGATAGATGCCAGTGTGCAGCCACCAGTCTGCAATGACAGATCAGCCCTTGTTTCAGAACATGGCGTCAGCACCACTTCCCAACATGGCTAGGAAGGGCACACATACTTTCACGCAGCAAGTACGGGAAGGGCACACGGCTTACCTAGGCCCTAGCACCTTTGATGCAAATGCGCACACACCACCCTGCTTGGACCTGCCTGACATGGGTGGAACCCCTTACAGGTGCAATTGCACACTTCTGGCCAGGGATGGTGAACCAGGCACCCTGCTGCTAACCTCATGGATGCCAGCGCGCAGACACAGACCTGCACCGTCAGGTCTTACCTGGAGGTAGAACACTGGGGAAGCAGGTATAGGCACAATGGCATGCCGGGCACCTATCCAAAAGGCCATAGGTGCCATGGCGCATCCTCCAGCCTGCCACGGCAGGCGAGATACACACCCAAAACAGCATCAGGGCCGGTGCGCACACTGTGGTCTGCATTGACAAACCAGCCCATCAGCGTGTTAGTGCCTCTTCCTAATCTGTGTAGGAAGGCACATGCACTCCCACACAGTCGACAGGGAGGACGTGCATAGGGCCCTAAGGCCACCCCCAAGAATTGGCAACACCCTAGGAGTATCCATGGGTAGGACCAAACTCCATGGCATGGGAAGCCCCATTTGGGGGGTTCCTCACTACCTGCCAGCCTCCCAACCCCGCTGGTGCCCGTCTGGTCTCCCCTATGGGGGTGTGCCCTTATGGTATGTGATGACCTACTCAGGGTTGCCAGAGGAGTAAGTGATGCCAACCTAGACAGGGGCAAATTAGAGCCCCACAGACTTGTCAAGGCAGACCCGATAAAGGGTTGACGGCTATCCAGTGGGTGGCACACTCAGTGCTATGTCCCACTACTAGCCAGTGCTGAATGCGCCATGGGTATGAGGTATACTATATGTGGTCTACCTGTTTACAGGGCGCATGGAGGTGCGGCACCTAAACCCCATCGTATACGCACGGCAGACCAATGTGGACGTGGAGGGAGCACACACCATCCCTCTGCCATACAGGTTTCGTAAGGTTATGCAGAGAGGGACGGCAAAGTCTAGGAGAAAAAAGTGAAACGTTTTGGGGAAAATTTCCCATTATAAGGCCATGTCCAACAGAGGGCCTCCAGGAGACAGCACAGATCAGAATTTGACATATGTAGTGAGCGAGTGACTCACTGAATGAGAAATGAGAATTAATGAATGCTGTGTGTCTGGATGAGGCATTAATGAGGGGAACATTATAGCATGCATATCTATGACCTGGAGTATAGTGGAGCATGTCAAAGCATAAATGACCACTCCTGCAACAATCGCCCCGCCCTCTTCTTATCCAGGTTGTAAGTGCTTTCAGGCAGCATCACAGATCGGCTGGTTGCTTGTGGAGTTATGAAAAGCAGGCAGATCTAACAGTCCATCGCCAGGAATATATATACACCCAGCATTGGAATAAATCAGATTTTAGTGTTGTAACTTAAGTATGACTATATTTAAATATGATATTTTTTTAACGTGTATTTTTTATGGAGTGTAAATTCCGAAAGAAACATTTTCTATCTACCTGAACCCAGCATTTTCCCCATGCACCATTGACTTTCCACAACCACAGGTACAATGTGGGACACGTTGGCTGTCAACACCAAACGTTATTCCATATTCATTTGAACTACAAATTCAGTACCTTTAAGGGACAATATGTTAGTGAATTTAAAAAATATATATATTTTAATCTATACAGTTTTCATATTTTGTTCATTTGAAATGATTTTGAATTCTGTTTAGAGGTTTATTATTATATTTCATGCTGTCATTCATTTTTTTCAGATATGTTTCCTTTACTTTCTGATGGGTTACTAGTGAATTTAGGTGTGTAAAGTTTAAACTGGAGGGTGTGGGTGGTAGTGGGGGAGACAGAAAAGCTTTTAAGGGTATTTGAAGAAGTATCTCAAGGCTGGTAGTGTTGAGGAAGAATCAGCGACATGTCTAAAGAGAGATCTTGCGTACATGTTTCTATTTCTCGACTATGTACCTTTGAATCAAGATTCTGGCTGCAACAAGTCATTTGCAGGCAACTTAGGGTCTTATTTAGAGTCTGGAGGACAGTGCAGATCTGTCAGACGTCTGGTGCACCCACTGTATTTGAAGCCAGGACAATTGTCATGTTTCTGTCGACCGAGCCTCCACTGGCTGATCTGGTGGAACCCTTTTACCATCAGCCCATTTTACATTGGATCATAGTACCTCAGACCATCTGCCCTATTTAAAGAAGACATTCCAACATACTTTGTCTCCTGTTTGGGACCGCAAGGGAGAACCTGGCAGTCCCGAATAGAATAGAAAAACAAGCATTGGCATAGCCAATAGGTCTCGCCTTTGGGACCTTATAAGTGTTTAGCCATGCAACAGTTGCATAACTAAATACTTATAAGGTCCCAAAAGCGAGACCTATTGGCTATGCAAAGCGGCCGCGAAAGTGAAACTGATCGCGATCACGATCAAACATCAAAGCGGCCGCGAAACCGAAAGTGATCGCGGTAAAGCACGGCGCGCGCCCCCGCGCACATGCACTGTAGCTCTAGGCTGGCCTGGTAGCACTTTTTGGAGCCCTCTCAATAAGTCTCGCCAGACCAGCGCATGCGCTGGATCAGGCGATACCTAACAAGGAATGAGCCCCATATGCTGGGAGAAAACTCCCAGCATGTCAGGGACATTTATTTAGTATTTTTCAAAAACAAACTCTCACTTTGAAAGTTTCTTTTAAAAAACATATGAAAATTGCTGTGCTGGAGTGCAGAACATGCCACCCACACAGCAAAGCTATGGTGCTTTCAGAAGAGCCGTGGAGCACATCGATCTACACCAAGCAGGTGGGGATCTTTAAATATGGTGGGCTGTAGTCTGCCTTCATTGCCCTGAATACAGCCTCACAAAACTTAAATAAGCCCCTTAGATCGAATTGCTCAGGCAGTTCTTGCTAAGAGACAGGTTTCAACTGAGGCAGAAAACAGGACCAGGCACCAAAATAAAAGTGGCCTCCATTAGCAAATCATAAAGCCAAAAAAGTGGCCCACAAATCGGAGCAGTTTTCAACTTATAAAAACACACTGTATGGGTGTTTTGCAGTATCTGGGAGAGTGCATGTATTTGTGCTTACTGCAATCAATGTTTCTGGTGATATCAACGAAATCAACTAAAAAAACACTTCATCGGACTATAAAACAGGCCTACAAACAGAAAACACACGCATTTATAATGCAATAGGTCTCGCAACTGCGAGTTTTTAAGCTATTGTTGTTGTTGTTTTTATAAAAAATTTAAAGGCATTGTCATTTACAATCCCAAAAGCAACACCTATTGCATTGCGGAGCGCTCTGTCTGTGAAGCGGGCGTCGCGGCCATTATTACATTAAAAAAAAAAATAATATAAACCGAGCGCGGTGTCCCTGAAGTTGGTGCCGCGCTCTGTATGAAATTAAAAAATAAAATAAACAGAACACGTGTCCCATGAGCGGGCGCCATGCTCAACATGCAAATATGACTAAATAAAGCAGCCGTCATTGTCCCCATCAATCTCAATAACAAAAATAGTGCTCACTCTCTTCATAAAGCAGTCCGTGTAACGTGCCAAGTAAAAGGTCCAGCACTTATGGGCCGTAACAAATGGCGACAAGGCGGTAACAAGAAGGGACTAACAAGCCTCATAATGAATTGGAAGCCAGCATTTACCAAGGACAATGACACCACCCAATGAGAAATATGGTAGGAGAGTGGGCGAGGCTTCCACCGCATACTCTACTACAGCATGCCTCACAGAGTGAGCAGTGCATGCACGCTGCCGCTAGTCTCGACCTAAAAATGGGCCACACACTGACCTTTGACCTTCGGGCACTCCCTGATTGGCCTTTAGGCCAGTCCGACCCTGCTAGGAGATCATCTTGCTGTGCACGGTGATACTCTACTCAAATTTCTGTCTGCCGGCGGGTGAGGGAGTTAAGGGGTGCGCTGCTTAAATCTGGCTGCAGGTGGAGCCCACCGGCATTCATTTTTGGGAACCGGAACTTAACTTTTCGCATCAAACATTGGCGCAGAGCAAGAGAGAGAAAAACACAAAAGGGGAAAGAAGGAAAAAGAGAAAACCAGTGACAATGAAAAAAAGCAGGAATGAAAAGAACTGGAAACAGAGAATTAAATGGGCATGGACTGTTTGGTGGTGGATGAAAGAGGCATGAAGCGAAATCAACACTACACTGGTATTTAACAACCCTAACATCCAACAGTGCCAGGTGTGGGCTTCCGGCACTTAAAACCTCAGATATAGCATTTTGGTGTAGAGCAGCGCAGCAAATAATCTTTCTGCGCTGCCCTGCGGCAAAGTGAAAGGGCAGGAATGCACTGTATTTAGGCAATACGGTGCATTCCTGTACTTTCTGCCTGTGCTGGCACGTTTCGGCAGCCTGGCACCAATGTAGGCACATTTGCACCATGGTTGAAGGGTGCTTCAGATACAGTCAGGATTGTTTTTGTGCCAGAAGGAGCACCTTCCTCCACAAAAACAATCCAAAGAGGCATTTTACTCTTGCAATACACATTGAAAGAGGGAAAAAAGAGGAGAAATAAACATATTTCCCCTTGTTATGCCCCACCTCGAGATCACTTTGTAAATCCGAGGCCAGGGCCGGAGTAGGAACCTAAACCGGTCCTGGCAAACTGCTCCGCCAGCCCCCCCCCTTCCTCCCTGGTGGTGGTGGGGGGGCGGGGCGCGGCTGAGCTGTTTACTAGGGCTGGTTTTGACCTATTTTGTTACAGGGGCCGATATTGCCAGCCCCCAGTATCAAAAGCGGCCCCCCAGGTGCCGAAAACCGGCCCCCATCCTGGCGGCCCACCGGGGAAACGCCCGTTGCCCGCTATGGCCCGTCCGGCCCTGTCTGAGGCAATGTCAAAATCCATGGGTGTTGCATGGGAAAACCCACCACAATGCCCATGGAATGCCTCCCAGGCATAGAGTAAGGTAACATAGCAATTTGCGCTGTGTAGACTTACTCATGATTTATGAGGCCATTCAAAGCTACGCAGAGTGGCTTTGAGAGGCTTCATAAATCTTTATGAAAGCCCTAGTCACGCATGTACCACTTTATGTGATGCAAAAGTGATGCAGGACTCTCATAAATAAGCGCCTTAAACTTTTACAAGTGAAGCAGATAGAGAGAGAGATAGTGTGTGTGTGTGTTTGTTTTTGCCCTCCACCACCCCAGTATGTACAAAATATACTCATTGGCCTGACCCTGATTTTCATCTTTCTCAAGACAATCAAGTGAGTACTCTGTAGAAACAGCAATCAAAGAAACACCTGTAGAGAATTTCAGTTTTATTTTACAATTCTGGTTGAAGGCCTTTCAAAGTGGAAGAAAAAAAATAGAATAACAGTAAATTAGTTGCATTTCTAAGCAATGATGTAATTGTAAAAACTGCTGACAAAGGAAATTAATAAGGTACATTTTTATTATTGTTGGACTGCTTTTTCCCTTTCCTCCTATGGGCACAAGTCCTTGTCCAGAAAGTGCCTTGTGCATACAGTCATTTCCTTGGAGTTTTCCGACGACAGGAGGACGATCATTGCTAGTCCGGGGTTCCATATGCCAGATTTCTTTAGTAGTGGTCCTATAGACCTTCGGCGTGTTACGCGTTTCGTGGTAGTGTGTTACATGCCATAAAGGTGTTTTTGTGAGTCAGGTAACTCTCTCTCGTTGTTTCAGAGCCGAAGAGTCCAGGCCAGATGATGTTCTCTTGAATTCCATCCTTATATTAGTTAGCATCGCTCTTCTCTAATGAAGGTGCTTCTTCATCATGCCTGAGATGAGCTGCAGCTGGGTGATCCAGATGATGTACCGAATTTAGAGCTGAAAGGGCTTTGGGTAGTTTGAGAATGATTGGGTTTTAGGATCTGGTTGCTTCTCTCCATGCAGTACTTGCCATATGGCTTTGCATGCCGGCCTCTTTGAGCGTTACAAGGGTGGGGTTTGCACCACTCTTTGCTGATCAGGGAACACTCTAGATCTTTTAAAGTGCAACAGTTGTTGGCGGTTCGTGCAAGCCAGACGTTAGTTTCCAAAAGCTTCTCTCAAGGCGGCCAATTGCTAATTTTTGTGCCATAACACAAGAGGCTTCCAATGTTGGCTTGGACCTCTATATCCAGGGTTTTGGGATCCGCGCTACCAAGTCTCCTTGTGCATTTTGCTGTGTCTTAGGTCACTCCATGTGCCTTAGGTAGGTTGCTCATTATGTGCTTTTTCTAACATTGCCGGCTAGTCAGTGTCACTCCAAGATATTGAAACAAACTGGTAAGTGGTTTGATTCTTCAGACACATAGGTTTGCACAATGACCTCTTTGATTTTGGGCCCCAGACAATCACCTTGGATTCTCATGGGTTCATTTTTAGGATGTTTTTCCCAAAGTATTTTCCCACAGTGTCCAACTTAAGCTGTAAGGAATTTGGTGTTCTTGCTAAGAGAATTGAATTATTTACATACAAGACTAGTGAGATCTTTATGTTATTTATTTGTGGGACATCTTGGGAGGCTTATTTGCATGAAGGTGCATGCTATTTGTATAATGGTTGAACAGGCGTGGGACCAGGATACAGCCCTGTTGACTTCTCTGTTTGTGATGAACGTTTTATTGTGTGTGTCTTTTAAGCCTATGCTGACTTGGCCTTTGGAGTCCTTGTACAGACCAACAATGATTCTCAAAAGATTCAGGGACACGCAGATGTGTTATTTGCTTGCTCCAGAGAACTAAATCTATGCTGCGTATTTCAGTCCCTGAAAAGAGCAGTGGCTGCTCCACCACAATAGGGGAGGAGCGTTGCCCCACTGGCTCAGAGCCAGCAGATAAAAAAGAAAACAATATTTTAATATTGTTTTATTTTCAGCTGCTGGCTGAGCCAGCGGGAATATGGTGGGCGGGGCTAGGGTCACAGGGAGGAGTGGTTGTGCACTTCTAAGTCGGCGTGTCTGTTTGACCGGCCGTCTTAGGCTGGTCAAACAAACATGCGCAGTTAGGTTTCTCTAACCCGGCTAAATGTGCCAGATTCCCTTTGCCTGAGTGGAGTGTCTCAGCAGCCTGCTTAGGCCAATCCCAGTTCTGCTCTCATGATATAAGAGCAGCACCTTGATTGGTTGTGGAGTCCTAGGGACTGTCAGGAGCAGCAGGAGAAGAGCGAAGCAGCGAAGGATCAGGTATGTTTTTTTTTTTTTTTATTCAACCCACACCCCCCGTGCCGCTGCCCTTCCGCCCCCGCTGCATATTGGCAGCAGCCGTGACTGGAAAAGAGGTGTGTAAATGAACTTTCTAACAATTAAGAGCTGCAATGGATGAATAGGCAATACAACAGCTTTAACCTACCCTTTCAAATGGATTGGTTCAATGTATCTCTATTGGGAAGAAATTGGAAAAATTATAATAACGGCACTCCAAAAACATCAGAAGATATGGAAAACATGATATCTAACTATCAGACTAGGGCAGTTCTGAAAAACAAAAGTATGTATGTATTCCGCACTGATCTGTTCCACACACGGATACATACATGTTGATGTCATATCACGGAGCTGTTCCAAGAGGAGACAGTAGATGCCTTATTTAGATCTCATATTCAAGTCCACCGATTCATCCACAGTCCTAGCCCCCCAGGTTCCAGAGGTGTCTGTCTAAACACGAGGAGGCCTACAGTCTGCAGTAGGCGATCTGGCAACAGAAAAATCCTCCAATTTTTACATTGTCCATTTCTCTGAAAGGCTGATAGGAGACAGGGCAAGGATCTGTGACTTGTTAAGTCTTACCTGATGTAACAGAAGCTACCCCCAAAAAACAGAATTGTTAAAGTGTTTGGCCAGTGGGAATATCTCCTAGAGGCCAGATCTTTGAGGTCGGATAGCTCCTGTGCCTGATAGAGGCCTCACTCGAATTTAGTTAGTTATTTATTCTGTAGCGCAACGGTTACCCGAAGGTGTCCTGGCTCTGGCTGCTAACTTCTGAGCACAGATTATTATGGAGATACTACATGTTAAAAATCCAGGGTTTTAGTACCTTCCTAAATGCCATGAGGTCGGTGGCAGTTCTAAGAACTCGAATGTTTGCTGGACCCTGCAAAGGCTAGGACAAATCTTGGTATGCATGCATCTCATTTATGAAGAATCTATTTCCTATGTTGCAGAAATAGTCTTTACTGAAAAATGCCAGGTGACCTACACCAGAGTAGGGCTGGGCTGTCGACCAACTAAATAGTAAAATTCAGTCAAGCTTTAAAGATCTTCAGAATGAATATGCATAAGGCGCATTTCCATGTAATAAAATCAGTGAAGATTATTTGCAAATTTGCTGGTCAAGGATGACTCAGTGAGTAAGACATGCACAGCTGAGAAATGTGGCTACGTGAAGGTCACATGTGTAAGTCTAAGCTTGGCCTACTCAGCTATTTATCCTTCCGAGGTCTATGAACTGAGTGCTATTAAGCTGGGTAATAGTGACTCTTGTTATTTGCGGCGCGTGGAAGTGACAGAAGTGAAGTTTGAAGTGTTATTTACCCAGTAGTCTGAAAACACAACTGGATTTTACTGTTTGGTGTATCAAGGAGCCTCTCACAGTGCCACAGCCTGTCATCTGGTTGCTGTGCTTGTAGACGCTGACTCGGGCAGCCCTGCTGCTTTACAGTATCTTCTAGCCAGAATTAAAGGTTTACCTGGTGGGGGATGCAACACTCATTCAGTCCTGGTATTTGTTTTTTTTTGTTTACATCTGATGTTTGCTGCTGTTCTTCCTATGATAAAGCAAGGACTGTAAGTACAAGAATTACATGGGAACAGGAGGATTGGGTTAGCTGCTCTCAGCTGACATGAGATCTCTAGAGATCCCCACGGAGTGGTCTTCCGGCAGTGATGGAGGTGCACTATGGTCATATTTATGAGGTTTGCACCACGCAACGTGGTACATGCACAACACAAACCTCTACGACAGATTTATGAAGCCACACAAAGCCCCTTTGCGTGGCTCAGAATGGCTTCAAGAATCTGGAGTACGGCAACACAGCGCAAATCGCTGCATGGCATTACTCTGCCCTGGGTAGGCGTTCCATGGACACTGCGGTGGGTGTTCCCACGCAACTCCCATGGATTTTGATGCATTCCCAGATTTACAAGAACTTGCAAACCTGGGAATGCTCCATATCTTATGCCTTCCCTGGGGAGGCGTGACAATGAGAAATATCATTAATTCTCCTCGTTTTTCCCTGTTTCTATGTGTGCTGCATTCTGCACACGTTGAATGTGGAAAATGCCTTTCAGGATTGTTTTTGTGCAGGAAGGTGCCTCTTCTTGCACAAAAACAATCCTGCATGACACGGCGGCACTCTTCCACCATAGTGCAAGGGTGACTGCATTAGCGCTAGGCTGCCAAAAGGGTGCCTGCGCAAGGGGAAAGGACAGCAATGCCCTGTATTAGATAAATACGACACATTCCTGCCCTTTCCTAGTGACGCAGCGCAGCAAGGTGACTTGCTGCGCTGTCCTGCGCCAATATTTTCATAAATTTGCCCCTATATATTTTGGGAAAGCAAAGAAGTGAAAGGATCAAAGAACAGTTACTGTAGTAGGTCACGCTAGCTCCTTCGGAATCACTATTCCATGCACAGAGCCTGATTTCCAAACAATCTAAGCACCTTCCTTCGTCTTCCTCTGCCTTTAACACCTACTTCAGTCCATGAAACTACTTTGCATAACACGCACAGTGAACCCTAAAGTGTCCCTGGTGCAGAAAGGGGGCTGGGGGGTGAAGGGGTTCCCTGATAAAATTGTACACGTATCCTTGAACCAGGTGAAATTGAGTTGGCTGCTTCCCACCATTTTTACACATCATGGATTCTTGCACTTCACATTCTGATTCAGTCTTCTGCACCTTGCCAAACAAGCCCAATCTCCCGTTGAAAATAACTGAATGGTTTTAACGCGTGTATTTTTTGTAGCAAGACCCTCTGAAAGCAATCACAAAACAGGGATGAAGTTGACCTTGTTTTTAGGTTTTAGAAAGATGTTGAGTCGTAAACGGTGAAGCCCGGCAAACTCCCGTTACATCAGGCCTCTTCACAAAAGCAGACATGGCAGGGAGCATAGGTGATGTCGGTAGCCCGCAACCCGCCTCACCTCTAGTTCTCCAATTTAATCTGGCCCAGACAGCTGAGCCCGGCTTCCCGAGCTCCCCTGAGGACCGGTGCCCGTCGATCCACCCCTCCACCAGGACTTCCAAGCCTGGATAATTGATTTCCTGATGGAGGAAAAGAACCAAGTCAATTAACCTCTCCCATCCACAGCGAGGCCTACAGATGGGAATTTCAGCCTCACGCAGAGCCGCGTGGGGGTTCGGAGCCACATGGGCCAAACCCTCGAATTAATTTAAGGAAATGCCAGGTCCCCCGAAATGGATATCGATGGAGAAAGACTGTGTGATCGGCCCCTAATCACGGATCTCTCTCTCTCTCTCTCCACGCACGCTATCTTTCCTGATTTCGCCGTCTCCCTTTCAGATGCAAGGAAAGCGGGTCTCGATAACGTGTGATATTACAAAATCTTAAGGCTTGTTTCCTCTGCATACTAAGTGAAGACGGATTGAATGGAAGGCAGACGGACCCGTTTAGCAATTACTCGGCATTCATCGCAGGCGCGTGCTGCTACAATGCTCCATTCCCGGGCTGGGAGATTTAATAGGCGCGAGACAACGAGAGCGAACGGTGACGTCAGCGCAGTTCACCTGGCAGGGAAGTAGAAAAGAGGAGTCTGTCCTTGCGTCCATCTGTCCCAAGGAGGCCTTAGTAACAAAAGGATGTTGTGATTTAGTTGGGTATTAATATAAAGTGTTGCCAGCATACTACTCTCTTCTGCTTCAGAGGGCCCTGGAACACTGTAAACACATAGCGATGCAGCAACTCAGTAGCTTGCACCACCCATTGCCCCTCCCACGCTAAGGCTGCCTATGCCAGAACCAACACAACTACTAACCATTACACTCCTACAAGTGTGACAATTGAATTCGCACTATCCCAGGCCACCCAAAGCTATAAGAGTGGTCTGGGCGGTTGTTTTTTTTTTTAATGTATAATAGATTATTTAATACTCCGTTGGAATGTCATAAGTGCCGATGTTGAGAGTGAAGTGCTGTTGCCAAGCACCTGCAAACACCAGCTCAAATTAAGCACTGATATTCTTCCAGAATCCAAAGGCTTCCATGGCAAAACAGAACCTAATTCAGTTTTCAAGAGGCCTGAAAGTCAGTAGAGTGAGAGTGCAGTTTCTAATAAGTTGTGAGATTTAGATACCTGAGGCTGGAGACATTGTGGTGCAGTGGCCAGAGCAGCTGACTTGGGAGCATGGGGCTCATGGTTTGATTCAAAAACAAGATTATGCTGTTCCTCAATGACAGAGTTTAAGAGTCAGGGAGACCGGAACCAACTATACCCCAGCAGGGGTTAAGAGTTGGAGATCCATGTATTGGATTGTAATGCCCTCACACACCCTTTCAGGTGTCATGCTTCATCATCTGGGCTGCTCCTCGTTGGGTCGGCGGTGCAATACCCAACGGGCTCCCTGTAGTAGGGGCATTTTATCGGAGATCTTTATCCAATAGCTGTATGGTGAAGTGCGGGTGTGGGGCCAGAACTGTGTAGATGTAAGGAGGTGCTTAAAATAGGGTTCAGAGTACCAAGAAAGCCAAACTTTATTCTGGGGGTCTTCTACCCTAAGTAAAAACAGACAACAAGGCTCTCACCCAAGCTTAATGTCTCAGGTTAGAGTGTCCTTATTGAACAGTGCAGGTCAACATGTTTCTCGCTCTAAGTGTATTCTACTTGCGATTCTTCAGGACCGGAAAGGTGAGACTATCTACACTTAAAAATGGTGACATGGAATTATCCTCACATCAACCAAATGTCTATTTATTAGTATACCTGTTTAGACCTGGATCTACCTGTATGGGGAGACAAAATTATGGCATCATTCAGGCTGATGTGGTACATAACACAAACAGGTATAGTCTTTTGGTGACCCTGACTTCTTATCATTACTGGTGAGCGGTGAACGCAGTAGCGTTGAGGACTCTAAAAACAGTTAAAACAGTGACAAGCAGTGAGTGCCCACAGTGAGCTAATGTGAATTATTGCCCTTGTGGCACTTCAGTAATGCAGCAGATATACACAGATGTGAACTCACCCAATTCTGTAGACTAACCAGACATCAACAGTACCCGGTAGGTCACGCATACGGCTTTGATCATATGTGTAACTGACTAGAAGGAGAGAAATACAAACGAAAGCAAGTGGCTCCAACATCAATTAATGTTTGTAGAAATACGTACTCATGGTTCGTGTGCATTTAAATTGTTTAAATGCTCATTCACAATTATACATGGACTAATTCTGGTGGTGGTAATCCTTGCTCTTTGATGTGTGCATTTAACATTGTTTAAGTGCTCATTCACAATTATACATGGGCTACTTCTGGTGGTAGTAATCCTTGCCATTTGATACTATTTGGCTAGCCGTGTGTATTGCAGCCCAATGATCGGAATAATTCAAAATATCGCATGTTTATGTAGCGCTTGACTAGCTCCTCTCGCGGTGAAATGTCTGTGCATAGTGGTGCGTTATACTACTCTTGACAACCACCTCAGAGAATGATGCGCCCCCAGGTTTGGTGGATATTTAGAGTTCCGCGGGCTGCCTACCTTTGTGGATGTGGTGGCAGTGGGCGGTGCGGTGTAAGCTAGATTTTACAGGGGACATTGTTGCTCGAAAAATGTGCATCCCTGCTATTAAAGTGCTTCACGTGCCCTTAGATCGGGGAGACACGCAGGTAGTTTTATGAGAACAAGTTATTACGGGACTATGATGAGGTTACTTGTTCAGCGGCAGATGGTTTTTTAAGAACAAGTTATTACGGGATAGTGATGAGGTTACTTGTTCTGCGGCAGGTGTTTCTCCCTTCTGACTTTACAAATGCATTGCGCCCCAATTAAACCAAGCCGGTGGAAGCTAGCAGTCTTGTATGCCACCCTAAGTTCTTCTGTGGCAGTAACGAGTAGGTTCGCTATGCGGTAAACATGTCCGGGGCAGCGCTCCCCCGTGGTGTGTGAATCCGCTGCGTTCCATCAAATGCTGGGTTAATTAAGTGTACCACGCGCCATTTAAGCAGAGGAAGCGCGCATGTTTTTGTTACGCTCTACTGACTATGGGTCGGTCTTAAGTTTACTAACTCTCCGGCAGCCTTTGCGGGACCAGTCTTCCCCCAGTCAGAGTTAATAACACAGCGTGCCAGCTCAAACTACTCACGGTTCTGCGTATTGCGCATCGGCCACGACCTACCCACTCCTACAGGGTCCAGGAGGTGAGGAGGTCAGTGGCTTTACTGATTTTATCCTGCTGCTCGTCATGTGACGTGGGGAGGGCACACATGGCATGGTGGTTTTTTTTGTCCAAGCTGCGCAGGGCCTCGTATTTGGCTGCCATCTTGAAGTGGTGTGCAAGCCTAGTATGTTCAAAGTGTCCTGGGAGGATCTTATGTGAGTATGGTGTAGGCGGCCAGGCGCACCCCGTCCACTGTGGATACAGAATGTGATGCATTAAAGTCCTTTTCACAATTTTCAATTTTTTAATTCTTTTATTTTTTAACGTCTTGCAAATCTCTGCATTTGAATTGGCCTCTTCCAGTCTAAGATGTCAGCCATTTTAAAGTGGTGTGGTGGCCTTATTCGAACCAGGATTTGTCATGGTGGTTATTATTTCATAATCAGTAGTTTGTAGGGACAACGGACAAATGGTGTATGAGTACTTATGAGAAATAAGTTCTGATCGATACCTCGAATTACACAGTGTTTAATTAGATGATTACGCACTGCATTTGGGGTACTCATCCGCATCTTATGGGAAACTGGTGGTGTGCGGGGACCGGGGTGTATATATCGAGGTTTTGTGTGGAAAAGAGCCGTGTGCCTGGGCAGTGTCTAATTCAGGGGGTGGTGTGTGTGTTCATGTTGACAGGATCATGTCAACAAAACCAGCTCCATTGTCACCCTGTTCAATCAGACTCTAAGTGAGCTCCATGGTATATCTTCGTTCAGCCCCTTGTCGTTTGTGGATAACCGGTGTATCCACCTCTACTCTTTCGCAAATAGGCCTGTCTTGGTTATCTTGGGGAATGCTTCCAGGATTACCCATTTCAAATATTCTGGTGTGTGGTTCTTTTCTAGGTAGTGAGACCACATTTTTGTGTTGTTCTTGTGGCACCTTAAATTGCTGCGGTGTTCTGATATGCGTAATTTGATTGGGCGGCTCGTCATCCCTATGTAATATAAATTACAAGGGCATGTAATCAAATATATACAATTGGATGTGTTGCAATTTGTGTGTGACCTCATCTCCCATGTGAACATATTGTTGAGTGTGATGGTCTTCTGTATAGTTGTGAAAGTGCAAGCTGTGCATGCGCTGCAAGGAGAGTGGCCTTTCACCGCTGGTAAGTGCCACAGTGTTTCCTGTTGATTGGCTGCCTTCCCCTTAGGTCTAGTGTGGATCAGCATGTCTTTGATGTTTCTTGAACATTTAAATGCGAAGCGTGATGGATCCCGGCTCATGGAACATGTATTCAGTATGTTCCGGTGTTTTTTTATGGCTTTTGTTATTTAGTTGGAAACAGTTATGAAGGCGGTCACACAGGTTAGAGTCTCATTCTGGGTCTTCTCTCTGTGGTCTAACAGACCTTCCTGATTATTGTTTCTTGCTCTCTTCCCGGAGAGTGCTATGCTCCGTGGTGGGTAGTCTCTTGCGGCCAAGTTTTTTGCAAGGATGGCTGATTCAGACCTGTATTCATCCACTGTGCTACAATTTCTCCTCACCCTCAAGAACTGCCCAAAGGGCAAGTTCTCTTTTAGTGCTTTGGGGTGGTGGCTGCTAAAAAGCAGGAGACTATTTCGATCAGTGCTCTTCCTGTGCCTGGTAGTCATCAGGTGCCCTCCTTCAATTTTTATCGTCAGGTCCAGGAAAGCAATCTGATTGGGAGATACAGTGGTGGTAAATTTCAAGTATGGGTTCAGGTTATTGATCCACCTGAAAAAATTCCTGTAGGACTCGAAGTTCCCTGTCCAAAACATCAGGATATCGCCAATGAATCGCTTCCATAACCGTATATTGGTGCGGTATGGGTTTGAGTCATGGAGGATATGTTGTCCCTCAAAGGCAGCCATATAGAGACAGGCCACACTGGGGGCGAAGGTACTTCCCATGGAAGTACCTTGTGTTTGGTGATATAGCTGACTCCTGAACTCAAAAAAGTTTTTCGTCAGCGCCAGTGTGGCACATTCCATGATGAAACTGGGTGGTGTTAATGATTCCCATGTGGCTGAGTTGAGCTCTTCCTATATCACATCTAGGGTGGCTCTCTGGGGGATGTTGGTATAGAGAGCTTCCATGTCTAGAGTGATGAGGAAGTCAATCTCATTTGTTGGTTGGAACTGGTCAAGTAAGCGCAGTATGTCAATGGTGTCTTGTATGTATGATGGCACAAGTTTCACCAATGGTTGCAGGAAATGATCACAAAATTGTGACAAAGGCTCTAAAATGGAGTCAATTCCGGATACAATTGGGCGACCAGGTACTGGGGTGACCCCCTTGTGGATGTTTGGTAATATATAGAAGTAGGGGGTCTTGGGTTCTTTTTTAATGAGGAATGAAGCCTCCTTCTTGTTTAACGACCGCTTGGTTCTCTGCAGAGTCAACCAGACCTGTAATGGTTTTTGTCAGACGTTCTAGTGGGCTCCTGGGAATAGGGGTGTAGTACTTCCTATTGCTCAAATGCCTCGAACATTTGGTGTCGTAGTCAGAGGTGGCCATTATGACCGTTGCTCCACCCTTATCGGCTTGTTTCACCGTGATTGTGGGGTGGTTGGCTAGAGATTCTATGGCCATCATCTCTTTCTTAGAGATGTTGCAGAAGTGCCTAGGGTCAGAGGCTGCTTTTACCTCTTTTAGGACAGCTTATTCATAGGTTATCACTTCGTTCGGTATCATCCCGTTGTTGGGGGTGAAAGTCGAGGGGTTGTGTAAACCTGCGTCGTCTTCTGGTTGGATAGGTTTGCCATCAAAGAATGCTTTTAGGCGTACCTTGCCGAAGAACTGGTGCAATTTACATAGTTGTTTGAAGGGGTCCACCTTGGGTGTGGGAACAAATCCCAACCCCTTCTGTAGGACCTCTTCTTCCATTTTGGTCAGTTGTCTGGGTGACAGATTAACCACTAAGTTCTCTTTTTGATGTAACTCCTGGTTTCCACCACCCGTTGTTGTGGCTCCTCCCATTGTACCCTCTTTTCCTGTTGATTTCCTCTTCTTCGCCCGCGCCCTCTGCCCGCGCCCTCTGCCACAAAAAACGTCTGACAAAAACCATTACAAATCTGGTTGACTCTGCAGAGAACCAAGGGTGGTTAAGCAAGAAGGAGGCTTCATTCCTCATTAAAAAATAACCCTAAGGTGACGGGCATTGCTATGCAGCCGGAGGCGCGGTGTTGTCTCCTGAATGTCTGGGGGCCTACTGATCACGATGAGGCACAGACCCTGTGGGTGACTCTGGGTAACATGGTGGCTAAGCGAGACATCGCGCGCCTGTGGGGATCTGCGGGACCCCCCACATTGACTGCGTGGAAGGAAAATATGGACTGGAGTATGCTCAGGGAAAAGACAGTATATTGCGCTAGAGGGCGCCCTCGGAAGTGGCAGGCCATTTGGGGGCGGTGGAACCAATATAGGGGGGGCATATGTCTTGCCCCTGATCTGGATCCCCCCGAGGAACAGCTCTCTCCTTAACATTCTTTCCAGCTCTGGATGTATATCTGATTGTTAGTTGACTTCTTGGGCCTCTGCTTTTCCCCCTTTTTCCTCTTATCACAGCATTGTGACTGTTAGACGAGGGGGGTCCGGTCTCCCCTGAGGGGCAATCACCAGTGGTATTCAGTGTTTTTCGCCTTGCTTGGGTTTGGTGTGTGTTTGTGTTTATTTAAAAAAGAACCTTTTTTGCTTCTCCTTTTATGCACTGTGGACGCTTCTTTGTTCTGCTCTCTTAAAGCTGCCGAACCTCCGGGTTGTCGGCTGAATAGCTGTGTACATGTTTTTGAAGAATAAAGGTTTTAAAAAAATAAAAAATAAAAAAAAAAATAACCCTAGACCCCCTACTTCTATATATTACCAAAGATCCACATGGGGGTCACCCCAGTACCTGGCCGCCCAATTATATCTGGAATTGACTCTATTTTAGAGCCTTTGTCACAATTTTGTGATCGTTTCCTGCAACCATTGGTGAAACTTGTGCCATCATACATACAAGACACCATTGACATACTGCGCTTACTTGACCAGTTCCAACCAACAAATGAAATTGATTTCCTCATCACTCTAGACGTGGAAGCTCATTATACCAACATCCCCCAGAGAGCCACCCTAGATGTGATAGAGGAAGAGCTCAACTCAGCCACATGGGAATCATTAACACCGCCCAGTTTCATCATGGAATGTGCCACACTGGCGCAGACGGAAAAATGTTTGAGTTTAGGGGTCAGCTATATCACCAAACACAAGGTACTTCCATGGGAAGTACCTTCGCCCCCAGTGTGACCTGTCTCTATATGGCTGCCTTTGAGGGACAACATATCCTCCATGACTCAAACCCATACCGTACCAATATACGGTTGTGGAAGCGATTCATTGACGATATCCTGATTTTTTGGACAGGGAACTCCGAGTACTACTGGCATTTTTTCAAGTGGATCAATATCCTGAACCCATACTTGAAATTTACCACTGCTGTATCTCCCAATCAGATTGCTTTCCTGGACCTGGCAATAAAAATTGAAGGAGGGCACCTGATGACTACCAGGCACAGGAAGAGCACTGATCGAAATAGTCTCCTGCTTTTTAGCAGCCACCACATCAAAGCACCAAAAGAGAACTTGCCCTTCGGGCAGTTCTTGAGGGTGAGGAGAAATTGTAGCACAGTGGAAGAATACAGGTCTGAATCAGCCATCCTTGCAAAAAACTTGGCCGCCACAGACTACCCACCACGGAGCATAGCACTCTCCAGGAAGAGAGCAAGAAACAATAATCGGGAAGGTCTGTTAGAACACAGAGAGAAGACCCAGACTGAGACTCTAACTTGTGTGACCACCTTCACACCTGTTTCCAACCTAATAACAAAAGCCATAAAAAAACACTGGAACATACTGAATACAGGTTCCATGAGCCTGGATCCACCACGCTTCGCATTTAAACATTCAAGGAACATCAAAGACATGCTGATCCACACTAAACCTAAGGGGAAGGCAGCCAATCAACAGGGAACATTGTGACACTTACCAGCAGTGAAAGACCACTATCCGTGCGGCGCATGTACAGCTTGCGCTTTCACAACTATACAGAAGACCATCACACTCAACAATACGTTCACGTGGGAGATGAGGTCACAAACAAATTGCAACACATCCAATTACATATATTTGATTACATGCCCTTGTAATTTATATTACATAGGGATGACGAGACGCCCAATCAAATTATGCATATCAGAACACCGCAGCAATTTTCGGTGCCACAAGAACAACACAAAAATGTGCTCTCACTACCTACAAAAGAACCACACACCAGAATCTTTGAAATGGGTAAACCTGGAAGCATTCCCCAAGATAACCAAGACAGTCCTATTTGCGAAAGAGTAGAGGTGGATACACCGGTTATCCACAAACGACAAGGGGCTGAACGAAGATATACCATGGAGCTCACTTAGAGTCTGATTGAACAGGGTGACAATGGAGCTGGTTTTGTTGACATGATCCTGTCAACATGAACACACACACCACCCCCTGAATTAGACACTGCCCAGGCACACGGCTCTTTTCCACACAAAACCTCGATATATACACCCCGGTCCCCGCACACCACCAGTTTCCCATAAGATGCGGATGAGTACCCCAAATGCAGTGCGTAATCATCTAATTAAACACTGTCTAATTAGAGGTATCGATCAGAACCTATTTCTCATAAGTACTCGTACACCATTTGTCCGTTGTCCCTACAAACTACTGATTATGAAATAATAACCACCATGACAAATCCTGGTTCGAATGCGGACACCACACCACTTTAAAATGGCTGACATGTTAGACTGGAAGAGGCCAATTCAAATGCAGAGATTTGCAAGACGTTAAAAAATTAAAAAATTTAAAATTGTGAATAGGACTTTAGTACATCACATTCTGTATCCACCATGGACGGGGTGCGTGTGGCCGCCTACACCATATTCACATAAGATCCTCCCAGGACACTTTGAACATACTAGGCTTGCTCACCACTGCAAGATGGCAGCCAAATAGGAGATCCTGCGCTGATTGGACAAAAAAAACACCATGCCATGGAGGCCATCCCCCCGTCACATGACGAACAGCAGGATAAAATCAGTGAAGCCACTGACCTCCTCACCTCGCGGACCCGGTAGGAGTGGGTAGGGCGTGGCCGATGTGCAATACGCAGAACCAAGAGTACTTTGAGCTGGCACGCAGTGTTATTAACTCTGACTGGGGGAGGACTGGTCCCGCAAAGGCTGCCGGAGAGTTAGTTAACTTAAGACCGACCCATAGTCAGTAGAGCGTAACAACAATGTGCGCGCTTCCTCTGCTTAAATGGCGCGAGGTACACTTAATTAACCCAGCATTTGATGGAACGCGGTGGATTCACACACCACGGGGGGAGCGCTGCCCGGACATGTTTACCGCATAGTGAACCTACTCGTTACTGCCACAGAAGAACTTAGGGTGGTATACAAGACGGCTAGCTTACACCAGCTTGGTTTAATTGGGGCGCGATGAATTTGTAAAGCCGGAAGGGAGAACCACCTGCCGCAGAACAAGTAACCTCATCACTGTCCCGTAATAACTTGTTCTTAAAAAACCATCTGCCGCTGAACAAGTAACCTCATCATAGTCCCGTAATAACTTGTTCTCATAAAACTACCTGCGCGTCTCCCCGATCTATGGGCACGTGAAGCACTTTAACAGCAGTGATGCACATTTTTCGAGCAACAATGTCCCCTGTAAAATCTAGCTTACACCGCACCGCCCACTGCCACCACATCCACAAAGGTAGGCAGCCCGCGGCACTCTAATAATCCACCAAACCTGGGGGCGCATCATTCTCTGAGGCGGTTGTCATGAGTAGTATAACGCACCACTATGCACAGACATTTCACCGCGAGAGGAGCTAGTCAAGCGCTACATAAACATGCGATACTTTGAATTATTCCGATCGTTGGTCTGAAATACACACAGCTTGCCAAATAGTATAGTGTCAAAAGGCAAGGATTACTACCACCAGAGGTAGCCCATGTATAATTGTGAATGAGCGCTTAAACAATGTTAAATGCGCATGTCAAAGTGCAAGGATTACCACCACCAGAAGTAGCCCATGTATAATTGTGAATGAGCACTTAAACAATGTAAATGCACACGAATTATGAGTACGTATTTCTACAAAACATTAAGTGATGTTGGAGCCACTTGCTTTCGTTTGTATTTCTGTCCTTCTAGTCAGTTACACATATGAGCAAAGCCGTATGCGTGACCTACCGGGTACTGTTGATGCCTGGTTAGTCTACAGAATTGGGTGAGTCCACATCTGTGTATCTCTGCTGCATTACTGAAGTGCCATAAGGGCAATAAGTCACATTAGCTCACTGTGGGCACTCACCACTTGTCACTGTTTTAACTGTTTTTAGAGTCCTCAACGCTACTGCGTTCACCGCTCACCAGTAATGATAAGAAGTCAGGGTCACCAAAAGACTATACCTGTTTGTGTTATGTACTACATCAGCCTGAATGATGCCACCATTTTGGCTCCCCATACTGGTAGATCCAGGTCTAAACAGGTATACTAATAAATAGACATTTGGTTGATGTAAGGATAATTCCATGTCACCGTTTTTAAGCGTAGATAGTCTCACCTTTCCGGTCCTGAAGAATCGCAAGTAGAATACACTTAGAGCGAGAAACATGTTGACCTGCACTGTTCAATAAAGACAGTCTAACCTGAGACATTAAGCTTGGGTGAGAGCCTTGTTGTCTGTTTTTACTTAGGGTAGGAGACCCCCAGAATAAAGTTTGGCTTTCTTGGTACTCTGAACCCTATTTTAAGCACCTCCTTACATCTACACAGTTCTGGCCCTGCACCCGCAATTCACCATACAGCCATTGGATAAAGATCTCAGATAAAATGCCCCTACTACAGGGAGCCCGTTGGGTATTGCACCGCCGACCCAACGAGGAGCAGCCCAGATGATGAAGCATGACACCTGAAAGGGTGTTTTAGGGCATTACAATCCAATACATGGATCTCCAACTCTTAACCCCTGCTGGGGTATAGTTGGTTCCGGTCTCCCTGACTCTTAAACTCTGTCATTGAGGAACAGCATAATCTTGTTTTTAAATCTTGACCCTGGGGCCTTTATGCTGGACCTCCCACTCTCGTGAAAGAGTAGAAAGCCCCCTTGTCCCTTAATTTGTACACAAGCTCATGGTTTGATCCCCGGCGCCAGCTCAGCTGAGAACTCTGGGCAGTAGCTCACTTAATCTCCCCGATGGCCCCCTGCGCTTTGAGATCCCAGGGGTGATTAGTTTGCGCTTTACAAATAACGGATACAGACAGTGTTGTACTAAATCGCTGTTTATTACCTTGGCTGGTATGAATGCCACTGTCCAAAAAATGTATGTGTGTGGTAAGTAGCTGACTATACTTAGGGCAGGTGGATAGGTTCTTTGCATTCTGGTACTTGTGGTGCCGGAACCCTAGGTATTATTATAGCAGGTGCGGTGTCACTAGGGCCCAGAGGTTTGAGGGCTCACTGCACTTCAATACTATCCAAGCGGAAGCAAGGGACACATTTAATTGCACATCTTAGGACCAGTGGATTACCCAACACCATTTATGTAATTCTGTTTATCTATTAGCCCATCATAGGCCGTCACCTGTATTGCTGCAATGCAGGTTATTTCAGTATCAATCAAACTCTGCTCTAATGCCTCCACTGTCTCCGAAATTAGACAGATGGATTGGTCACTTTTGCCCCACACGTTTGGAGGCCTTCAATGGTTTTCGGCCAACTGCACTGGCTCACAGGAGTCCACTGAAGCATCCGTGCCACGTCCTGAGCTCTTTGTCCCACGGTTCTGCACCCCAACAACACTTCACTCATCCAGTCCTCACCTGCGAAAAAATCCCCCCTTTGTAAATCAAGAGCGGGAAGCTGTTCATTTTCATATCTCACTCTCTCTGCATGAAATGTTCTTCCATTAGATATTGAAATTATACCACCACATCTCTCTTTTAGGAAAAAGATTATCTGTTCAACAGCTGCAGTGGGACTTCATGATTCCAATCTTTACTTCTTAATAGTGCTCAGAGATCTTTAAGGGGAACAAGTGCTCCTATGAAAGTTATCTACCATTACATTCCCGATCAAGGCCCAGAAGAGCAGAATTCCACAAATAATATCCTGGATTGAATCAGGTACTCACACATGGAATCCGGCAACTTGAGAGCCTTGGAATGTGTCAGTCTAGGTTTTTCAGCATTCTTTTTCCCAACTGACTACTTTTACATAAAAAGTGTTAAACTTTTATTCTACGGTTTCGTTGATATAGTTTTACACATATTCTAAAATTAAGCTGTAATTAAACTTTGAGTAAATTAGGTGTCGATTGAATCAATTGCAAGAGAGTGTGTATAGAAAGGGAACACAGAATCAGAGAGAACTGTCTTTTATCACAATTTCAGAAGTGTGACTGGGAGAGGATGGTCTGCGTGATCGGCCATTTCTACGCCCACTTCCTTTATTCCATACTTCACTTGAAGTTTCAGCGTTCCGCCGAATTTAATAGTGGATTCTGCATGTTTCATTTTACCATCAAGAGAAATGGAGGACTTAGCTAAGGATCATCTGTGTTGATTGACAGAAGTTACGCTCTAGTGCACACCAAGCTATCCAGAATGCTTCTAGGTCCAAGAAGCCCACCCAGAGTGCTTTAAAAGAAGGGGCTTCACGAAGGTGGCATTTGTTGATACTTATTAAAGCACCAGTTACTAGTATCACATGGTCACATTCATATTGTTAGGCAGGGGGAGATTAAGTGATTCGCCTAAAGTCCCAGGATGTTGAGCCGACGCCGTCGCTGCTGGTTTCCTTTACAATCTTTTCTTTGGATTGTGGCACTCTCTGCCCACTTCAAGCGTCCAAAAAGTAAAAATAATCAAGCATTCTTCCTTGCAACTTTAAGATTTTGTTTGTTTGTTAAGCTGCGGTGCTTCGGCTACAGTTCAGCCGTCAAATTAAACCATGTGGCACACATAAACGTGTCTATTCCATCACAATTAAAAAGGTGTTTTTCAGAGCACTTTAAGAATTTCGATACTTACTTCAAATGGGAGCTTACATGTTAGGTTACAACCCACAATTACCCCAAATCGTGTAACAAGACACCTTTAAATACAGGCAAGGGCATCTCTTTATAATATCTGCAGTGGCTTCTTGTATTGTAGGATTCTTGCTTTTGAAACTAAAACCCAGACAGCTAGTGAAACAAGCACAAGCAAAGCCGATAGATCTAACCCATTTCAGTATCAATCAAACTCTGCTCTAATGCCTCCACTGTCACCGAAACTAGATAGATGGATTGGTCACTTTTGCCCCACACGTTTGGAGGCCTTCAATGGTTTTCGGCCAACTGCACTGGCTCACACGAGTCCACTGAAGCATCCGTGCCACGTCCTGAGCTCTTTGTCCCACGGTTCTGCACCCCAACAACACTTCACTCATCCAGTCCTCACCTGCGAAAAAATCCCCCCTTTGTAAATCAAGAGCGGGAAGTTGTTCATTTTCATATCTCACTCTCTCTGCATGAAATGTTCTTCCATTAGATATTGAAATTATACCACCACATCTCTCTTTTAGGAAAAAGATTATCTGTTCAACAGCTGCAGTGGGACTTCATGATTCCAATCTTTACTTCTTAATAGTGCTCAGAGATCTTTAAGGGGAACAAGTGCTCCTATGAAAGTTATCTACCATTACATTCCCGATCAAGGCCCAGAAGAGCAGAATTCCACAAATAATATCCTGGATTGAATCAGGTACTCACACATGGAATCCGGCAACTTGAGAGCCTTGGAATGTGTCAGTCTAGGTTTTTCAGCATTCTTTTTCCCAACTGACTACTTTTACATAAAAAGTGTTAAACTTTTATTCTACGGTTTCGTCCTCTTTTAAGAAAGGCCACTTCCAAACAAGGATCCTAGACTCGCTCGTAAATGCTCCCTAACATGGAGAAGAGGGAGCCATGTTTCCTCCCATTGCCCTTGCTGAACTAGTACAAACCGCTCACGGTCCTTGATTTCATGCACGAACTTGCCAGGGCAAGAGCAGAGACTGGTGAAGGATCTGGATTAGTGCCATTTAAAGTAGGGGTGTGCAAAATTTGCATAATTTGCGGTTGTGCAATAATGTGAAATTTTGACGAAATTGCGCAAACATATGCGTAATTATGCAAAACGCAAATTCGTCATTTAGTGCTATATTTCAGCTCAAAATGCATCCTCGTCTCAACCTTTGACATGGGGATGCATTTTGCGGCAAAAGAATAGCCAAAAAACCCAAGTGGCAACAGCCACTCACGTTCTGGCCATATGCGTTATTCCTTTACATTCACAGTAACATTTTATCACGAATTGCATTTCATTACGAGATGTGGCATAATGGCGTATTTTCGTATAGCAAGAGTAATTCTAGTACACCCAGAGCTGGATAGCTAAAATAATTGCTATCATGCCACCTGACCCCCATGTAAGGTGTGACAGCCTCAGCTAACACTGGCATTTTAGGTAACAGCTAAGATGTTGCCAGTTTAAAGCCTTTCTTCTTGCAGGATAATCAAACCTTCATGTCACCAAATACAAACTGGTTTTGTTAAAAAAAATGAATAAAAGGTTTAGAGGTATGACATACACAACATGACTGTGACGTTTATTCAGATGTTTAGCAACGTGTAGTATAGTATCAGTGGTGATCAATTACTTGCATTTTTGGTGTGACATTCATTGGCTTTTACCTTTTTTGTGCAGCATCACATTTTCATTCTTACATGTGTTTCATGGAAATTTGGGTTTGAATAGGGTTGGCTCCTTCAAATAATGGCTTAAGTTAGTTTGAATCAGTTAACCACTATTTCCTGAACAATGTCTAGGGTTGTTGGTATTTACTTTGGAAGAGAATTTTCTTTTAAACACATCACACAAATAATATGTAATTGAATAAAGGCACCCAGAAAAAAATTTGAAGTTTCTAATTTCAATTTATTTTTATTTTTGGATGAATATTGATGCTCCTTTTTAGGATGAGCGTATGCAGCACTTGCTCTGTCTCTTTGAGACATGTTGTATACATTTTGTGGGCTTAGGGCCCGCCTTTTATTCATTACTTCGATTGTCCTTTAAAAAGGCTTGCTTGCTAGTGGTTAATCCTTCCTTTGTCCCTCCTTTCTGAGTTTTGCATCCTCCCACGGAGAACTGCCCAATTACTGGCATCTCCATGCTTTGGTGTTTATGTGTTCGTTTTGGGGAACTATTTTTTCTTTGTTTCCTGCTCATGTTTGCCAATGCTTGTTTAACTTGTTTCTTGTGTTTCTTGTTTCCTGCGTCTCCACCCCTCTGTGCAGTTCTTGCTTGCACTTACACCCACCTTCCCCAGTCTTTTTATCGTTTCTTCCCCTTCATTAGCCCTCCACCTCTCATCGTTGCTTGTTGCTTCTTTTATCATTGCACAGCAGCGCGACATGGCTTAAGAAAAAAAAGTGATATGACCTGGTCAATGCAGGTTACATCGTAGCAGGATTTTTTCCTTCACTTTTAGCCATGTTTTTTCAGGAATATTCTCGTCTTCCCTCCTTTGAACCGTCGATGATGCTTACCCCCCAACACATCCATCCATGCAGTTTGATGTTGAGCTGACCACTCCCCATCCCATTTGGTTTATGGCATGGCTTACAGCTCCATTTGCCAAAGCAAATAACCTAAAAAAATGCTACAAAAATAAGAGTGCATTTTTCTAAGCAAGGAGTTACTTAATTAACTTTAAAGTAGTGTCACAACTACCACACAAGGGGCACGATTCACAGAACTAATCTGAGACAAAATCCTAAACTTACTACTTTTGGTATTCACAGAAGGCATTTAGTAGTAGTAAAGTTAGGATTTTGTTTTAAGTCTGTCTTAACTTTGTCCTAAGTCTGTCTTAAGTCTGTCTTAAGTCTGTCTTAAGTCAAATTTAAGTCAAACTTAAGACAAAATACTAACTTTACCACTACTAAATTCCTTCTGTGAATACCAAAAGTAGTAAGTTTAGGATTTTGTCTCAGATTAGTTCTGTGAATCGGCCCCAAGGACTGTGGTGAGCCGCCTGTGCAATTTTACAGTGTTTTGTGCTAAGAACTGACTTGAGCCACCCGGACTGTACTCTATCATGAGCTACGTCACTGCTCCCAAGCTCCGATGCCATCAGGGAAGTGACACCTTGTTTATCGCTGATTCCCAGTTTTTCGGTCTCTGCTAATTGCTTTTCTTGCCTGTCTGTAGTACAAATGTTAGACAACAATGTTGCGTTTCAATCATGACGTCTACCTTGTTGTGACTGGTAGCTTCATGTCTTGGAGATCAGTCATTTCAGGCCATGTTATGGGTTGCCTTTTTCTGTGCACATGAGTGCTATTATGTTTGCTTGCAGAGTGAAGAACTGTATTTTGTTAAGGTAAATTGTGGTTTTGCTCTTCTAAGCAAACAAATGGCACTTGTTTACTTTGCTTCACACGTCATGCGCCTGCAATTTGGCATACACTTTTGTATTTTGTGTGCAGTGTATTTTGTTTTAATGAGTGGATGTAATTTGGGCTTGATATAGTTTTACACATATTCTAAAATTAAGCTGTAATTAAACTTTGAGTAAATTAGGTGTCGATTGAATAAATTGCAAGAGAGTGTGTATATAAAGGGAACACAGAATCAGAGAGAACTGTCTTTTATCACAATTTCAGAAGTGTGACTGGGAGAGGAGGGTCTGCGTGATCGGCCATTTCTACGCCCACTTCCTTTATTCCATACTTCACTTGAAGTTTCAGCGTTCCGCCGAATTTAATAGTGGATTCTGCATGTTTCATTTTACCATCAAGAGAAATGGAGGACTTAGCTAAGGATCATCTGTGTTGATTGACAGAAGTTACGCTCTAGTGCACACCAAGCTATCCAGAATGCTTCTAGGTCCAAGAAGCCCACCCAGAGTCCTTTAAAAGAAGGGGCTTCACGAAGGTGGCATTTGTTGATACTTATTAAAGCACCAGTTACTAGTATCACATGGTCACATTCATATTGTTAGGCGGGGGAGATTAAGTGATTCGCCTAAAGTCCCAGTGTTAGAACTGGGATTTCTGGTTGGCTAAGGCTTGCGCCAAAGCCAGGCAGAAACCACCACTCTAGTCAGGGCAAGGAAATTACACGCCAAAGATAACCCCTGCTCACCCCCTTGGTAGCTTGGCACGAGCAGTCAGGCTTATCTCTTAGGCGATGTGTAAAGCGTTTGCGCGCGCACCCAGCAACAACACCCAAGGCCCACCACAAAGGAAACTCAACACAAGGTATTCTATAAAAATAACCTTTGTATTATACACAACACATTAGATAAAAACACACACTTTACAATGTGCCAACAGGCACGGGCAGAATTTACAAGGGATTATGTACAAGACAGGGCCACCTGGACCACTGTCAGGAATTAGCACTTTTTAGCACAAAAATATATAAGATCACTGTAGCACAAAAATAATATGTATAGCACACAACCAGTACTTACTGGTATCGGAGAAGTACCACCTGCGTAACCCTAACTACCTTAGGAGGCTGTCACGCAGGGAACTAGAACCTCACTAGCACCACCTGTACTAGGAGAAAGCAACCAACCACCTACGTATCACAATACCTATAGGGGTAATAGAACGTTACACATGATGCCTAAAAACATTCAGAGGTGTAAAGCAATGGCACATGATGCATCAGAACACATTCAGAGGTGCAAGGAAGGAACACACATGATGCATAAAACATTCAGAGGTGTAAAGCAATGGCACATGATGCATCAACACACATTCAGAGGTGCAAGTAGGAACAATTGCGCAAAACTCCTATGCCACCACCTGTGGCAGTCCCTGGGCCAACTGGCCTGGAAGGGGCTAGGACGCCCTGCGTTAGTCAAGCTGCGCCAGCTGCGCAAGCTGAAACGAAAATGGTCCCCCATCTAAACGTGGCAGCTGCCCACTAAGTGCTGGGCAGCTGGAAAACGAACTTCAGGCACTCTGCGTGCCTCTGGAGCCCTCTCTAGGCTCTGGCTATCCAAAATGCCCTCTAGAGCCCTCGTGGCTCTGCACAACGTTGGAGCCTCACTGGGCTCAAACAACAATGCCCCGTCGTTGGAGCGTCAGCGCTCTAGGTACTCAGGCCCCCTAGAGCCTCGCAGGCTCTAAGTAACGTTGGAGCCTCACTGGGCTCGGAACTACAATGCCCCTCCGATCGAGCTACGGGGCTCAGGAACCCATGCGCCCCGTTTGGCGCCTCTTTGAAGAATCAGCCGGTCTGGGACCGGCACCCACAGGCACACGCACGGAGTCCCCCAGCCCTCCTCACTTACCGGGCTGCTTTCTGGGGACTCCCGCGCTGTCTCCGCTTCTCTTGGTCCCGGCGGACTCCCGGGGCTGCTTCTCTACACGGAGGGGGCAGGCACCGACAATGTGCCTCGCGCCCCCCTCCGCTCCAGCTCCTGCCGTCCTCCTCTCACGGTCCAGCGCGGGGTGGGCTCCCGCCTGGACCTTCACTCCTCCCGGGCACTTCTCACCGCACAGGAGCGCGGGGTAGGCTCCCGTCCGCTTCCTGTTTCAAAGTCCCGCCCCCGTCCTCCACGAAGGCTGCCTGACTTCCGGGTTTCCCCGGACCGGGCTGCAGCGGTGATCGGAAACCTCAGCAATAAGAGGGGTAGGCTCCCTCGTAAGCACAACGAACAAGCGGGGTGGGCACCCGCCAACGAAATCAAAGCGCACACAGCGCTATAAAGTGAGTCAGCGCTCGCAGCGCTACAAGGATCATAAAAGCGCTCCCAGGCGCTGAGAAACAGCAGGTCCAGGGAAACAGCGCGCACAGCGCTACAAAGTCCAGGAAGCGCTCCCAGGCGCTGTTGATCACCAAAGGGGTCCAGTAAAGAGTCCTCAAGGAACAGGGGGCAAAGGCTGGGCCCAGAGCCAGCACACAGGGCCCTCCAGCAGGGAGGCAGTCCCCAGTGGCGGTCTCTCCTGGCGCCCAGCAGCAGCAGGCCCCCCCCTCAGATGATCCTGCAAGAGAACACCCAATGTAAGGGGACACAGCCCCTTTTTATATAGTACAAGTCTTTGTCTGAAGGTGCAGGGAAGGGGCGAACCAGTTCCAACAGGTTCCTGAGCACTTTGTTTTGCTCAGCCCCTCTCCCTATTCACTGGCAGGGCTAGGGTCATTAGACGCACCACAGGGGCCGGCGCCAGCATTGTGTGGGGAAAGCCCTGTCCTATTCAGGACCCAGGTATACTCCTCCCCAGCCATCAGGATGCTAACCTCCCATTCACCACTGGGTGACTCCTCCTGACCCTGGGGAAACCCTAGCCCGTCACATGACCTCCACCAGCCAATCGCCAGACAAGCCACACATTTCATACTGCACACTGAAGTGCCCACTCCTAGAAGTGGCACTTCCACACTAGGTACATGCACGCCGCACACATCATCGCGCAGCATTCAACCACACGAGTCCGCACATACCAAACTCGGGCCTGCACACCCCACGCATCAGGAACTACCAGGACACATACATTCCCCCATGCATTCCTATGGGAGGGCAGGCCAACCTCACAACACGCACGCACTTTACCCTGGGACACAGCGGTAAAGTGCGCAGAAACCCAAAAATCACTAAACCAAGTCATCAATGAAAAGCAAAAAGTTTCGGGGTGAACCTGCCAGAAGGGCCGGGTCCAACACCCAGGATGTTGAGCCGACGCCGTCGCTGCTGGTTTCCTTTACAATCTTTTGTTTGTATTGTGGCACTCTCTGCCCACTTCAAGCGTCCAAAAAGTAAAAATAATCAAGCATTCTTCCTTGCAACTTTAAGATTTTGTTTGTTTGTTAAGCTGCGGTGCTTCGGCTACAGTTCAGCCGTCAAATTAAACCATGTGGCACACATAAACGTGTCTATTCCATCACAATTAAAAAGGTGTTTTTCAGAGCACTTTAAGAATTTCGATACTTACTTCAAATGGGAGCTTACATGTTAGGTTACAACCCACAATTACCCCAAATCGTGTAACAAGACACCTTTAAATACAGGCAAGGGCATCTCTTTATAATATCTGCAGTGGCTTCTTGTATTGTAGGATTCTTGCTTTTGAAACTAAAACCCAGACAGCTAGTGAAACAAGCACAAGCAAAGCCGATAGATCTAACCCATGCAAACGTTAATGGCCTGGACAATGTTTTTTTTAGCCTGCTGTACAACAGCTCTTCTGATGCGCAGCATGGCTGAAAGAAAAGGGAAAAAAGAGCCGGTGATGAACGCGCCATAGTGCTTTTTGATTCTTTACTCTCAGCCATGCTGCACAGCAGCCACGCAGCTGTTCAATATGGCTAAAACACATTAACAAACACCATAGCTCCCACATAGGCTAGACCTATTAGCTTTGCCAATGCTTGTTACTCTTCCTGTAATCCTAGGTACACCTATAATAATGAAATTATAGATACCTTCTGAAGTATCTTGCTTGTTTCTTTCATTCATTTCTTAAAAAAGGGTTTACATCAAAAATAAGTATTTCTCCCTTCATACCCCTCGGTGGAAATGGGGGCTATTGTAACTCTTATATTAACACGTATGCTGAGGCGGGGTGACAAGGAAAACCCAGCGCCATAAGGTAGAAGCATGGGAAATTAAAAATATGTAAAAATACATTTTTGTTCCATTTTTCTTTTCATGTTTAGGAACAAAAGTTGACAGCTGTTTCCACCAGCTGACCTTTCTTATATTGTTTTCTAATTTGGCCATTAGTCTTTCTAACATTTTTTGCAGAAAAATCAAGCAGCCCCCAACCAAAATGGACCGCCCTTACACCTAGTCAATGCTTTCAACCGGAGCTCAGTGTGCTAGAGGGAAAACTGAACCTCAAGATCAACTGTGGGGGAATCCTTTTGAGGGACCATTCCTCATTGACTATAATGACGGGATGGAACTGTCCGCCCGCAGTGAGTTGATGAATAAAGGATAGATGTGCCCCAAAGGCGATGTCCACCGACTCCCACATGCCCCATCCAGTAAAACCCTTTAACTCAGATCTTTTAAACCCAAGCTCAGTAAAACCCTTCAACTCAGACCAACTCAGACCAACTCAGATCTTTTAAAACCAACCTCAGTAAAACCCTTCAACTCAGATCTTTTAAACCCAACCTCAGTAAAACCCTTCAACTCAGATCTTTTAAAACCCAACTTCAGTAAAACCCTTCAACTCAGATCTTTTAAAACCCAACTTCAGTACATAGGCACACCATTCATTTTAGTTCAAATACGTTCTGTAGTGCATGATTATGTATGCATGTGACAATATGACGAATGTGTACAAAGGATTCGCTTAATTGCAACCCACCTCTTGGGCATAGGGATTAACCCTTTGTGTAACTCTGCTCTGTGCCCATCTACAACTCCTTCTTCCTGGTATTTAGTCGGAGTGACGTCATCTAACATATTTTTCTTGAATTGTCTTTTATTCCCTCATAACTTATGTAAAAATGGGGTATAAATGGTTTGAGGCCAAATTAGTGAAGGTTATGCCTCCAACTCGTCACCCTCTTCGCCATGTCAACAGTCATCTCTCCTGTGCCTGTTTCCTGAAATAAACGCCAAGGGTCTTTTCTGCTGGCACCCAGCGCCCTCTCCCTTCGACTCACCTTGACCATACCATGCACAAGTAACTGCATAAATCAGCCTTTAGAAAAGTGGTACAGCCAACTGGCTGAACAACAAGGCAAGTTTATGGGACGTTAACAAAGGGGCAGTCACAGGACATAAAAATTTTAAATTCACACACCCAGCAAAGGCTGTACTCTCTTAGACTCCATGTGTAGATACTCACAGCTCGGTGACGTATTGAGGGATTCCCAGTTGCAACAGAATTTATGTTGGCATGGGGCGTGTCATTCTCCCTCCGATAGGTGGCCAGCCTGCACACGCCTCCAAAAGTGGCCCTTTCTCACCAGAGCTGAGACAAGTTTGTTTTCGACTCTGGCTCAGTTAAATCTCAGATCAGGAGTGTCAAACCTGTAGTCAATATTATTGCGTCAAATCCATCTCACCTCTCAATGTGGCCGCCCTTCATTGTCAAGCAACATTTTAAGTCCCTGATCGGCCCTCACTAACTAAGCTTCATGATCCAAGGATGAAATTATCTTGCACTTTCTCTGGACAGGGGTGTTAAAGCCAATGTTGTATATCTATACCTCCCCGGAGAACGTGTGGATTCGTTCCCAGCCTGTGTTGCAGAAATATTCCTTTCCGCACTCAACAAGGACATACAGAAAGCATGGATTTTCTGTAAATGCTGTCAGCAGCAGGACATAACCTGGGAGATCTGCTCTGGAGGGATACATTGGAAAGCTTAGGGGGGTTTACAACCATTATCATAATGACGTCAGTTCTATCAATGTGCATCAAGTATTGCACGTTGAGCCCTTTGTCAGTATGTACTCTTTATTTGCACGTGTGAATTCACCCTACGGGCTTCCATTTCCTACACTGACACTAATACAAATGAATAGAAAAGTAAATACATTTTACTAATATATAATGTTTTTTTTTCTTTTCATAGAAAATGGTTCCCTTTGATGAGTCTTTACCCCACTCGCCCTTCCTGCGGAAATATAGGGAATATTGGCATCCCTGTTCCAAATCTACTACTTTGGGACGCACTAGTATCTATGCCAGATACTTTCAAATATCCGAGAGGTTTGAGGCCTGAGAGTAATAGCTCAACACCTAAACCTCTCTAGGAAATGTGTAGGAACCATTCATTTGGTTGAATATCACCCGGAGAGTGAATAACTCCTGCAAACCCAAAAACAGTCAGCTCAAGACCACTTTGAGGTGCTGGGATGTTGGGCTAACCCACCAATAGGCGTAGGTATCCCCAAAAACCTAACACTGATAGAGCAGTAGAGCAGTTCTGCAGCGAACGGAACCTGCTGTCTTTCTGTCAGGGATGTCCTATACTTTGGGCACTAGTACCGTTGGCCCCAGAGATGCTACTTACACCAGGCCCATGGCCTCCGGATCAGGACAGGTGTGGCATTGTCCCACATGTTGTACCGCTAAAAGGATAGTTCACTGCCACCAGATTCACACTAAGGGGACCCTTAGAGAAGCTCCCAAGAGCACAATTTCATGGGGACCTTTTGGGACCTTCATTTGAAAAAGAACCACACAGGGCTCTGGGGTGGAACATTGTGGCTGGTGTCAGGGTGACAGTCGAGATTAGAGGCTACCCCCAAATTGCAAAATAAAAAGTAATGGATTGGAAGCAATGATGCAAGCTTCCCTGACACACACAAGAGATGCAACATGACCAGCAGCAGTGCAAGCTTCCCTCACAACTAGAACAATTATAGCCCGAGTGGCACTAGTGCATATATTGTTCACACAGAGGCCAGGTACAGCACAAGTGGTAAAAATGCAAGCTCCCCTGGGTAACATGGTGGTGTCAGCACCAGCAGCAGAGGTGGAAAAGATAGAACACAGGAAGAGGTAGAGCAATTTCTCGCACAAACGGATAGGTACAGCGCAGTGCAAACCCCACCCCACCTATCCCCTCAACCAGGACACAAGCAGAACAGGCAATGGCAGTGAAGGTTTCTTTCAAACAGCAGCAACAGAGGTAGTTCAAGTGTCCCTCCTAAGCAGGACAAGTACTGCACAGACAGCAGCTGTGCAAGCTTCACCTTCCCTCGAAGAGCGACAAAGCTGAGCTTTCCTTGCGAGTGGGACAATTGCAGCGCAGACAGCAGTAGAGCAGCCTTCAGGACCGGACTGGGAATGCAATCCGACCTTGGTAATTGAGTCAGACCGGCCATGGGCAGGCGGGGGGTGGGCGCATGAAAAACACTGCAGCTGCTTTTGTTACAGGGGGCCGATACTGCAGCTATCCTGCAAAACCGGCCCCGGTAATAAAAACGGCCCCCAGCAGTCCAAAACCAGCCCCCACCCTGGCAGCCCACCAGGGAAACGCCTGGTGCCCGTTACGGCCAGTCCAGCCCTGGCAGCCTTCTGTCAGAGAACAGAGACAGGAGCAGCACAGGCTTTCCTTGAGTGTGAGACAAGTACAGCGCAGGCAGCAGTGAGCAGCCTTCTGTCAGGGAACAGAGCCAGTACAGCTCCGGCAGTGGTAGTGCAAGCTTCAACTGTCTGTGAAAGTGGGAAGGGTACCACACAGGCAAGTGGGACAGAAAGAGCAATTTCAGCAGCAGTGCAAGCATGTTTCAAGTTGCAGAGACTGAAGCATTGCAAGCTTCCCTCTCAGGTGGAGCAGGTACAGCACAGGCAGCAGCAGTGCAAGCTTCTATCAGAAACAGGAGGATACACACTTGATAACATGGATACCCTTAAATGGCTCCTCTGTGTTCCCGGCTTGGGTGCCTTATGTCAATATAGTCAAAGCTGATTGTATTATTCAGAAGAGTGTCTCAAAATCCAGTCTGTAGGACGGTGAATTGAGCTCTGAGTAGGTACCACTAGGCTTGTCATACCGGATCTTTAAGATCCAGCATTTTCATTAGTTACACTGTGCCTCCATCCTCTCTGACAGAGTCCATAGGCAGACACAAGCTGTTCTTTATTCCATATATTCTTCTCAATGTATCAGTGTGTCATGTACCCAGGCTCAGATTCCATGCCTGCGATGTAGGAGCAGTCAGAGAAGCACAGTGTTTCATCACAAACACTACCCACCACTCCACTTTTCACCACGGTACTCTCTATAGAGGCTGTAAGGGCAACTTCTGTTGTTCCAGTATAGAATCAAATAACATCCATTTATAAAAAGTACAAAAGGTATTATTTTCAATTATGTAATCACAAATCAATTCTTCAGGATATTTAGGAGCTCAAAGTCATTGTTCAATTTTTGTAAACCGGAACTGTATTTATGATTTTCCTAGCGCTCTTCGGGCAATGTCTGGTCTATCATCGGGAAGAACCCGTTCAAAGTATTAAAATAAGATTCAATAGACATTCAGTTTCCAAATCAGTGGAAGATCCTAGAAGAAAAAACAAATGTCAAGTACTCTCAATTCTTTCAAATAACCCAACAGTCTCATATTCAGATGCGCCAATGAATAATGGTTATCCAGTCTTCATGCATTGGAAACAATGAGTGTTTCACTAGATTTACTCACCCTCCAGTTTCACTCTTTAGATCATGTATGAGAAAACATTAAATAAGAACTTATTCTGTTCTGTAGTCATCACCACTCACGAATTTAAATGTCCTCAGTTAGTTTGTGTAAGAAAGCATTTATGATGAACTTCTACCAGTAGCAGCGTTTGCAGTAGCAGTCCCAATTAGTCAAGAAAGAGTGAATCTAGTGTAGCTGTGCTTGTTAACCAGTGTTCACTTGGAAGAGATTCTCTATTAGCCTTCGAAGAGTGTTAGATTGCTGGTAGTGACTTTATGTGCCATTTTTGGGAACTCTATTTTACATCGTTAACGTCTGTGTTAATGAAAACACAGTATGTCCTGATAGTCATTCATTCTATGTGGTACAATGCAATCCAATATGCCAATCCATAATGAATCTCACTATGGCAAAAACGTTCTACCAGTATCAGCTTTCAACCCTGGCACCGCTGTCCTACCACCTAGGAGAGGAGTTCAGCATGATCCAAAAGGAGTGTCTTGCTTGGCCTTGATTTCCTTGATTACCTCTATACCTAATAATTAAAAGGCATTTTAAATTTAGAAATTTAGAAGGATCATCTGCAGTGCCATAATTACACTGAAAGACATCCAATCACAAATTCTGAGGTAGAACTCTCAACATTATTTAACTGCCTAAAAGAAAATGTATTGACCCTGACAGAGATCTAAACAGCACTGTGTTAATGACTATGATACCCAGAAAACATTTGAGGTTCTGGCAATATCTAGGGGGATCCCTTCTGAACTGTAGATTCTCATATCTGTGAGAAACATAAGAACAGCCATTGATTTGTGGGAGAATGTGGAACTTTACCTTTTCTGTGGAAATTGGGGACTCCCTGATACGTGACAAATAGTGAATTAGCCTCAGGTGTTTGGGAGACTGTGGCGCATTCTATACTCTGTGGAATAATGTTCAACTCATACTGATCTGTGGAAACAGTGGACCACCATTGATCTGTGGGAAATGGTGAAACATCATCAGATCTGTGGGAATCAGTGCAGCCCTCTACAGCATCTGGAAAACAATTAAACACTTCCCATGTATGGTGGAAACTGTGGTGCCTGTTCTCATCTGTGAACTGTGGTGGATCCTCAGATCTGTGCATTTGGACTCATAAGTAATAATCTGTCTTTATCGCAGATGAGGGACAGTCTTGAGTGCCAGTTTAGACTAACACTTCAGATGAGATGGTCACAGCAGTGTGCATGAAAGAATTTAATATTGATTTCTCTGTCAATTCTGCCTATTTCTCTTTACCTGTGACTTGGATCAGAAACTCTAGTTTTTCTTTGCGAAATGCAAAGACTAAAGAACTCCGTTTAGGCAGAGCACTCCCATCACTGAGTATTGCATCGCCATCATTATGTCATTGTGTAAAACGTGATTGCTCAAATGCTCACATGTGCTATCTGCTTTGAGCACACATTTCTCAATGACATGATAGTGCCTTGGATTGTTCTGATCATTACGTAGGGGACACCTCAAACTGTATTGTCCCTGTCAACTGAAAACAGGCAGTACTATTACCCACTTACGGGTTCTCAATGTGTTGAGGAGTTTTCTCTTTCCAGTTCAGCGGTGTTCAATTTATCAAAGTTTTATTATGACTTGATTGAATGGTGTTCAATTAATCAAGGTCTGGTGGCTCAGTGGACTAATGCGTCTGCTGCAGGGGCCTGTGTTTGATCTCATAGTCAGAGGTTCAAATCCCAGAGGGTCCACTCAGCCTATCATACATCTGAGGTCGATAAAATGAGTACCATTGAGTTGGGTAACAATAAACATCTGTTCTTCAGCAGCAAGTTGGCTCCAGGTGAACATGCACTTTACACATGTTAAGGTGTTATTTGTATTCAATTCATTGGCACTCAATCTATTGAGGAGTTACTGTTGCAAATTCAATGATATCAATTGTGTGAGGTGTTCCTAAACAATAAATACTTTATGTAAATGATTCAGTGGCACTCAATTTATTGATGTGGCATTGTTACCAAAGTCATTGGTACTAAATTTATCAAAGTGTTATTAATGCCCAATAAAACACAAGTTTTTGCAGAGTTTCTAGTATAAAAATCAATGATACTTAATTTATCGAGGTGTTTCTGTTGCACAAAACAACAGTCTGCAATTTTTTGATGTGGTATTATTACTTTACTCCACAATATTAACTTTATCAATTGTACTAATTCTATCAAACTTTTCTTACTAGCCAGCACAATAGCACTCAATGTATTGAGGTGTTTCTATTATGCAGTTCAATGGCACTTCTTAATTAACCAACCACAACAGGATGAGAGGTTTTGGTGTTCCATCTAGGATAGGAGCCTGTGACCAGAAGATTACACATAGACCTCTCCATCAGGAGCTTAGCACACTAAGAAGCGTAAGTGGCTGGTGGTTAAACATCAAAGGAATGGAGGGAGAAGGCGAGCGGGAAGGGAAAGATCAGCCTAGCTGGCCCATGATCGGGATAATTGATATGGAGACAACAACTTCACGAAAAGCTCTCCGGGGATAGCCGCGCTCAGGCGGGAGAGGGGGGATTCCAGTCATCTGCAGCAAGGGTTGAAGTCAGTCGGCCTCATCCATACTCCTGCATCCCGTCACATCCAATCAAAGCTGACTCCATCACTCCATGCTCTGGGGAGCTCTGCGGCCGGCCTGTCATACCCGCCTTGTTAGCTAAGAAATCCCTTCCCAAGCAATTTCTCAATAATTGCATATTTTTTAAGAGGCTGGCAGGCCTTCCATTTTGTGAATACTGGCTGACCTTAGCAACCTTGGAGCCAGGAGTGAAGGATTATGGCAAGTCCTCTCCTGACTTCATATTCAGGGAGATATATAGCGGGAGCCACAGATCAAGTGACAAGTAATACCCTCATTGAGGCAGTAGGGCACCTTGATCCCTTTGTAGTGAATTACAAGTGCTCATTAAATAAATATTGATTTGAAACTTCTGTGATTCCCAAGGGAAAAAAACTTTTCTGTGAGTTACTGTGGCTGCCTGCTTAGTAAAACAATGAAAATGCAGTTTTCAAGGGACAAACATGAGAGAAAGTGTGATTAGGCTTTCCACTTTTTCCACATATTTTTTTACCATGAACACACTAGTGGCTAAAGGGCAGTGAAAACTGCCCAAAATTGCTGTCATAGTAAGACATACTTCAGGAAGATTAGAATATAAACAACGTTTTTTATCTGCAGTATATACGCACATTTTCCTCAAACCAGCCAAAGAGTTTCCATAGGAAGTGCTTTTTTGTTTCACTAATTACTTTAGCACCATTGACGAATCGACACAAAACCTTTAAAAAAAATGTATCTACCTCAGCTCCTATTGGAAAGTTTTGGGGTTATCCATCAAATCATTTGCGATGTCATCAGTGATGTCATCAATTATGTCATTTAATATGTCATCAGTGATATTATGTGAAGTGATAAGCAGTGCATGGCAAATACAAGTTATAGTTAGTTTAGAGATAGTATTACTTTATTTCAACACCTAACTATTACGTCACTTTAACCTTTGTTTTTTCCAATGAATAGATATATATATACACAGTGCACACTAAGAGGTATCATCGAGACCTTGGAGGTGGGGAAACTTTAATTTTAGAAAGCTCCTACTTTTGATAGATGTCAAAGCAGTGACATAATGTAATGTACCAAAGTGCCAAACAAGAGTTTAAAAAAGACAAATTGTTTGTCAAATGTAGGTGTAGCTGTATCATGCTGGCTGAGACTTAAGGAAGTGAGGTTTTCCAATAGCGCACATCTCTGTCACATCAGAGGTATGGGTAAGCCAGGAAGCGTTCCTGACTTGAGAAAGTGTTGCTTGTCATGCCACATGTTTGAATCCACACGGCTTTATCATCCTCAGTGTAATATGCACACAAGAAACTGACAGCAGGAAAACAGAAGCATGCACAAACACATAGCTCATGCTGTCGCGAGCAGTTGCGTAAATAATCCGCTGACTCTACTCACAGGGGTGCAGCCGCTAAAAAAGCGAGACAACCGCATCCAAAGATGCGGCTTCAATAAATACAACATAAAACTATTATCGCTCACGCGGAATCGGAAAGACCGCATGAGCGGATATTGTACCAAAAAAAATGAGAATCAGTGGGGCGTCTATAAATAAGGCTGCAAATGCTCAATTAATAAAAGTCATTTGCTGTTTGGAGAATTCTACTGGTTAGGTCTTTCGGGGGCCTGACTCCCAAAGCTTTTCAGTGAATAGCCATGTCTTATGCCGCCTTGTTGTGGCTTACTCCTGAATTGCGAGGTGAAAGACAGTAAGTGTTTGATCACTAAGTATTATTACTTTTGTCTTAGATGTGATTTACTCCTAAATTGCGAGTAGAGGAGTAAGTGACTGTTGCATCCTGTATTATGTAAGCTTCTCTGTTTTGCTTTGTAATCTGGGCTCACTGGAATATGGAACACAGTGTCTGCGTGGTACGGTTTGTGTTCCATGTTCCAGGGGTCGACAGTTGGTGTATTACCAGTAGCTTGATGTGCTGTGTCTCTACCTTTCTACATAAAGAAACGATATTTATAACTACCTTGTTTCCTGAAGTTTGGATTTTACAATTGGCGACGAGTTGTGGAAGGTGTTGCTGCCACTTCATAAACGAGACACAGGTGCGCTGCAGCTTTCATTTGGATCCACGCTGTTTATGGTTGTAGAGACGTGGGAAGCATCCTCCTTTCATCGCCGTATTCTCTTCATGCCGTTCCCGAAAATCCGGAGTTCGAAGGTGGTGAAATCCACAAGCGGCTGAATTTTAATCATTTTCCTGGAAATACAAGTCCTGGATATGTCACAAGGATACGTCATGTCTGCACGAGAGGAGTGACTACGCTCCATTTGGTATCTGGGATACCGTGAGAGACGCTCCATAAACAGAAGCATACAAGTTTACTGTGAGCTTCTCTGATTGGATGAAGATCTGAAGTGTTAAAGCCTGCGATTGGCTGCGCGTGACGTAATCACGCTGGCGGCCATTTTGGTGTAACACGGAGGTGTAAAAGAGAAGCTGTTAGTCGGAGAGGTTTATTTTGCTCGTGTTTCAAGTCTTCGTTCTGGAAAAAAGAATTTTTATTTATCTGAGGTACTTTGGTGCGTGACTTTACACATACTCTACAGGATTATTATGATGAAAGAGTATTACTCTTCATTTTCACTTTTATGATAGGATAAAAATAGCTCCAATAACTTATTTTTTTATTTCTGAGATAAGACAATAATAGCACTAGTAACTTATGTGTGGTATTTAGTGTGACATAATTTTGCAAGTATATATGTTGAAGTTCAATGTAGTATAAATTTATAAAGTTGAACCATTATTTTATTTTTTGTAAACATGCAATTCGATCCGCCATCTAAGTTTCTACAGGACAAGGGTGAACCACCAATTCCCTGGACAAGATGGAAGGAGGAATTTTTTACCTTTTTAAAGGCCATCGATGGAGAACGCATGTCGGCCGAAAGGAAAAAAAACATTTTTCTTCATTCGTTGGGTTCTGAAGGACAATTAGTTTTTAGAACTCTTCCGCCTGTTAGATCTGGTGGAGATCACAATGTTTATGATGAGGCCATTTTACGTATTGAGGGAAGATTTAAACCTACTGCTAGTGTTGCACTTAATAGGTTTAAATTTTATACAAGAGCTCAGGCAGACAGTGAAAGTTTTGATGAATTTCTCACTGCTCTGCGTGCGTTATCATTGCACTGTAATTTTGGTCTCATGACGGACGAGATGATCAGAGATCAGATAATTGTGCATGTTAAGAGTAGAAAGGTTCAAGAACAGTTGTGGATTTTAGGTGACCCTAGCTTGGAAACAGCGATTAGTATGGCTAAAGCTCTTGAACAATCAGATAGATGGATCAAAGCTCTTGATAAAGATACTAAATCTGTCGCTTCAAATGAGGTTAGCGTAGTTAGTTCAAAAGGAGGTCCTTCTTACAAGACTGAAAATAAGTCTAAACAATTTTATTGCTATAGGTGTGGCAATCCGGATCACATAGCTTCATTTCCGCATTGTCCTGCTATAGGTAAGGAGTGTAATAAATGTGGACGTCTTGGGCACTTCTCGAAATTGTGCAAAAATGTATCCAAACCTAAAGTTGATTACAGGAAATTTAATTCAGATTCTTCCAATGCTGGAAGAGGGAAAATTTCTTGTGTTGCGTGTGAGAATATGCCAAATGATTGTTTCTTTGGAGGAGTAGAGTCTGGTGTGGTGGTTTCAATTCAGGGTTCCTTTGATTTGTCGGAAGTAGATAAGATTGGTTCGCCAAAGTGCATTGTTGATATTTTGGGAAAAAACGTGGAACTCATGGCAGACTCTGGTTCTCCTTGGACAATTATTACCAAAGAGTATTGTTTAAAGTGTTTGGGAGATCTTGTGGATTTTGGATCTCTATGGGAGCCGGATATTTTGGCTTTCAATTTTGATGGCTCTAAAATTGATTTCATTGGTTACAAAGAAGTACCCATTCAGTTCAAAGGTAATTCCACCATCATCAAATTATATATTGCTCCTAAGGGTGTTAATGTGCTGGGATGGCGTGACCAAGCCAGGCTAGGTATTATGTTAAATCCCAGAGACAAGGAACCAGTTTCGGTACTAGCTCTAGCTGTGTCTACAATTGATTTTTCACAGATGTATCCTCAAGTTTTTTCAGATAAGTTAGGGAAGCTAAAAGGTTTCACACACAAGATCAAAATCAAGTTGAGTGCTATTCCTGTGAAACAAAAGCTTAGAGGTGTTCCAATCAACATCAGAGAAGACCTAAGAAACATGTTGGATACCATGATTAAGGATGACATTATTGAGGAAGTGGAGTCCTCGGAATGGGTGTCTCCCATTGTTTTGGCCCTTAAACCGGATAAAAGCATTAGGTTGTGTGTTGATTTAAGAGCCCTTAATACTAACCTTGTTGTGGATTGTCATCCTCTTCCGAATATCAATGAGATGTTATGTATGTTGGATGGAGCATGTGTATTTTCCACTCTTGACCTTCGGTCAGCCTATCATCAAATTGAACTCACAGAGGATTCTAGACATTACACTGCGTTCATAACACCTGTTAGACCTGTCAGCCCTTTGGGTGGTCCCTCCTCATCATTATTTATTTTGTCCCACTTTTGCCTCAAACCCTGTTTGAATTTTTCCTTTTTGGGAACCACCAGACTTTTTCGTGTTGCTACAGATTCAGGGAGCCATTTTAGCTACCCCTGAACCTTCTGTCTGAGGGCCTGAAGCACAAAATGGTGGCCTCCCATGACATCACCAGCATCCACTGGAACCTACCAGCACCTTCCAGAACATTCCAGGAGCTTCCAGAACCCTGTGACCGTTGGAGGCGGTTTAGAATGTTGGGAGGATAAGAGAGGCAGTTGGCAGTTGGAGCTGGCAGTTGGCACCTGACTGGTGAAGAGAGAGGAGCACAACAGTGAAGGAGGAAGGAATGAAGCAGCAGGGGTGGAAACTTGTGCCTGGAGTGGGGTCCATAAACCCACCCTTGATACTTGTCCCTACTGATGGATCCCAGCCTATAGCCCTGTGTGGGAAGAAGTCAGAAGAAAACCTTCCTAAGGACCTGGACAGCAGGAACAGGCCTTAGAACCAAGAAAGCAGCAAGATTCTGACCTGAGAACTGGTTTCCCTGGAGCCTGGCGTCGAGTAGCCGAAGACCTGGAGCCCGAGGTGGAGAAGCGGCGCTGACTGAGGTAGCAGACGTCGTACCCGGAGCCGCCTGAGGTCGTAAGAGGGCGCCGGCGGAGGTCGAGAGGAATACCAAGGGTCGAGAAGGAGGTGAACCGAGGTCGAGTGAGCGGCGTCATCGGAAGGGTGAAGTCCGCCCTCCGGAGTCGTCGGAGACCGAGGTAGAGGAGCACCGGAGGTCGGGAGTGAGGATCGCACTCCGGAGTCGCCCGGAACCTGTGAGGAAGAGCCCCGGAGGTCGGGGGTGAGGATCGCACCCCGGAGTCGCCGGAAGTCGACAGCGAGGCCAGGCCGGCCGACGTCATCGGAGCCGAGAGCGCCATCGGACCGGAGCCGCCCGAAGTCGACCTCGTGAAGAGACTGCCCGACGCCATCGAATCGGAGGTCGAGATCGAACCGAGGCCACCGACATCGGACCGGAACCGCCTACCGGCGTCGACAAAGAACTGACACTGTGCCGAGGCCGCCGAGACCGAACCGGAACCGCCTCACGGCGTCGACACGACTCCAGCGGCGTCGGAACATCAGAAAAGGGCAGTAAGTGGAGTAGAGGGCGCCTAAGGCCCTGTGGAGACCTGAGAGACTACTCTAAGGGGCTAGGGAGGTGCTGAAACCCACCTGACTGTGCCTGGGGTGAACTGGGACTAACCTAGAGAGGTTGTGCGGAGAGGAAAGCCAGGGCATTGGAATTCCCCCCTTTGATCTACCTCAGTTTAGGCCTCAGCCTTTGCCTCAGCCAGGGAGTAGGACCCCCCCCCCAAGCCTTCCACACCCTACAAGCTGTGCCTGGGCCAAATCAGCCCTTAAGTATTGAAGTGTCATCTGATTCATGAGTGTTACTGTATACTTCTAATTATTTATTGGGGAAACTATATTTATTAAGTTCTTATCTATTTAATACTGCACTGTATTTATAGGTCCACAGGACTTGTTGGTGTACAGTATTTATTGGTACAGTATTTATTGGTACAGTATTTATTACCTCAAAGTATTTAATTGTCTGTATATATTGCACTGGTATTTATGCCCTGTTATTTATGATCACCCCTATTTATTTCAGCAACAGCAAATATTTATTTGACCTGCACTATTTAAAATTGTATATTGTGATTGACTTATTTATTTTTCCAATCAGCAACTAAGAGAAAAAGATAAAGAAGAATATTTTCATAATTTTTACGGTGTAGAGTCGTTTTTGGAACGGATGCACGCATGGTTATTGTATGGGTATATTGTATGCTTAGCACTGCGCCTGTTTCCTGACCACTCGAGCCAAGCTACCCCATTGTGTCGGGAAGGCCCTCCACCACCCTGCGGAGTGGGGGTGGGCTGTTTCCAACATAAATTGGTGTTCAGTGGTGGGATAGAGCTGTGCCTACATATACTCAACAATAACTGTGGGTAGTCCATAGGCCTACACCGGGAGTTTTCTCACAGCGGCCTTCCTAATTGTGGGTTTTTGTTTTTTCCAAATTTACTCTGGTGGTGGGAGGAGGTATTATTAAAGGTACCCCCCTGCATTGTTACTGCACAAAACCTGTCCTCTAACCTGAGTGGGCAAGATGGAGTTGGTTCTTGAAAATCTAGACACGTACACTGTGGCCCAACTCAGGGAGTTTTGCCAGCGAGAGGGGGTGTACTGTCCCCCAGGAGCAAAGAAGGGTGCACTTCAAACCAGCTTAAGGGCTTGGGGGGAGGCACGCAGGGAAAGCAAGGCTGAGGAAGAAGACAGGGATGGAGAGCCTGACCCCGAGGGGGCTGAGATGTACCAATCTGAGGTGGGGAACCTGTCCGCAGGGCCCAGGACACTTTCTAGGGGGGGCAGCCGTGCCTCTAGCGGGGGCTTGTCTGAAGTGGAGTTAGCAGACCGGAGGGAGAAAAGACAGCTCACATGGGACTTAGCAAAGCTGGAGAAGGAAAAGGAGGAGCAGAGGATGGCCCATGAATTGCGCCTGAAAGAAATAGATCTTCAGATTTTGCGAATCGGGGCACAACCTGTTCCCAATGGTGGCAGCCAAAACCAAGAGTCCACCAGGGAATCCAAACCTTACCTGCCAAAGGACATTGTAGCGAGCTATGGGGCAGGGGACGACATCGCCAAGTGGCTAGCAGCCTATGAGGTCTCATTGAGGGCCCATGGGGTTCCAGCGAAGTATTGGGGAGGGGGACTGTATAAATACATGCCTCCAGCTGGTAGGGATGCTTTATTGGCCCTCGAAGAGGATGAGCAAACCCACTATCCCACCATGAAACTGGCGCTCATCAGGAAGTTTGGACTTACTCCGGAAAAGTACAGACAGAAGTTCAGGGGTAGTCACAAACTGGGCACACAGAATTGGGTGGACTTCCTGGACTATGCAAAGAAGGCACTGGAAGGTTGGATTCAGGGCAGTGAAGTAAGGAACTACGAGGAGCTGTTTGACCTAGTGTTGAAGGAACACCTACTCGAGAAATGTTTCCCTGAACTGCGGCAACACCTGGTGGATAGCAAGCTGACCAGTCCCCGGAAGCTTGCTGAGGAGGCGGACATTTGGGCTAGTACCCGGGTGTCCACCAGGGGGACTGGAGGGGATACTCAAAAGACCGGACAGGGCGCCCCCCAGAAGAAAGAAGGAGGGGAAAAGAAAAAGGAGTTCTCCAAAGGCCCCCAAAATAACTTCCAAGGGAAGGGAACAGGATTCACCTCTAAGGCTAACCCTCCCAGAAACCCTAATCCTGGCCAGAGTCAGCAGCCAAGGGTTGTCCATTGCTACGAGTGCGGTGGCGTTGGACACTATAAAGGAGATCCGAAGTGTCAGAAACGCTCACCCCCTCCCACTGGAGGAAAGCCCCCCGGAGTAGCTAGTGTAGTGCTCGGGGAGGAGATGCCCTTAACTAAGGGAAGGGAGTGGGCGGGTGTCACTTTAGTGTCCCTGGGAGAACGGGAGATGGTTCCTAAGATCCAGGTGCCCGCAAATACTGCAAAGTATGGGCAGTGGATCACCATCAATGGCCAAAGAGGGGAGGCTCTGAGAGACACAGGAGCCAGTATGACTATGGTACGTAGCCAACTGGTGTCTCCAGAGCAAGTCACTCCCGATGTACTCCACCCAGCCGCGATGGCTGACGGCAGAACCGGCCACTATCCCGTGGCTGAGGTTCCCTTTGAATGGGGGGGGGTTGCAGGTTCACTTCGAGTTGCCGTAAGCCCTGCCGTGCCAGTCGATTGTCTGCTGGGCAATGACATGGAGCACAACGCTTGGAAGGAGGTGGAATACCGGACTCACACCGAGATGCTGGGTACACCTGACTGGGCCTGTGTTAGCACAAGGTCCGTGACTACCCGAAGAGGGAGTTCATTCCGGCTGGAGCCTGGAACAAAGGCCCAGCCAGCTGCCAGTCAAGGGAAGAACCGAGGACAGGAGGAGCCTGCCTTGGCGTCTCCACCCCGTAGGACGGATAGGCCACCGGAGGTGGTGGACCAGGAGTCTGCGGAGGGGGACGTTACCAACCTGGAGGACCTACCCATCCCGGCCGAGTGGCACGTGGAGGGAGGCCCGTCCAGGGAGGAATTCTGCCAGGGCCAGAGGGAGTGCCCTACCCTTGAGGGGCTGAGGCGACAGGCCGAAGCCCAGGCAGCAGGGAACGTTGAAGGGAACTACAGTGTTTACTGGGAGGATGGCCTCCTCTACAGTGAACCCAAGGCACCCCTACATGGATCGTCACGAGCCTTGGTAGTCCCTCAACGTTATCGAGCCTTCCTTTTAGAGTTGGCTCACGAGATACCATTGGCAGGACACCTGGGGCAAGACAAGACCTTCGCCCGTCTTGTCCCACACTTTTATTGGCCTCAGATGAAAGTGTCGTCCGATACCTACTGCCGGACATGTGTGTCTTGCCAAGCCAGTGGGAAAACAGGGGTGAAGCTGAAAGCTCCCCTGGAACCACTTCCTGTCGTTAGCACCCCCTTTGAAAGGGTGGGCATCGACATTGTGGGTCCGTTAGATCCGCCAACATCAGCTGGTCACAGGTTTATCCTGGTTCTGGTGGATCATGCCACACGGTACCCAGAGGCAATACCTCTGAGGACCATAACAGCACCTGTTGTGGCTAGGGCCCTGATGGGAATCTTTACCCGAGTGGGTTTTCCCAAGGAAGTTGTGTCCGACAGGGGGACCAACTTCATGTCGGCATATATGCGGGCAATGTGGAAGGAGTGTGGAGTGACCTACCGGTTCACAACTCCTTACCACCCCCAGACCAATGGTCTGGTGGAGAGGTTTAACAAAACCTTGAAGGGCATGATCCGAAGTCTGCCTGAAAGCCTGCGGAGGAAATGGGACGTCCTCCTACCCTGTTTACTTTTTTCTTACAGGGAAGTGCCACAGAAGGGAGTGGGCTTCAGCCCCTTCGAGCTTCTGTATGGGCACCCTGTACGTGGACCTCTTAACCTGGTGAGAGACGGATGGGAAAGAACTCCCAGAAAGCTTCCCCAGGATGTGGTGAGCTACATGCTGGCCTTCCGGAGCCAAATGGCTAAGTTGTGGAAGCAAGCTTCTGACAACCTGGAAGCCAGCCAAGCAGTGATGAAGGCGTGGTATGACCACAACGCTCACCCGGTGGAGTTGGAGCCTGGCCAGAAGGTGTGGGTGATCGAACCAGGAGAGCTTAGTGCCCTCCAGGATCGCTGGTCAGGACCCTTTGAGGTGTTGGAGAAGAAGGGAAAGGCTACCTACTTGGTGGACCTGAAGACCCCTCGTCAGCCCCTGCGGGTGCTGCATGCCAACCGCCTCAAACCCCACCACGAGAGGCCCGAAGTCATCTTGATGATGGTGACTGACGGAGGAGAGGACGTGGAAAGCGAGCCTCTCCCTGATCTGTTTGCGTCTCAAGAAAAGGATGGGTCGGTGGAGGGAGTGATTCTCTCCCCATCTCTAACTCCTGAACAGCAGGAGGACTGTAGCCAGGTCCTGGGGCAGTACTCTTCATTGTTCTCCCTTGTCCCGGGTAGGACTCACCTGTGCGTCCATGACGTGGACACAGGAGACAGCCCACCTGTGAAGTCCAAGATCTACCGGATGTCAGACAAGGTGAAGGCCAGCATTCATAGTGAGGTCACTAAGATGCTGGAGCTAGGAGTGATTGAACTTTCTAGCAGCCCCTGGTCCAGTCCGGTGGTGTTAGTACCAAAAGCTGCACCACCGGGTGCCCAACCAGAACTGAGGTTCTGTGTGGACTACCGGGGACTGAATTCAGTGACAAAGACTGATGCTCATCCGATCCCTAGGGCGGATGAATTGATTGACCGGCTGGGAGCTGCCCAATATCTAAGTACCTTTGACCTTACTTCAGGGTACTGGCAGATCTCTTTGACTGATGGAGCAAGGGAAAGGTCAGCCTTCTCCACGCCCAATGGCCACTACCAGTTCTGTGTGATGCCCTTTGGGCTCAAGAACGCACCTGCCACGTTTCAGCGTCTGGTAAACCAGATCCTCACCGGAATGGAGAGTTTCTCTGCTGCTTACCTGGATGACATAGCCGTCTTCAGTAACAGCTGGGAGGATCACTTGCGTCACCTGCAAGCTGTTCTCCAGGCCCTGAGACAAGCTGGATTGACGATCAAGGCCAGCAAGTGCCAGATCGGGCAGGGGTCGGTAGTGTACCTTGGACACTTGGTGGGTAGGGGAACGGTGCAACCCCTCCAGGCAAAGATCGAGGCCATCCTGGCCTGGGAACCCCCCAAGACACAGACTGAGGTCCGAGCATTTTTGGGCCTCACGGGATACTATCGCCGCTTCGTGAAGGGGTACGGTACCATCGTAGCCCCTCTCACGGAGCTCACGTCCAAGAAACAACCTCGACGGGTAGTCTGGACGGAGGCTTGTCAGCAAGCCTTTGAGAGATTGAAGAAAGCCATGTGCGAGGCCCCGGTCTTAAGGGCCCCAGACTTTTCCAAGGAGTTCATTGTCCAGACAGATGCATCAGAACATGGCATTGGGGCAGTGTTATCGCAACTCAACGAAGAGGGTCTGGATCAACCCGTGGTCTTCCTATCCAGGAGACTACTTCCCAGGGAACAGAAGTGGAGTGCAATAGAGCGTGAAGCCTTTGCAGTGGTATGGGCTCTGAAGAAGTTGCGGCCATACCTGTTTGGCTCGCACTTCCTGGTTCAGACCGACCACCGACCCCTTCGTTGGCTGATGCAAATGAAGGGGGAGAATCCCAAGTTGTTGAGGTGGTCTATTTCCCTACAGGGGATGGACTTTCAGGTGGAACATCGGCCTGGAGTGGACCACGCCAATGCAGACGGTCTCTCAAGGTATTTCCGCCTTAGTGATGAGAACTCCCAAGGGGTTGGGTAGCTCTCCCCACTTTCAGCTGGGGGGGACGCGTGTTAGACCTGTCAGCCCTTTGGGTGGTCCCTCCTCATCATTATTTATTTTGTCCCACTTTTGCCTCAAACCCTGTTTGAATTTTTCCTTTTTGGGAACCACCAGACTTTTTCGTGTTGCTACAGATTCAGGGAGCCATTTTAGCTACCCCTGAACCTTCTGTCTGAGGGCCTGAAGCACAAAATGGTGGCCTCCCATGACATCACCAGCATCCACTGGAACCTACCAGCACCTTCCAGAACATTCCAGGAGCTTCCAGAACCCTGTGACCGTTGGAGGCGGTTTAGAATGTTGGGAGGATAAGAGAGGCAGTTGGCAGTTGGAGCTGGCAGTTGGCACCTGACTGGTGAAGAGAGAGGAGCACAACAGTGAAGGAGGAAGGAGTGAAGCAGCAGGGGTGGAAACTTGTGCCTGGAGTGGGGTCCATAAACCCACCCTTGATACTTGTCCCTACTGATGGATCCCAGCCTATAGCCCTGTGTGGGAAGAAGTCAGAAGAAAACCTTCCTAAGGACCTGGACAGCAGGAACAGGCCTTAGAACCAAGAAAGCAGCAAGATTCTGACCTGAGAACTGGTTTCCCTGGAGCCTGGCGTCGAGTAGCCGAAGACCTGGAGCCCGAGGTGGAGAAGCGGCGCTGACTGAGGTAGCAGACGTCGTACCCGGAGCCGCCTGAGGTCGTAAGAGGGCGCCGGCGGAGGTCGAGAGGAATACCAAGGGTCGAGAAGGAGGTGAACCGAGGTCGAGTGAGCGGCGTCATCGGAAGGGTGAAGTCCGCCCTCCGGAGTCGTCGGAGACCGAGGTAGAGGAGCACCGGAGGTCGGGAGTGAGGATCGCACTCCGGAGTCGCCCGGAACCTGTGAGGAAGAGCCCCGGAGGTCGGGGGTGAGGATCGCACCCCGGAGTCGCCGGAAGTCGACAGCGAGGCCAGGCCGGCCGACGTCATCGGAGCCGAGAGCGCCATCGGACCGGAGCCGCCCGAAGTCGACCTCGTGAAGAGACTGCCCGACGCCATCGAATCGGAGGTCGAGATCGAACCGAGGCCACCGACATCGGACCGGAACCGCCTACCGGCGTCGACAAAGAACTGACACTGTGCCGAGGCCGCCGAGACCGAACCGGAACCGCCTCACGGCGTCGACACGACTCCAGCGGCGTCGGAACATCAGAAAAGGGCAGTAAGTGGAGTAGAGGGCGCCTAAGGCCCTGTGGAGACCTGAGAGACTACTCTAAGGGGCTAGGGAGGTGCTGAAACCCACCTGACTGTGCCTGGGGTGAACTGGGACTAACCTAGAGAGGTTGTGCGGAGAGGAAAGCCAGGGCATTGGAATTCCCCCCTTTGATCTACCTCAGTTTAGGCCTCAGCCTTTGCCTCAGCCAGGGAGTAGGACCCCCCCCCAAGCCTTCCACACCCTACAAGCTGTGCCTGGGCCAAATCAGCCCTTAAGTATTGAAGTGTCATCTGATTCATGAGTGTTACTGTATACTTCTAATTATTTATTGGGGAAACTGTATTTATTAAGTTCTTATCTATTTAATACTGCACTGTATTTATAGGTCCACAGGACTTGTTGGTGTACAGTATTTATTGGTACAGTATTTATTGGTACAGTATTTATTACCTCAAAGTATTTAATTGTCTGTATATATTGCACTGGTATTTATGCCCTGTTATTTATGATCACCCCTATTTATTTCAGCAACAGCAAATATTTATTTGACCTGCACTATTTAAAATTGTATATTGTGATTGACTTATTTATTTTTCCAATCAGCAACTAAGAGAAAAAGATAAAGAAGAATATTTTCATAATTTTTACGGTGTAGAGTCGTTTTTGGAACGGATGCACGCATGGTTATTGTATGGGTATATTGTATGCTTAGCACTGCGCCTGTTTCCTGACCACTCGAGCCAAGCTACCCCATTGTGTCGGGAAGGCCCTCCACCACCCTGCGGAGTGGGGGTGGGCTGTTTCCAACAACACCACATGGTCTTTTTCAGTTCAAAAGAATGCCTTTTGGCCTGGCTTCGGCCGCTTCTGTTTTCCAGAGAGCTATGTATCACATTTTCAGAGACTTGTCTGCTTTTGTGAAATGTTTTCAGGATGATATTTTGATTTTTTCAAAAAATGATGATGAGCACTATCTACATATTAAAGAAGTCTGTTCTAGGTTAAGTGAATATGGGCTAACACTCAAAGCCAGTAAATGCAAATTCTTCTGTAAATCTGTGGAATATCTAGGACACACACTTTCTGGGGAAGGTGTGGTACCGAAAAAGGTTTTGGTAGATGCTATCATTAATTCACCAGCTCCTGATAATAAGGATAAATTGTTATCATTTGCTGGGCTATGTGAATACTATAGTAGGTTTATACGAAATTTTGCAACCAAAATGGAACCTCTCAGAGAGTTGATGAGAAAATCGTCTGAGTTTGTATGGACAGACAAACAGGATGCAGCGTTCAAGTGTATCAAAGAGGAGATTGTTAATGCCCCTACCTTAAGGTCGTTTTGTGTCAACAAAAGATGCATTATCACTGTTGATGCTAGTCTTTATGGACTAGGTGGGGTTCTTAGCCAATGTGCTGGTAAAGATGAATGGTGTGTAGCGTTTGCTTCAAAGACCTTGTCTGAAACGGAAAGAAGATATGCTGTTATTGAGAGGGAACTTTTGGCATGTGTCTGGGCGATTGAGCATTTTCGCAACTATATTTGGGGAAGCAGATTCACACTGAGAACCGATCATAAACCCTTGGTTGGTATTTTGTCTCCTGGGGGTGGTTGGAACTCCACTGCCCGCATAGCTCGTCTTACATCCCGTTTACAGGAGTATGATTTTGAAGTTGCTTATGTTCCGGGTAGAAACAATGTAACTGCAGATTTTTTGTCTAGGTTACCGTGTGATGATAGTTGTGTTTCTTCGGTTGAACAGGATCTAGATGTTGTTGCAACATTGAAAGACTTTGTATCTCAGGATTTTGTAAAATTGTCAGAAAGTGAATGGACATTAGAAATGGGTAATGACCCGTTGTACCAGGAAATTTTGTGTTGTGTGAAAAATGGGTGGCCTAAGGAAAAGGAGGTTTCTGCTGATCTTGCTCCTTTTTGTCGGGTATCTGCCGACATTGAGGAAAGTGATGGTTTAATTTTCAAAGGGGGTAAGATCGTTCCTCCGAATGCCATGCAAAAGAAAATTTTATGCATTTCACACCAAACTCATTTGGGTATGTCTTCGATGAAGCGTTTGATTAGGGCTAACTTTTGGTGGCCGGGCCTTGACAAAATGGTGGATAGAACTGTTAGGGAGTGTCCAGAATGCATTAATAGCGATAAGATGCTTCACACTTCTTCTGCTCCGCTTAAGCCAGTGGTGTGGCCAGTGTTCCCTTGGCAGAAGGTGGCTTTTGACATTTCTGGTCCATTTAGCAGTCTGCCCCACAGTGCTCGCTTTGCTTTGGTCATGATCGACTATCATTCCAAATGGCCTGAGGTTAAGTTTGTGGCTAACATTTCTACTCAGACTATTGTGACTTTCTTTAGGGAAGTATTTGCTCGTGAAGGGTATCCTGAGATAATTGTCACGGATAATGGGGTACAACTTACATCTCATGAGATGCAGGAGTTTTTAGATATGTGTAACATCAAACATGTGACTACGTCTCTGTATGAACCAAGGGAGAATGGTCAAGTGGAGCGGTTTAACAGAGTTCTCAAGGACAGTGTTCAGGTGGCACAAAGGTCAAGTGAACCTTGGTTAGATGTAGTCAGGAAGAAGCTGTGGATTTACCGGATCACTCCGCATTCAGTGACGGGCATTAGTCCTTTCAGGTTATTGAAAGGGAGGGAGCCTTCGTCTGAAATTTGTCCTTGGTGGATTAAAAAGTATAATAAAACTGATGATACAACTGATATTGATGATGTTGCTAGACAGGTAAAAAGTAAACAGGAGGTGATGAAAAGAAGGTTTGATGATAAAATGAATGTCAAGATTCCTGACTTTGTTGTTGGAGATTGGGTTAGGATCAGGAAGCCTGGGTTTTTGGTTAAAGGATATTCTAGATTTTACCATCCCATTAAGGTGGTGAAAGTTTGTAAGAACAGTGTGATTACTCAGGATGGAAGAGTCTGGAATGTTAGAAGGGTGGCAAGGTATAAAATGCCTGCGGTTGTTGAATCTTGTGCATCACATAATTTGTCTGACTTTTCAAAAAATGTTCCTCCTTCCACATCTTCTGTGGCATGTAGAGTTAAGAATAATCTTCGCGAAAGAAGGTTACCTGTACGGTTTTTAGATTAACATTTTTCTTTTATTAAGGAGGGAAATGTGTTGCATCCTGTATTATGTAAGCTTCTCTGTTTTGCTTTGTAATCTGGGCTCACTGGAATATGGAACACAGTGTCTGCGTGGTACGGTTTGTGTTCCATGTTCCAGGGGTCGACAGTTGGTGTATTACCAGTAGCTTGATGTGCTGTGTCTCTACCTTTCTACATAAAGAAACGATATTTATAACTACCTTGTTTCCCGAAGTTTGGATTTTACAGTGACCCAGGGCCTGGTTTAGGGTTTGGAGGATGGGATACTCTGTCACAAACATGACAGCTGTCCCGTCTGCCATATTACAAGTGCCATAGGATATAATGCACTTGAAATATGGTGGATGGGATATCTGTCATGTTTGTGATGCAGTATCCAAATATGAGTTGTTACAACACAGAGGTGTGGGGTGCGGACACCCCTTGTGAATCAGGCCCCTAATGTCTACGACACATTCATGTACCATGGACTTTTACAACGTGTTGTTGTTTACAAAGCATTGTTTTACAAAGTGGTATTTCACAATGCATAGCGCCAACTGATATTTATAAATATATGTATGTATGTATATGTATAGAGAACCCTACAAAAACCCTTACCTCCCTCTACTTCTACTTCTGAGCCTTTACCAACCCATCCCTTAACCCTTAAAGCCTCCCTTTTTTTAAGTGACATAAAAATGAGGTCACTTAAAAAATACTGTGTTGTAAAGTCCTGCATCACACAGTGCTTAAAAAGGGCCCTTGTTATACTTACCTGGGGTGTAAAGTTTTGTGTTGTAACATCCATTGTGGGTATACTTTAAGTTGTAAACATTACATACTGGAGTATCTCTTCAGCCAATCAGACTCCAGGTGTTCAAGCAATAAACACCATTTGTCTTCTTTCATAATCTCTGAAAGGGCATCTCTTAAAGTAGATTCACAAAGCTTTATCTGTGAGTAGCTATGTCTTACTCCTGCATTAGGTGTGTCTTTCTCATGAATTTCCAGAAGTAAGACACACTAACTCACAAAGCAAAGTTTTGGAAATGAGGCCTTTAACAAAGAGATAAGCTACTCCTCAGGGCATTAAGTGGGATGAAAAAATAGGGGTTCTATAAAAGGGCATGACCTGTGTTATTAAGTGTGTGGCGTAAACATGTGAACAAAATTTCCATGATTGCCATAGTGTGCCACCCAACCAATATTGGATTCCTTGCTGTACTTCAAATATATTGCATCCAGATATATATAACGCAACAACTGACATATACCTAAAACCAGCAGGGACTATTGGCTTTGTCAAAAGCTGTTAGGTGTTTAGGATAAATGAGTAAAAAAAGGATTTCGTTTTAAATAATATATATTGAAAATCTTTCAATTCTGAAATTGTGAGACTGTGAATGAAACATTACTGGGGCCTGTGGAAGGGGTAGTCATATACAGCGAACCAATCATTCTTGGTAGGTTCACTTTTTGTTAGACATGTACACCCTTTTCTCCCGACATCTCCTCTATCTCTATATCTTGCATCTTATCTCTTTCCTCTTCAACTCCCTCTTTTCACTGTCTCTTGAATGCACTTTCAACTCTTTTACACACATTGCACAGAATCAGAATTGCAACTGGAACAGGTGACCATTGCTCTGTGCGCTCAGCAGACACGACAATGACTGGACGTCCCCGAGTTCTGTCCACCTTTTTGAGTCACTGACAGGCACTGTGAGAAACTCGTGCTGCCTTCAGCCTCCGGGCCAGAGCTCCTAGTTGTGGTCCATTATAAAGACAAAAAAAATAAAACCAGAAACACAACATTCCGGAAATAGCGAACATGATTAGGGAATGCAATATTAGGCAAAACGTGAAATATACACAGAAACCAAATCGCTGACATGGATTACATGAACGTTTTTTACATTCATTTTTCCTAAAGAGGTCAGTGTTATTTGCGATTACAGTTAATTACAATTAAGGACATGAATGCAGGGGTCGATAGGGATCCGTTTCAATGTTCATGATTAATTACTACTGGGTCTGAGATCCAGAGGGACCCAGCACACTTTAAGCCCTGCTCCTCCTTAAATTTCACATCGTTTCTCAACATTGATGGAATGTAGGTGGGTAGGTTCTGATGTACATGTGTTGCAAGCTATTGAAAGGGAGGCAACATTAGCAGGCCTAAAGGGAAATCTGGAATACATTTCAGGCATTGAATCTTCTCCAGGAGACGACACAGCCAGGGTGATGAGTACATATTTACAGGACACAAGTCGGGGGTACACGCGGGTGGACACCTCTATCCTGCCAAGATGTTGGGCCCCACTGAAATATACTGGTGTAATTTCCATACACCGGGACGAGTTCAGCATGGCCTGAACATTGTCTGCTTTAGATCTGAGCAGCAATGCGCAGGCAGCAAGGGGGTCTTTCCAATTTCAGACTGCAGCAGGGCCCATATCAAAGGACACATTTAAGGGGCCATCTGGCCTCCTTTTGTTGGAGTATCCTGGCTGGCCTGGAAGCTATCTGGAGCCAGGAGCTTATGTCTCTGTTCTCTGACAGAAGACTGCCAGTTTGATTGTTGGAACCTCTGATGCTCACACCCCCTTAATCTTACCGAACAAGGAACGCCGCTGTTGAAGATTGTCTGACTGCACTGTGCTTCCGAGAGGCCAGTAAGGCTGGGACACGTGGGCTGGCACAGAAAAAATATTTGAAGATATATATATATATTTCCAACTCTCGTTGCATCTTCTCCTGAATAACGAGTGCGGACCACTAGTGAGTGCAAATCTTTTATCTTTAGACTTTTTGAGTTATTGCTGCCATAACGCGTTTCAGCCGTTTACTGGCTGTGTGTATATATATATAGATATATAGCTTGAATTACAGCAGTGGTGCATCCCACGCGGCAGGGCCTGCCGTGGTATAAATTAAAGCTCCAAGTTGCCCAAAAGGTTGGGATCACTCCAGGACCAACAATGCCCCATAGGCTCGGCAGCTCGCAAGTCGCGGCCTGACGCGTTTCGCTATGCAGCTTTCTGCCCTGCCGCTTCGGAGGCACCACTGCTATAATTCAAGCGGGCCGATGAGTTGGGAATCTCCCCCAGCTCATTTCGGAAGAAACAACGCCGGAATAATGACTTTTCAGCTCGTAAGGCCCATACAGGGCAGGCATCAGTGACTTTCATAACTTGGCACCCATTATGGGTTAATTAGTGCTTCACTACGGATACCACAATCCTTTGGGAACCTGTGGCCTATCAGAAGACAGCATCTTTGTTTTCCAGTGAGGCGCGCATTGCCGAGTGACAGACAGAAACGGCCTTTGAGAAAGCTGCATAGCAAAACGTGTCAGGCCGCGACTTGCGAGCTGCCGAGCCTATGGGGCATTGTTGGTCCTGGAGTGCTCCCAACCTTTGGGCAACTTGGAGCTTTAGGTTTTTTTGTTATCCTGGTAAGTTCCTATCCAATTTTACCCATCAATGATGCCAACGTGCACTGCTTCGCACCATGTAAATAATACTTAATACTGAACGCACGTACTTTGTCTTTGCGAGCATTTGGGAGAGTCAGGCCAATTTGTCTATGTGGGTAATTGCAGATATTGTATCCATTTATTGAGCAAAAAAGTACAAAATGATTTCCCACAAAAAATAAGTACCTATTTTGTCAACCTTCGAATAACAAAAGAATGAGTTAAAATATATGAGGATGGAACAATATGCGTTGCCGATTGAATGCAGCTTGTTGCAACATAACTCACAGAGCTGTTGTGTCACGTGTGATCTGCAAGTTACATAGAGATCTATGCAGAAAATTAACCCACTCAGCTATTTAGCATCAAAAATAAATCTGTGACTACACGTTAATCGCAATGCTCTGCAAGATACAATGGCATTTAAGCAGAGTTTGTACACATATCTTGCAAGCACATCAATTACCTACCTGAGTGCTCTTCCCTGAAGCTTGCTGGATACATGAATATCTCTGCAGCTGGTGCCTTAACGCCCTAAGCTTTCTTAAAAAGTAGTCTTTTACAACTGATTCCATAAGCCGGAGCAGCTTTACCAGCAAATGCTTCCTTGTTTGCAATTTCTTTGGGGCATTTAGTTAAAGTAATGCAAAATCTGCCTCAGCTGCCATTGACTCTGCACCCCCTTTCTGTTACGTGTGTACAAATTAATTGGTTTCTAGAGTAAATGATTTACATTTTCCATCACTGTTAAACACTGTAAGTGGACTACAGCTCATTTCACGACGAATAACTTTGTTATAGTGTGGTAAATAATTTAATTACCGGAACTTAATTTGATGCGGAAAATCTATAATAATAGCTCAGTAAAATAAGAGGCAGAATCCGTGGTATTAGAGGTTCGGAACGGGCTTTATTCCAAAATCAATTCGAATTGATGGACTCCATATTCCATCACCACGAAGGTTCAGGAAGTGAAGGACCAACTTTATTGACAGGTAATCATTTTTATACAATAGGCATTACAGTGAAACAGATGCAGGAGGCGTAACAATTGATAACAAAGATAAAACATACATGCGTAACTAAAATGGGTGTAACTGGGCGTAACTAAAGAACGTCATTAGGTATGATGTCACAAGTAGGTGGCACCATGAAAGAATTTCGCAATGTCAGCAGAAATACTTGGCAGAGATGCGCGCGCAGCAGCATGACGTGTGATTGACGTGCAACTAGGGGGTGAAGGGGACTTGACATTTAGCTCTACATGTGGAGACAGAAGTCTGGGGTTATGTCAACCTAATCCCAAATCATATCTAACATCCTATGTTTAAAGAACTATGTTATCCAAAAAGAAAGGTCTTTCGAACAAAATCTATTCTATACTGACTGTGAGTGCGTGTACAAGCGTCTAAGTGTCTACACTAGATGCGAGGGCAGAAATCTTCCATAGTAACAGGGCTATGAATTACTTGCATAAAGACCAAGAAGCCGGGCCTTTTGCTCGGTAGCTGGAAGAATGTTTACTTAAACTACTAGACAGGAATGCATTGGATAGGGAGCGGAGCAGATAATCTCGAAGGTGAAATACAGTTTTTGGCAGGCAACAGGCTGGAGTCAGGCACCGTTAGCCGCGCAGGGAGTAGGACAAAGTTCATAGATACAGATGCGAGCTCAAACTGGAGCTTTCAGAGGCAGAAGGCAAGAAAAGGCTTGATGGCAGAATCAGGGCCTACTCGCCTGGACTGTAAAATGGGATAAATGAACCATATAAAGCCGGTGGCCTTTCATACTTAGGAATAGAATATCCGGCCCATTCATGGCGGATCTGAAAGAGGACATGTTGACGGTGGACGCACATGTGTTTGCGTCTTCATAACTGGAACTGGAGGAAACATACATGTACTTGTGATTTATACATGAAACCGTTGGGGTCCAAGATAGGGGACATAACTGATCATAAAAATCCATATTTCCACATTCCCTCCTTGTCCCCTACTTGCCCTTAAGAGATATCAATCTTCATCAATCCGTTGATCTGTTCATATAGCATCATTTGTTCTTCTTTCTTCTTCCGGGATGACTGAAATCTTGGTGGTGGAATACACGATGTGGCACACAGACCACAAATCGCTGGTCCACATTGTAGGCATAAGCAGCAACTGAATAGTATGAGAAAGCCAATACCTAGGAAGGATAGGACCCTCCATCCAAAGGTTGACAATACACTCCAAAACCAACCGGACCAAGTCCAGGTGCCTGGATTCTGGTGTATCTGGCTTACAATTTTATGAAGGCGAGTTATGGCTTTATATACAGATGGCGAATTTTCTGGTATGAAAATGCAACAGCTTGATCCGATGACCCTACAAGCTCCGCCCCTATCGGCCAGGATGACGTCAAGGACAAGACGATTTTGAAGCACAACAATCCGCATAGCAGACTGCTCTTCTGTTAAATTGCCTAAGGCGGAAATAGTTTCGTTCACTACTGCTTCAAGGGTTCTGGTTAATCTACGTATCAGCTTACTATTGGTAACTGTACCTATATAGGGAAAGAGACCTTTATTGAAATCTGTGTATTTTTCCCATGCTGTCTCAGTGTAATCGACGATTGGGAGATCTCTCCGTTCTCTATTGTGTACTAAATGAGTATTTCTGTGATAATCAGGAGGAGCTAGGAAAACAGGTGGCAAAAGGAATCCGATGTAGCAGGTACCATCCCAATCTAGAGGCAAACGTATATATGCAGTCTGACCACATATGAAGTAGGAATGGCGAGAAGCTCTAAATGTAGACTTGCCTTGATCACTGAATTCTATTACAGTGGTGCATCTACTATGGCCCATATGTATGGAACCATTCTTTCTTACACATAATTCACCTTTGACTGGAAATACTGACATAGCGGGCAAAATTGGTGCAGCTTCGGACTCAACATTCAGGATCATGAGATTAAGCGTAAAATTACCTAATCCATATACTTCATTTTCTAGATCCGTTCCTGTTCTTTTGGGAAGTCCCTCCTTGTTAGGGTAGCAGACTTTAAGCAAAACTAAGTTCAGGTTTCCCCATACCCAATTGTCTTGATAAGTTACTGAGTTTGAATCGAGGGAATTAATTAAACTAAACCATGCTCCACAGGAGCCATTGTGTGTGAACGGATATGGAAAGAGAGGCAGAATTCCCTTATAGTTCTGATAGGGAGGGAGTCGGCCACATATCCAACAGTTTGTAGCATTGCTAGCCTGATGGGAATGATGTAACATACTAATAAAAGTGTTATTGCGCAGCGCAAATCTATAGGACAACTCATGTGGGGGTAATTCACTAAAAGAGTGTTCAGCAGTAACATTGTAAACATGTTTAGAAATAGGATAATATATGTGCAACAATATACTTGCAGCAATTATTAAAAGACTTAAGAAAAACAAAATTAATAACGTCACTGTGCAATGACTACGCAGTGATTTACAGTACACATGTTGTTTCATTTGCTTCTTTCGGTGTCTTTCTCTATTCAGGTCTAGGGGATCCATGTCAGAGACAAATTCGACCGATTCACCTTGGAGAGGACTTAAACAATCAAATTGTCTGACTTATTAGACCTTAGTTTTAGTTTATATTGTTCCTGATTACTCGGTTCAACCAAAGGAAGCTTTGAGTCAATCGGTGAAGACACGCAAGGTGTGTCGTTTACATCGGACGGTAGTCCATGAAATTTCTTGATATGACTTGAATGTATCCAGCCTTTGCGACCTTCGATCTTCACGGCTGTCCTCGTGGTTAACAGTACGAGTTGAGGCGATTTCCACCTAGGATCCAGCTGAGACTTCCGGTCAAAGTTCCTCACTAACACCAGGTCCCCGGGAATTACGTCATGGGGTTTCACCTCGGTGTTGTCGGGAAAGGCTGCAGCTACCTGTGAACGACAAGATTGTAGTGCAGACATCAAGGAAGCCAAGTAATCTGTCAGCATATTACAGTCGACATCAGTTATTTTGCGTGGTATAGGCGTCCCCCACATATTTGGTGGTCTACCGAAGATCACCTCATAAGGGGATAGCCCTGTTCGAGAGTGCGCTACCATTCTCATGTAAAAGAGTGCAACTGGTAAGGCTACTACCCAGTCGACACCTTTCTCTCTACATATTTTGGACAATCTAATTTTCAGGGTTTGATTATGTCGTTCCACGAGACCTGCTGCCTCGGGGTGTCGGACACAGTGAAATCTCCACTGATAGCCTAACAAAAGTGAAACGTGTTTCATTAGTTCGGATGAGAACGGCTGGCCGTTATCTGAGTAGACAACACGTGGTAAACCGTACCGTGGGAAGAATTCTCGAACCAACTGTTTGGCAGTAGTCGGGGCAGTGTAATCTGAAACCGGGTATGCCTCTGTCCAACGGGAAAGAGCACAGACAACTACGAGAACATATTTGAATCCTCGACATCGTTCCATCTGGATATAATCCATCTGGAGGACTTCAAAAGGGTGATCAGGAGGCTGAAATCCACCTTGTTCTACGGGAATGCTTTTACCTGGGTTAAACTGACAACAGATCATACAGGTACGAACTTTTTGTTTAGCTGCTGCTCGTAAATGTTTGTTGAACCAAATGTGTTGAATGCTGTCTAGCATAGCTTTTTCTCCTAGGTGCGCTGGACTATGTACAGTATTAATGATAACTTGGACCATTGAATCAGGAAGGAACCATACAGATTTTTCTTTCGTCATCCATCCTTGATCCGTTTGGATCCCTCCTAATTCAGTCCATTTCTTTATTTCCTCTGGTGTAGCATGTGTCTGTATGTCAATTACGTCAAGAGCGGGATCCTTAACCATCATGCAATGTGTTGGTGTCGGGACTATTGTCTTTGTCATGTCAGATGTGTGAGTTTGAGCAGTCTGTTTAGCTGTTCTGTCAGCTAGATCATTGCCTTGGGAAATGATATCAGTAACTTTCGTATGAGCTTTACATTTCATAATTGATATTGCAGTGGGTAGATGTATTGCATCTAATAAGGCATGAATGAGGGGTCCGTGCTGAATGTGGGCACCGTGAGAAGTTAAATAACCTCTCTCTCGCCACAGCACGCCGAAGTCATGTACAACTCCAAATGCATAACGTGAATCAGTGTATATGTTGACTTTTTTATTCGTAGCTTGAATACAGGCTTGTGTCAGAGCGATGAGCTCTGCTGCTTGAGCGGACAAGGTATTTATGCGATTTGTTTCAATGACTTCAGTGTCTGTTGTGACTGCGTAAGCGGCCACTAGCTCTCCTGTACTTGTTCTCATACATGAACCATCTACATACAACGTCAGGTCTGGGTCTGACAATGGGACGTCTGTCAAGTCTTGTCTAGGTTTCGTCGTGATAGTAATAACTTCAATACAATCATGTGCTAGTGGGTCTGTTCCGTTTACTGGTAACAGTGTGGCAGGATTCAATGTACTACAACGTCTGATTTCTATGTGTGGCTGAAACAATGTTAATTCGTAACCAGTGAGTCTTGCTATAGTCAAGTGTTGTGTTTGTGTGCGGTTCAAGAGAACCTCTACTGCATGTGGTACTTGTACTGTCAATGGATGTCCTAACACTATGGCATCGCTTTGTCGGATTGCTAAAGCTGTCGCTGCCACTGATTTTAGGCACACAGGCAGAGCCTGAGCTACGGGATCTAATGTACTAGAAAAATAAGCACATGGTTTGTGTGATCCTGCTTGTTCCTGTGTGAGTACTGACAAGGCAGTACCTTCGCGTTCTGTAACAAAGAGTGTAAACTGTTTATTGTAACATGGTGTTGCTAAAACAGGTGCTTGACATAAAGCTTTCTTTAGGCTTTCAAAAGCTTGTGTATGTTCCTGAGTCCAAGGGAGAACAGTCGATGTGACTGCCTCCTGTGTTGTCAACTGAATGAGTGGTTTTGCTAGAAATGCATACTGAGGGATCCACTGCCTACAATATGAAGTGAGGCCTATAAAAGCCCGCACCTCCTTTTGTGTCTTGGGTATTGGCATGTTAGCAATTAACTGGATGCGGTCGGGTGTAAGCTGCCTTCCCTCCTTGGACAGCGAGTGCCCAAGGTAAACAACTCGCTGGACACAGAATTGCAGCTTAGAAGGGGACACCTTGTGCCCCTTTTCGGCCAAAAATTGTAAAACCGTCAGTGAGGCTTTTTCACATTCAGGTCCGCTTCTAGCGGTGATCAGCAGATCATCGACATATTGAAGCAGGGCAGTGTTGACTGGCATGTGGATACTGTCAAGTTCTCGTTTCAGTGCTTGGCTATAGATGCTGGGGCTTTCTGTGAATCCTTGAGGTGCGCGTGTGAATTTAAAGCTTCGTTCATTTAAACTAAATCCGAACAAGTATTGGCTTTCCGGATCTATTGGGACGCTGAAAAAGGCATTCTTGAGATCAATTACAGTAAAGAATGTTGCTTCGGAATCAATGGCTGTCAGTAATGAAGAAATGTCTGGGACTACGGGGTATTGTGGTACAATGCATTTATTTAATTCGCGCAGATCAATAACCAATCGATATACTGGCGGTGCTTTTGGATCAGTTCGTTTAAGAATCGGAATTATCGGTGAATTACATACATTGGAGTCGGTTTCCACAACCACTCCTTGGGTAATAAGCTCGTCAATGATTTGCAGTAAAGCCACTACAGCATCTGGGGGTAACTTGTATTGTCGCATTCGTGGTAGTACCACTCCTGCCTTTAGTGTGACTCGATATGGTGTAATGTTCATGCAACCAACATCTGTAGGACCTTGTGCCCATAGATGTGTGGGTAAAGTCTGCAGTCGGTCATCCATGTCTCGGGACACATAGTGCCCTTTGAAATCACGTAAAAACAATCTTACTCCTTCCGGAGAACAACATATTATAGCTCCTAGAGCTTTCAATGTTTTTATGCCTAACAGGTTTTCTGGACATGATTTAGTAAGCAATAAATCTGTAGTTCGTGTCAAGGGACCAATCGTAAGGGGAAGAGGCTGTGATACTTCGTTAATGATAGGTTTTCCTGAAAAACCAAGGGAAATATTCTGTGAGCCTGAGAGGGGTGCCCCTGGAACTTCACTACGTTTTATGGTTGTTCGGCTTGCCCCTGTATCAAGTAAAAATTTTCTATCTTGGCCTAATAGTTCACTGTGTACATAAGGTCCTTCTTGATCTACAGGGACCTCGATAAGGGGTAAGCCAACTTCCCTCTCTAGGCTGTTTCATGAGTATCGTTGATAATCAGGATAGTCATACTGTGCGGTCTGGTACATCTGTTGTGTTGTTGTTTGTGTGGCAGTAATAGACTGCGGTGGTGGAGCTGACATAGACTGTTGCGGAGCCGGCATGGACTGTGCATGCTGCGGGGCTCCTTGTTGGTTCTGATCCTGTCTAAGTGGCCGTGGTCTTTCTTTTGTATTACCTATGGCGATATTATGTTTTAAAACTGGACAATCGTGTACATAATGACCTGGCTGTTTACAATAGTTGCATGTCCCTTTTACAGGACCTGCTGAAACACTGGACTGTGTCATACCCTTTTTATGACCGTCAGCTGGAACTGTCTGGGAAACTAGCATTTTCATTTTCGTGTCTTTCATGCGTCTTTGTTCATGTTCTTGTTCCTCTCTAATTCTATTGTGATGGTACTGTAGCATTTGTAACATTTGCGACGGAGTGTTACCTTGCCAGGTACTCTCGAATTTCAATACTCTATTCTTAACTTGGGGCAAGGCATTTTCAACTAATTTTGTCACAAACAGATGTGGATACGACTCGCTACTTGCTTTTATTCCACTATTTATACCAAAACATTTTTCAAATCGGGAATAGAAATCACTAGTGTCTTCATCTGGTTTTTGTTTACAGGCTGAGATTGCACCCCAGTCTTCCTTTTTCGTAGTTAATAAACGTGGCAGTACCTGTACTAGTAAACCTGGTAGTGTTTTGGTCTTTTCCCCAAGCCCTGAACCTGGACCTCGAGCTTTTTCTTCGTTTTCTAATGCTGTCCAATCTATCTTTTGGTCTCCCACCTCCCAATCCTTTTCCTTGAGTTTTTCGTAAATGCCCGCAGGCATTAATACCTTCAATATTGTCATAATGTCAGGATAGGTATACTCTCCCATGAGCAACATGTCTTTAATTTCACGGTGGAAACCCGCTGGGTCTTTGTCATGACTGGGTACCACTTTCTTCATTTCTAATAGATTTTCTCGGACTTTGTTTGAATTCTCTTTACTTTTCTCTTCCTGTCTGAGTGTTTTTCTGTACGTCTATATTTTTCTTTACGCCATAATTCAATGGCATCTTTCTGTGACTGTCTAGCTTTCTTTTTCCATAATTCTTCCTCTACTTTCATGATGCAATCTGCATCCCAGGTCCCAGCTGCGGGCCACCTCTGACTTTCTGGTAATTCCTTGGTGTAGTCTACCCATAAATCAAGAAATAATATGGCGTCTAGGCCATGTTTATGATACATGAAGTACCCTGGAGTGTCCCTAGGAGGAATGGGAACAGCTTCTTCGAGTACCCCTTTTCTAGTTTTGATCTGTCTTAATTTCGAAAAGAGCGGCATATTGAGAACTGATTTGATACCTAATTTTGAACACGTTTAATACAACAAAATACAATAATGAACAGTCATTCACACCACAATATGCAGAACGTATTTAAAAACATTTTAACATTTAACATTTAATGAATAAACAATGATGGCCATTTAGGGAACTAGTCACTAAGCATAATACTTGGTAATTCTGAATTATATACTAGACATACTTGATATACTGCTAAACAGTACAGATACACTGCTGAAACAGTGCAGACCGGATTTGTGTACCCAAACCCGTCTTGACCGGCACAACCTATGTGCACGTCAGAACGCCTCCCCGACAATGGTACTCACCGGGTAGCTCGGAACGGAAGGCCTCGGAACTGAACTGAACTGGACTTGGACCAGACTGGACTCGACTCGAAACTTCGGAACTTCGGAACTTGGTGGGCCTCTGTATACCTCGGATCTTGCTCTCTCAGCTAGGCTCTGGTCGGGATACTTCGCACTTCTCACCGCCTCGTCTGGGTGTTGATCGCAGCCTCAGTTACCCCCGCTCGGCAGGAGGGAGATACAGGAAATCCTGTTGGTACGCGTTGTTGTCCGTCCAGCTGTGACAGGAGACCGGGCCTGCAACGCACCTCCGGCGCGTGAGATGAGAAAGTGTCCCTGTTCGGGCGCCATATATGTGGTAAATAATTTAATTACCGGAACTTAATTTGATGCGGAAAATCTATAATAATAGCTCAGTAAAATAAGAGGCAGAATCCGTGGTATTAGAGGTTCGGAACGGGCTTTATTCCAAAATCAATTCGAATTGATGGACTCCATATTCCATCACCACGAAGGTTCAGGAAGTGAAGGACCAACTTTATTGACAGGTAATCATTTTTATACAATAGGCATTACAGTGAAACAGATGCAGGAGGCGTAACAATTGATAACAAAGATAAAACATACATGCGTAACTAAAATGGGTGTAACTGGGCGTAACTAAAGAACGTCATTAGGTATGATGTCACAAGTAGGTGGCACCATGAAAGAATTTCGCAATGTCAGCAGAAATACTTGGCAGAGATGCGCGCGCAGCAGCATGACGTGTGATTGACGTGCAACTAGGGGGTGAAGGGGACTTGACATTTAGCTCTACATGTGGAGACAGAAGTCTGGGGTTATGTCAACCTAATCCCAAATCATATCTAACATCCTATGTTTAAAGAACTATGTTATCCAAAAAGAAAGGTCTTTCGAACAAAATCTATTCTATACTGACTGTGAGTGCGTGTACAAGCGTCTAAGTGTCTACACTAGATGCGAGGGCAGAAATCTTCCATAGTAACAGGGCTATGAATTACTTGCATAAAGACCGAGAAGCCGGGCCTTTTGCTCGGTAGCTGGAAGAATGTTTACTTAAACTACTAGACAGGAATGCATTGGATAGGGAGCGGAGCAGATAATCTCGAAGGTGAAATACAGTTTTTGGCAGGCAACAGGCTGGAGTCAGGCACCGTTAGCCGAGCAGGGAGTAGGACAAAGTTCATAGATACAGATGCGAGCTCAAACTGGAGCTTTCAGAGGCAGAAGGCAAGAAAAGGCTTGATGGCAGAATCAGGGCCTACTCGCCTGGACTGTAAAATGGGATAAATGAACCATATAAAGCCGGTGGCCTTTCATACTTAGGAATAGAATATCCGGCCCATTCATGGCGGATCTGAAAGAGGACATGTTGACGGTGGACGCACATGTGTTTGCGTCTTCATAACTGGAACTGGAGGAAACATACATGTACTTGTGATTTATACATGAAACCGTTGGGGTCCAAGATAGGGGACATAACTGATCATAAAAATCCATATTTCCACAATAGCATTATGTGCCGATTTTGCAACTACCTGTAATGAGTAGGCCATAGAAGACTTTTTTGGGCCGAAGCATAACACTTTCTACATCAAGAACAAATTATGTCCCTATAATAGATATGATACATATTCGTTAAAAGCAAGTAGGTGGGTTTTACAATATTTTTGCAAAAGTAAAGCGCTTGAAATAATAAAGGAAATATGGGGGGAGATTTACTAAGATTTTGTGCCCTGTTTGTGTCACAAAAGTGACGCAAATGGGTGCAAAATCTTTTTTTCCCTATTTACTTTCCAGCCCTTGTTTAGCACTGGAAAGAACAGAAAAGTAATGCAAAGCTTTGCATTACATTGCGCCATAGGGGCATCCCAAGGGTGGTGAATGGGCATTCCCATGCATCAACTCAAGGTTTCTCACGCTAAACCCAATTTACTGAAAGAAGTTGATTGGGTTTAGCCTGAGAAAACTGGGCCCTTTTTAAGTAGGCGCAAGGAAGGAGAAATGCTTTAATTTCTCCTTCCTTTTCCCACTTTGCATGCGGGCTGCACTGTGCAGCACACACACAAAGTGGAAAAAACTTAGCATCGTTTCTGGGCATCGTATTTTGTACCAGAAGGACACCCTTGCTGTACAAAACCTATGCTAGACAAATGTAAACACCCTCGTGCTATGGCGCTAAGGTGTTTGCGTGGCACACGACAGCTGTAATCAGCACCGGCGCAAGGGAAAGGGGAGAAGAGAGCCATATCTCTGGAGATATGACGGTCTCCTGCTCCATCCCTGTCGCGCAACGCAGCACAGCCTTGCGGGGAGGCTGCGCTGAGTGAATGTTTTGAAAAACTCCCCCAGAGTGTTTTCAATTTGCATTGTGCGTGAAAGGAAAGAGTCGATGGCCAGAAAATGACTGATCTAGTCAACACTTTCGCAAACAACTCAAGTTGTGTTGTGACACATCAGACCCGAAACCGGAAGTGTGGAGGGAATGCACTGCGCCATGAGTCTTGAAACAATTTTGGATACATGCTTCCTATTGTGTTGTACAGCCTTGTTTAATTAACAATTGAAAAAAACTTGAATAAAACCGAAGTCACACGAGACATCTGCTGCTATCAGAACTTGAAAGAGCATTGTCACTTCATTTGTGGTTTATGGCGGGCTGTTTTTGTTTTATACACAGCCATTATGTTTTAGAGACTCGACATGTTTGTTGCAGGCTGCCGTGGCGGTCTTTTGAAACTGCGATTTAGCAAGCGTTGTTTTTCACTTTGCAACCTGCTGACACTGGTATTCAGGTGGACACTTGTGCATGTGGCTGGCAGGGCAGCTGGAGACACCCACTGGCCATGAAATGTCTCTAAATGAGGGTCCTTAAATGAGGGCAGAGTTAATAACAAGCCCCACAAATCCCCATATTAGTCCTTGCATGAGGATGCTTGTGCAGTGTCCCATCTCACCAGTAGGGGCTGCCTAGCTCAAGTCACGTGTGAAAAACAGAGTCTGCCTATTGGTGGATGGAAAGAGGCGGTTGTGAGCACGCCCCCCAGTTTATAAAAGAAATTGTAAGGCCTGGTCACCGATTAAAACACCTAAGGTAAATATTGAAGGTGAAAAATAGAAGGCCTCGAGCTTGACACATTGGGTTTGACCTTCAAGAAAATAAGCAAAACATCTCAGTCAAAGGCCTGTGGCTGGCTGGATTGGTTCCAAAAAGGGGTGCTCTTGATTCTGCTGAAAGCTGCTGACAAATCCAGCAAAATAAGCAGGGACAACGTGCTCAGGTCAGCACTAAAGAGTAGTTCACCCTGGACCTTTACCACCGTCATTGGTTTAGGACACAAGCCTAACTGGTAGGTGACCAGTGGTTGTGATCTTCTAAATGAGTTTGAAGATTAAAAGATAGATTTTCCCTTAACATTTGCTATAATGGACAGCAGTATTGTTTTTATGGAAGGTATGGTCAGGGAATGGAGTTTTTATTGCTGTCTTCAAGGAAGCTAGAACAACACCAGCATAGATGACATCATAGGCACTTCGGCCACCGTATATGCCAAATCCTCTGGATGAGATTTAGTCTCCCTGTGTTTGGAGAAGAGCTTCTTGTCTACAAGTAGTTTTAAGTGTTTGCGTGTACCCCAGGCATTCACTGATCAAGGTTTCTTGGAGGCACATACAGTGGGGGAACTTTTACTTTCATCAGCCTGGAGTGAGCCTGTGCACGTAGGGGGAGAGTACTGGTTAGCAGAGATCTTGTTGCCATCGATGAAAACATTGAAACCATTCCTCACAGACACTGACTTTAGAAGAGCAGAGCAAGACCTGGCCCTGCAACACCAGCGGAAGTAAGCACTCTGCTTTACCACCTACACACCATCACTGTGGCACCCATCAAAGACACCATACACGTTGTGACATGTCTTATAAAGGGCCCCTAGAAATGTGATCACATCACCTGAACTCCGAATGAATTGCACATGGTCTCTCATCCAGGACCACATTATCTATAAGACTGATCTACCAGACCACCAGAAGCAACACCCCCACATCAATCAATCAATCAGGGGTTTGTGAAGCGGACTACTCACCCGCAAGGGCTTTAAGGCGCTGGGGGGAGGTGGGTTTCACGCAGCTTCGTCTCATTCGAAGAGCCATGTCTTGAGGCTCTTCCTCAAAGCTTGCAGTGTGGGGGTTTGTCTGATGCTGATTGGGAGTTCGTTCCAGGTCTTGGCTGTGATGTGGGAAAAGGATCACCACCCGTTCTGGCTCTGCGGATGCGTGGGATTTCGGCTAGGGCAAGATCGGCAGACCGGAGGCTTCTCTTGGGTGCATTCTTTCGTTGAGGTATTGGGTTCCGATGTTGTGGAGGGATTTGTAGGTGTGAGTGTGGAGTTGAAGGTCACTCTCTTTTCGACGGCGAATCCAGCCGAGGGCGGTTCCCCAGATGCCGGCATCCTGGAGCCTGGTGGTTAGTGTGCAGTGGGAGACGGTGTTGAAGGCTGCTGCGAGGTCTAGCAGGATGAGGGCTGCCGTGTTACCCTGGTTGAGGAGCGGGTGGATGTCGTCCGTGGTGGCTAGGAGGGCCACCTCGGTGCTGCGGTTGTTGCAGAATCCGGATTGGAAAGAATCGAGGATCCTGTTGGCTTCTATGAAGTTTGTGAGCTGGTTGTTGATGATCTTCTCAGTGACTTTGGCTGCGAAGGGGAGGAGAGGGATGGGTCGGTAGTTCTTGAGATCCGTCTGGTCTTCAGTGGGCTTCTTGGGGAGGGTTGTGACCACTGCACATTTCCAGTCGTTGGATAAAGTGCCTGTTTCAAGGGAGCTGTTAATGGTACATTGTAGTTCGGGTGCAATGGTGGAGGCGGCTCTATGGAAGATGTGGGATGGGCAAGGGTTGGTGGGTGCTCCAGAGGGCGGGAATAACCTGAGAACTGGATCAGTGGGCGGAGTTGGAGGTGTGGCCAGATTGTGCAAAGCACCCCACTTTTTAGTATTTGTTTGGCATTTCACTGACCAGTTACAGCTTACTATGATATTTAATTCAATCAATGGATACACATAATTATTTAAGGTTTAATATGAGTTACTGACATTAAAATACAATCACGAAGTGGGATATGTTTCCAATCAAAGACTGTCCCAAATACGCTTAAAAGTGGAAACACAAGCCATTTATCTCTGATCCATGGAGTTTCTGTCATCAGCATTTCTCCCATTTTCCACAAGAGCAGTTCAAACATGAATGGGAAAAATATTCTAGTTTGCAAAAGTTTTCTAAATAATTATGGCTCTGCCATATTTGCCACATAATACAACATCTGCTATATAATCTGACAATTTTAACTAATACATTTTTTGTAGCTCAAACGGATCAAAAGTTACAGAAAAATGTGACGTGTTGCTGTGAAGTGGACGGTCCTTTGCAAAGGTTGACTGATCACCTTTCTCTCTGCTGCATTTGTATATTACACTGGTACTAATAAGGCAAAATCTTTCCAGAGATTGTTAGCATGTGTAAAAATGTCAAATTAATAAAGTGTCAGAAAATATACTGCATTACGTTGCAGCTTTTTTTTGCTGCATAATTTAGTCATCACTTTGGCGTAATTTTGTCTTCTTTTGCTACATAATTCCAGTGGCCCCAAAGCAGTCAGCACATCTTGAAAGTGCTTGTCATGAAGCAGAGAGAATGTGAAGTTTGCAAACTTAGTTTCGTGTGCGTGCAAATCCTGCTTTGCCAATCCCTGGTGAGTTGCAGCTACTACTGCTGAAACAAGGCCAATGAGGTACTAATGGGTGAGGCGGACTGGCCTCAAGCGCTGGTGGCGCCCTGTGCAACAATGTTTGTTGGTGCCCCCAATGACCACCTCCACCACGGATTCGCTCAATTCCACCCTTTAACAGTGCCCCTTATGTCTCCATAATCACACTCTCTCTGAGATGCATTTAATATGAATTACAGTGCCACTCATACCAGTGTAGGGTTTCAGAGCAATTTACATCACACACACTACACAGAGGCAATCAATTATACGTGTGTAAAGCACGGTATAGGAAAGTTACATAAGACAAAGGACTAAAAGGTGTAGAAGTCACATGACAACCATTCTAGTGGGCAATATCGTTTAATAGTGATTGGTCTTGACAAACACAAACTCAGAATTTAAAACGTAATACCATGGTTGGGGGTTCTCTTTAATAATCAGAATTGATTTCTATTTAAATTAACACTTTTTGCAACATTAGGATAATCAAAGACTGGGGGGAAAAACGATAGCGCTCTAATTTATACCTTGCAGTTTACATGCAGCTCTTAGATGACAATAGCTCACTGTTCTATGTTAGGATTTTCACTTCTGAACTGCAAGTAACCAAAGATCTGTCTGACAAAAGCAGTGACCCACTGACCTATTTACATTATGGTCACTTTGTGAAAATGTTCGTTGTAGCAGGCACATTAACCCCCTGCGCAACCTTTCCATGAATCAAAACTTCCACTAGAAAAAACTTTGATCTCTCTCTTGGAAGAACATTAATCAACGGAGTTATCATAACATTTTTATAGTTGCCAAAAATTGCTGGAGGCCAAGGAAGGAGGCAGCAAGCACTTTTAAAACCATAATATACTTGCCACCCTAAGTCAGCACCCAGTGTGAACACATCGGTCGCGCCGCCCTAGAGCTGGCAGTTCTCAAGGGTCCTGTGACCTCAGTGACAGAGTCACTGTTGCTCTAGGGTGTGCTGCTTCATAAGCCTGCCCGCAAGACTAGAGGTGAACTTCAGTATGGATTGTGGTGGACAGGCCTCCAAGGTTAACCCACACTTGCCCCGCTGGGGCAAACCTGCTGGTGCTAAGACACCAGGGCTTCTATGGTCTTGCGGGGCCTTCTTAGGCCTAGCATGGGAATGTGCTCCCTCAGGAGACAGAACTGGTCAGGAAGGCTGAACCTTGTTCCCCAGTTCCAAATTCGGCAGCTCTGACCATAGTGCCAAATCCTCTCCCCCAATGAACACCATACTGCCCCACTGAGAGAAACTCGCACGGCCTTCAACTACAACCCAATTGTGCCCTGCTATACATACCTGGATGCGAATTACGCACTAGACAAGAGCAATACGCTGCCTAAAAAAAAGTAACAAATCTTCAAAAAAGCAAACCCTCATAGGGAATGCAATATTAAGTTAAGCATATGAAATGTTAGCAGGAACAACATGATTATCTCATCACTTTTACACTCACTATTCAGAAATCAGTGAGTGCTTGTGCCTAAAAAGTTAAGGACATGACTAGAGCGCCCGGAAGGGACCCACTACAATGTCCATTGCTTATATCCGTACAAAACGCAAGTAGTATGGTTTATAAAAAACACATCCATTAACACCGAGCCGCGGTACGCATTTTGTTTTTCAATCCATCCATCAATCCGGCATTGCGGTATCTCCAGGAATGGTGCACTTACTCATTCAAGGAAAACAATGCTGTTCAAAGAAAATATAAAACAAAAGTAGCGCTTCACTGGCAAACTCTGTATAGCGGCGCTAATGTGTTTGGGTGTGAATAAAATCAATCTGGCTGCTTTGTGAACACTGTCTTGCTTTATTTTTCATAGTGGAACCTTTTATTTCTGTCCATCCCGGAGGCTGTACTTTGGAATAGAATAATGTCAGAAAAAGACAACATTTGCAGCAAAAGTATTTTTCTTTTTTGGATCCATTTCACAAGGGAACAAACGAAAGGTGGAAAGAGAGGATGAGAACCGGTTTTCAGTGAGGAGGAGCGAGACAGAAACAGGGAGTAAGAGGAAGAAAGGGAGGGGAAGCAGCTGCCAGCGCTAGAGCAGAAGTGGACACTGTCCTGGTCTTCTCTGGCAAGAAGGAAAAGACAGAGTCCTTTTCCTTCTCTGCCCACCGCCGGTCCCGAATGGCCAGGAATGCCGAGGCTTCCCTGCAGGCCATGGCTATTTCTGCCGTCCTGGGACGCATTATTAAAATGAAAAAAGTAGGGGCACGGGATCTATTGATTTATAGAAGTAGGGGCACGCTGTGCCCTCCCGATCCCGCCCACTTCGACCACTGCGTGGATGCGATGTTGTGGGGTGTGATGAGGTCTGCGATGGTAGTGCTGAACACGGCGAGCGGTCCGGGAGGTCTGTAGGTGAGGGTGCCGCGTAGAATCGTTCTGGGGTTGATCTGGCCATGGAAATGCAGGTGGTCCATGGGGGACGTGGAGTCTTTCGTGCTGGATGCGGAGAGTTGAAGGGAGTTTTTGTGTACGATGGCAAGTCTTCCTACAGCGTGGTTGGGGTGGTCCTTCCTCTGGATCTTGTATCTGTCAGGGACGGCGGTTGCGATGTCAGGAGTGGAGCTGGCGTTGGTCCAGGTTTCCGTGAGGAAGGCGACGTCAGGCGAGAGGCTGCTGAGGAGGTCCCAGATTTCTACTGCATGTCTGTTCAGGGAGCGAACGATGAGGAGGATGCAGCTCAGAGGTTTGGGCACGCTGGCGGCAAGAGGGTGGGTGCTGGTGGTGGGCGTCTGGAGGTGGGTGAAGGTGCAGCTGCAGTGACGGCAGGAGACATGGCCTAGGGAGGTGTTCAGTGTCGACAGCAGGCATTTGTTGTTTCTTCCAGGGTTGAGTGCGTGGAGGGTTGCTCAGTCGCAGTGCTGGCGGGCCAGAGGACCAGAGTTCCCTGCGCTGCTTGCGGGCGGGCGCAGACAGGCTTGCCTTTGGCGCGCCTTTGGCACGCCAGTGGCAATGCCGCCATTAAGTAAGGGTAGGGGGAGGGCGGGACAGCTGGGAGGTGAGAGCATGAGGAGCCGCAGGTGCAGCAGTGGATAAAAGAGCAGGAAAGGTTAAGGAAAGGAGGGAAACATGAAAAAGGGCAATCGGAGTAACAGAGAAAGCAAGAGAAAAAAGAGCAGCCAAGAGTTAAGAGAAAAATTGGCAGTGAAGAAAAGAGAATGCAGGAAAAATAAAAAAGGAGACACAGGGAGACAAGGAGCGGTGCCGGGAGGCCGGCAGAGAACGTGAGTCTCAGGGACTCGAACCGAGGACTGCGGTGCTCAGAGGCGGGGCTCTGCCTGGCTGAGCTGTCTGGGCAGTGACGGAGCGGCGTGCAGGGAAGGCAGAAACCCAAGGGTGGCAACGAAAATGATACCCCTACTAGGAGCCAGGGCATCGCCAGACAAGAGCCACAAATATTCAAATAATAAATAAAAGAAACCAGGAGGAAGGCCTTCTCTATCTATGCTCCCAGGATTCGGAACAGCGTTCCCACCAACACTTACATACAGTGCATATAAAGATTATCTCTGATCTTATATCCAATTATTCTCAATATTGATATAGGGGAATGGAAATCCTAAACAGTCTTAAACATCTCCCTAGGCTTATTTATGAAAGCCAACTTCTGTTGGTCAAGAAACCCTTTTGGCATCAAAAACTACTTTCCTGGAAGAGGGCACATTTCATGAGACAAACATAGGGGCATATCAGCAACAACTGGCGTTAATTATCGCTAAGCGCACTTAGCGCTAGGATAATTATCGCCGGCTATCGCTGGTTGATATCGCTGAGATAGCGTGCTATCAGCAATGCTTATCTCGATTGCGATAAAGAAACCAGCGATATTTGCAAAAAGGTGCAATAAACGTACAGGGACAGGGGTTACCTTGTTGATAGGGCTGGGTGGTCTCTGCCCTTTAACCCCTTGTGTGCCACGCCCTTTCCCCGCCCTGTGCCGGCCGTTGCATTAGCGGGCGGGGTTCATGACGAGCTGGTCTCGTCATGGGCACAGCGCAACCGCGGCCCATGACGAGTCCAGCTCGTCATGGGCACACAAGGGGTTAATCCACCACCCATTGGCTAACATTGTTTAGTCAAAGGAAAAGCAGGCGTGAAGAAACCTGCTATGAGCGCAGTTAGCGCTCCTTTTATCATCACTGCACAGGTTAGCGTGCAGGTTGATAATAGAAGTAATGTCGCTTAGCGACATTTTCCTAGAAATATCTCTGTGTTACGCCCACTTTGCATCTCATTAGCGATGCAAGGCTGGGCGTTGTTGTGACGGGCGCTAAGTCAGCAAAACACGCGATATCGTGTCTTTGCTGATACGGCAATGAAATTATCGCTGCTTTTTGCCCGAAAACGGATGCAAAAGCGGCGATAATTTCATAGCGCCGCCTTGATGATATGCCCCTTAGTACATTCTAAAGTCTCCCACAACGTCGTAATCAGGGTTCTCCAAACTCTCTCAGATCTTATCTTGGCGCACTGTTGCTGGCAGAGATCAACACTCTTTGAGAGATATGAGGATGCAAGGCAAAGACAAGAAGCAATGCCGTCAAGACAAAGAATGTACAGGTCCAAAGAAAGTTTCATAGTCACCAGATAGAACCAAACTTCCAAGAGTGAAATAAAAGACCAAAAGATAAAAAGAAATATGCTCAAGCATTCCTAACGAAGGTTAATGGTGTTAACATTTTACTAGGGACTCAGTGCTCATCACTGTTTGCCTAATGTGAAATGGTGAATCTCAGAAAACTAACCTTTTCCACTTGTATGATTTCCTATGGCACCTAGAACCAACTTAAGGCTGAGAGGGATGTGAACATAAACGTTATAGACAAGAATTGTGGGATTTTCAGAAACTGTAACTTCAGGTTCGAGCGCATATTGTGAGTAGGGGTGGGAGACGAATTCCGCTCCGCCGGCAGAATTCGCAGAGTTTTCCCCATGCCACAAAGAGCATGGATTTCCACAAAACTCCGCAAAGCGGTGCAGAGCAGAGTTTTCCTCTCGTGCAGTTCACCAAAATTAATTTGGTGAGCGTGAGCAAGGTAAATCATATGCTAGACCACCACCCAGTGAGATTTCTCAATGCAGGAGGTCGCGGCAGGTCTCTACCGCTCGCGTTGAGAAACCTGTCGCTCTCATTGAGGAAGCTGCAGCTCTAGAAGAACATCTGCTCAAGCTGCAGAAAGAAGCAACGCCCTTTTATGCTGCGCGTGATGCTGTTCGTGCTGATTTTACAGTGCGGGGCAAACTCCTAGCGCTAAAAATCAGGATGAGCAGCATGACTTACCGCACTCTGCCATTCATGGAACTCCACGGAGCGCAGCAGAATGTTTTCACCAGTTCGCGGAGTTCCGCCTAGCAGAACTCTGCAAACTCCGCCCAGGCCAAATTGTGAGTTGGGCGGGTGGCCCCAAGCCTGCCAGTGTGGCAGAGGAATTTGTCTACAACCACCCAGCTGAGGACTGTCAACTCAATCCAGTGAGCCCTGACAGCTGAGAAGGGTTCATTTTGGCAGAACTGCTTCCTCCAGGTTATTGGGAACACTTTCCTCAAAACTGTAATGTCAGCCACCACCATTTCATGGCCCACTGTAGAGTAAGGAAGGACATGTAGCCAACCTCTGCCATTATTCATATTGTGCCAACGTTCTGCCCTACTTTCTTCACTTTACTATGTAACGGGGCAGGCGCTTGCTCCATCAGCTCCAGGGCACATTCTGAACTGGAAAGGTCTTAAGTCTCGCTTTCAGAAAAGGGCCTCAGCTGGAGTTCCTTTTTGTAATGAAAGCGAGACGTTTTCTCTGTTACTTATGGCAGAACTAAGGGACAGAGACGTGGGAATTTTATGTCTCAATGGCTGAACCGATTTTCATTAAATCCAACACAGGGTCATCTTTCACCATTGGATGATGGACTGCATGATTGGGCTCGCAATGTTCAGCTCTATTTGAGCAGGAAAAGCAAACTCAAGTCCCATCAAAGTCTATTGGGAAATAACTCTCCTCCGTCATAACTCTGACCCTTGAAACAGGGTCAAACGCTGGCCAGACATTTCATTTACAATTTGAGATTATACATCCCAGGCAGGAGATTGAAAAACAATTCTTTATGAAGTGATCATTGTACAAGGGGGGGGGTGGTTGTTGGAGGTAGGGTTGGGGTTCAGGAGCGTATCTTGTCAACATATCATTAGTGCTGGAATATGTCAAAATGGCTGCTGCACTTTAAATTTTACATTACCTACACTTTACACTACCTGCACTTCTCGTCTGGGCAACTGTACTGCTAAAGGGCACTACCAGCACGTCTGAACAGAGCTGTCACACAAACAACAGGACAAACGCTTTCTGCAGGACTGCCCTACTTTGAGCATTTTCAGCAGATGGAATGCATGAGGAAACATACCCCAAAGTTGAAATGCTGTAAGTATCACATGCCACATCTGAAAAAATGAAAGAAGAAGAATTGCGCCCGTTGCTCCTCATTGGCGTTCCTTCCATGAGAGAAGTTTTATAGATACCGTAACCACCTTCAATGCCATCAAGCACCCACCGACCTACGGTGCTAACTCAGCCTCGGAGAAGGGGTTATTGTAATGAAAAATGGGAACATTATAGCAGAAACCAATGGCTTTAAACTGCAGACAAACTGGATGACAACTGTCACCTTCTTTTATATTCAAACCCCACAGGATATGCACTGGGGGCAGATTTATCAATATTTCACACGGCGCAGGACAGCGAGACACCTTGCAGCACTGTGCTGCGTTAAAGGCAGAGGGTAGGAATGATTCATATTTAACATCATATGGCGCATTCCTGTTCTTTCTTGGCGCACTTTTGGCTGCCTAGCACAAACACAGACACCCTTACGTCATGGTGCAAAGGTGCCTGCCTTGCAGGTAGGATTGTTTTGTGCAAGAAGGGGCACCTTCCTGCACAAAGACAATCCTCCGAGACTTTTTCCTCTTTCTAAGTGTGCTGCAGAATCTTAGAAAGAGAAATAAATGAGGAAAAATAAAGATATTTCTTCTTGTTACTACTCCCCTGGGAAGGCCTAGCATTTTGACGTATTCACAAGTCTACCATTCATGGTAAGTCTAGGAATGCGCCAAGATCCATGGGTGGGTGCGTGAAAACACGCATTGAGCTGCCTTGCATTACTCCAGATTTACTCATCACCACAGGGCCACGCAAGGTGGGCCTGCATGGCTTGGTTAATCTGACTTTACTGTTTTGTTGCCCTTGTGTTATCTTGCAAGACAAGGGCAAAGCAACAGAATGATAAATCTAGCCTCCAGCATCTAGAAGATTAAGAAGTATGTTAAAGAAAGCTGCTAATATTAATTTGCCCGATCCACATAGAAAAAGAAAAAAAACAACCATATAACACATTAACTGATTTTATTGAACTACCAATAACTTTCACAAAAAAACTTATAGTACCAAGCATGGCTGTACACCACACTTTCATTAAAGGATTCATGAAATTGGAGAAAAAACAAACAGAACATGCAACTCAATGAGCTGGAAAATATCTCATGTTGCTGTTTCCCCTAAATATCAACTCAAAAATACTGTTTGACCATGATATTGTTGTCAAAATATCATAACTATAAACATTTCATAGACAAAAATATCATATATAGGTATATCTTTTTTACTGTTTTACAATAGTATTGAAGTTTAAAACATAGTTTACTATTTTATTATCTTTATTGTGTTGATTCCTTGTATTATATTATGTTTTATTACATTATCTATGTTATTGTGGAATTTATATTCAACTACTTCAAATAATATTATACTAATAAATATATTTCTTGTCATTGGGTTTATTGGGGAATTGGATGAGTGGTGTTTTTTAAATTGTATAGTAATTAATTTTAATTGATTCATTTTTCAAAATGTAAGGTCGTTTTTGAATATTTTTATTTTTTATTATGGGGTGTATATTGGAATGAGTGAGTAGTGTTTTTATTTTAAAAAGCTAAATTATAATTAAATAAACATCAAACTGATTTTTTTTCATAAAAGACTCATGTTTGTGTGTTATGTCGGGGTTCTTGAGGGACACAGTTTTTTTTAATTATGATTAATTTATTAGTATTAAAAAGCTTTGTGCAATTCTGATAAATGTTTTATCTTCAATGTGTATTTTATTTTTTTATTTTAATGTATTTAGTATTAATAATTGTTAATGTTTATTTATTTTATTTGTGTGTGTTGTATTTGAATCCCCTTCTCTCCCTCCCCGATCAGTGCAATTTCCCCAATATTTGTTGGGCAGGATATTGCCGACAGCCTCTCCATAACTGTGGATGTAACGCTATGATAGGGTGGCCAAACTGATACTCCTAAACAGCAGTGTAGCATAGCACTCCACATACAACAATAAATGAACTAATTAGTAAACTAGTCCAAAAGAAAAAATGCACTTGCAATTCTGCAAAAATGTGCTGAAGGTGCACATGAATGCTCCCAATAACGACTGACATCTGCTCTAATAAAGCATTAGTGCTTGCTACGGATGGCTATTACAGTTGTTATGGCCTTGAATCTGGATTGTAGGCAGGGCGTTATGCGATTGTGCAGCTGCAGCGATTTTCGCCTAATTATGAAGATGCCACATAATCCATCATCTGCCGCATAATCTGCAGAATATAACAAATAAATTGTTTCTACCTCAAACAGTTAAAAAGTTACTAAAAGTGTTGCGGCGCAGTGGAAGGCCCTTTGGAAAGCTGGACTGGTTACCTTTCTGTTGCTTATTACCACATTTGAATGTTAAAATGGTACTAATGATGTGCAACTAATGCCCACAGAGTGATACCAAGTTTAAAAATGATGAAATAATTAAGTAATACTATTACAAAATGTGCTGCATTATGCCACATAATTTGCCCTTTCTTGCTGCATAATTTTCTCAGCCCTGCCGCATAATTTGGCCTTCTCCTGCTACATAATTCCAGTGGCCCTGGTTATAGGCTTAGGCCACAGGTGAGTGACTATACTGGGGGGAAGGGCCTTTAACAACCAGTATAGCTAAATCCAGAAGGGTTATCATACAATTAGAACATTCCACCTCCTGAGGGTGGAATGTTCTAAACTGAACAGGGAGAAGCAAATAGACAAGCATTGGAATGTTGGAGCACACTGCCAATGCTAGCAACATCGGACAGAGCCATTTTTTTGTCTTCAGCGTAGCACTCACCATTCAAATGTTCTAATGATAACTAATAAACAATAATTATGGAATGATTTGGCTATACTTTATATAGCTGTAAACTACTTTTAAATAGATTTCTTCTTGTCTTTGCATTATAAGTTAATTTTTCAAAGGTTACAAAATACAGGGCAGTTCACTGATTTTCCAAATATCTTTTAGCGGCATTGACCAAAAATTCCCAGCTATGAAAACTGACCTAGTTGCATTGCACAACATAAAGGTCCCTTGGGGCATCCGCCAAGGACGGTGAATGCACGCTAAGCCCCGGTGGCGTCTCCTGTGTGTGGCGGTGATGCTACGGCAAACGAATCCTGCTCCCGGGTGCTGAGAGACCCCGACATGAAAGCGCATCATCTGAGGCCATTATATGACACGCCCCTGGCGGATGTAACCCCACATAATCTCACTGCCACCCTACTCAACCTGCCTCTCCCTCGGGAGGGGTCGTGTCGCTCCGGCTCTGCTGGCTCGGTGCAGTATGTGCCTGGCAGCTCGCGTTCCCCTGGGGACCACCGCCATGTCACAAAAATCATCCTCACTGGATTGTTCGTCGGCTCAGGCTCGGCTATTGGTTTTGTTTTAGACAAATACGGGCTGTGTTCCCGGCCCCGGCCCTTGTGCAGCGCACTCGTTGTCCTTTGTCTCTGTCGCTGCGCGGACCCCATCTCATCTCTGTCAGACAAGCAGCTCTCCCGGATGTATAATCCGCTCTGACACACGGCAGCACCCCCGGGGCTCCCGGGAAGCAGGGCCTATGCCCATCAGCTGCCAGCACGGCGAGCAGAGCTAAGCATAGAAAGCAGAGGGTGGAACATAGGGGAGATGTAGGCGGGACGAGAGACAGAAGGAGACACGGAGGAGAGGGAGCGACATCGAGCGAGACATACTCAGAGAGAGGGGGAAGAGATGGGCAGAGTGGAAAAGGAGATTTAAAGAAAAGACACGGAAGAGGCAAGGCGGGATGGGCAAAGATAGACATAATGAAAGCGAGACAGGGAGAGAGATAGAAAGTAGAGTGAAGGGGAGACGTGAGGGGGAAAGGGGGCTTAGAAGGGGATGAGACAAGCGGAGAAAAGGATATGGGCGGGGGGCGCATAAGAGAA